>NC_080585.1:5026666-5655000 GCF_029962835.1 Magnolia sinica | reverse complement strand
GGAAGTTTTTAATAGTATGCATTCAATCACAGTTGTTTCCTATGGTATGGTTTACCTAAGAGCATAGGCATGCCTTACAATAAGCTGAAAAAATAGATGAATGGCATGGATAGAAAATATACATCATGGTAGGCTCCACCGAGTACTGACCAATACCCATGTGAGAGCAGGAGTTGCTGCCAAATCTCAGTTTTTGGTTTCTTGTATTTGAAATGTATTGGAATCTAGCCAATACCTACCAAGTAGCTTGTGTTGAATTCAAATTTTGTGTTTGTCATTGGAATGCATTAGATTATTGTAATGCATTTATAGAAATCTGAATTTAATTAAGTAAATCATCTTGAATACTCAAAAAAAGCAAACTTGTATGATTCTTTAAATATTCATAGAAACAAGCTTATTAAAATGGGATGATTCTGAAACTCAAATGGGCTGCAAAAGCATATGATATGATATAGAATGCCCTAAATGAATAACTTCCATCATTAATGTGGGGCTCACAATCATTTTGTAATGGAATTGAGGCCACATCTCATGTTTCTGTGAGTGCGGGCGCCAGTCCAACCTGTCCATGTCGAGACTTAGACCCTGAATTTGGATGATAGGCCTAGCATTTGGATTCAGGCCTATTCCTCTTTCTCAACCTTGGCTCTGTGATGATGACGTGTAAACATCATTACGCATGAATTGCTAAAGATAGGCCTTTACATGTAGACCACCAAGTGACCTTAGAAGTTTTGGGAGACTTTAATGCTGTTCGCATTGGCAGGGCCTTTTAGAGCTTTTAGGGAAGTGGATTGGCTGGTGTACCACACACCAGCTATATAGCTGTTGTAGGTACGTGTCAAGTGAAGACAACCCTCCTCGAGTTCCGAGTCATACGAACGGTTCAAAAGAGATCAAAGTTACATGGACCCTATAGTAATATATTTATTATATTTACACCATCCATCTATTTTTAGAGATCATTTTAGAGCATTATCCAAAAAATTAACCATATGCAAAGATCATCTAGACCACACCAAAAATAGTAGTAGAGATAATAATTTTCACCGTTAAACAATTCATAGGGCCCATCATAATGTTTATTTTCCATCCAATCTGTTCATAAGGTCATAAAGACCTTAATTAAGAGAAAAAACAAATTTCATATTGATCCAAAACTTCTATGACCCCAAAAAGGGTTGCAATGGTAGACGTCTAATCCCCCACTGCTTTGTCAGTGTGGTCCACTTGATGGTTAGATCTGTCTTATTTTTCTTCTCAAGCCTTAAGACGATCTCGCCAAATGGATGGGCAGCTTGGATATAACATATACCACATTATCATACCAATAAAACTTGCTGACCTCAATACAGCCGCTATATAACTAGTGTGAGGTACACCAGCCAATCCCCTTCCAGCTTTTGGGGTGCTGATATTTTGAATGTATAGTTAAAATAATTATCCTTGATGGATGGAACAGATTTACATATAAAAGTTTTGTGGTGTGCCAACAAAGCCTGGATAAATGTTGTAGATGATTTGGGTCCGTTCTAAGATGCTTGTTATTCGAATTCTTTGGAACACTTGTTTTAGGCACTAGTGCATGAAAAACTTATCTACAGGACCCACCATGTTGTAAATATAAAATCAACTTCATCCATTAGATTTTTTCAATGACAGTAGGTCCAGGTGATAAAAACCAACTTGCTCCACAATTCAAATGGGCCACACCATGTAGAATATGTAGAGGAATTAAGATGGAATGCCAACTATAGGTTTTTATGTGTGGCCACCATGGGTGTATCTTTCATCAATTCTGTTAACCAAGTGTAGCTCATTTGGATGAAGGGAAGAGACAAAGATTAGCCTGATTAAAAACTAGAACCACACTACGGTAACTTAGTTGTTTGCTATTAATGTTACATTATTCCCATTGTTATGGCCCGGATAATTAGCTTTTACTCGGGCATTCTTTTGTAGGTACGGTTACATAATGGTTCACACAAGCAACTCAGTGAGTATTGTTTAGCCTTCTTTTGTTTATACGTATACCTTTATTTATTTTAGAAATATTAAACTAAAGTATCAGAGAAAGAATAAGTTTTTAAATCCATAAACACAAAAAAAAAAATTTAAAAAAAATTAAAAAAATCCATAAACAGAAGGCAAATTCTAAACTTTATTGACACAAGGTGAAAATAATTAAATTGAAAGGGCAAATTCATATCCTTTCACAAATCCCCTCATCGATGATTACAATGGGTGGTTGAGAAGATACTGGAATGTAACTTTGATCTCTTTGAGCGTACAACGACGGATTGCATACCCTCCCAACTCCGAACGAGTAGTTACTTGGTGGCCTACGATGATGTACACATCCAAACCTCTATCCCTTTTCTCATATTATTTTAAGGCATCGAAACAAAAATGAGGCCGATCCAACAATCAAATGGACCACATCACAGATGACTCTTGCATTTAATGCAACGGTGCATTTAATGCAACCAAGATTATTATTTGGTGTGGTCCACTGGATGATCTGCCTTATTTTTGTGGTCATGCCTTAAAATAATCTGAGAAAAGGGATACGCCTGGATGTACATATACATCACGGTGGCTCCAGATCTGTCTTCAGGGGTAGAACGCAATCCGCATCCTCGTTAACATGGCGTGAACGGACTGGCTACTCACTGCGAAGGCGAGCGCTGACGCTCGTGTGCCCTACCATGATGTATTTGTTTCATCCATGCTATCCATCTATTTTTAGATCATTTCATGATATGGGACAAAAATTAGATATATCAAAATCTCAAGTGGACCACATTACGAAACTAGTGTTGAATAGTGTCGACCATTAAAAACCTTTTGGGCACCATAAAAGTTTTGGATCAAGTTGATTTTTGTTTTTTCCCTTCATCCGAGCTGTATGACCTAATAAAAATATTGGATGTCAAACAAAAGTACAATGTGCCTTAGGAGGATTTTAATGATGTATATCCAATCATTATTGTTTTCTATGGTGTGGTCCACCCGAGATTTATATCCCTCTAATTTTTGGGGTAAAGTGATCTGTAAAAATGGATGAACGGAAAGGATGAAACACATATATCATGGAGGGTATCCACCGTCCGACTGGTGGCAGGTGGAGTAGCCGATCCGTTTCCGTCTTGGACTGGACGCGGATTTCTTGCGAAAGCCTTTTGCAGCAAGGAAATAAGATTGCGTACTGAGTAAACTCAGTTGTGCCTACTCTTAATGTATGTGGATTATCCACGCCAACCATCCATTTTTACATATTATTTTAGCTGTTGATTCTAAAATACAAGCATGCTCAAAAGTTAACTGGACCAAACCAAAAGAAACAGTGGGAATAATGACTTCCACCGTTGAAAACTCGCTAGGGCCGATGGTGATGTTTATTCGTCATCCAACCTGTTCATAATATCACACGGACATGGATGAAGGGAAGCAACAAATATCAGCTCGATCCAAAAATTCTGTGGGCCCCAAGAAATTTTCAATTCACACTGTTTCCCTTAGTGAGGTCCACTTGAGATTTGGATATATTTCATTTTTGGGTTCAAGCCATTAAATTATTTGTTAAAATGAATGGACGGAGTAGATAAAATATGTAAATCACGGTGGACCCCGCAGAGTTTACTCAGTACGCTTAGCGTACCGAGTTACTCAGTACACAATCCGCTCCCCGCGGCAAGTTCCTACACTGGAAACACAGGTGGGGCCCACTAGGATGTTTATGAGAAATCCTAACCGTCCATCTGTTTTGTGAGTTCATTTTAGGATGTCCAATATGCAAGAAGTAATTTCTACCACACTTATACTTGCAAATTATTAATTTTTTATCTGTTTTTATGAATAATGATATTTTAATTTTCTATTAAGTAATTTATAGTTTATTTGAATTAAATAGAATAATTTTATTTTCATTTAATAAAAAATAATTTCTTTACAATGTAAAACATTTCCAAAAAGGAAATAAGGGCAAATATGTCAAATTAACATATTTCAGACATTTCAGGTGTTTGTTAACAAACAAATTATTTCAAATTCAGTACTTAATTTTCAGACTTCAACCATAATTACCAAACAGGTTTTTTGTCTTCAAATTTCAGATTCAGGCTTCAGTTTTCATATTCAACTTCAGATTTCGGATCTCATTTGGATTAAGGGAAGAGACAAAAATTAGCCTGATTAAAAACTAGAACCACACTACGGTAACTTAGTTGTTTGCTATTAATGTTACATTATTCCCATTGTTATGGCCCAGATAATTAGCTTTTACTCAGGCATTCTTTTGTAGGTACGGTTACATAATGGTTCACGCAGGCAACCTAGTGAGTATTGTTTAGCCTTCTTTTGTTTATACGTATATCTTTATTCATTTTAGAAATATTAAACTAAAGTATCAGAGAAAGAATAAGTTTTTAAATCCATAAACAGAAGGCAAATTCTAAACTTTATTGACACAAGGTGAAAATAATTAAATTGAAAGGGCAAATTCATATCCTTTCACAAATCGCCTCATCGATGATTACAATGGGTGGTTGAGAAGATACTTGAATCACTACGTCCAATCTCTAATCAATTTAACTTATTGTGGGAGACACCAACAATTCAATCAAATATTGAGTTCAGTATAACTATGGCATGCCCGCACATCATATACACACAAAATCTGAATACAGACCCTCCACCATGTTTGGCCCATTGTTTGATTGAACTGACACAACCAAAAATACTGAAAAATCATCTAAAAAACTCCAAGCTCAGACAATATATAGCCTGTATAATCATAAGATTGCCTATTTTTAAGAGTGTTCAAATTTCATAATGGGATTACCTATTTTTAAGTGTTCAAATTTCATAGTGGGGCAACCATGATGGAAAGAATGGATCTTGTTCATACACACCCAGCCCACGAGCCATACTCGTACAATAAAATTAGTCTAGTGCCACTAGTAAAAAAATCGACTTGTAGAAGTGTAGAATAGGAATAAAATAATAATATTCTCTTCTCAAATGGTAGGAAGGATGAGATTAATTAGTGAAATTGTGGGTAAGGTTGGAATGAGAGCAAGAAAAGGAAGAGACCATATCCAGGATAACTAGGTTTTTAAAGACTCATGTCCAATCCAGCTATTGCCAATTTTCAACTGGGTCCAAAAGCGTGAGAATTGGACGACCCTTATCTGGACCGGCCCAAGCTCTGTCCTACCAGGGCTTGGGCATCTCTAGCTTGTTAGGGCGTGGGCCAGGCCGATGCACGGATATAAGGCTCTAGGGCCAGGTTAAGGCCTACCTTGGCTCAGCCCTAGGCTAGCCTATTGCCCTTGCCATCCCCACTAGAGTCAATGGTCCAGGATTACTACTCTCAGGATTGGCAGCTTCGATGAGGATCCAAAGTTTTAAAGGGCCCATTGATCAAACGGTTAGAAGCAACCTATTGATGAAAGTTTTTAAGCACATCTACCGGGCCCTGGTGAATGCTTGGTTCTGATCACCACATACCAACCACATGTATGGTGGAGATTGGTCGGGTCATGATTTTAAGATGTGCGTGCAGGATATGAATTGCCATCCTATACTGATCCGAAGGCAGATTAGCTGCGACCAAGATCCTGCCAGGTGGGTGCGAGCCTGATTGTGGGGCCCACGTCAATGTATGCGTTGTATATCCATTCGGAGCACACAGTAAGGATTAAATTCCAATAATCAAAAGCTTCCCAGGGACCACAGAAGTTTTGGATGAAGCCCTTATTTGTATTTTTCCTTCATCCAAGGCTACGTGACCTTATCAACAGGTTGGATGGCAAATAAACATAACGGGGGACCTAGAAAGTATTTAACGGTGGGCATTCAATGGCTACTGCTTCCCGCGGTGTGGTCCACCTGCCATTTGTATTTGCTTCATTTTCGAGACCATACCCTAAAGTAACCTGGAAAAACGGATGGACGGAATGGATATACAATGCATACATTGAGGTGGACCCCACCGTCATGGTCGCAGCTAATCCGGGTCCAACTCATGGGATGGCCACGCTGCTCGATAGACGGTCCCAGACAGTCGACCACACCATTAACATTAGTTTTTCCAATTTCAAATGGCCCGGCCTATTGAGAGCCTTTTGGGTTTAAATCAACGGTCAAGCAGAGCCGGCAAAAACATTATACAAATAAAAAAGTAAAACGAAAAGAGAGATGAAGGGATGGGATCATGCGGCAAAATGGTAGCCTATCACATCAACGGTTTGTATCACGAGATGATGACCCTTCGTACAAATGCCACCTCTATTATTCTTCTCGGGGGAAACGATCATCAATGATAGCTTTCTTTTCTGGACGCGGATTAGCTACTCACAGGTTGAGCAGCGAGACGGGCTAAAGTGAAGTTACCAAGTTCCGTGGCCCCACTAAGATTTAAATGTTATATCTACACCGTCCATCCATCTGAAGATATCATTTAAGGGAAGAGCCAAAGAAAGAGATAGATCCACATATGGAGTGGACCCCACCAAAGAAAACAGTGGGGAGAGTGAGGCTGACAGTTGAAACCATACAAAGGCCCACCATAATTTTATTTGAGATCCAACCTGTTCATAAGTTAACACATGCATGAGAGAAGGGAAAAACACAAATATCAGCTGGATCTAAAACTTTTGTAGTCCTTACAAATTTTTAATGGTGAGTGTCACCCTCTCCACTGATTTCTTTTCTGTAGTGCGGTCCACACAAGCTTTGGATTTAACTCATTCTTTGCTCATGCCCTAAAATGATCTCTCCAAATGGATAGACTGTGTGATACAAAACATACGTCATGGTAGGACCACAGATATTGGTGACATAACTTCAGTAGCTAATCCGCGTCCTTCTTTCGTTGCATGTGGTGCAGTACCATTACTAAATAAATCTTATGCTGTAGTAGACGCACCCATAGATCTAGACCATTCTTTGTTATTTGATACTCTGGCAGAACCTAAGATCCATGGTCATCCACTCATCAATTACGTGCCTGGAATGCATCCAGCTAAATCTCAACCATTCAAATCTTCGGTTCCACAGTAGATGGGACGTAAATCCGAATTCACGTGGAGAGCATGATATTAGGCCGTGATTACCTGAGGTTGATTTAATAACGTTGTAATACATTAGTTCAGCACAATATTTTATTGAGTGGACGCGAATTTCCTGCAGGAAGCCCGTGCAGCGAAAAGTGTTGTGGGGCCCACTGTGATTCCTGTGTGACATCCGCTCTGCCCATCAGTTGCGCCAGCTTATTTTAAAATGACAGTCCAAAAATCACGCAGATTCAAAACTTGAGTGGGGCGCCACACCAAAGATAACAGTGGGAATAGTTGAAACCTTGTTTGGGACCACCGAAGTTTTCAAACAGGCTGAAAATTTTATATTCCCTTCATCGCAGTGGAACCGAGTGGATGGCATGTAGACATCACAGTCGGCCTAAGAGGGTTTCCATGGTGGGCACCCCATCCCGGTTAGAGGTGGGCATCCGGTCAACCGATTTTTCAAAAACCTGATCCAAACTCGATCCGATCCGGGATCGAGTCCAACAAGGCTGACTCGATCCGATCCAAATTCTTGCTGGCCTGATCCGAACCGAATCCGACTCGGTCTGGAAAACCGAATCGAGTCAGATCAAGTTGAGTCTAGGGAGAAAGAAAGAGATGTGAGAACCGGGAAAGGAAGAAGGAGAAGGAAGCACAGGTGGGAATTTGAGAGAGAAAGGGGGAGAGAAAGGAGGAGAGATGGGTGGGTGCGGCACCTCCTTCGGGTAGAGAAATAGGGGTTAGGGTTTGTTCGGATTTCGGATCAGATCGGTCCAGATTAACCACGAACCGAACTCGATCCGATGTACGATCGGATTTGAGTGGTCCTACTTAATCCGCACCGATCCAGGCCTTCAGTTCAGTTCAAATCGAGTTGCATCCACTGGATTGGATCGGATTCTGCCAAGCTCTAATCTCGGGTACAGATTGCGGACTAGCTAGGAAGATAGCCACTAGATAGTGCTCTGTGAGCCCCACCATAATGTATGTGTTTTATCCATACCGTCCATCCATTTTGGATTATTATTTTAAGGTATTATACCAAAAACTAGAAAGATCCAAGTCTCATGTGGACCACACTATAGGAAAACATTGGTGATTGAACGCCCCACCATTAAAAACTTCCTAGGGCCCACTGTTTATTTTCCATCCAACCTGTTGATTAGGTCACATGGAAATGGATGAAGAGAAAACACAAATATCAGCTTCATCCAAAACTTTCGTGGCTCCCAGTAAGATTTTATGGTGGGTGTTAAATCACCACTGTTTCTTGTGGTGTGGTCCATATAAAATTCGGATTTGCCTCATTTTTTTTGCTCTTATCCTAAACTTATCTGGAAAAATGGATGGACGGCATAGATTAAACACATACATTATGGTGGAGCTCACAGAGTGCCGTCCAGTGGTTAAGCGTGACCCATCTGCTTCCACCCATCCCCCGATTTCACGGGTCTTGTAGGAAATTAGGCGTCCGATTCATGCAGTCTGATTTGGGACCTGCGATGTGGACGGCTCAGTTTGTACTTGAACCACAGACCCCACTCAGTTTGACTTGGCCAGGCTTGACAGTAGCATGCCTTGAATGCCAACCAGTGGACCCCACTCAGAGAGGAGGTTAGACCCCGCCACAACTGCCACTGTAGCACACGTTCGTCCATTCATCAGGTGGGCCCCACCACGAGAGTTACCGGCACGTGAAAATGAGGCCAATGCGGCGCACGCGAGGGGTGGACGGCTAGGATCAGCAACCTCACACGATGATTGGCCTGGATCTCGTTCACCTGTGCAGGTGGCCCATTCACACTCTCAATCCACACGTGCCACATCCACTCTGTCTGTTAGGTGCCCTCCTGGGTGATATGCGCTGGGGCCAAAAATCAGCCCGGTCCACAACTGGATGGAGTAAGCGAAATGGAATATTAGAGAGGGGATGCCAACCACATATTGATTTTGGGGGCCCACCATGGCGTGTATATTCCATCTGACTCGCTCATGAGGTGTAACTCATGATGATGGATGGATGGATCAATTACTTTTGTGTTAATCTTAATTATTGATTTGATTATCTTTGACCATAGATCATGGTGACTATAAGTTATGGGACATGATTAATGAGTTCCGATTCTCTGTTTGTCACAGCATAAATTTCTTACTGTTATAATGTGATTGGGTCACATCACATCAATGATGGGATTTGATGCAGCAGTGCTGACAATGTTTTCAGAGGATTCAGTTTTATGATTAATGTTATAACTTATGTGCAATATATCTTTTGGATTCATTAAGTTGTGCTTGTGAATTTGAGATTGTGGGGTGACCACTTGTTAAAGGAAGGTTTTGCTCCATAGAACGTAATCAGCTAATAAGTTATAAGACAAACCTATAGTTGTTGTCATTTGCATATGATCATCTTGTGGGGAAGTTCACAATAAATCAAGATGAAAGGTCTTCATTACCATGTTGGTCAACGACTTAGTATTTTTTATGTATATAACCCTGCACTCACACCATACACACCTGGATATACTTATAACATGTCAGAGTTTCACCATAAATGGTACTCAAACCCATGACCTTATGTTGAAACTTATATGAGCCTCCGGCTTGCCATTTTTGTGCCTTACCTTGTAGGTGTGCCATAGGAAAAGACTTTTAGCACTGGACTTGTTGGAGTACAGTTACATTAGATGATTAATTAAGATATTTAAATTAGGAAAACTATTGTGCATGAGGTATGATTGATTTATGTGTATATTAACTTTGACTAATATTTAAACATATTGACATATGGAGAGTTAAAAGGTTTTGAAAGTAATATGCTTTTACCTACCTCCCGAAGTTGATTGCAATGACATGTATGCATTATGATACAATTGAAATTTATATAATCCAACATTGGATCTAGCATTCTCCTAGGACTTGTTTGGTATGTGGGGTTAGATGTAGGTGGGATAGAATTACATTTGGTCCCGCCCAAATTCCATCTCATGTTCAGGGAGGATAATAAGGGTTGGGATTAGACGAGATGGAATTGCATTTGGTCGCATGTAGGACCTTTGATAGATTTTAAATTCCACTACATGTGAGCCCCATGTTATGCATGTGTTTTATCCATATTGTCCATGGTCTACCAAACAGTTTTGTTTTGCTTAATCCAGTGTTTCTCTATAGCAAGAATTTTATCCAAAAGGATTGGATGGCTAAAATACGATTGTACTTCCATATGTGTAATCATTGTGCTTTAATGGCGTGAATCCCATCTAATGCAATTTTATACCATTTAATCCCACGACCCTGAGGGATTTCCTATGGGTAGATTTGACAAATTGGACCATGGACATAGGGAGGGATGAGAGAGAGGAGTCACTCTACTTTCCCTCCTCACTTCCTGTATATCTATACTTCTATGTGATAATGTCCTTGGGGGTATAAGCATCCAAGAGTCTCTCATTTTGTCAAACTCCTTCTTTAACATGATCTTATTTATAAAGAGTTCTAGCTTACAGATTTTGGCACGAATGTATGGTTTTGAATCCTACGTAACCACATACCCAAAATAATTCCATCCAACTACTAAACATGACTATTCATCTTTAGTTCAATTCTCATGCAAATCATATTATGAATTATAATATTTCAACTATTAGTTGTAATAAGAAAATTTTAACAATTAAAACAAAATATCACCGATTGAAAACATTCCTAAACCATGTAAAACTAAAGCATCAGTATTGATGAGAAACCACTCTCTTTTGAATTTCTCTCTATGTACATCCTTACTTTTATTTTAGGTTTGCATTTGCTTTCCTAGTCTCATTATTTAGAATGGATTTAGAAAAGAACCTTCCGCGTCGAAGTGTGTTATCATCAATTGAACAATTTCCAACTACAATAGTTAAATGATATATTTAAACTTAAAATCTTTGATTTTGATTTTTTTATAAGATTGATGACATGAACAACTATCCTTATGGCTTAATTAACAGTTACATTTGAAAAATTAAAAAATTTCACCAAACTCATGTGGGCCACACCTTGTGAACTTAAATGACCTTTTAGTGGTTCTGTATCATTCACTGTTTGTAGTGATTTTGTATCATTCACTATGGTATGACACATCTGATAGGTCTGGATTTTGGTACATAGGGTGAATACTAGAATTAGGACCTAATACCACGGAGCAGATGATGCACGCCTCACAGAGCATGAGCTCAAAACTGAAATATATCCAAATTTCAAGTGAACTACACCCGAAGAAAGTGGAAAAATGATATCTACCATTGAAACCTTCCAAAGGGCCCACAGTAATATTTATTTGTCATCCAACCTGTTCATAAGGTCAGTTTTCAACAACAAGCGTTCAATTCACACTGTTTCCTGTAATGTGGTTCAGTTGATGTATGTAATATGTTTCAATTTTGGTATCATGCGCTAAAATCAGAAGGAAAAACGGATGGACCGAGTGGATAAGGCACATACATCATGGGCCCCACAGAGTTTACTCAACACGCTATTCTCATCATTGCGAAATCCGCGTTCTACGCGGCGGGCGGTGTCGTTATATCAGCGTCGCGGCATCCCACGCCTCGTGGTCTGCCAGACTACCGTATGACCCCTGGTCCCGGTACGACGACAAGTCGTGAAGGTGTTGCATGATTTGGGACTCAAGTCAAATATAAATCAGATCCACACCGTCCATCGTTTCTCTAATCTCATTTTTACAATTGAAACAAAAAATAAGGAAGATCCAACATCAATGTAGCTCACAAAATAGGGTACATTGGAAAATCATACATAGGAGATCTAAATTCACGTGGTGTGGCCTACATGGTTTTATGAAGAACCAATTTTTGCATATCCCTTCATAATACTTGATTTATTTCGATTAATGGATTAGATGGAATTTTCATAACTTTTCCCACAAATAATAGAAGAGAAGTTTTTTCAGTTGAGCGTCCCTTACCAACTCTTCCTTTTGTTATGGCCCAAATAAGTATTATTTACAACTTATATTTGGTTTCATCAGATAAAATCGAAGGGTTCATCTGATGGACGGTGTGGATTTGACGAAAAGTTGACGTGGAACTCACGATATATCTGTACGACAACAAGTTGGTGGTACCAAACGCGCACAGCTCCTACTATTTAACGCTACTATTCTAACCTGAAAAGAGACCTTATTTACGTCACCACTCACCCGAACATCGGAATCTGCAATCATTTACCGAGAAATCACGTAGAAATTCCTTTCCAAGCCCTGCAATGGCTACTCGCGATAGGATGATCATAGATCCTACTCTCCTTACTTGCGTTGATGTTGGAAGTGTGCGAAATATCCGACCCGTTAATCAGGTGATTTTTCTAGTTTATGTATTGATCTAGGATTAGGCTAGTATTTTCGTTAGGCAAGGTACCGGTATACCTCAATCGTTGATTGCCGATAAATCTTTCTCCATCTATTTTCTGTACATAGAGCCCAATTGATGGCCAGGATGTGTTTATTTGTTAAAAAAGGACATGAATGGTGGGAAAAACTCGATGAACGTCTCTGATCACTCACATGTGTGCCTTATTACCAGGTTCCCAGAGTAGGAAGCAAGATCATACTCTCGCGAGTAGGTTGTTAGTGGGCCGGCCTGGCCCAAGGGTTTTCCGCCCTTGCTCACTCTAGTAATCAGCCCAGATATTTTTGTAATATATCATACATGGTGGGACCCACCTAATGAACATCTCCGATCTTGCACAAAGTAGGTAGCATCCACGCCCTGAGAAGGTAAAAGTAATTTTGCCGTGCAGTTAGCCCTGGGCCGTTCAATTAAGATGGGCCCTCTTGGCTATCGCTCATCGAAAGTGGGGCCACACAATCTACGGTTCCGATTGCAGCAAACAAGCAGCATGTGAATATTGATGATCCAAAGGGGTGAAAGACCGGTACATCCCCCACTAGGTCAATCAAATCACATCACTAGGACCAGATGGGGCCCACACATAAAATACACGGTCAAAACTGAAAACTAGTGGGTCCCATCCATTTCCACCGGTGGTAGCCGGGGAACCAACTAATTTCGTGGTGGGCCACCACGCTCACCTCGTTTTACATTAAGAAATACTAATTAAGAGAAAAGATCACGTACAGCTGCTGTACGCATGATCTATTACATCCAGCCATTTCGATCCTGCCAAGATGCGAAAAATGGGAAATCCGACTCGTTGAAAAAGTGGGACACGTTATGATACACATATTCTGTAAACTTTATTGTGATCTAATTTTCAAGAGGGACACAAAATGAAAATCAATGTACAGCCGATGGTATTACTCAGTGTACCATTTTTTCCAACTAAATTCGTCTATTGTATGGATTTTCATATCATTTGATTAAAAATGAAGAGGCCCACCTTTTGAAGGGGTCGGATATTCTACAAATATGGTACGTTTGCGGGAAGAAAAAGGATGTACTTGGATTTCACATACAGCTACCGTATGTGATTATTTCTCATAAACGAGATGCTGCCCGTAATTAAAGAAGCTGACCGTGATTAAAAGTCTGTCTGACTGACCGGTATAGGAACGAGAAATCAAACTCTCCCTCTCTCTCCCTCTCGTTTTCCAGGGTTTTAGCTAGGGTTTTTGGAGCTCCAGAAACAATAGCAGGTTTTTCTGAGAAATGGGGATTTTTCGTCTTTGAATAGGCTTTTCTAGCTTCAAAGAGAGAGGAAGAGGGAAGTGGTTATTTATTTATTTATTTATTTACCTCTGCAGGGTTTTAGTGGGAGTCTTGATGGGTTTTTGGCAGAGATCTTAGTAGAAGCACCTTTACTTTTCTCTCTTTCTCTGAAATGGGGATGTTTAAAGGAGTTTGTTTGTTGGATTTTTAGGTCTTTCTTCTGTTCTAGTGAAAACCCAAAAGAGGATTTTGCAGATTCAGCTCAAGCTCTCGAAAAGGGTCTGTTTCTAGAGAGATCTTAGTTGGGCCTTCAGTATTAACAGCCCTCTTGCCAAATTTAGCTGAGATTTTCGCATAATCTGCTAAACTGAGAATTGGGTGTGTTTCTGTAGACTCTGTATCTGCGTTTGTTCAGCGAAAACTAGCAGAGATTTTAGCAGAGAAACTCTCCAATCCCTCTCAAATGGCTCAATCAGGCAGAAAAAGAAGAAGAACCCAGAACAGGCGGCGCCTTGCTCGATCGAACAAGCTTGAAAAATCAGCTAAAGGTTGCCCCTGCGTTTCCAACACTATAATGCCTACTATGATGGCTCATATCGACGAAGACGGCGGCAGCAGTGGCAATCTCTCCAACAACAGCTGCTGCTCCACTCCAAAAGCTAAGAGATTCCGAATACCAGAGCTCCTCACATGCCCTCCGGCGCCGAAGAAGCGGCGAGTTTCCCTGCACTGCTCTCCACAGAAATCCTCCATTGCCTTCTTCACTCCACCAGATTTAGAGATCTTCTTCCTCTTCGCTCTTCGCGATATCTCGGTTTGAATTTGAAATGGGTGTTTTTGTGTTAGTACTAGAATGCACTAATCAGTTCGTTTTAGCTCTAATTGCATGTTTTAAGCTTGTATTGGGATGGATTTGTATTTGTAGGATTTACTAATCACCTAGCTTTACCCCTGATTGTTGTCCCTTTTTTTTTTTCCTTGGGTTTTGAGATTGTTTGTGCTGTGAGGATTTGAAGTTTTGAAGGTATGATTTTCAATGAGAGTTTGAAGTTTTTTTTTAGTTAGTTTCAGTTGGGAAGTTGGGATTGTATTTTGTAGGATAGACTCTAATCAGCTAGTTTTAGCCCTGATTGTATTATTACATTTCTTTGATTTGGAGTGGAATGGATTGTGATTTGGAGTGTTTGGGGAGATTGGTTTTCTGTGGGATTGTAATTGTTGGAGATTGGTACTAATCTGATGTAATTGGGTTGCGTTTGGACAAGGAATGTAATGTGAATTTTTTTTTTTTCTATGTTAAGTCAACTTGTTGGAGAGAAAAAGCACAAAAGGCCTTTTTCTTCTTCTTCTCCTTCTTCTTCTTCTATTTCCTGTCTCCTTTAGTGCTTTTACTTTGCTTTTGATAGTGATGTGGGATTGGGTTTTCTGTTTATCTTTCCTTATTACAATATTTTTATATTGCATTATTTTATTATTGCAATATAATATTATTTTGTTCCATCATTTTATGAGAGAGAGTATCCAATGTTCAGATCTTTATTTTGAGTTTTATTTTTATTTATTTGCTTTTGGTATCAGGACATAGATATGCTTTTGTCACAGTTCACTGAATTGTTACAGAGAAATGATCACCTACAGCTTTGTTGAATGCTTAATCAGCATCAATCCCCATTTTTCCTGTCAACTTGTTGTTTGCAGAAGGACATCTGAGCCGTGTAAATGGTGGGCCCCAACATGAAGATCACCTGGTGAGAAAATCAGCTGGTTGGTTCATCGGGCTAGCCATGCTGTTGAAATTGATGATGACCGGTGGCGTGGCTCAGTGCATGTTTGTGGATCACCTAATGAATGGTTGATCTGATTTTTCAGAGCAGTTGACTATCATGATGGACCCCACCTTTGAATGGATCGGATTTTATACACGTGTGATGTACTGGCGGGATAGATGGCCAGTTGAACTCATCCACTATAGAGTGGATGCATGGTAATTCAGGATCCTTGGAATCCTGGCTCATTAATGCATCATAGCCCAAACGTTTGCAGTATTTGGATGAAGCCAACCGTCAGATTTCTTCCCCTTCCAGGTTGGACCGCTGGTATTTGATGGCCACCAATTACACCGTTAGGATCGGTTCTAGTGCACAGACGAAACCGTTCAAATGATGGGTAGTGTTTAGGCTAGGATCGCTCGATTATTGTCTGGATGTGGTCCATCAATGATGTGTAGAATGACTTTGGATGGTTAGGATTGCATGCATGAATCGCCCACGCACTCTCGACGAGTCCTAGTGGACGAGTAGCTGAGATTCATCAAGTTGTAAGTTGTAGCAAACGCACATTGCAGAGACCGACTCTAGCCAAAGGGTTCTCTTCCTTTCGGTTTGGGTGTGAAAGGCGGGATTCGTCGCGGGTTGGTGGCGCTGTTATTTTATGACCATCTTTTTCAACTTTTTTACGACACAACAGCGCAAAGTTGTACCATGATAACACTAAAAGTAGAAAATGTGGAGGTATCTATCAAGTAAAGTGGGTGTAGATATCAATCCCTGACAGAGAATTATTTGATACTCCGGGAAACTTGACAGATGATACTCAGGCACTCAGAAATTGTATACTTGGCATACATTGTCTCAAAATAAACCATCCAAATTTCAGTACTCAACGTAGATAGGTCATCATCCAAAAGTCAGACTGGTCGAAAGATCCTATCCTTTGATTGATGCGTTTATTGGTTGAGTATGAACCGTCATTTTTTTTTTCACTTTGAGCGTACATTAAATGTGCACTACTGTGGCATTTAGGAAATCGGATCAGTATACATTTCGGTAAAAGAGAGATCTAACGTTGCCCACGATTTGGATGGTTTAATTACACTCTGCCAACGGTCCTGATTTATGAAACAAGTGTCCACGAAATAGACGCTAGGATTGCTAAACCAATCCTATGTAGGATATACAACCTATCGATAGTGGGTCTTGCAATTTGGATGATTTGATTTGAATTATGTGGCACCCGTAGAATTTTTTTTCTTTTTGAGTGCCTGCGTATCAACCATGTAAGTCTGCCGGAGTAAAAAATAAAAAACTCTCCTATTTTAATGAATGGGTGAGATCATGGTGTCAGGTATGGGTGTTCGTATGTCTGGCTATTGCCATCATGGTGAGGAGAATCCAATGAAGGGGCTCGTGCGGGTTGTCATAATAGCCGCTCGCATTTCTCATGCATTTTCTAGCTAATTTATCTTCTCGAGAGAAATTACCTAATGAGAAAAATCCAGCCGAAAATAATATATTTATTATTAATTAATAATATATTTCCATTATATTTCTTATATTAAATAATTTTAAATTTTAAATAAATTATGCCGATAAAATGGCGGAAAATTGAAAACCTAATTTTGAAAGTTACACCGTGATCTTTCTAAAATCTCTTCAACTTTTTTGACACTCCATTCCAATTAATCTAGAACATCTATAAGATCAATGATACACTTAATGGATTATTGTTTAAAGATTCAATGGATAAAATGACTTCAGTCACCAAATCAATAGCTTATAAAATAAATGGGCAATTTTTTTTAATGAAAAATAGCTAGAACTCAATTGTTTGAGTTTTTCATTTATTTGGTTATTGATATTTGTTTTCATGAATTTTTCTCAAAAATATTGTAAGATTTTCAAAATGTTGGTGAAATTTGTTAAGATGATTTAATCTAAGGTTCATGAATTCTCACAAGTATCAAGATGTAATAGTTGCTCAGATGAACAATGTCTTCTTTTTAAGAATAGTTTTTAAATCCAAATGAAAAGAATAAGTAAATAAATAAAATATCATTCATAAAAGTTTAAATAAAATTATTTATGATGTCTTTTAAGATGACTCTTCAAAATTTTCTCTCAAATAATAATATTAATATCTTTAAAAAATGTTAAAAATAATAAATGACTTCTAAGTTTATTCAAACTCTTTTTCATTATTGAAAAATAACTTTAAGTAAATACAATATTCTCTGAACTTTTAAATATTGTCAAAAGATTAGAGACAACAAATTATTAAAAGTAATAAATTTTAACTTTAAATTCAAAATAAACTCTTAAAGTAATTAAATTTTACTAAATTGCTTGGGAAAAAAAAAAAGCCATAATAGACCATAACGTATACCACATCCATAGTTTTCAATGATATATTATATACACAAAATAAATAATTCATCAGAAATTTATGATCACCGATAGTAGTAATGTACTATTTTTGCTCCCATCATACCCATTCAGTAAGAATTTGTGTCATCCTAGTTATCTATTGATGTTATTTATCCATTTACATTATATTATTGGTAAAATTTCTTCAAAAATAGACATATAATAATAATAAACATTTTTAAAATATTCACACTTTGAGCGAATTACACAAAAGTTACGTAATTTTTGCACTTGAATCATAACCCTTCAAGTAAAAAATTGGAAAAATTCAAGTTCATGAATGTGTTTTCATATAATATTTATGTGATAAACATTTATTTAATTTTTCATGAACATATTGAAAGATTTTCAAATTATCCATAGTTTTTATTTTTTTTGACATTTTTTATACAATTATTTTGAAATTAATTAATAGTGACCTAAAATATTAAGTAACTCATTACATGCTTATGCCATGGTGCATTTGGTGGTAGACTCATATACTTTTAATAAGAGATCATAGGTTCAAGCATCCATTGTAGTGTAAGTGTGTAAGCATATGTGGGGTGTGTGATAAAAAAAATAGTGAATTTTAAAATTATTTATTAAATTGCAGTAAGTGTTTATTCATTTAATTGAAAATTTTCAGGTTTATTTACAGGGAAGAACTTCAAAATTTGAAAATCTCACGAGAAATTAGCAACTGAGAAATTATCGAGAACGAGATTTATCCTCGCAACCCATCCACGGTGAAGGGCAAAAGCTGTTTGGCCCATAATGTCTCGAATATGCGGTGAAAGTATCCTCAATCTCGCCAAAATATCGTCATCGGTGAAATGATGATTGAACTACTGCAAGTACATTTTTTCTTTTACTCTCGCCCTCACACGTAGGAAATTAGCACGCGTGATCAGATCCAAGCCTCTCATCATAGGGTTCCACCGTCTTCTACATTCGTTGACACGAGGGAAACGGATTTCGTCCTGCCCCTACCTGGATGGAAATCGGTCCCGGCAGAGGCTCTGTGGGGTCCAAAGTGGTATATGGGTTTTATCCACGCCGTTCATCCATTTTACAGATCATTTTAATGTATGAGCCCAAAAAAATGAGGCAGTTAGAAGGGTTAAGTGGACCACCCCATAGGAAGCAGCATTGATAATGACGGCCACGGTTGAAACCTTCCTAAGGCGTACTATGCTGTTCATTTGCGATCCAAAACTTCTGTATCCCTCAGAAGTTTTCAATGGTGTCCATTCAATCTCCGTTGTGCGGTCCGCTTGAGTCTTGGATCTGCCTTATTTTTAGGATTATACGCTTAAATATCTGGAAAAATGAATAAATGGCTTGGATGCAACCCATAAATCACGTTAGGCCCCACAAGGGCGCCTGCGTGGACCGATTCCGTCCAGGTGGTCCAGGCGGGGGCAGGACGCGATCCTATTCCAAAGTCAAGGAGTTGTGATGAGTGGACCCGTTTGGGGCCTGTCGAAAGAAATGAACCGTCCATATAAATTGACCGGTGGTCCATGTTCTGATGAAAGGACAAGGATGGTGCATGCTCAAAGTGGATCCCACGTGAGGGTGTGGTTGGCACATGCGCCTGAGAAATCCCTGTTTTGCGCAGTGCGTAGAATACCCAAGTATGTGGGACCCAAAATATTGTATATGTAAAATCCACTCCGTCCATCAGGTTCTATCATGAATTTTATATTCAATGACCAAAAATCAGATAAATAAACAACTTAGGTCGGCCACACCACACTAAAATGGGATGCAACCATAGGATAGTGTGTGGGGCCACCATGGTGTGTGTGTTTCATCAAATCTGTTAAGCAGGCGTAACTGACGAGTATGAAGAGAAGATACAAAGTCATACTTATGTAAAACTCAGATGGGCCTTACTACATAAACTTAATGGTTTTGATAGAAATTTTACATGGTTAATATTGGTGTGGCCCACATAAGTTTTTAATCGGAATTATATTTCTGTATGTATCGTTTAACTAATGGTTCTCACCTGATGGACGGAGTGAATATTACACATTTAGCATGGTGGACCCCACATGACCTTGGATACTTTACGCCCTGACTGAAAGAAGCATTGTAAAAGCGACGTCGGTCCGAAAATTCTCAGTCCATCTCATTCGAGGAATAGACTTCCACGTGGACGCGATTAGCCTTAACCCGGGTTACTGGAATCGCCGGTAACTCCAATCACCGGGGCCCACTATGATGTTTGTGTTACATCCACTCCGTCCATCGGTTTCACCAGCTCATCTTAGAACATTATTTTAGAAATGAGGGAGATCCAAAATTCATGTGGGCCACACCACAGAAAACAGTCTGTGGGTATGGAAACACCAAACGTTGAAACAACCCTGGGTTCCACCATGATGATTATATACCATCCAATCCGTTCATAAATTGACTCTCTCCGGGATGGAATGAAATAATAATTATCATCCTGATCCAAAACATCTGTAGCCCCAAAGACTAATTCAATGGTGTCCGTTCATTTCTCATTGGTTTGGCCCACCTGAGTTTGAATATCTCTCATATTTTGTATGATATTTTAAAATGAGTTGATGAAAGGAACGGACAGAGTAGATATAACATAAACATTACCAGTGGGCCTGACGGAGCCTGGGATTACAGGAGATTCCTGTAACCCGGCAGTAGATTAGCTGTTACCGGGTAACAGCTTAGCTGCTGTTACCGTAACCGTGCGGGGCCTACTTGATGTATTTTTTATATCCACGACGTCCATCCGCTTTTCCGTGTCATTTTAACAAGCGAGCCTAACCCTTGTAGTGTGTACCATACCATTAGAAACAGTGATGAATGACCATTAAATACTTTTTGTGGGCCAAAAATGTATTGGATCAAACTGAGTTTTATATATTCATCCCCATCTTCTTTACATTATCAACAGACTAGATAGGAAATAAACACTACGAAAACTTTTGCACGAGCCCTTTGGAAAGTTTAATGGTGAGGCACTCAATCACCGATGTTTACTGTCGTGTAACCCGTACTAAAATATGCTGCAAAAACGGATGGACAGCGTGGATACACAACACAGCATCAAGGTGGATCCCACGGTAAGGGTAACACCCAATATAACGGGGAAACGGATTGGCTACTCTCCCAGCCACCAGCCCCGTGGCTGGTGGTCCGTGCTCTGTGGGCCCTACCATGATGTATGTGTTTCATCCATGCTGTTTATACATTTTTACAGATCATTTTAATGCTTGATACCAAAAATTAGCCGAATGTAAGTCTCAGGAGGGCCACACCACAGGAAAACAATAGTGATTGAATATTCACCAGTAAAATCCTTCCAAGGACCACTATGATTTATGCATTTCATCCATGCCGGCCATTTATTTTTTCATGTCATTTAATGTCATAAGACCAAAACTGAGTTATATCTCAATCTCAAGTGGACCACATTACAGGAAACAGTGTTGAATGAGGGACGATCATTAACAACATTTTGGGGCCATAAAAGTTTGGGATCTAGATGATATCTTTTTTTTCCCTTCATCTAGCCTGTATGACGTAATTAACAGATTGGATGTCAAATAAACAGTACATTGGGGGCTTAAGAGGATTTTAATGGTGGATATTCAATCACTATTGTTTTCCTGTGGTGTGGTCCACCTTAGACTTTTATTCCTCTCGATTTTAGTATCAGGCCCCATAATGGTCTTGAAAAATGGATGAATGGAATGGATGAAATACATACATCATGGTGGGGCCCACATAGCACCGATCATCAGCCACCTGGCTGGTGGCAGGGGAGTAGCCAATCCTTCCCCCACTAAAACCCCGGGTCACAGGCAAGTCACGTCCCTTCAACGTCACCTGCCTAGGGTTCTGTGATTGGGACGGGGCCGACCAGAAACCTAAGTCATGAGGAGATACCTGTTCGTATACAGTGACATGACCCGTCATGCAGTGTGGTAATTCGAGGTGGAACATGTATGTATCTAACCGGTACTCGAGTGCACCATTCATTTATGTAGCAGGTGTGCAGTCTGCCCTAGCAGATCTGAGGACCGGATTATCCTGAAACAAGTTGCACTGACAGTGCTGTTACACTTCATGATCACGTGCATGCACGTAAATTTTCTATTGGCCTTCCACGAATGGCCAGGATTTGTAGATTAAAAGCTGGGTTCGCCTAATTGTGTAGGTATGCTCCATGAATGGTCCATATTAAGATGGACGTGCAAACCATAGGTAATTTGCATTCATTTTTAAAATCGGGATTATATGATTGCCACAGGCAGAGAAATCTTGCTTATTGCAATCTAAGTGTGTCATATCATTGCACGTTGTCATCATTAAATACAATATATAATAATGATAATGTGCATCCATGTGACCTAATCTAATTGGGCCACATCGCCCACATCATCGCAAAGTTATCACTAGCTCAATTAGATTACAACATTCAAGATTTTCATGTCTGTCGCAAGCAGCAGATTCCAATTCTAACTTTCAAGATGATTTCCAGATGTCTTGAAAATCTGTTTCATATTCAGTCATGTCGAATATCATATTCTATTATAGGTGATGATTGTTTAATCCTTCATAATGTTTTACTTGAGCATCATATATTATAAAATTTATTATTTACAAGTGCTAGATTTATTTGAGTTTAGTTATTTTGTAGTGTGTTTGTCCTTATTACTTTATGTTACGTGGAGAGGTGTTAATAAGATTATGCTACTTTAGTGTACATTCTCAAAGCTATGTATATAAATGTAGTTGAGTTAAAAATATGTTGGCAAAATTGCTAAATCAACATTAGACATGAAAATAAGTTGATGATGAACAAAACTTATTTAAATAATTAATTCAAAAGGACGGTCAGATTTTATTGTGATTTTTTTAAAAATTATATATTATTAATATCTTTATCAAGCTTTAAATGATTAAGTTTGTAAAATTTAATTCACTTGATCTTAAATATAGATAAATGTGTACCGTGATCAAAGAATTTTAATTTTAATTTGCACCTATGAAATCAATTGATTATAGTCAAATCAATGGTTTAAGATAGATAATTGGAGATTAGGATGAATTATTTTTTATCCACTATGAATTTGGTACAATGTCATTCCTCTCGGAGATTTATTAGTTTGTAAGGTCTCATGTCGGATCTACTTTAAGGGTGTTTGTATGAGAAAGCATGGAAATCCCGTATATCTTATTATCATCATATACATCATATTGGCCTTGCATACCTTTAATGGATCCTGTGGTAGATGGGAATATTCCTGACTGTGAGGTCTACTGAGTTATATGTGAGTTATATTTACATTGTTCATCCATTTTGAAAGTTCATTTTAAGGCATTAGGGGATCTTGACTTTAAGGTCTGTATTACAATGTATGTAAGTTATATATATATATAATGCTCATCCATTTTAAAAGCTTATTTTAAGATATGATCCAAAAAATGAAGCATATGCAAATCCGAGGTAAACCACCAATAAAAGAAAAAGTGATAATAAATCATTAAAAACTTCTCATGGGCCACAAATGTTTTGAATCTTGCTGATATTTGTGTAGTCTCTACGTCCAGGTCTTTATGACATTATCATCAGGTTGGATGGAAAATTAACATGCTAGCCGCCCCATGATTATTTTAATAGTGGGGATTCCATTACTATTGTTTCCTGTTGTATATCCACCTAAGATTTGGATTGGCTTCATTTTTTAGACCATGCACTTAAATGAGCTCTCAAAATGGATGGACTGTGAGGATGTAAGGTAAATACATTATTGTGGGCTAATGTTTTATATCCACCAACCTCCACGGATCCAAAGCTCTATTGGGTCTTTTGCGATGTCAGAGTGAAATTCACGAGTCACGTATATGAGCTTGATCCGTATCGCGACTCTCTCCTAAAGCCTCAGCATACCTGCATCTAACGGTCAGTACACCATCCATTAAAATGTGGTACGTTGCAGCCTTCTCCTCCACCAGGGAAGCTGATTGCGTTCGGACCCAGTTCAGATAATAAGCCATCTGACCAGAGCTTTTGTAGGGCCCACCGCAATGTATCTGTTTATCTACGCGGTCTATCCATTTTCTCATATCATTTTCAGGTATGAGCTAGAAAATGAAGAAGACCAACGCTCAAGTGAACGGATGTGGATTATCTACTGAACCAATCAGTAGCCAGACTCCTACTGAAGTGATGTCACTAAGTTTTGTGGGCCTCACCATAATGTATTTGTTATATCCACACCGTCCATTCATTTAGAGAGATCATTTTAGTGCATCATCCAAATAATGAGGCAGATCCAAGGCTCAAGTGGACCCCACTACGGAAAATAGTGGGGACAGTGACGCCCACCATTGAAATCTTCCTATGACCCATCATGATCTTTATTTGAGATCCAACATGTTCATAAGTTAACACCAACATGGAGGAAGGGAAAACCCGAATATCCGATTGATGGAAAACTTCTGTAGCCCCCGTTAAGTTTTTTTAATGGTAGTTGTTCCATCCCGCTGTTTTCTTTGGTGGGTTCACTTGAGCATTAGATCTGTCTAAATCTTTATCTAACGCCCTAAAATGTTCTCTCCAAATAGATGGGCAGTGTGGATATAAAAAATACGTGATGGTGAGGCTCACAAAACTTCAATAGCAAATCCGGGTACGGACTCGTACAGTAGCTAATCCGCGTCGCAGCCCAAGTGAACCACGCGTGTTTTTGCATTTAATGCAACCGGACGCACCATTTGGTGTTGTCTACTTGAGCGTGGGATCTGTTTCATTTTTTTTTTTTTTTGAAATCATACCTTAAAATGATCCGATGAAATGAATGGACGGAGTGTATAAACAAATACATTAGGGTGGGTCCACAGGAGCCCTGGTCCGACGGCTCACTGTGGTTCGGACGCAATCCGCTTTGCTCCACTTGCAAGGACAAAGGATGAGTGGTGTTACAAGGATTCCTGTGACTCAAAGCTCTGTGGGCCCCACCGTGCTGTATGTGTTGTTGAAATTTGTGGTTTTTGAAAAAATAATTCAAAATTTCAAATTTTTGAGAATTCGATGCAAAATGATTTTCGACAATTTCAAATAGAAAAAGTGCGATGTGTGCTTTTTATCCCATATCGAAAATGATAGAAAAAGTTTTGGGGTTTATATGTGAATGTGTGTGTAGTATTCTTACATGGAGCTTTGTAGGTTGAGATGCTCGGGTTTCGTGTTCCAGTGCTACCTTGGAATATATGCACGTTTGTACGTGCTTGGGCTTTGGCGTGAGCAGTGTGGTTGTAGTGGTGTTAGTTAGCGCACTTCGATTGCGGTGCGAGTGGTCTGATTGGAGCCTAGGTACGATGGGTCTGAAATGAGCCAGAGCTTTATAGGCGACTAAAAACGGTCGAATCTTTAATCCGAAATTGTCAGTTTCTGAAAACAGATAGCTACCTTGAAAGCCACAATGGTCCAAAAATGAACGGGCCATGATGATCCAACAGTCAGATTTTTTGATTCGACGACCAGAAACGGCTGAAATTAATGATCAACGGTCAAAAACATTTTTTAAATATTCTGAACCATTGATAGTCATCTAGCAATGTTCCACTCCCTTGTGCTTATATAAATTGGACCATTCCAGTCCAAATTCATCATCTCGAACACCAATCTCTCCCATTCCATCACGTTCTTCGTATCTCCTTCATAAAATATTGTGAACATATCTACTTTTAATTCTTTTAGAATAGATCTGTTACGTTAAATTGTTTTTAAGTGGACTCATCTTGATTGCTGCGCGCCGACAAGCTTGTCTTATCTTGGAAGCATTTTGTCCATAACCCATCAACAATTGATAAGGGAGCGAATAAAGCTTTAAGGACAATATATCATTTTACATGATTTAGCCTAGTGAAACAAAGAAATTGAAATTTATTTGATTTCATTTTTATTATTCGATATATCCAAATTATTTCTAACATTTGTTAAATCTACGAAACACAAATATCAGTCTCATCCCAAAACTTCGATGGGGCTCCAAGAAGGTTTTATCGGTGGGCGTTCAATCTACGTATGCTGATTCTTATGGGGCGACTCATTTTTTAACTGTCATTCTGTAACGCCCTGAAAATCGGGGGTCGTGCATACGCTCTACTCCCGAGTTCCTGGGGTCACTTGTAATCGGTTTTCATTAATATGCGATAAATTTATGTTTAAATGAGTAGCCTGGAGTTCCTGGAACATGAAGCACAAATGCTCTGCCGACTGAAATGAAAGAGAACTAGCATACATATATATATATACACACACACACATATACATGACCAAGAAAAATATAAAGGGTCACACATGGTGTCACCCAACAAAATCACAAAAGAATAATATGTCAAAAAGGAATAAAGCTGAGCCATCTGTGCAGCGATCCAACGACCCATCTACTGATCCGACGGGGTCCTGCTCATCAACTGGAAGTAAGGGAACTCGTCCTCCTCCTCGAGGTTCGCATCGCCAGGCTCCATGAAATCTGTATTACCTGCATCTATGAACGGGTCTGGTTGGTGTTTTAAAACACCGTCCCAGAGTGGGAGTGAGTGATCAACTCAGTGGGTGCTATTAGCCATAAGTTGCAACAAGCATCAATTATAATAAGAATTTAATGAAAAACAATCAATCATAAACATCTATCTAGTCTTGTTAATGTGCATGCATGCAGGATGATATGATGTATGCCCTCACTACAACGCTCCCTCGTGCGACAACATCTAACGATCGCCAATGCCAACACTCCCTCAATGCGACCTCGACTGCCGAGTCGCCAACCTAGCTAATGCCATGCAATGATGATGTTAACCGGGTTCTTAGTTAAGTCCATTCATCCAGCAAATTTGAGAATCTGATACACTCCACGTATCAAATGCCATGAACTAGTTGCGAGGCCAAGATCCACCAATGTGTGAGGCCGAGACCTTGTGATCCTTGACCCCGTCAGGTTTTCCCCATCCCCGACTTTAAGCACATGGGGGGTGCTGAATGTAGGGTCGCTCGCGGTCACTACGGGGAGGCCGTCACCCCAGCGTAGGCCGACAGCTCGGACATAGTGTCCCATTCCACCATGCCCGGCTCACGAGACTGTGGATCAATATTCTATCCGGTATCGATGGGCTACAACGGTGGTGGGGTGTTCCAGTTTCCATACATATGTGAGCAAACAAGGTTAACAAACTAGGTGGGTCAGCCAGTGGATTAAACCACACGAGCTCAGGCAAGTATGTGGCGGAACGACATCGGGTACAAGCGACCCATGTAGCCTGACTACTGCCGCCCACACATACTCGTCCAAACCCATGGGTTTAGTCTCAAGGTGGTCCTACCAACGGAACCACCTTCGCTCTCCTCATGTTCCTGACCAACTCAAGGGTAGGAATAGTGACTTATAACATGCCAACTACCAATGCTGCATTAAGCATATTCAACACCGTGATCTCATGTTACTCAACATACAATTCAAATTTTCCTACAAGCAAATCATTAATATTATAAATAAAGTGTATGTGTGTGGTGTGGGTTATTGAGGAAGTTAACACTTCTTCCATGTTGAGAAATCATATACACAAGAGTAATGAAATCATACGAAATATGAAGCAACAACGTATAAAAATCAACACAGCATGAACATATGATCATCCATACATCGAATCATGGGAGAAACATAAACGACATCATGAGAGAGAGAGTCAAACATATAAATCCATACCATTTCAACCAACATACAATTCCTAGGATTTTCTAGGCTTTCAAAAATAACATCCAAGCAATCAAAATCATTAATCTCGTATTAAAATTGGTGCTAGGTCACCTAAGAGTAATAGTCCGCACCTATGGATCGTTGGAGGCTTGAAAGACGACCTAGGAAGATGGATTTTTAGGGTTGAACGGCCGGAATCCCTAAAGCAAGCATTTGTATGTTAAAATTCATGTCAATCTCTTCTCAATACATGGATTTCAAGAAAAAGGGGTGAGGGGTTTTACCTACATGATCAACAGACGATTCTTGTGGTTGTAGTAGAGGGGTCTTCCTTGAAGAAGAGGTAGGGTGGTGCAAGATTGACCTCCCTTAGATCCCACCTTGCCTACGGTCTACCTTCACTCTCACCTTCACTCTCTTCTTCCTCTCTTCCTTCTCCTTTTTCTCTTCTTCCTCTCTTCCTTCTCCTTTTTCTCTCCTCTCTCCCTTTGTTCCCTAGGGCAAATTCGTATGAGAGAGGGGTGCCCCAAATGAGGCCCTTTTTATAATGCCAGATTTGGTACAAATGGCCCCATGTGCTAGGTTTTTACTATACTAGACCTATGAGAAGGACTTTCTAAGCTCTAGAGCCCACTATGAGGTGTACAAGTCAATATACACCGTAGGATAGATAGCCCTAATGATGATCTACGTATGGATATGATCGGCCCGCCATTTGGATGCGCCGATCGACAGATATGATAAGAAGTCTGTTCAACGGTCGTCGGTAGTCGATCGGGGCCGCAGTTATACGGATATGAGCAGGGAAATATCCTCACTCTATGTGTGAAGTTTGGTCCCAAACCGACGGTCCGAAATTCTCAACTTTGCATAAGAGTGGACAACTCAATTCACTTAAGTTCCAACTCATTCCTTTAGGATATTTGCACTTCTCATGCACTCGTCCTTCGGCTCAGGTTGACCGGTTCTGGGTAGTACCTAGGTCCGACTCTCGCGATAGACGTCAAGCCCAGTGAGACGGACATTATTCTATAGTTTTAGAACTAGTGGCCCACCAACGAGCGGTGTAGAGCTTGTTTGGAGAATTAGGACAGTTCTGGTAGCCCTTTGGCCATGAAACTTATAGGATAAGTGCTCCATGTCCCGATGAAGGGCCATGCAAAATTTAGGGATGATCGGATATGGGGTTTGGTCGCACGGGTCTGATTCGCGATCAACGGTTACCGTACCACGATCGGGATCCAGATTTTGTGGGCGGACGTAGAAAAATACATTAGACGCTCATCTTAAATTATAAAGAAATCTGACGGCTGAAATGTCTTACATTTCAGTTTCATTTACCTGTGTCAGATTCCAATTCTGGCATTAGTGGGGCGCATCTGGCAAGTGCAGATTACACTTCTGGGTGTCCACTGGGTCCGTGGTCCGCGATGGTCCCCAAGCCCAATGAGATCTATGCTCCCTTGAATTTTTATAATTTTCTGACCTTCCCGTGTCGTGGTATAGCCCGCACGGGCTGTCACTAGGTGTTAACGGCCATCTGGCTTGGAGGCCCGCACTAGGATCTATTAGGACCCGTCTGACCTATTCAATTGGGCTAATTTTAGTCTAATTTATTTGTGATACCTCACTATGAGTGGCTTAAATGAATGGTCCTGTGACAAATTCTAAGTGGACGCCCCAGGACACTGTTCTGGTTGGGCGGGACGTTACACTACACCTGATGTTCAAGTGATCGAGCGGATTCATTGGCTTTCTACGGCTGATTAACTGGACTGGTGCGGCTTTTTACTGGTACCACTCCTATATACACTGACATTGAGTGCTAATGGTTATTAAGTAATATTTAAGTTAATTAAATAAAATTAAAAAAAATAAAAATTGATGGATTTTTAGAAATCCAAAACAGTGAAAATTCAGGATGTTACACATTCTAACATGAGTTCGCCAAGTTGATGGATGGAGTAGATCTCATTTTTTAACTGTCATTCTAACATGAGTTGGCTCGGGATACGATTTGGCTGGCGACCCCACCTAGCTGGTGTAAATTAAAACTCTATGTGATCCACCACGATGTTTGTGTTTTATCCACACTCTTCATCCATTTTGCCGGCCCATCTTAGGGCATGAGCTAAAAAATGAGCTACGTACAAAGCCCAAGTGGACCACGCCATTTGAAAGAGTGGAGAGTGAACTCATACCGTTGAAAGCTTATTGGGGCCATAGAAATTGTAGATCAAGCTGATATTTGTGTTTTCTCCTCATCCAGGTCCGTGTGACCTTGTGAACAGATTGGATGACAGATAAACATCACTGTAGACCTTAAGATGGTTTCAACAGTAGACATGACCGACTGTTTGTTTGGATAAAATACAAACATCAAGCTCACGTAACTTTGACACCAGCTAGCTGGCTGGTGCTGGGGTCACCAGCCAAACCCCGTCCCTACAGGGAGGCCGGAGCTTTGGGTCATGGGAACTTCCCATGACACGAAACTCAACTGTAGAGAATCAATGCAAGGTATCAGACGTAGGGGAGGACGTGAGGTCGAACACCATCTTCCTCAAGAGGATAACTATTTTGAATCCATGGAACTTCTCTGGACTCCTCATAGAGACTTTTCGAATCCACGAGGAAAGAAAGCAGAAAATAGAAATAAATTCTAATAAATTCAAAATTGATTAATAAATCCATAAAAACGAGTTCACAACCCTTTAAATAGGGGTACCAAGCAATGAAAAAGAAATTAGAATCAAACTACAGCTAAAACTCCTAGAATTCGCGACTTATTATAAATAGTAAACTTACTATTTATAGAAGGTCATGATGTCTACTAGTGAATAAGGTTTTCGGCCAAAAATAGTAAGTGTCCTATTTGGCTTCACCGAACCGTTCTTCTAATTATTTTAAGCTCTTTTCATGTTGGGCGCGACTCGCCGTGATCTTGCTGAACTCAACCTGAATCATCTGCCTCGTCCTCGGTGGTATGCTCTTATTCTTCAATATCTAGTTGTTCATAAGTGTTATCAACACTACCATCATTGATGACGAGGTTTGACACTTTTCGCTAGGGATAAGTATTTGATAGGTGGCTTGGTTGGCCACAACGATAGCAGTTGTCGGGTCTTGGCCGAGCATAGGGGTTCGAGATTCTACTTGGACCAGTAGCAGTCAATATGCCCCTTTGGGGTCTATCTTGCCTGCTTCCCTAATCTCGGTTCTCAGATGTAAGAGGTTGAGTGCATGCTCCTACGAGCTCCTTCCCCTTGGGCTGTGGAGCTCCCTGGGGCGGACCTGCCACAGGGATCCTTACAGTAGGATAGGTCCGTGTGTTAGGACGTTCAAGTTGTGCTTCCATCCGAGTAGCCAACTTGATCGCATCATTCATCATCTAAACGGACTGCATCTGGACCTGATCCTAGATAGCCATATGCAATCCACTGTTGAATCGGGCAACTTATTGCGATTTAGTCTCGACCAAATCGTTATGCACCGCCAGACGGTAAAATTCTTCTGCGTATTATCTTACCGACCGACTACCCTGTCAATAATTTTTGTAATGTTGGAATAATACATGATTGTAATTGCTAGGGAGGAATTGGGCACATAGTAGCTGCTTCATCTGCTGCTAGGTGCGGATTGGTGCTTTCATTTGCCTAATTCACGCGAGTTGCAGTTGTTCCCACCAAGCTGAAGCTCCTCCTTTCAACTTGTAGGCCACAAGCTTGACCTTCTTTGCTTCAGGGATGTCCATATAGTTGAAAAATCGCTCAACTTCAGAAAGTCAATTAAGAAAATCCTCAATGTGTAGTTGGTCATTAAAGCTAAGAATATCAACCCGCATCTTGAATTCTTGATCCGTTTGATCTACTCGATTACCACATTGTCTGGGGTGTTGGAAGATTATGTCATCGATTTCCTCCTCACTGGAGCCCCCTTCCTCAGGAATGACCCTTGGATGCACTGCCGGTACTATCCTGTGATCAGGGTGATTAAGAGTTTCAGCAATTGGTAGTGGAGGATTACCACCAGGAATACGGAGTTGCTCTAGGTTTTTCGCCAAGAGATCCGCTGTGCGGTCGATGGAAGCCTGCAGCCCTTGCATGGCTTGCCGATTTTCTCGTTACGCTGCTTCGAAAGCTGCCGCTATTAAAAGTAAATTCCCTAGAGCAGCGCCCATGGGATTGTTGCCCATCCCGTTGTTAAAAGCCATCGATCCGAGGAGAAACCTCGCTCTGATACCAAACTGACGCAGGGGAGGACATGAGGTCGAGCGCCGTCTTCCTCAAGAGGATAATTATTCCGAATCCATAGAACTTTTCTGGACTCCTCACAGAGACTTCTCGAATCCACGAGGAAAGAAAGCAGAAAATAGAAATAAATTCTAATAAATTCGAAATTGATTAATAAATCTAAAAAAATGAGTTCACAACCCTCTAAATAGGGGTGCCAAGCAATGAGAAAGAAATTAGAATCAAACTACAATTAAAACTCCTAGAATTCGCGACTTACTACAAATAGTAAACTTACTATTTATAGACGGTTGTGATGTCTACTGGTGTGCAAGGTTTTCGGCCAAAAATAGTAAGTGTTCTATTTGGCTTCACCAAACCGTTCTCCTAATTATTCTAAGCTCTTTTCACGTTGGGCGCAACTTCTAGAGCCTGACGGATGAAGAGTTATAATCAAAAGAAAACTTACTATTTATAGTAAAAATGAAATTAAAACAGGGAAACGACCGTTAATTAAGGGGTATTTCGCAAATCCAGCTTGCGTAACTTGGTGTAGCAGGGTTGGTTGGCTAAAGTAGCTCGTTTTACCCCAAAATCATATATTTTACGTCAGATAACTCATTCCGAATTGTGAGATATGCCCGATTTAAAGTCTGATGGTCTGGATCACTTCTGTCGTTGTCCGGGCCTTTTCTGATCCATCTTGGCCATGTAACTGTCCGCGACCCGTTCTACATCAATATCTATGCATGCATGCACGTGCGAAAGATAAAGAGTAAAGACTGGGGGTCGATAAACACCATTTTTTAAGATGTGGAGTCTCATCCACCTTTGTTGTGGTACATTCATACCAATCGAGACTGTTCAAATTGTGGGGTCCACTTTGGATGGAAAATATCCCAAGACTTACACTGAGCAAACGATTCTAACTATCCTCTTCATGAGGTATTAAATGGACAGTTAAAAATAAAAGGATGAGCAGCCAAATTCATCAACGAAAATCAGATGGTTAAGATGTTCTACCAGTGTGAACAGTGGGCCCACAACTTGAGTGGTGTGTACATGTACGCCTCGTGCAGTGGTTGATTCAACAAGAAAGGTGGTAAACTACCACCATAGGTGTTAACTGTAGATAGGAAAGGACATGGAAAGAGAGATAGATCTGGACCGTTTATCAGGTTGGTCCAGTCCTTAACATGGCCTGACCAAACAATGAGACTGGGAACTCATCAGTAACGCGAGATTCATGAGAACAAGGGCCAGTTAGAAAACAAAATAACCAACTACACATATTCAACACTAAGCAGTAGCCCACCTGATGAGTGGCTCATTTCAATTCGTGGTCATCCTCAAATGGGTCCCACGGCCCAATCATCATCTAAGCCTTATAAGTTATTCCAATTAACTGTGACTGGCTACATGAATCCTGTTCCGCCATTTCACACTTTGGAGGGTCCCACCCAATGAACGCCCCAAAATTCTCACACGTATGCAGACTTCGCGTGCATGTCCTCCATATCACGCCTGCGAGTGCTGTTTGAATGGTAGACGTTCAATCCCCCACTGGCTTTTACAGTGTGGTCCACTTGATAGTTAGATCTGTCTTATTTTTCATCTCAAGCTTTAAGACGAGCTCACCAAATGGATGGACAGTTTGGATAAAACCCTAAAATTTATTCAATGGCCCACCTAATGATGGATGGGCTTGAACTTTGGGCGTCCCACTTTCATGGTAGGGTGACATTTTTAGATGGGTTGAATGGGAGAGATGCATCGCAAGCCATGATCATAGCCCTACACACCATGTGTACTCCAATATTAAGCTTATCTTAAACCATGATTAAAGCCTAGAACCTCTAAACGGATACTCCTCGGCTCTTTTCTGGAATCCCCAGGTTGCTCCCCCTTTCATAAAAGGCAGCTTCTTTTCATGTTTTACCTTAAAACCCATTCACATTCACATGGGCCTTAACGTTTAGATCATTAGGTTTAAAAGGAAGGCGATTACATAATTCATTAGGTGGGCCATGGTTTATGAAACAAGTGGGAGGCTAAAGCAAACTTTCCTTAGCCATTCATTTGCTTTGTTCATTGTGGCCCACTTGAGGTGTGAAATGATAACATATTTAAGCCTTGACTCACATACGTGTGTGGATGGCCACGGATTTAAATGAGTGTCTACCTAGTAAATCTCCATTTTTAAAAAAATTTTAATTTTAAATTTTTTTTAAAGTACCTCTCTCCCACTCTTTTCTAGAATCCGAGGTTGCTCCCTCTTTCATAAAAGACAGCTTCTTTATGTTTTACCGTCAAAGTCATTTACACTCAAATGGCCCACCAATTGGCAAAGGCATGGATGATCCAATCCACACATTTGGATGAGTTAGCAAGCATTTTAGTGGAGTCATCTAAGTTTGGAAGGCATGATATATATATGTGTGTGCACGCGCATGCACAAATATCTATGCTAAGTTGTGTACAATCTTTATTGTCATATTCCGTTCTTATATTTGAGTTAGGTCAGAGTGGGTTGTGTGAAGTGAGTCGAGCTAGACCAACTGACAATTAGATGGGTTGGGTCAAGTCGTGTCAAGCTTCATGAATTTTCAATTGGGTTTGGACCGGTCAGATGCTGATGGGTCATGGTCTGGGTTCGGGCAAGAATTCCTGCCATCTTTAGTAAACGGGCCATTGCCACGATGATATTTTCTTCCGGTTGGATGGAGATTGGAGAGAGTAGGGTCCTTCCCCATTAGTATCACTCCTTTTTCCCACTTTCCATACTTGAAAAAGACACCCCCACAAACAACAAATCCATGCATACAAAGCAATGTAGATTTACATTGTTGTCCTGTCCTGTTCCATGTCTACTCAATCACTCAAGTGGGACCCACCACATGCTCAGAGACTTAATATCCAACGGCTATCTCATCTGGTTATTTTGGTCCTAGGCATTGATCCATGATGGCCCACTAACAGAAAAAGTCTAAGAAACCAATGTTAAAGGCGTGTAATATACCACACTGCTTACTCAAGCCGGACAAAGTGGCATCCGATCACGAAATCAAGGCCGTTCATTTGGCAGGTCTCAACGACTTGGATTTTTCCAGTTCGTTCGATCTCCAAGTCTACGCACGTGTACAACAATTTAACGGCCCAAGGAGTCCATTTTAACCAGCACATTTGTGGCCCACCAGCTGCCTTCAGTCCTGTGAAAACCACGGTGGCGGTGTAGTGATCAGGTGGGCCATGTGTATCTAAAAATAGACGGTTGGAATAATTATCCAACACTGCCGTATTCAACGTGCCTTGATGACAACTTGGGTCTTGGGACGACGCTCATCTATTGTGTGGACCCCCAATGAATCGCCCTTAGGGAAACCGTTGATCTGATGTGAAATGTAAATTGACTGATAGTTGAAAAGATAATTGAAAGATTGATTTGATTTGATTTGGTTGGTATAAGACGAAATTTTCCTCTTGCATTCGTCTTTTATTTATAGTTTTGATCCAACCATCTAGATCGTTCCCACATTCTGACGGTTATTGTAATCGTTCAGCATTACTTGACTTCCTCTTTTCCTCCTTTTACCATCTGTCATGTAATTGCTTTCAAATGATTACTTCTTCATCGGTCACTCAAACAATGAAATGACATTGTTTGATATGCTTCAGCTGTTATTATCAAAAAATCTTCTTCATACATATCTGCATATCTTTGAATACATCGTGCGGATACGTACAAATCACACATAAAATCCTTTATTGATTCTCAAAGAAAATGGTGATAATAGGGATGAACAACTATAATAGGATAAGAATCTAAAAATCAGGCGGATCCAAAACTCATGTAGCCTATAAATCACTTGAAAGGAATTAAATAGCTGGGGTGACAGAAGTTTTGTATTGGGATGATAGTTGTTCCTACAGTTTATCTGAGTGGTAATAACCATATGAACGGTTTGGATGGCATATAAACATCATGTTCAGATCCACTAAGGTTTCAAAAGTGGACATTTCCATTCCCGCGTTGTCGGTGTGGGCTGCGTGAGTTTTGGATGTTTGATTTTTATATTCATTTCTTATTATGGTTTTTTACAACAGATTAACAGAGTGGATTTATTACGGACATAGCTGTGGGGCCCACACATTTCTGGCACAGGTACGTCTCCGTGCCCGAAAGGCAATTCACTTCCATCTCTTTCACCCTTTCTCTTCCTACGTGAGTTGGATTGCACGTCTCATATTCGTAGTATTTAATTAAGATAAAGAAAAGGAGAATGATATCGCCATGTGTATCTAAAAATAGACGGTTGGAATAATTATCCAACACTGCCGTATTCAACGTGCCTTGATGACAACTTGGGTCTTGGGACGACGCTCATCTATTGTGTGGACCCCCAATGAATCGCCCTTAGGGAAACCGTTGATCTGATGGTACCCGTGGAATGCTCTTAAGGGAAACCGTTTATCTCATGGCCCACCTTGTAGATGAACCTCCGAGAAAAACTTAGCTTATTCATGAGAATTGGAAACGCTATTCATTTGTTTGGGCAGCTGATGGACAGCTAGTATATAGTCTCACTCATCTGCATGGTGGCACACTAGATAAACGGTCTAGATCAAGAGTTTGGGACGACTTGATGTGCATCAGATCTAGCCCTTCCAACGTCTTTTGGCTCCTCATCTTCACTGTCGAACCCTAGAATAAGGCTGTTACACGACTCAGGTGGGCCACACCATAGGGTTACCACTAAGGCCCGTTTGAAATGTGGTCTTGGGTGGTTTTTAATTGCATTGGGTGGAATTAACATCATTATTTCATAATGATTATATGTCTGAAAATGCCATGGAATTTTAACCGCCCAATCCAACGTTTGGGATCCAATTCTTTCTTTGGCAAAAATAATGTATTAAGTGAAATCAATGTTTAGTAGACCATGAAATTGTAATCAACGAACCAAATTTCATAATTGATGCCAGCCACTTATATGCATATCTAATTTAGTGTCATGTGTGAAGGGCACATATGGATGAACAGCATAGATAAAACATATGCATGAATGTGGGGCCACACATGTAGTGGATTTTGAATTCATATATATATAATATGGGGTATCAATATTAATAATACATCCAAAATCAATCTAATACAATATGATCATAGAGTCGCTAAAACAATTCGTGCATCCAGATAAATTTTATTCCAACAGCTTTTACATTTATTTCATTAAGTATGAAAGAAAATAACTCGTATTCTAATTACATGAAAGAAAAAAAAATTAAACAAAACCTAGAACATGAAATAATTTCCACTATGATCAGTGCCCATGAATTGATTTAGAATTCCACCTAATTCTAACTTGACTTGGCCTGATTGGCTCAATACGACTCTGTGCATTTCAACAGCGTTCTCGGCACAATCTAACATAGCTTATGTATGAAATCATGCATGGTGTGAATACATGAATCTTACACTTAGGTTTTCGGCATTCTAGATTCAGATTACGTTTTTAAAATAAAGTTTAAGCTAATAATTTAGAGATTCTTATAAGTAATTTTTTTACATTAGTTATTAAAAATCATGTTTTATTAATTTATCTTATATAAATTTCATCTCTAACAGTGGTATGCCCATTTAGTAGCAGTGTGCGTGCAAGAGCTATGGGAACTTTGTTATTTCTTATCCCTTAATGTTGAACTGATGCACCATCTTATATATAATATATATGTTGAATAGGTTCACATTTTAGATGTATGCGTTGATACTATATATATGATGTATAATTGCTTAATCAGAATAACCGTTAAGGGAAAAGAAAAACTGCTATGAGCAGGGTTTGGTGCTTCGGGAAGTTTGCTTATCATTCACTAAGTTTGGTGAGTGGCAAGGAAGTTACTTTGACCCAAGTTTGGGACGGGTTCCGATTTTGAGGCGTGACAGACCATTTTAAAAATTATTTATAACATGAATATATATATATATATATATATATATATATATATATATATATATATATATATATATTTATAACATGAATATATATATATATATATATTCTCTTAATAAAAAATAACTTGTTAATAATTTTAAATTTAAATCAGGCATCAACTAGATAAAATAAATAATATCATAAAAGTTATAATTCATGATTTAATTAATAACCAAACCTAAGAAGTTATATATATTTTATTTACTTATTAAATCTATTATTAATTGTTCTAAATTTCATATTTATCCCCCTTTTAAACTTAAATATGATTATGAGATTTCTAAAATAATAAATCAGATCTAAAAGCTAGGATCTAGTTACTGTCGATAACTAGGATATGAATACAATATAAGAAATTAAGTAGTTAAATAACTAAAAATCATTTTTTTTTAAATTATCAATTGTTTCTTTAAATTATCACTAGGATTTAACTGGAATTTATTAAATTAGATCAACCGGGAATATTTTAGATAACAAATCTAAAATCCAACAGATCATTAGGATCTAATTAAAATCAACAAGTATATTCCAATACACACACGCACACACGCGCACACGCACACGCACACGCGCGCGCGCGCACACACACACACACACACACACACACACACACACAAAAACAAAGAAAATTAAGAAATAAGGTAATGATAAATATGAAAATCAAGATCGTTAAGATCACCCTCCTCTAACGGTAAACTGCTTCGATCCGAATAAAGTTGGGTTCGGCCCAACATTACTCGCTCCGATCTCTCTCTCTCTCTCTCTTTCTCGTTTTCTGTCTCTCATTTTTTATGCTCTCACTGTAACCCTTTTTTATATATATAAGAAAGAAGCGGAAATGAGGTCATGGCCTCGTAGTTTTGTGGCGATGTGTGTTAACACTCATGTCGTTCATTTTTTTGAAAATGAATCTCGCAAGATGGACAAATAGGATAAGATCAATGTGGAATTATTCCGCAGACTAGTGGGGAAAAAGGAGAAGTGTGAGAAGGAGGTAGAACATCCTGGATTCGTAGTGCACAACATGCACGATCTGAAGTTTTTTTTTCTTTTTCTTTACACGATGTGTTGTGGAAAATGTTTTGATTAAAAATATTTTAAATAAAAAAGTATATATACATATATAAAAGGTTTGTGAGAAAAAAAAATGTGGATTTTTTCTTTTTTTTTTTTTTTTTTTTTTTTTTTTTTTTTTTGTGTTTTGGAAATAGTTCCATTTCGGAATGGAAAGAAGGAAATTTTTTCTTAATAAGTGGGGTGTTGAGTACCTTACTATTTACTTGGTAAATCAGAGGAGTGCCGAGACTTGCGTCATGCGCATGAGCACAGTCTCGCGCTTGGTGTGAGAGCGTGGTCATGTGAGGCAATGTGGCCGTAGAGGCGCTCGTGTACACGTGCGCATCGTGTCGCTCCCTCGCAAACTTACGTGTACTGGCACGAGATAGGTGCAACAATAGAAAAGAGAGATGAGTTGGGTGGCTGGATTTAGGGTGTTGTGGGTAAGATGTCTGAGAGAGACCTATCTGCCTTATATAGGGGCTAAAACTAGCTGTTTAAGAGGCTTTGTGTAACTGTTCATGCAGTAATAAGCTAGACCATGTAGAAACTGTTGTATGTGGTTGGCCCAACAGTCATAAAGTACAACTAACCACTATTTCTAAATGGCTCATATGCAACTGGTTTTCCCATATGCAAAATGGTCAGAAACTGCCAAATAACGGCTAGTTTCTCACTAATATTCAAAAACGGTCAATTGTAGTTATGAACATAGACCAAAACATCTAGCTACCCTTACTTATATAAATTGAGCTTGGCTGGTTTATTTCAACATCACAAACCATTATGACTCATTCTCTCATATGAACCAATAAATCTCTAAGTGTTCTCTGATCAAGTCAGCAGGTTCAATATGAACCTAATCCAGCAAGTCCACAAGAATTAGACCAGAGTAGTGGTCTAAGCTAGCAAGAACCAAACTCGTGTAGTGGTCTAATCCAGCAAAGCTAAATTTCATTTTCTATCTTTCTCTCTGACTTGAGAATTTTCCTTTAACTTTTTATCTTCCATCAATTTGTGTTTACAAAGTTTTACTAATGGTTTTTTTGCGCTTGCTGAATGCAGAACCACACATAGGCTCATCGTATCCTAAAAGTTATTTGTCTGCAACCTGTCAACAATCTCAATTACTTTAAAAAGGGGTGAATAACGCTTTAAGGATAGTGTTGTCACACGTGCTTCAACCCGTCCTTAATATTTTTGGTTTCTTTCCCCTCTTTTTTATAGTAATTATAAATATGTAATTTGAGAATATCAAATTCTCAACATGATGGTCCCTACCAATCAGTCCCACCATTTGGACGAATCAGATAGAGGACTCAGGCCTACTTTCTTGGTGGGTTGGAGGCCGGTGATGGGTCCATGAACTCATTATAATGCGGGGAAGGAGAAGGAGAGAGAAAATTGGGAAAGTGGGGGTTGGGAGCAGTGACATGATGATGTACGTCATTGTTTTTTTAAAACATGGTGGGCCCCACAATGACAATGTGACTAATCCACTCCGTCAATCAATTTTCCTGAACCACATTAGGACATGTGACAAAAAATTGAGGCCGATTCAAAGCTCATGTGTGCCACACCATAGGAAATAGTGAAATTTGGTACTCATCATTGAAACAAAAAATTGTTGCAATTTAGGATTAGAACTGTCAATGGGCTGGGCTCGGGTTGGCAATATCAAAATTTTGAATAGGCTGGGCCCATCAGGTCCAACCCAATCAATTCAAAATTCGGGTGGAAAAACCCTAGCTCGGCTCATTGTCAACACTATCTAGGATCTAAAATCTATCTTTGCCCATTAAGGTTCAAATGTTGAGTGAGCTGATGATTGGAAACATCCATGAAATAGATGTTATGCCGTATGGGACAATACAAGAAACATATGCTGAATAGATGAATTTAGCACAATGCAAAGAGAATTTTTAGTGGCCCACTTTCAGCCCAAAAAAATTAAAGGCCTGTATCCGTGGCTATAAAAACGTATACTCAAGATTTACTTCTAACAACTCTCGCAACTATTGTTACCATCCTCTCTTGGACATGCCTACTATCAAAACCAAAACAACTTTTTCAAATGCTTGAGTAATAATAGCTATATGTAATCATAACAATTACTAACTTTAATTATTTGGAAAGCACATGTCATATGGTAATTCAAGTTCATAAACTTTATAATATTCTCTATTATCATTAGTCATTTTTGACCCATATTATCCAAAACCTTTAAAGTAAATTGCTTTATATCTTTATCCTTAAACCTAGCTCACAAATATTAGTAAGCCAATTACTCCAACTACCCAATGGGAAGATGACATATGTCCAAAAGCTTCTAAGAGTCAATTAAAACAAGTTATGCTATATTTTGTTTCTTATATACTCTAAAATAATCAAAATTCCATTACCTTCGAGTATAATACTTCCCTTTTTATTTTCAACACATCACAACAAGAACTCAAAGCCTTGAAAACTAAGGTGAGGACTTCCTAGAGAAAATGTTGAAGTCCTCCCTCTCTAAGGCTACTCCTTCACAGGGTTTGAATAAGAACTTCAAAAACTAGACGAGGATGTCCTAAAGAAAATGGTGAAGTACTCCCTTTTCTTTAAGACTAAACTGATGGTATTTTATTGAGTTGCACCAAGGAATTTAATTTTCTCCAAATTCAAAATTGAAATCCTAATCTCAAGATCTTTCAAATACAATCATGTACAATTTTTCGAATCAAATAACTGATTTGAGAAAGTTAGATCATACATGGAATCTGACAATATATGTTGATGGAATGCCAATGATGGTCCTCTAAACTAGGTAGTCTCTCCTTGATTTATCCTAGTATAAGAGAGATTTAGATAGACTAAGGAATTTCCTCTTCTAGGTGTTAAGGAATCCCATAGCCATTCACAAGGGACCACATAGAGATGGAGAAGATGAAAATCTTATTTATTCTTTCTACAGATTTTCTAATTTTTCTCTTATTCACACACATAAGGAAAAATGTATCTAGGACTTCTCATCACATCATTACTTTCGGATAAGATCAAAATAAGGAAGGAGGAAGCTAGGGTTTAAGGGGAATATACTAATATGGTACTTCGCTACATTATGCCCAACTTTGTAACCTATTGTGAGGAAAGTGTGTTGATGCATCTCATCTATGCATATACTCATGATTTAATTACTCCATTGCCAGGACCATCCACTAATAATTACATCCTATGCCAATTAGATGTGAACCATTTAGTTATCATCAAGTGCGATTAAAACAATTTTAACAGTTAAAATAAAATTTCAATGTTTAAAAAATTTTGAAAGCCTAATTAAAATAATTAGAGTACTCAGAGTATCAGGCTTAACGGAAAAAAAAAAACTTGATGAGTTCCTGATTTATCCACATCAAAGCTATAAACATGCATGTTCCTAAATAAACTGGTGGATCTTATGTTTGACTGTGCAAGGATCAGAGGTTCCCGATGGAAGTATTCAGCTTCATTAACTGTATTGGCCCTCTATGGACCTCATAAGACAATTCAAAGCCGATCAATCAAGATCGTGACCCTTACATATCCTCAAGTTAAATGATTAATTATCTTTCATGGATCATCAAGTCTTAATTTCACGATCATGTGAGGCAGTGTGGCTGTAGAGGTGCTAGTGGCATACATGTGCATCGTGTCGCTCCCTCACGAACTACATAAACCGGGACGCGACAGGTGCGACAATGGTAAAGAGAGATGAGTTGGATGGCTGGGCTAAAACTAGTTGTTTAAGAGACTTAGTGTAGCTGTTCATGCTCTAATAAACTAGACCATGCAGAAACTGTTGCATGTGGTTGGTCTAATAGTCATCAACAACTAGCCACTGTGTTTAAATGGCTCGTATGCAATAGGTTTTCCCACATACAAAATGATTAGAAACTGCCAAATAACGGCTAGTTTCTCACTAATAGTCAGAAACAGTCAATTGTAGTTATGACCATAAACCAAAACGTCTAGCTACCCTTGCTTATATAAACTGAGCTTGACTGGTTTATTTCAATATTACAAACCATTCCACTCATTCTCTCATATGAACTAATAAAACTCCAAGTGTTCTCTAATCAAGCCAGTAGGTTCAATACGAACCTAATCCATCAAGTCCACAAGAACTAGACCAGTGTAGTGGTCTAAGCTAGCAAGAACCAGACTCGTGTAGTGGTCTAATCCAACAAAGCTAAATTTCATTTTCTATCTTTCTCTCTGACTTGGAATTTTCCTTTAAGTTTTTATCTTCCATCAATTTGTGTTTACAAAGTTTCACTAGTGATTTTTTCGTGCTTGTTGAATGCAGAACCACACATAGGCTCGTCGTATCCTAAAAGATATTTTTCTGCAACCTGTCAACAATCTCAATTACTTTGAAAAGGGGCGAATAATGCTTTAAGGATGGTGTTGTCACACGTACTTCAACCCGTCCTTAATATTTTTGGTTTCTTCCCCTCTTTTTCACAGTAATTATAGATATGTAATTTGAGAATATCAAATTCTCAACATGATGGTCCGTACCAATCGGTCCCACCATTTGGATGAATCAGATAGAGGCCTCAGGCCTACTTTCTTGGTGGGTTGGAGCCATGACCCGTTATAATGCGAAGAAGGAGAAGGAGAGAGAAAATTGGGAAAGTGGGGGTTGTGAGCGGTGACATGATGATGTACTTCACTATTTTTTAAAACATGGTGGGCCTCACAATGACAATGTGACTAATCCACTCTGTCAATCAATTTTCCTCAACCACGTTAGGATATTTGCCAAAAGAAATGAGGCCGATTCAAAGCTCAAGTATGCCACACCATAGGAAATTAATAGTGAAATTTGGTACTCATCATTGAAACAAAAAATTGTTGTGATTCAGGATTAAGACTGTCAATGGGTTGGGCTCGGGTTGGCAATATCAAAATTTTGAATAAGCTGGGCCCATCAGGTCCATCCAAATCAATTCAAAATTCGGGTGGAAAAACCCCAGCTCGGCTCATTGTCAACACGATCTAGGATCTAACATCTATCTTTGCCCATTAAGGTTCAAATGTTGAGTGAACTGATTATTGGAACCATCCATGCTGTAGATCCTATGCTGCATGGGACAATATAATTAAGAAACATATGCTGAATAGATGAATTTAGCCCAATGCGAAGAAAATTTTTAGTGGCCCACTTTCAGCCCAAAAAATTGAAGGCCTGGATCCATGGCTATAAAAACCTATATTCAAGATTTACACCTAACAACTCTTGCAACTATTGTTATCATCCTCTCTTGGACATGCCTGCTATCAAAACCAAAACAACTTTTTCCAATGCTTGAGTAATAATAGCTATATGTAATCATAACAATTACTAACTTTAATTATTTGGAAAGCATATGTAATATAGTAATTCCAATTGATAAACTTTATAATATTCTCTGTTATCATGAGTCATTTTTAAGCCATATTATCCGAAACCTATAAAGTAAATTACTTTATATCCTTATCCTTTAATATAGTAATTCCAATTGATAAACTTTATAATATTCTCTGTTATCATGAGTCATTTTTAAGCCATATTATCCGAAACCTATAAAGTAAATTACTTTATATCCTTATCCTTAAACCTAGCTCACAAATATTAGTAAGCCAATTACTCCAATTATCCAACGGGAAGATGACATCTGTCCAAAAGCTTCCAAGAATCATTTAAAACAAGTGATGCTATATTTTACCCCTTATATACTCTAAAATAATCAAAATTCCGTTACCTTCGAGTATAATACTTCCCTTTTTATTTTCAACACATCACAACAACAACTCAAAGCCTTTAAAACTAAGGTGAGGACTTTGTAGAGAAAATGTTGAAGTCCCCCCTCTCTAAGGCTACCCCTTCATAGGGTCTGAGTAAGAACTTTAAAGACTAGACGAGGACGTCCTAAAGAAAAGGATGAAGTACTCCATTTTCTTTAAGACCAAACTGATGGTATTTTATCGAATTGCACGAAAGAATTCAAATTTCTCCAAATTCAAAAAAATAAATCCAAATCTCAAGATTTTTCAAATATAATTATGTACAATTTTTTGAATCGAACAATTGAATTGAGAAAGTTCGATCATCTGACGATGTATGTTGATGCAATGCCAATGATGGTAATCTAAATTAGGTGGTCTCTCCTTGATCTATCCTAGTATAAGAGAGATTTAGATAGACTAAGGAATTTCTTCTGCTAGGTGCCAAGGAATCCCACAGCCAGAGGTGTACGTGAGTTAATCCGAGTCGAGCTTTGCCCAGCTCAGCTCTACTCAACTCGGCCAGCAAGATACCTCAGCTCGAACTCGGCTCGATTCTGTCATTAAGCCTGGATTGGCAGCTCGACTCAACTCGGTCAGCAACTCGGTATGGTTCGAGCCGAGTTTGAGCCAAGTTCGAGTTCGAGTGTTTAGCCAAGTTCGAGTTTTCGAGTGGGGTCTGACCATCCGATTGGGCCATAGCTACCAGGCCAGTGGTTGGGTGGGGTCCGCTAATCGGACGGACACTGGAGAATAGAGCGATGAGGAGAGGAGTAGGGGAGAGTACCTTTTAGTTACCGGTCGTCCAGGCGGACGTTGGAGAATAGAGAGAGATTATAGGAGGGTAGTCGTCGATCGTCGTTAGGGTGCTAGATAACGGTGAAAAAGAGAGGAGAGGAGAGTGGTCGTTGGTTGTTGTTCGGGCACTAGAGAATGACGAGAGAGAGAGAGAGAGAGAGAGAGAGAGAGAGAGAGAGAGAGAGTCTAGATCGGGCGTTGCCGTTGGACGACTAGTGTGGGTTAGGGTTTTTAGGGTCGGGAGTTGGAGAACGACCGAGACTTGAGTGGGTTAGGTTTTTTTTTTTTTTTTTAAATATTTTGAAATATAAACCCAGTCAAAAAATCGAGTCGAGCTGAACCGAGTCGGGTTCGAGCTCAAGACCGAGTTAAGTCGAGTTAAGCTCGGTCTAGCTCGGACTCGACTTGAAAATTTTCAAGCTAAATAAAACTGGCTCGACTCGACTCGAACATAGTTTTGATCCAAGTCGAGTCGAGCTTTTCCGAGTCAATTCGAGTGAGCTAACCGAGCTAGCTTGGTTTGTGTACAGCTATACCCATAGCCATTGATAAGGATGGACCACATAGAGATGGAGAAGATGATGAAAATATCATTTACTCTCTCTATACATTTTCTTATTTTTCTCTCGTTCACACACCTAAGGAAAAATGTATTTAGGGCTTCTCATCACATCACCACTATGCGATAAGATCAAAATAAATAAGAAGGAAACTAGGGTTTCAGAGGAATATACTAATATGGTACTTTGCCATGGTATGCACAACTTTGTAACCTATTGTGAGAAAAGTACGTTGATCTACCTCATCTATACATATACTCATGATCTAATCACTCCACTACCCTGACCATCTACTAATAATCACATCTTATGCTAATTAGAAGTGGACCATCTAGTTATCAGCAAGTGCGATTAAGATAGTTTTGACGGTTAAAATAAAATTTCAATAGTTAAAAACTTTTGAAAGCCCGATTAAAATAATTGGAGTGCTCAGAGTACTGGGCTCAACGGAAAAACCACTTGATGAGTTCCTAATTTATTCATATCAAAGCCATTAATATGTTCCTAGGTAAACCAATGGATCCCATGTTTAACTATGCAAGGATAAGAGGTTCCCGATGGAAGTATTCAGCTACATCAACTGTATTGACCCATTTATGGATCTTGTAAGAAGAGTCAAAGCCGACCAATTAAGATTGTGACCCTTACATGTCCTTAGGTTAAATGATTAATTATCGTTTATGGATCATCAAGTCTTGATCTCACGGTCATAGTTCAAGCTCATGGGCCCCTAGACTATTGACTTGGCCTTGAACCACCGATGTCAGTGACCAAGGGCCCAAAACTGAATCCTTTGTTTATGGCACTCTCACAATCCTATATAGGATAAGAGTAAAGCATAAACTGACACCAAGTTAGTTTCCAATGGTAGCGAGTGTCCACCTTTCCCAAGTCAGTCCCCTAACACAAGATGATCGTACATCTAATGAATTGATGTCTACAGGTATGTCCCATGCACCTGTGACGGTCATGGTTTAAAAGGGTACTGAGATCCATGGACCATAACTCTCTCAAGTCAATGACCGTCATATCCAATCTCAAGTTTTCAAGGATAATAAGAGAAATCACTCCTTAATAAATACATAATGAAGATTCAAGGCAACACTATATTAAGGATCAATGGGATGTCCACCAAGGACTTATGGTCATCATGATATACGGCGAAGATCACTTTAATCACATTCACATGGTTAATAAATTAGAGCAAACATTAGTTTTCTAAGGCACTAGCTCCATCGTAAACTCCCACATATTCTATGTAGAAAGTTTAGGAGTATGGTGTGGTTGAAGAGCTACAACCATTTTCTCCAACTGATGAATGTTCATATTCTTCCTTTCCTACTCACATCTTCGATCAAGCTCACTCTCTTACAAAAAAAAAAATTTATAAGATAGAGTTGAATATCTAAGAGCTTTAATCATCTCTTCTCTTGAAGGGGTGTCAAAGATCCTTCTTCTTTACTCATACTTGAGCCATCGGCTAAACCATGTGGCCGAATTACTGTGTTCATTTACGTTGTTTTTTGTTTACTTCATTGTTATCTTCTCTCTCATTCACATTCTATTGCATAGATATGTTCTCTCTCTCTCTCTCTCTCTCTCTCTCTCTCTCTCTCTCTCTCTCTCTCTCATTTTCAAGTGATAATCAAGTGATAATCGAGAGTGAAAATTCCAAATAATAAAATATCGTTGAAGTAGAGACCATATTCAAGCAATAATTTAGTGTGGGAATTTCAAATAATCAAAAACTCATAAAATAGAGATGACATGTTTGTTTGGGCTAAGAATGATGTCTTACACTTTTTTTCTTTACAATCGATGCTCTTACTCTGAATCTACAAACATAGATCACCGTTCGTTCAAAACTCAAACCATTCATTTTGACCCTATGTCATCATGTTCTGCTCCGTCTAGTTTACCATAAATTTTGAGATTTTGGCTCCTATCTATTCTATAAAACTTTTATCATCTCCTTCTGCCAGATCATCCTTCCACCATGCTCCATCAATCTATTTTCACTCTTTTTTTTTTTTTTTTTCCGTAACTGAAAGTTTAGGATTATTGGAGTTTCGACTGATTTAGTGATAGCTGGTCACATGATTTAATTTGAGTTAATACATGCCACATGTGCCATATCTAAGTGCCTGCGCATCAAGCATCATCATATGCATCCAGAGTATCAAATAGCTTTCCTTTTTTCTTTTTATATTCTAACTCCTGCTTAACCTCAAATTGGCAATTGATCAATTATACCATGCGTCCAAATACAGCATTCCTGTTTGTGTTCATGGTGTAACATTATTGAAAACTGTCATGCTTTTTTCCTGTAATATTGTTGAGTCACAGGCCTGATGGCTTCATGGGCCACGTGGACGAAAGGTTAAAGGCTTTATGCCTACGCAGTCCGCATCTTGCCACATGGACCACTGCCTTAGATGCATTTTCAGCCATTGACAATCCAGCAATTATTTTACTCATGGAGCACTAAACACAAATGCAATTTCGCATGATGGATGATACAGAGTCACCATGAAATTACTAAAGAAATTGCATACATAACGTATAAGTAATTTCAATTAAACTGTTTAAATTATGGGTCCTAGTATAGGTGTATTATTAAACAAAATTAAGCATATTGGTTATCATGTTACCAGACTGGTGGACATTTATTGGATGGTTAAAAATGTTAAAAATTAAAATCCAACGGTCCTATTTCAAGAAGAAAGTGTCCACATATCAGACTTGAACTTTGCTCAGTTAGTCTGATTTTGGGACAGTCGCCTGGAAACAGTGGACTGCAATTTAGTTGGTTTAATTTGAGTTTATGTATGCCACGTGTTTTAAGTGGATGTGTATCAAGCGTCACACTCAACCAGAGTGTAAAATAACTCCTTAGGAAATGAGCACATGTACGGAAACCGTGTACACATCAGCTGGTGCATGACATGAGTGCATTGTCCTTCACCAAATACTATCTCATTACTATAATCAAACGGTGTAATCAATGGTTAATATGTAACATGTCACATGTGTAAGATATTTTGAGCCGTGCAAGAGGTACTCTCAACATGAAGATTAGTTTGGCTTTGAAGTCCTGTCAGTTTGCTCTCACGTGGGCCACACCTATGGAGAGGAGAAGAGAGAGGTAGGGAGGGAGAAAGACAACACCGTGTGGATTAATCACGGAGAGGCAAAAAGCAACCTGATACACACTTGAAAATGGCTCGAGAATGTCATGATCAATGAATAAAATCTGAATCCACACGGTCCATCTGTTTTATCAGCTCATTTTAGATCATGAACCTGGAACTAAAGGATATTCAAAGCTTAAATGGACCACACCACAAGAAACAGTGTGGATTTAATGCCTACCATTGAAAACTTGTTGGGGCTATGGAAAATTTTGATCAAGCATATTCATGTTCTCCCTTCATTTATGTCTCTGTGACCTTATGAACCGGTTGGATGACAAAAAAACAACACTGTAGGCCCTAGGAAGGTTTCAACGGTGGATGTCATTATCTCTACTGTTTCCTGTGGTGTGGTCCACTTTAGTTTTGACTATACTTTAATTTTGGGTTCATACCCTAAAATGAGATGATAAAACGGATGGACGGCGTGGATAAGACACATACATCAAGTCGCCCCACAAAATTTACTCCGTATGCTATAACGTACGGAGTTACTCAGTACCCATCCGCTTGGGCGCTTCCCACGTGAGGGCCCCCTCCTTGAATCACGACCCTCAGTCGTATTACATTATCATTAAAGGTAGAGCCGTGTCTCAATCTCGCAACTGCAGATGCAATCAGTTGCATGAAAGGTTCAACAGTTCTCAGCGCGTGGGGCCTTCCACCTAATCGTCATGTCTCGTGGCCGTCCACCACGTGTCCAATTGATAAATTCCTCAGGTCTTACATGCACGTCAACCCACTCCATTAAACTTAAGTGGCCGACCGAAAAGAGAATATTAAGGGTAAACTTGTTGTACTCCGCAGGATCACTAGATCACGTGGTCCTGTGGCATCCCACTTGTAGAAGCCACGTCAACTCTCAATGACAGAATGTCCTATGCTTGTTCATGTTACTGTCATAAAAATGAAAAATGGTGCGCCCTTGTCTTTTGCCAACAATAGGAGCCTAGCGGGACATGTTATTTGGTAGTCCGGCAGTCTAGTAAAGGAGAGCTCACGTCCATTATCTGTCTGAATCGCACTTAAAATCCTATTCTGTTATTTAATATAGAGAAATGATCAGCTGGAGTCTAAGTGTACGGAAATATTACCATGCAACTAGGTGTATTTGGACTGATTGGACTCTAACATAACTTATCTGGACCATCCATTAGGTTCGTTTCTATCTTCTTTCATTACTGTACAAGAATCATAACAATTAGGTGGTCCTAAACCTCAGTATTTGGACATATCTTCTACGAATGATCTTCCCCATCCAATTTTTCATGCCACTGAATGTGTGATTTGGATCATCTGATCAGTCTGATTATTTTAATGCAGCCCATGAAGAGTGGACTTGAGACAATGGACAATCTAGATGAGTGATGTTGATGCCGAAGATTTCAAATGCAACTGGGTGCATGGCAACGTTTCCATGCACTTAGTCCACTAGATCATTTCTCTCTACTGGGTGCCAGTTTATTTGCAATCCCGTCACTAATATCTACTTCGAGACGGCTTCCTCGACTACAATAAGCTTATCCTACAATGTTGTGTATGGAGTCGTTTATGATGTGGAGTATAAATCCACTCCGTCCATAAGGTGTGCTCATTTATATTCACGACATGACCCGAAAATCAGATCTAGAAATTCCTCAAGTGGGCCATAGAACAGGGAAAATATTGCATGGCACGGTCTCCATTAAAAATTTCCAGACTGAGTGTGGGCCCAACGCGTGTTCTATGTACCATCCAATCCATTCGTAAGATGTTCGTATCCTGGATTAATGGAACTCCACCAAATTGGTCCATCCATAAATTTAGGTGGTCCACACCACGTGATTTTAAATGTCTTAGGTATGATTTTACATGGTGGGACTCACATGAGTTTTAGATCGGCCTGTTGCTTTAAATACCAAAAGGACACGAGGGAGCAGACATGATGGACGTAGTGGATGTGCTGGACACATCACTGTGGGGACCAAACACAACGTTGTATAATGAGCTTATTCTACCAACACTGCAAAGAAACTGGTGTCTTTACGTGTTTCACGGACGGAGTGTCCAAGACGCGGATTGGGTGCTACCCGACAAGGACTACGCACGAGGCGGCCGGTCCTGGCAGGGGCTCTCTGGAGGCCACTGTGATATGTCTTTTATCCGTGCCGTCCATTCATTTAGAAATATCTAGGGATGCAGATTAAAGACTCAAGTAAACCACCCCACAGGAAATAATGAGGATTGAATGCGTGCCATTGAAGACTTTTTAGCGGCCACAGAAGCTTTAGATCATCTGATATTTATGTTTTCCATTCATATATGTTTACGTGGCTTTATGAAAAGGTTGGATATCAAATAAACATCTCGGTGCGCCCTAGGAAGGTTTCAACGGTGGACGTCATTGTCACTACTGCTTCGTATGGTGTGGTCCACTTGATCCTTCAATCTGCCTCCTTTTTTGGGATTATATACTAAAATCATTTGTAAAAATGGATGAACGGCGTTGATAAAAATACATACATCACAGTGGCCCCAACAGCGCTCCCGCCAGAACCGTCCGTCTCTAGCTACGTCATAGTAGGGGTAGCACCCCATCAGCTTCCGTGTTTCCGTTGATGGAGGAGGAATTACAGGATCCTCGATCGAGTATCTCACATTATATTTAGGTTTTCAATTCTATTAAATAGGGTCCACTTTTCTTTAATCCAGACCTTTTATCTGTTGTGTACCATCATGGATGGACCATGCCGCATAAATATCCACAAGACCATGCCTCTGCTGTATTTTTACTCCGAACCGTCTATTTGTAGGACACAAGGTGAAGGATTTAGATTGTCCTATCAAAGAGATTTTAGGGTCATAGTCCATCCATTTTGTGGCCTAAAATACCAACAGTCTTGATTACTACATCATGGTCCCCACTAATGAGAAGTGAAAACCCAAGGATACTATAAGATATGTGTGACTCAATTCCTCCAATCTCCCAACTATAACTATGTCTTATACAACGGGTGTAACTTGTAAGTAAAAACCTTCCCTTTGTTCACTTCCATTGGTTCCATTGTGCTACTCCGGTCTTGTTGATACTTGATACACTATATCTTGGCATGTTGCATGATCATGTGGCTGGTCATGGAGAAGGAACAAATGATGATGATGATGTTAGGGACATCCACGCCGTGACCCCGCCACCACCACCCCGGCCTCCGCCGCCTCCGCCACCGATGTCCGTTCTATCCAGGAGAAGAGAGGCCTGGGAGACTAGTAGCCACTTATCATCAAATCTGTCTACAACCGCTGGATTTTCGATTGGGGATTCCACTGCGATGAGTAGAGAATTTGGTGCAATGGTACTAGCTGGGCCGGTGACAGAGAACGGTAGCGATGAGTCCAATCTGGCGAGGATCGGGGAGGAGCCGGAGGAAATGAATCCGCTCGCGATCGTCCCGGACACCCCACAAGTGGACCACATCCCATCAACGGGCCATCTGAGTGGGCCATCGACGAACAACAGCATGGAGGAGGTGTCGATGCATAGTGTGAAGAAGGAGGAGATTGAATCGAAGATCATGGCTTGGCAGACGGCTAAGATCTCTAAGGTGAACAATAAGTTCAGAAGGGAGGATTCCATCATCAACGGTTGGGAGAGCGAAGAGGTCCAGAAAGCGTCTAGTTGGATGAAGAAAGTTGAGGTATGTATGTTCAATGTCCATCTATACACGTATCTTTATTTAATAACATCTACAAAGGTATGTTTGGGTGTCCCCCAATTCTCATATCTTAGATCGAAGACTCGGTGATTAGGACGGACTTGTTCCGTCCTAAATCGAGTTGGGACTCAGACAAGTTGGGGCCTTAGGGCCAGAGCTTGATCATGGTATTGATGATGTATTTATTAGTCATCTGTACACGTATAGGAATGTTCACATGGTATATATGGGGCCCACCTCATGTGTGCATGCAGCCAACCCGTGGAACAGGTGTGCCCCACCATGAAGATGACCTGAGGAAAAGTCAGGCCAATCTGACAATCAGGTGGGTCCCATGGTAGAAAATAACGGACAATCATTAAAAACCAGGTATGGCCCTTTGATTATTGGATTGTTTTGATTTTCGAAATGGTTTTAAGACTCAGACGAGTGTTGTGACACTCACTTGAGTCAACTCAGACTTGGTCGAGCCTAATCTAGTTTGGCATTGCAATTCACTGAACCAATGGATGACTTGGACAACTCAGCTCCTAACTCGTGGTAGCCTTTTAGGACAATATGGACGAGTCTGGCTGAGTCACCATGAGTGACTCATCCAGCCAAGAATCTGTTCATTGTACTTGGCAGGTGGGGCACATAGTTCTATATTATTCGGCTGTGGGGTTATATCTCAATAATACAAACCAACCATTCAATTTGTGTCTTATAGATATTGATAAACAGTTAAAAATACAAAAAGAAAGACTAATATACATTCAACTGAAAAGGGTCCTACTATAGGTCACTGGATTGTTTCAGTTTGAAAACATTTTTTGGCATGCTTCATCCAAGATATGAATAAACAGGACCAATGGTTTGGATTAACGAATCATGGGCCCATCTATCGAAGTTTAAATAGGAGGCTACTCAGCTCTACTTAGCTGAATCACCCCCAACTCATCTAGCATGACCTGACTGGACATCCAAGATACAAATCAACAGACCAATTATTTGGATTAATGAACCATGGGCCCCATCTATAGAAGTTTAAATAAGGGGTGACTCGGCTGCACTTAGCTGAGTCACCCCCAACACATCTACCATGACTTGACTCGTCATCCAAGATACAAATCAACATACCAATGGTTTGGATTAATGAATCATGGGCCCATCGAAAGGGGTGACTCAGCTACACTTAGCTAAGTCAACCCCCAACTCATCTATCATGACCGGACTCGACATCCAAGATATAAATCAACAGACCAATGGTTTGGATTAACGAAAATCATGGGTCCCATCTATAGAAGTTTAAATAAGGGGTGACCCAACACATCTACCATGACCTAACTCGACATCCAAGATACAAATCAACATACCAATGGTTTGGATTAACCAATCATGGGCCCATCTATAGAAGTTTGAATAGGGGTTGACTCAGCTCCACTTAGATGAGTTACCTCCAACACATCAACCATGACTTGACTCGACATTCAAGATACAAATCAACAGACCAATGGTTTGGATTAATGAATATGGGGCCCATCTATAGAAGTTTAAATAGGGGTGACTCAGCTCCGCTTAGATGAGTCACCCCCAAATTGTCTAGCACGACGTGAGTCATTTGGATGCCTGAAACTTTTTAAGTTGTACATAAATGTACTTCAAAGTGAATTTTAATTGTAAGTAACTTACAGGTAAGTAAAATTACTTTTTTTATAGGATTACAAATGCACATTTGTAACTTGTATTGGTAAAATTTCTTGTTCAAACACTATATGTGAGTTATGTTTATATCTTTTGTAACTTAAAAAACTTACAGCATCCAAATGATCCATAAATGACAATCTATAACACTGTTTCACTTTGTGTAGAGGAAGCTGGATGAAAAGAGAGCCAAAGCCCAAGAGAAAATGCAAAATAAGGTGGCGAAAGCTCACCAGAAGGCTGAGGAGAAGAGGGCATCTGCGGAGTCTAAGAGAGGAATGCAAGTGGCTAAGATCCTTGAACTAGCAAATGTGATGAGGGTTGTGGGCAGAGATCCATCCAAACGCTCCTTCTTCTAACCACCTAACCATGCTCACCCCCTTGGGTGCAATACTTCACCTTTGGACTTCTGAAGTGTGGCACACCATGTAAATGTGTTTTGGATTGTGTTGTAGGTGGATGATTTTGAACACTTAGATGGGCTTGTTTAGCTTGCTTACAGTATTTAATTGGATGGCTTATTATTATTATTTTTGTTGTGGTTGGACCCGTGACCACAGATTGCAAAATGGGCATCGCACCCAGTTGAGCAATGGGTTCAATCCGTTTGAATAGATTAGGCTGTGTTTTCTTTGGACTTCTCTTTTTTGCATTGGAGTCCCAGCTCCCAACTTTGACTCATGGGGCTGTTTTTTCGGGGATAGAACTGGTCTTCATCCTCGCGTGTTCGGTAGTTTTGGTTGATTTTGTGTTGTGGGAGTATGGTTTATGTCCCCTCCCTTTAGTTGTACATTTCTGTTTATTTAATAAATTTTAGTTGGTGCTCCTGGAAGAAGATTAGCCAATTTTCAGATGAAATCTTTAGTTGAATTGCTGTATTTAGTTCAATTGAATGGATATGTAAAGTTATATGATTGCAATTTTGTTGTATGATTTGGCATAATCTCCAAATTCACATGATGGCATGTTGGGGTTGTCTCCTGAAAAACTAATGCTATGTCTCATCTCAACCTTGATTGTATGCATGTCCATCTATTGGCTTAATTAATGTGTGTGGAATATGTTTATTTATATAGGTTTGAGAGGGCTTCTTCTTATTATCTTTGAGTACTTCAGATTAGACGTAACGGCCTTTGGCTAAAGGAGAGTTGTGTTCTATAAATCTAAGTGCCCTAGTTATGACCATGTAGGCTCTAAGAGAAACCTGTAGCATTTAAGAAATTGATTGTCTTGTGTAAGAGGACTCATTTGATTTCTGGATGGCCAATTTCTCGTTTGACATGGTATCAGTATGCCTTAGCCCTACCCTTAATGAATGTGTGAGTTTCCATGGATGGTATCTTGGTGAAACCTTTAATCACTTACATTGGCATGAATGTTAATAATCATTTAGATTGGAAAACGTATCATCCTTAAAATAGAAGAAATTTCAAATATACTAGCTTCATCAAATCCCCATACATGAGAAGGTGTGGATAGAGAGCTGTCTTAATTGAACCCAAGCTCAACCTTACCTAAGGCTACCTCATATGTATGTGTTATATTCTACAAATATGCCATCCTAATCCTTAGGCAACTATCCATCTCGAATGTGGAACACTGGTTTCACTCCTTTAAAATATTTATTTCTTATGTATGTGGCCCGCTTGATAAATTAATGGATAAGGAAAAATATGGATTTTATTATCAAATTTTGGGCCAATTTGAGTCAACTTTGGTAAGGTTTGGGTCCAACAATTTTTTTTTCTTTCTTCTTTTTCTTTTTTTTGAAGGGTTGGGCTTATACCTGCTATGCTAGGCATGTGCTAGGCCGAGCCGGACTAGGGTCTTCAGTCTTAAGTGTAAGGTCGAGCCCAAGCCTAGCTTGGCCTGGCCCATACCTAGTGACCAATGGATAGTGGAGCCTAAAGAATGCCTGTTTTTAGTTTATTTTACACATGCCACTTGTGCGATAAGCTTAAGTGAGGATACATTGACCGTTTATGAAAATCACTCGTCAATGGGCTACACCTGGATACATAGTCATATAGTTGGCAATCCATTCATTCCAACTGCATTGCTCAACTGATGAGCAGATGTACCATGATTTTTTTGGAGGTGATCCTTGTGATTGAGCCTACCCTTTTATGGGCTCTAATGTCCTAAAAAGTGACACGTTATTTCCTGCTCTGGCTTAACATATTTAATAAGAGAGGAATAGCAGAATACTCAAGTCCATCCCCAAGGCCACGTTTGAAAATTATGAATTCTGTGATAAACAATAGAAAAGGAAAAGGGTTTTCATTTGATGTGATTGTTTTGCTTAGTTGTTGTTTGGATAATAAAGAAAATGGTTAACTCCACCCAACAATCATTATACTTTTCTATAATTTAGATTATTGGCATAAGAAATTAGAGTGCTTGGTCCCTTGATATATATTGATACGCTATTCTCTGAAAGCTTGAGGTTTTAGAGAAAATAGTTGTTTGACATGATATCATAGCAAATATCACGTGTTTGAATTCCGGGAGCAGCAAATATGCCTCGGTCTTATATTCTCCCACAGGGGCTATGAAAATCACGTAAGATTTTCACTTGATATCCAAATCATAGTTCTAAAATTGGAATTCATGTTTCCATAGTTCTTATGGAAATCATCATTAGACAATTATTATTTTTTTCCTTTCTTTTCTCAGAATTCCACGTATCTAGACATGCCCTGCGGAATTTATTTTCAGAATTGTCTCTAGAGATGTTAGGTCAGTGACTAATTTTGTTTTGGGATCAATAATGTTACCTTTGCCATTGTTGTGCTATTTAGTTGCTTGGAAACTCTCTCTCTCTTAGTTTTTCATCCAAATTCAACAACTTGTTCATGGAAACATGCTCTGCATGATGTTATTTTTTTAAAAAATTAAATGAACAATTTATAGGGTTCAATTATGGACATAGGGAATGGGCGTTTGTGAGTGTCTCTTGGTGGGTGGTTGTTCATAGAAAAATTAAATTCAAATGGTGGTGGAAAGTCACAACCCAATCAAGAGACACTTAAAAGGACAAGTCACTATTCATGAAAGGGTGTATGTTCAGGTTTATTAAATAGATACATTCAAGAGCCTTAAAGTGTTATTTATCTCTGTAAAAAATCATCATTGGGTCAATCCAGAATGACCCCAATTGGCTTTATCAAAGCCCCATATTCTCTTAAAAAACCCTTCTCCGTGTTAATAAGCTCTTCAAAGTGGTATTTGATCATATGTTTTTCTCCTTTTTTTTTTATGACTAAGCTTGGGCAATTAAGTGTATTGTGTGTTGGCGTTCTCTTCAATTTTGCGAGTCTAGGGAAACTATTCTTGTGATCAAGAGGTGGCTTGATTTATCCTGAAAGTGGATTTGTTGATAACTCTCATAGGGACTGGTTTAACCATTGATAGGGGACAAATATTGCTTTAAAGATAGCAACATTATAATACAAACACCTAACTCGATGTTCTATCAATTATTCTAAGATAGTACTCATTTACTGGCCCGTATTTTTCTTTGTTTCAATATGGGATGTGTGTTAGAATTTTCATGAAATCAAATCAACAGTCATGATTCTATAAATAAGATCGCAAAACACATAATAAATATGCAAAGATGTCAACTAGAAAACTGTGAATTAAAAGTAAGACTAGCCATATACCTTGTATCATGCCGATCCAGTGATCCACGACAATTCTTTAGATAGTTGAACTTGATGATGAGTGGCTCTGATAGTCGCTCTACACATCCTTGCACAATAGATGCCCTTGGTCCACTTTTCCCTCCATTCTCTTTCAAGTGCGTGCTTAGAGATGGGTAGCCCCACAAATTTTTTTTTTTTTTTTGAACTTAATTCGATAAAGAGAACGGAGAGCCTATCACATTTATAGACTTAGATCTTCTATCTTATATGGACTATCCTTCCTTACACATATAGCTTTCATAATGTGGAGTTTCCTTTTATAATTGGGCTTGAAAACTTAGAGACCAAGTTTTTTTTAATAAAGCTAAGGACCCGATGTAGTTGTATGCACGTGTGCATGCTTGGGGCCACTGCATGGAAGACACATTAACAATGCAACTTTTGCAAACGTACAAGAATAAGGTGTTGATAATAGTCTCATGACTATTCATTTTGGGTAAATTAAATTTTGTGGGAGTTTGGGATCATGATACTTAATTTGATGGTAATTTAAAAGCCATATTATTTGTCCAGGGTCATGTGACATGCTCAATCCATGAAAGAGCTGCTCATTCACCCAAATACTTGCATTTCCATAATTAGTTGTAGATGTCGAAGGCTGATTTGAAAGCTGCAAGAGTCCCTCCTACCTCTCCTTTTCACTTCTTCTCATGGGGTAGCCTTTTTATGTAGTGTCTACCTTAGGTGTGGGCTTGTAGACACCTCATCCTCAGTCAACATGCTTTTCACAATGGACTCAGTCAAACCCAGCTAACACTATCAAACCTAGCCAACTCGTGCTGCTCACCTTAACCATATGATCCAAAACTTAGACCTAAAACCCAATTCTCCACACCCTGAAACCCTAAAAACCCCAAACCCATTCAACTCACCCAGTCAAACCTAGTCAACTCACCCAATCAAATCAGTCAACTCTTCCAATCAAACCCAATCAACTCTTTTAGTAAAACTATAGTGCCCCGGAACCCAACACCGGAGTACAAAGATTCAAATCCTAAATTTGACGGTGTTAACTAATAACGAATGGGTGTTCTAACACCAACTCTTGTAGTGCCCCAATTTTCGCCACTCAAGTACAATACTCTTACAATGAAAATCTAAGTGTCATACCAGGAAAAAACCCACATGTGGGTGTATTTCCCACGTGTCTACATAGTCCAATTAACGTTCAATGAAAATAAGAGTCACATTCTTTCAACAACGACATTAAAGATGACTAAAGATGACCATGCATTGAGTATATGTTTCAATTATCCATACCATAAGTCTAAAATATACCCATGAGGACTTTACAAACTACAAGCAAACCAAATGTACAGGATACAATCTATCACAAGGAAAGAACTAGTAATCTTCTGGTCCAAACAAAAGCCCCTCCACGCTTTCACTACGCTATTCTAATCTATACCTACATCATCTATATATGGTTTGATGGTGTCAGTGGCTATCACAGTGAATACCCTCAAGATTATTCACACAACACATTTGTCAGTAAAGTTCTCAAATAGACAATTCCTAAACATATAAATCACACACATAGCCAAGTATATTTGCGAAGTGGAAACCACAACACTCATACAAATCACACATGATTATCTTATTTAGATGTATGGATGCATGAAATGCACCTAAACCTAGCGAATTTCACGTTCAAGTGATAAAAAGGATAGCCCACAATTAGAGGTGTACACGAGTCGAGCTGAGCCAAGCTTTGCCCAGCTCGTGCTTGACTTGGACTGCTCGAGTCTCAGCTCGTGCTCAGCTCGACTCGGCCTTCGAGCTCAGAACAACAGCTGGTGCTTGGCTCATCCGAGTTCGAGCAGAGTTCTAGCCGAGTTCAAGTCGATGAAGACCAATCCGCATATCCCTTAATAACATTCGCCTCTTTCTCCCCACAGATTCTTCCACTCTTCTGTTCAACGAAATGCCCGATCTAAAATCAGAAAGCCTTCTTTCTAATATATATAATTTAAAAAAAAAAAAACTAGTTGGAGGAGAAAGAAGAGACTATAACTTTGGACGTCATGGACAACGGATTCAAGATCTAGTAGGGGTTGAAGGAGAGTGAAGTTAGGAGCGATCGCTGCAGCGGAAGAAGCGAAGGCATTGGCAAGCCACATTAGCAGAATGTAGGTTCTGAGGAGCATCTTGGATGATGCAGCCTAACCTCTGCCTTTTCTTCTTCTTGACTCTTTAAAAGAAAAAGGGTGGAAACCCCAACCGGGAGATGGGCTGTTTCTTGGAGGAGACAGAGAGGAGGAAAAATAAGTCGAGTCGAGTCAAGCTTAATACCGAGTCGAGCTACGTCCATCTCGAACTCGACTCGAAATGTTCCGAGCGCCCAAAATATCGATCGACTCAGTTCAAACAGCATTTTGATCCGAGTCGAGTCGAGCAAGTTACCGAGCTTAGGCTGCTCGTGTACAGCTCTACCCACAATGATCTAGTTACTCGGTAAAATACTCTAAGGTATGGCCCATAGTGATTAGTTGCCCGAAAAAGTTCATGCAGAAAAGACAACCCATAGTGGAATAGCCAGCCAGTAAAATACATTTAAGTATGACCCACGCTGACTAGCCACCCAATAAAGTCCATGTATAAAGGACAACTCAAAGTCACAAGAGACGGTCATCGGCATAACTCAGAATCTTGGGTGACACAGACGGGGACCTAGGATCACAAGCGATGGTCATCAACATAGCCCAAAATTTCACAAGAGATGATCATCGGTGTTACCTGGAATTTCTTGCGACTCGAAAACACATGTACCTATATACATGATTAGCCCAATCATTATTAATCCAATTTACAAATAATTTATTTATAATAAATCCTTTCGACTAGTGACCTTTCCAAATTGATAGTAACATAATATATCAAATGATATTTCCATCAGAAGTCCAACTATAGACACACAAAAAGGATTCAATCTAATAAAAGTCACTTAAGCAAAAAAGTCCAATTAAAGGACATGAAATTGAAAACCACCAGAGGCATAATTATATCAAAAGATGGAATTCAGACCAACACACGAAGCATATGAAGTAACATGCTAAGGTATATGTTTAAGGGAATTATTCCAATCTACACTTGTAACTTATAAGATAGCATATTAGAATTCACATCTGAGTAAAATTTTATGCAGAATTAGTATGTAAACATAAATTTAGGAGCCACAGACAATGTCTACAAGTTCAAGCAACAATACATATGGAGAACAACAATACGAATAATAGATTATATGTCTGAACAATAGTACAATGTATATTCAGAAATCAATATCGAACTAAAAAAAATTAAAGGATAGATCTTCACCTTTCCAAGTCGGATTCTAAGCTCGAGTTGCTAAAATGTGAATCTGTGCACTAGGATAGAGTCATAACTACAATTACAAGGATAACATGGTTAGAATCATCATTAGAATCCTTATTAGGGAGCCTAGAGGCTCAAGACCCAAGGTTAGGGTTTTTATCAAGCCTAAATCCTATTATCTTAATCCAAAATTGGATTTCTATGCTGGGATTACAAGGACTCCTAACATTTGACTTGGATTTGCATGGGTCGGCTTGAATCAACCAGGTTCAAGTGCATGCAATTGGGAAAATTTTGGGGAAAGTCCATCTTCCTACATTCTAACAAAAATTACATATTACTTGACCTATATTATCTACTAATTAGATTCCCAATAAAGGTAACCAAGTAAATGACTTACCTCAAGGTCTGATTTAACTTGGCTTGCTCACAAGCGAGTCGATCCCTGCTCTCCTTCCTTCCCTCTCTCTTCTCTCTTCTTCTAAATTTACGTGGGGGGATACAGAAGAATTAAATAATTCGAGAAAAATAGGAAAAAGTTCATTCCCTGTGATAGGTGTACAAAAACTTGTGAAGGGCCGGATCACTTCCGGGATGAATTTCGAAAGCATTCTAAGAACAAAAAATTTAAGTTTCATGGTCAATGTGGGAATGAATTTCTCTCACAAGCTGAAAGAGATGAGCATAAATCAGAACGATGCATCTTTTGAAGACGAAGACGCGTTTGATCGATATTCTCTTCCTCTTCTTTATTTTCTTACCTTCACCTATATGTAGAGGTGGGCATCGAGTCGAGTCGGTAAGGTACTGGTGTGGGGCTCACAGAGATTTTTGTGAGAAATCCACCCCGTCCATCCGTTTTGAATGCTTATTGTAGTTAATGTGATAAAAAATAAGGTGAATCCTAACATTCAAATGGGTCACACGAGAGGGAAATTTAGGGAAAGAAATTCCTACTGTTGAAACCTTCCTGGCCCCACCTTGATGTTTATACGCCATCCAAACTGTATATAAGGTCATTACCCCTGGGATGAAGTGAAAATACCAAAAAAAATTGTCTGACACAAAAAGTTTATGTCTTGAAGAATGTTTCAACGATTCACACTGAATCCCCACTGTTTCTTCTCGTGTGAACTTCTTAAGTTTTAGATTCACATTATTTTTAGGCTTATGTCCTAAAATGAATCTCTCAAAGTGGATGAACGAAGTGGATTTATCATAAATATCTTAATGGGCCCCACCTGACTTTTGCGGGAAATCCACGTCCTATAAATGGATATTGCAGTAAACACTTTGTTTTGAAAAACTAGAAAATCATCCCAGGAAATCCAAGAACACCATATTCTATCGTGAAAATCCTTGAAGAAAATCATGAAATGTGAGCATAAGAGGAAAATTAGAATGAAATTCATGAAATGTGGAGTGACAATGAAGTGGAGAAAGAAATTTACAATGAGGGAGACGGAAGAATTAAAGGGTTCGGGAAAAATGGGAAAAAGATCATTCCCTGTGATAGGTGAACAAAAACTTGTGAAGGGCCGGATCGCTTCCAAGATCATTTTCGAAAGCATTCTAAGAACAAAAAATTTAAGTTTCATTGCCAATGTGGGAATGGATTTCTCTCACAAGTTGAAAGAGATGAGCATAAATCAGAACGATGCGTCTTTCGAAGATGAAGACGTGTTTGATCGGTATTCTCCTCTTCCTCTTCTCTGTCTTCTTACCTTCACTTACATGTAGATGTGGGCATCGAGTCAAGTTGAAAAGGATACTGGTGTGGGGTTCAAAGAGATTTTTGTGAAAAATCCACCCCATCCATCCATTTTGAATGCTTATTTTAGTTAATGCGACAAAAAATGAGGAGGATCCAAAATTCAAATTGGTCACACGAGAGGGAAATTTGGGGAAAGAAATTCCTACCAGTGAAACCTTCTTAGCCCCACCTTGATGTTTATACGCCATTCAAACCGTTTATAAGTTCATTAATGTTGGGATGAAGTGAAAATACCAAAAAAGAAAAAGAAAAAGAAAAACTACTTGACAAAAAAAGTATATGGCCTGAAGAATGTTTCAACGATTCACACTGAATCCCTACCGTTTCTTCTCGTGTGATCTTCTTAAGTTTTGGATACATATTATTTTTGGTCTTATCTCATAAAATGAATCTCTCAAAGCAGATGAACAGAGTGGATTTATCATAAATATCTCAGTGGGCCCCACCTGACTTTTGCAGCAAATCCACGTCCTATAAATGGATATGGCGGTAAACACTTTCTTTTGAAAAACTACAAAATCTTCATAAGAAATTCAAGAACACCATATTCTTCCAAGAAAACCATTGAAGAAAATCATGCGATGTCAACATCAGAGGAAAATGAGAATGAAATTCATGAAATGTGGAGTGACGATTAAGCAGAGAAAGAAATTTATGTGGAGGGAGACGGAAGAATTAAATAGTCCAGGAAAAGTAAGAAAAAGTTCATTCCCTGTGATTGGTGTACAAAAACTTGTGAAGGGCCGGATCGCTTCCGGGATCATTTTCGAAAGCATTCTATGAACAAAATTTTTAAGTTTCATTGCCAATGTTGGAATGAATTTCTCTCACAAGCTGAAAGAGATGAGCATAAATCAAAACGATGTGTCTTTCGAAGACGAAGACGCGTTTGATTGGTATTCTCCTCTTCCTCTTCTTTGTCTTCTTACCTTCACCTACATGTAGAGGTGGGCATCGAGTCGAGTCGGTAAGGATACTGGTGTGTGGCTCACAGAGATTTTTGTGAGAAATCCACCACATCCATCCATTTTGAATGCTTATTTTAGTTAATACGATAAAAAATAAGGTGGATCCAAAATTCAAACGGGTCACACGAGAGGGAAATTTGGGGAAAGAAATTCCTACCGATGAAGCCTTCCTGGCCCCACCTTGATGTTTATACGCCATCGAAACCGTTTATAAGGTCATTACCGTTGGGATGAAGTGAAAATACCTAAAAAAAATTGCGTGACACAAAAAGTTTATGGCCTGAAGAATGTTTCAACGATTCACACTGAATCCCTACGGTTTCTTCTCGTTTGACCTTCTTAAGTTTTGGATACACATTATTTTTGGTCATGTGTCCTAAAAAGAATCTCTTAAAGCGGATGAACGGAGTAGATTTATCATAAATATCTTGGTGGGCCCCACTTGACTTATGCAAGAAATTCACGTCCGATAAATGGATATGGTGGTAAACACTTTTTTTTGAAAAACCAAAAAATCATCCCAAGAAATCCAAGAACACTAGATTCTTCCAAGAAAACCATTGAAGAAAATCATGCAATGTCAGCATTAGTGGAAAATGAGATTGAAATTCATGAAACGTAGAGTGACGATGAAGCAGAGAAAGAAATTTACGTGGAGGGAGACGGAAGAATTAAAGAGTTTGAGAAAAATGGGAAAAAGATTATGCCATGTGATAGGTGTACAAAAACGTGTGAAGGGTCGGATCGCTTCCGAGATCATTTTCGAAAGCATCCTAAGAACAAAAATTTTAAGTTTCATTGCCAATGTGGGAATGGATTTCTCTCACAAGCTGAAAGAGATGAGCATAAATTAGAACGATGCGTCTTTCAAAGACGAAGACGCATTTGATCGGTATTCTCCTCTTCCTCTTCTTTGTCTTCTTACCTTCAGATACATGTAAAGGTGGGTATCGAGTTGAGTCGGTAAGGATACTGGTGTCGGGCTCACAGAGATTTTTGTGAGAAATCCACCCCGTCCATCCATTTTGAATGCTTATTTTAGTTAATGCGACAAAAAATGAGGAGGATTCAAAATTCAAATGGGTCACACGAGAGGGAAATTTGGGGAAAGAAATTCCTACCGATGAAACCTTCTTAGCCCCACCGTGATGTTTATACGACATTCAAACCGTTTATAAGGTCATTACCACTGGGATGAAGTGAAAATACCAAAAAAAATTGCCTGACACAAAAAGTTTATGGCCTGAAGAATGTTTCCATGATTCACACTGAATCCCCACTGTTTCTTCTCGTGTGACCTTGTTAAGTTTTGGATACACATTATTTTTGGTCATATGTCCTAAAATGAATCTCTCAAAGCGGGTGAACGGAGTGGATTTATCATAAATTTCTCGGTGGGCGTTGAAGAAAATAATACAATGTCAGCATTAAAGGAAAATGAGAATGGAATTCATGAAATGTGGAGTGACGATGAAGTAGAGAAAGAAATTTACGAGGAAGGAGATGGAAGAATTAAAGAGTTAAGGAAAAATGGGAAAAAGATCATTCCCTATGATAGGTGTACAAAAACTTATGAAGGCCCGGATCACTTCCGGGATCATTTTCGAAAGCATTCTAAGAACAAAAATTTTAAGTTTCATTGCCAATGTGGAAATGGATTTCTCTCACAAGCTGAAAGAGATGAGCATAAATCAAATCGATGTGTCTTTCAATGACGAAGACGCGTTTGATCGGTATTCTCCTCTTCCTCTTCTCTGTCTTCTTACCTTCAATTACATGTAGAGATGGGCATCGTGTCGAGTTGGGAAGGATACTGGTGTGGGGATCACAGAGATATTTGTGAGAAATCCACCCCGTCCATCCGTTTTGAATGCTTATTTTAATTAATGCAACAAAAAACAAGGAGGATCCAAAATTCAAATGGGTCACACGAGAGGGAAAATTAGGGAAAGAAATTCCTACCGATGAAACCTTCCTCTCCCCACCTTGATGTTTATGCACCATTCAAACCGTTTATAAGGTCATTACTGTTGGGATGAAGTGAAAATAGCAAAAAAATAAATAAAATGCCTGACACAAAAAGTTTACGGCCCGAAGAATGTTTCAACGATTCACACTGAATCCCCACCATTTCTTCTCGTGTGACCTTCTTAAGTTTTGGGTACACATTATTTTTGGTCTTATATCCTAAAATGAATCTTTCAAAGCGGATGAACGGAGTGGAGTTATCGTAAATATCTCGGTGGGCCCCACTAACTTTTGTAGCAAATACACGTCCTATAAATGGATATGGCGGTAAACACTTTCTTTTGAAAAACCAGAAAATCATTCCAAGAAATCCAAGAACACCATATTCTTCCAAGGAAACCATTGAAGAAAATCATGCAATGTCAGCATCAGAGGAAAATGAGAATGAAATCATGAAATGTGGAGTGACGATGAAGTAGAGAAAGAAATTTACGTGGAGGGAGACAGAAGAATTAAATAGTTCGGAAAAAATTGGAAAAAGTTCATTCCCTGTGATAGGTGTACAAAAACTTGTGAAGGGTCGGATCGCTTCCGGGATCATTTTCGAAAGCATTCTAAGAACAATAATTTTAAGTTTCATTGCTAATGTGGGAATGAATTTCTCTCATAAGCTAAAAGAGATGAGCATAAATCAGAACGATACATCTTTTGAAGACAAAGATGTGTTTGATCGGTTTCTCCTCTTCCGCTTCTTTGTCTTCTTACCTTCACCTACATGTAGAGTTGGGCATCGAGTCGAGTCGAGAAGGATACTGGTATGGGGCTCACAGAGATTTTTGTGAGAAATCCATCCCGTCCATCCGTTTTGAATGCTTATATTAGTTAATGCGACAAAAAATGAGGAGGATCCAAAATTCAAATGGGTCACACGAGAGGGAAATTTGGGGAAAGAAATTCCTACTAGTGAAACCTTCCTGGCCCCACCTTGATGTTTATACGCCATTCAAACCGTTTATAAGGTCATTACTGTTGGGATGAAGTGAAAATACGAAAAAAAAAATTGCCTGACAAAAAAAGTTTATGGCCTAAATAATGTTTCAATGTTTCACACTAAATCTCCACCGTTTCTTCTCGTGTGACCTTCTTAAGTTTTGGATACACATTATTTTTGGTCTTATATCCTAAAATAAATCTCTCAAAGCGGATGAATGGAGTGGATTTATCATAAATATCTCAGTGGGCCCCACCTGACTTTTGTAACAAATACACGTCCTATACATGGATATGGCGGTAAACACTTTCTTTTGAAAAACCTGAAAATCATTCCCAGAAATCCACAAACACCATATTCTTCCAAGAAAACCATTGAAGAAAATCATGCAATGTCATCATCAGAGGAAAATGAGAATGAAATTTATGAAATGTGGAGTGATGATGAAGTAGAGAAAGAAATTTACGTAGAGGGAGACAAAAAAATTAAATAGTTTGGGAAAAATAAGAAAAATTTCATTCCCTGTGATAGTACAAAAACTTTTGAAGAGCCGGATCGCTTCCGAGATCATTTTCGAAAACATTCTAAGAACAAAAATTTTAAGTTTCATTGCTAATGTTGGAATGAATTTCTCTCACAAGCTGAAAGAGATGAGCATAAATCAGAACGATGCGTCTTTCGAAGACGAAAACACGTTTGATCGGTATTCTCCTCTTCCTCCTCTCTATCTTCTTACCTTCACCTACATGTAGAGGTGGGCATTGAGTTAGGTCGGTTTGGATACTGGTGTGGGGGCTCACAGAGATTTTTGTGAGAAATCCACCCCATCCATCCGTTTTGATTGCTTATTTTAATTAATGCAACAAAAAACGAGGAGGATCCAAAATTCAAATGGGTCACACGAGAGGGAAAATTAGGGAAAGAAATTCCTACCGTTGAAACCTTCCTGGCCCCACCTTGATGTTTATACGCCATCGAAACCGTTTATAAGGTCATTACCACTGGGATGAAGTGAAAATACCTAAAAAAATTGCCTAACCCAAAAAGTTTATGGCTTGAAGAATGTTTCAATGATTCACACTGAATCCCCACTGTTTCTTCTCGTGTGTCCTTCTTAAGTTTTGGATACATACTATTTTTGGTCTTATGTCCTAAAATGAATCTCTCAAAGCGGATGAACGGAGTGGATTTATCATAAATATCTCGGTGGGCTCCACATGGCTTTTGCGGGAAATCCACGTCTTATAAATGGATATTGTTGTAAACACTTTTTTTTGAAAAACCAGAAAATCATCCCAAGAAATCCAAGAACACCATATTCTTCCAAGTAAATCACTGAAGAAAATCATGCAATGTCAGCAATAGAGGAAAATGAGAATGAAATTCATGAAATGTGAAGTGACGATGAAGCAGATAAAGAAATTTACGAGGAGGGAGATGAAAGAATTAACGAGTTCGGGAAAAATGGGAAAAAGATCATTCCCTGTGATAGGTCTACAAAAACTAGCGTAGGGCCAGATCGCTTTCGGGATCATTTTCGAAAGCATTCTAAGAACAAAGATTTTAAGTTTCATTGCCAATGTGGGAATGGATTTCTCTTACAAGCTAAAAGAGATGAGCATAAATCAGAATGATGCGTCTTTCGAAGACGAAGATGCGTTTGATCGGTATTCTCCTCTTCCTCTTCTCTGTCTTCTTACCTTCACCTACATGTAGAGGTGGGCATCGAGTCGAGTCGGTAAGGATACTGGTGTGGGGCTCACAGAGATTTTTGTGAGAAATCCACCCCGTCTATCCGTTTTGAATGCTTATTTTAGTTAATGCGATGAAAAATAAGGTGGATCCAAAATTCAAATGGGTCACACGAGAGGGAAATTTGGGGAAAGAAATTCCTACCGTTGAAACCTTCCTGGCCCCACCTTGATGTTTATACGCCATCCAAACTGTATATAAGGTCATTACCACTGGGATGAAGTGAAAATACTAAACAAACTTGCCTGACATAAAAAGCTTATGGCCTGAAGAATGTTTTAACGATTCACACTGAATCCCCACAGTTTCTTCTCGTGTGACCTTCTTAAGTTTTGGATACACATTATTTTTAGTCATATGTCCTAAAATGAATCTCTCAAAGCGGATGAACGGAATGAATTAAACATAAATATCTCGGTGGACCCCACTTGACTTTGAAGGAAATCCACGTCATATAAATGGATATGGTGGTAAACACTTTCTTTTGAAAAACCAAAAAATCATCCCAAGAAATCCAAGAACCCCATATTCTTCCAAGAAAACCATTGAAGAAAATCATGCAATGTTAGCATCAGAGAAAAATGAGAATGAAATTCATGAAATGTGGAGTGACGATGAAGTAGAGAAAGAAATTTACGAGGAGGGATACAGAAGAATTAAAGAGTTCAGGAAAAATGGGAAAAAGATCATTCCCTGTGATAGGTGCAAAAAAAATTGTGAAGGGCTGGATCGCTTCCGGGATCATTTTTGAAAGAAATCTAAGAACAAAAATTTTGAGTTTCATTGCCAATGTGGGAATGGATTTCTCTCACAAGCTGAAAGAGATGATCATAAATCTGAACGATGTGACTTTCGAAGACGTAGACGCGTTTGATCGGTATTCTTATCTTCCTCTTCTCTGTCTGCTTACCTTCACCTAAATGTAGAGGTGGGCATCAAGTCGAGTCGATAAGGATACTGGTGTGGGGCTCACAGAGATTTTTGTGAGAAATCTACCCTGTCCATCCGTTTTGAATGCTTATTTTAGTTAATGCGACAAAAAATGAGGTGGATCCAAAATTCGGTCACATGAGAGGAAAATTTTGGGAAAGAAATTCCTACCATTGAAACATTCTTGGCCCCACCTTGATGTTTATACGCCATCTCAACCGTTTATAAGGTCATTACGACTGGGATGAAGTGAAAATACCAAAAAATAAATAAATTTGCTTGACACAAAAAGTTTATGGCCTGAAGAATGTTTCAACGATTCACACTGAATCCCCACAGTTTCTTCTCGTGTGACCTTCTTAAGTTTTGGATGCACATTATTTTTGGTCATATATCCTAAAATGAATCTCTCAAAGCATATGAACGGAGTGGATTTATCATAAATATCTCGGTGGACCCCACCTGACTTTTGCAGGAAATCCATGTCCTATAAATAGATATGGCGGTAAAAACTTTCTTTTGAAAAACCAGAAAATCATCCCAAGAAATCCAAGAACACCATATTCTTCTAAGAAAACCATTGAAGAAAATCATGCAATATCAGCATCAGAGGAAAATGAGAATGAAATTCATGAAATGTGGAGTGACGATGAAGCATAGAAAGAAATTTACAAGGAGGGAGACGGAAGAATTAAAGAGTTTGGGAAAATGGGAAAAAGATCATTCCCTGTGATAGGTGTACAAAAACTGGTCTCAATCTCATAAGATTAATCGAACCATTGAGAATAGAAGTTAACTCTTGTATATTATGAATGTGCAAGTTTGTGCAATGTTATATAAATGCACCATTGTCGCTAAGCAGTAGCCCGGGTTAGATAAATCTACCCTGACTCACTCACTTATCAAAACGAAAATATGACTGGTCAACTCGAGCTTTTGATAAGCAATATATATCTGATAATTCAACAAGCCGCAGAGCATACACTCAAAATTGACTAAGTGAAATGCAATATATGAAATGCTATGCAGATGATAAGCATGAGGCTGAGAAAGGCATATGTGTTGCATGATTCCTAATGCAATTTGAATGAAACTAATCAGGGTGTACGATAGTTTTGCAAGGGTTGGATTGAGTGGCTTAGGATCAGGGCTTAGATTGCTTAGGTGGCTAGAAGATGTGATGGGTTGTTGATGTAGAGCGGGTCGCGGACAGTTTCGTGGCCAAGATGGATCAGAAAAGGCCCGGTTGACGACAAAAGTGATCCGGACCGTCAAACCTTAGATCGGGCGTATCTCGCAATCCGGAATGAGTTATCTGACGTAAAATATATGATTTTGGGGTAGAATGAGCTACTTTAGCCAACCAACCCCACTATGTCAGGTTGCGAGCCCGAAATTGTGAAAGACCGCTTAATCGACGGTCGTTTCCCTGTTTTAATTTCGTTTTTACTATAAATAGTAAGTTTTAGTTTGATTATAACTCTTCATCCGTTGGGCTTTAGGAGTTGCGCCCAACGTGAAAAGAGCTTAGAATAATTAGGAGAACGGTTTGGTGAAGCCAAATAGGACACTTACTATTTTTGGCCAAAAACCTTGCGCACTAGTAGACATCACGACTGTCTATAAATAGTAAGTTTACTATTTATAGTAAGTCGCGAATTCTAGGAGTTTTAGTTGTAGTTTGATTCTGATTTCTTTCCCATTGCTTGGTACCCCTATTTAAAGGGTTGTGAACTCATTTTTATTCATTCATTAATCAAATTCGATTTTATTAGAATTTATTTCTATTTCCTGCTTTCTTTCCTCATGGATTCGAGAAGTCTCTGTGAGGAGTCTAGAGAAGTTCCATGGATTCGGAATAGTTATCCTCTTGAGGAAGATGGTGCTTGACCTCACGTCCTCCCCTGCATCAGTTGTGCTAACTTGGGCTAGACTCTTTTTGTCATACTCTGCTGTCCCCTTAGTGGAGGGATGGAAGCTCACTAGAGGGCCTAAGGTATGGATGAATTAGGCCCTTATTGATTGGTTAGTGAGTATGAATTGCTTGGAATGAAAGGGGAGGGAGCTATTGATAGTCATGACTTGGTATTTTGGTAATTCCTAAAAATGCTAAGGGTAAAAGGGTTTAATGGTTGGATTTGAGATTGCCATGAGCCAAGATCTCACAGTTATATAGGATGGTAAAATAGTAAATTTGGCCCAAAGGAGGGGCAGCGGAGTCATTTAATATTTTCACATAGTTGTAGCTCAGTTCAAAGCAACCCACATGCTTTGAACCCTCTCCTACAAGGCAGGAGAGTTATTGGGACGTTGTTGGCCACGTGGCTTACTCCCTACTTTGGGAAGGAGGCCACTAGTAGGGGGTGTAACCCCATGGTCCTTTTGGGTTTATCTTGAAGAGGGTCTGGTTCGATTAGATGAGTCCACTAGGTTGAGTTGACTAGATTTGACTTGGAAAGTTGATTGGGTTTGTGTAACACCCTAACCCTCTAATACCAAGTATTGGGAGTCCTCAAGTATTACCTAAAATTTTTTTGAATAATCACACAGTCAAGCTATGTACACACGTTTAAAACTTTTTTTTTTTTGGGGGGGGGTGGGGTTAGCTTGTTAGTACACACACTCCATGTTAGCCACCCCCGCTAGGGATCGATACCAAGACCTCAAGTGTTGAAACGAGGTATCTTCACTCAGTCTGCCAGTTGAGCTATGGATCTGGGTGTACACATGTTTAAAACTTGAAACTTAAAGATTGTGGGTAAAACCTTAATTTTGGAAAACCAAAACTTATACAAGTAAATTTTTTTTATACTAAAAATAATAAGTTTAATTCTAACTTGATAATTTTGGACATGATAGGAAGCAAATCCTAAGAAGACATCACATACTAAAACCCTGAGCTAAAAGAGATACGTCCATCTTAAAACTTACTAAAAATAGTAAGTTTTTTGTAAAATTAAGAATTTAAAGAGGAATGAGTTATTTTCTCATGAAATGGAGTGACGTGATCCACTTATAAGGATTGGTTGGCTTTAGATGGCCTGTTCCAGTCAAAATTCATAAGTCGTGCATCCTGTAACTCATCCCGGATCAAAAGTTATGGTTGATTTGCAGTTCGTACTTTAAGCGGTTGGTTCTCCCTATCCAGAATGAATTTCTTTAATCCGGATGCGTCTAAGACCCTGAAAGTAGTGAAAAGAATCTAAGTAGGTGAGGAATCAAGGCTCTGTTGGTTTGGCCGATCCACTCATCGATTCGACCCACCTAATATTTGAATGCAACAGGCTGAACTTGCATTTTGTCGATCCGAATGATATTAGCTGTCAAACCTATGGACAGACCCCATAGTTCACTTGTTTGTGTACCCGCGAATCACTATATATATGGGTGTTATAAAAGCCCATTTTATTTCACTTTCCCTATTTCGTTCCAAGCCCATTCTAAATCCTCTAAAACTTGAGCGAGTGGAAGAGAGAGGGAGAATCATGAGTGGTGAGCATGGAGCAAGTCTCGCCGTTTCTGGGTCATCTTGCATCGATCTTCATTCGGTCTAGCCGAGTCCAACCTCTGTAGGAGAGCGGAGAGAAGGAAAAATGAGTAAGGATCGAGAATCAATTTATGATATAAGGCCAAAAATAATGTGTATCCAAAACTTAAGAAGGTCACACGAGAAGAAACGATGGGGATTCAGTGTGAATCGTTGAAACATTCTTTAGGCCATAAACTTTTTTTATCAAGAAATTTTTTTGGTATTTTCTCTTCATCCCAACAGTAATGACCTTATAAATAGTTTGAATGGCGTATAAACATCAAGGTGGGGCTAGGAAGGTTTCATTGGTAGGAATTTCTTTCCCCAAATTTCCCTCTCATATGACCCGTTTGAATTTTGGATTCTCATTTTTTGTTGCATTAACTAAAATAAGCATTCAAAATGGATGGACGGGGTGGATTTCTCATAAAAATCCCTGTGAGCCCCACACCAATATCCTTCCCGACTCGACTCGATGCCCAAATATAATGTGTATACGAAACTTAAGAAGGTCACACGAGAAGAAACAGTGGGGATTCAATGTGAATCATTGAAACATTCCTCATGCCATAAACTTTTTATGTCAGGCAATTTTTTTTAATGGTATTTTCACTTCATCCCAATGGTAATGACCTTATAAACGGTTTCGATGGCGTATAAACATCAAGGTGGGGCCAGGAAGGTTTCACCGGTAGGAATTTCTTTCCCTAAATTTCCTTTTCGTGTGACCTATTTGAATTTTGGATCCACCTCATTTTTTGTCGCATAAACTAAAATAAGCATTTAAAATGGATGGACATGGTGGATTTCTCACAAAAATCTCCGTGAGGCCCACACCAATATCCTTAACGACTCGACTCGATGCCCACCTTTACATGTAGTTGAAGGTAAGAAGACAAAGAAGAGGAAGAGGAGAATACCGATCAACTGCGTCTACATCTTCGAAAGACGCATCATTCTAATTTATGCTCATCTCTATCAGCTTGTGAGAGAAATCCATTCCCACATTAGCAATGAAACTTAAAATTTTTGTTCTTAGAATACTTTCGAAAATGATCCCAGAAGCGATCCGGCCCTTCACAAGTTTTTGTACACCTATCACAGAGAATGATCTTTTTCCCATTCTTCACGAACTCTTTAATTCCTCCGTCTCCCTCCTCGTAAATTCCTTTCTTTGCTTCATCATCCCTCCACATTTTATGAATTTTATTCTCATTTTCCTCTGATGCTGAAAGTGCATGATTTTCTTCAATGTTTTTCTTGGAAGAATATGGTGTTTCTGGATTTTTTGGGATGATTTTCTGATTTTTCGAAAGAAAGTGTTCACCACCATATCCATTTATAGGACGTGGATTTCCTACAAAAGTAAGGTGGGGCCCACCGAGATACTTATGATAAATCCACTCCGTTCATCCGCTTTGAGAGATTCATTTTAGGACATGACCAAAAATAATGTGTATCCAAAACTTAACAAGGTCACACAAGAAGAAATAGTGGGGATTCAGTGTGAATCGTTGAAACATTCCTCATGCCACAAAATTTTTGTGTCAGGCAATTTTTAGTTTAATTTTTAGTATTTTCACTTCATCCCAGTGGTAATGACCTTATAAACGGTTTGGATGGTGCATAAACATTAAGGTGGGGCCAGGAAGGTTTCATCGCTAGGAATTTCTTTCCCCAAATTTCCCTCCCGTGTGACCCATTTGAATTTTGGATCCACCTCATTTTTTGTCGTATTAAATAAAAGAAGCATTCAAAATGGATGGACGGGGTGGATTTCTCACAAAAATCTCTGTGAGCCCCACACCAGTATCTTTATCGACTCGACTCGATGCCCACCTCTACATGTAGCTGAAGGTAAGAAGACAGAGAAGAGGAAGAGGAGAATACCGATCAAACGTGTCTTCGTCGTCTTGCTCCTTGTAAATTTCTTTCTCAGCTTCATCGTCACTCCACATTTCATGAATTTCATTCAAATTTTTCTCTGATGCTGACATTGCATGATTTTCTTCAATGGTTTTCTTGGAAGAATATGGTGTATTTGGATTTTTTGGGATGATTTTCTAGTTTTTCAAAAGAAAGTGTTCACCGCCATATCCATTTATAAGATGTGGATTTCCTTCAAAAATTAGGTGGGGCCTAACGAGATATTTATAATAAATTCACTCCTTTCATCCACTTTAAGAGATTCATTTTAGGACATATGACCAAAAATAATATGTACCCAAAACTTAAGAAGGTCACACGAGAAGAAACAGTGGGGTTGAAACATTCATCAAGCCATAAACTTTTTGTGTCAGGCAATTTATTTATTTTTGGTATTTTCACTTCATCCCAGTGGTAATGACCTTATAAACGGTTTGGATGGCATATAAACATCAAGGTTGGGCGAGAAAGGTTTCACCGGTAGGAATTTCTTTCCCCAAATTTCCCTCTCATGCGACCCATTTGAATTTTGGATCCACCTCATTTTTGGTGCATTAACTAAAATAAGCATTCAAAACGGATGGACGGGGTGGATTTCTCATAAAAATCTTTGTGAGCCCCACACCAGTATCCTTACCGACTCGACTCGATGCCCACCTCTACATGAAGCTGAAGGTAAGAAGAAAGAGAAGAAGAAGAGGAGAATACCAATCAAAAGTGTCTTCGTCTTCGAAAAACACATCATTCTAATTTATGCTCATCTCTTTCAGCTTGTGAGAGAAATCCATTCCCACATTGGCAATGAAACTTAAAATTTTTGTTCTTAGGATGCTTTCGAAAATGATCCCAGAAGTGATCTGGCCCTTCACAAGTTTTTGTACACCTATCACAGGGAATGATCTTTTTTCCATTTTTACCGAACTCTTTAATTCTTCCGTCTTCCTCCTCGTAAATTTCTTTCTTTGCTTCATCGTCACTCCACATTTCATGAATTTCATTCTCATTTGCCTCTGATGCTGACATTGCATAATTTTCTTCAATGGTTTTCTTGGAAGAATATGGTGTTCATGGATTTCTTGGGATGATTTTCTGGTTTTTCAAAAGAAAATGTTTCCCACCATATCCATTTATCGGACATGGATTTCCTTCAAAAGTCAAGTGGGGCCCACCGATATATTTATGATAAATCCACTCCGTTCATCCACTATAAGAGATTCATTTTAGGACATATGACCAAAAATAATGTGTATCCAAAACTTAAGAAGGTCACACAAGAAGAAATAGTGGGGATTTAGTGTGAATCGTTGAAACATTCTTCAGGCCATAAACTTTTTATGTTAGGCAATTTTTTTGGTATTTTCAATTCATCCCAGTGGTAATGACCTTAAAAATAGTTTGGATGGTGTATAAACATCAAGGTGGGGCCAGGATGGTTTCATCGGTAGGAATTTCTTTCCCTAAATTTCCCTCTCGTGTGACCCATTTGAATTTTGGATCCACCTCATTTTTTGTCGCCTTAAATAAAATAAGCATTCAAAATGGATGGACGGGGTGGATTTCTCACAAAAATCTCTGTGAGCCCCACACCAGTATCCATACCAACTCGACTCGATGCCCACCTATACATGTAGCTGAAAGTAAGAAGACAGAAGAGGAAGAGGAGAATACCGATCAAACGCGTCTTCGTCTTCAAAAAACGCATCGTTCTGATTTATGCTCATCTCTTTTAGCTTGCGATAGAAATCTATTCCCACATTTACAATGAAACTTAAAAATTTTTGTTCTTTGAATGCTTTTGAAAATGATCTCGGAAGCGATCCGGCCCTTCACAAGTTTTTGTACACCTATCACAGAGAATGATATTTTTCCCATTCTTTTTGGACTCTTTAATTCTTCCGTCTTCCTCCTCGTAAATTCATTTCTCTGCTTCATCGTCACTCCACATTTCATGAATTTCATTCTCATTTTCCTCTGATGCTGACATTGCATGATTTTCTTCAATGTTTTTCTTAGAAGAATATGCTGTTCCTGGATTTTTTGGGATGAATTTCTGATTTTTCAAAAGAAAGTGTTCACCGCCATATCCATTTATAGGACATGAATTTCCTGCAAAAGTAAGGTGGGGCCCACCGAGATACTTATGATAAATCCACTCCGTTAATCCACTTTGAGAGATTCATTTTAGGACATATGACCAAAAATAATGTGTATTCAAAACTTAAGAAGGTCACACGAGAAGAAACAGTGGGGATTCAGGAATAGTTGAAAACATTCTTCAAGCCATAAACTTTTTGTGTCAATTAATTTTTTATTTTATTTTTTTTGGTATTTTCACTTCATCCCAGTGGTAATGACCTTATAAACGGTTTAGATGGCGTATAAACATCAAGGTGGGGCCAAGAAGGTTTCAACAGTAGGAATTTCATTTCCCAAATTTCCCTCCCGTGTGACCCATTTGAATTTTGGATCCACCTCATTCTTTTTCACATTAACTCAAAAAAGCATTCAAAATGGATGGACGATGTGGATTTCTCACAAAAATCTCTGTGGGCCCCACACCAGTATCTTTACCGACTCGACTCGATGCCCACCTCTACATGTAGCTGAAGGTAAGAAGACAGAGAAGAGGAAGAGGAGAATACCGATCAAATGCGTCTTCGTCGTCTCGCTCCTCGTAAATTTCTATCTCTGCTTCATCGTCACTCCACATTTCATGAATTTCATTCTCATTTTCCTCTGATGCTGACATTACATGATTTTCTTCAATGGTTTTCTTGGAAGAAAATGGTGTAATTGGATTTTTTGGGTTGATTTTCTAATTTTCAAAAGAAAGTGTTCACCGCCATATCCATTTATAAGACATGCATTTCCTGCAAAAATTAGGTGGGGCCCACTGAGATATTTATGATAAATCCACTTCGTTCATCCGCTTTAAGAGATTCATTTTAGGACATATGACTAAAAATAATGTGTATCGAAAACTGAAGAAGGTCACACGAGAAGAAACAGTAGGGATTCAGTGTGAATCGTTGAAACATTCTTCAGGCCATAAACTTTTTGTGTCAGGCAATTTTTTTCTTTTAGTATTTTCACTTCATCCCAGTGGTAATGAACTTATAAACGGTTTGGATGGCGTATAAACATCAAGGCGGGGCTAAGAAGGTTTCACCAGGAGGAATTTTTTTCCCCAAATTTCCCTCTCATGTGACCCATTTGAATTTTGGATCCACCTCATTTTTTATCGTATTAACTAAAATTTAGCATTCAAAACGGATGGAGAAGGTGGATTTCTCACAAAAATCTCTGTGAGCCCCACACTAGTATCCTTACTGACTCGACTCGATGCCCACCTCTACATGTAGCTGAAGGTAAGAAGGCAGAGAAGAGGAAGAGGAGAATACCGATCAAACGCGTCTTCATCTTCGAAAGACGCATCGTTCTGATTTATGCTCATCTCTTTCAGCTTGTGAGGGAAATCCATTCCCATATTGGCAATGAAACTAAATTTTTTTGTTCTTAGGATGCTTTCGAAAATTATCCCGGAAGCGATCCGACCCTTCACAAGTTTTTATACTATCACAGGGAATGATCTTTTTCCCATTTTTACCGAACTCTTTAGTTCTTCCGTCTCCCTCCTCGTAAATTTCTTTCTCTGCTTCATCGTCACTCCACATTTCGTGAATTTTAATCTCATTTTCCTCTGATGTTGACATTGCATGATTTTCTTCAATGGTTTTCTTGGAAGAATATGGTGTTCTTGGATTTCTTGGGATGATTTTCTGGTTTTTCAAAAGAAAGTGTTTACCACCATATCCATTTATAAGACGTGGATTTAATGTAAAAGTCAGGTGGGGCCCACCAAGATATTTATGATAAATCAACTCCATTCATCCGCTTTGAGAAATTCATTTTAGGACATATGACGAAAAATAATGTGTATCCAAAACTTAAGAAGGTCAGACGAAAAGAAACAATGGGGATTTAGTGTGAATTGTTGAAACATTCTTCAGGCCATAAACTTTTTGTGTCAGGCAATTTTTTTTGGTATTTTCACTTCATCCCAGTGGTAATGACCTTAAAAATGGTTAGGATGGCGTATAAACATCATGGTGAGGCCAGGAAGGTTTCACCGGTAGGATGTGACCCATTTGAATTTTGGATCCACCTCATTTTTTGTTGCATTAGCTAAAATAAGCATTCAAAATGGATAAACATGGTGGATTTCTCACCAAAATCTCTGTGAGCCCCACACCAGTATGCTTATTGACTTGACTCGATGCCCACCTCTACATGTATCTAAAGGTAAGAAGACAGAGAAGAGGAAGAGGAGAATACCGATCAAACGCATCTTCATCTTCGAAAAACGCATTGTTCTGATTTATGCTCATCTCTTTTAGCTTGTGATAGAAATCTATTCCCACATTGGCAATGAAACTTAAAATTTTTGTTCTTAGAATGCTTTCGAAAATGATCCCGGAAGCGATCTGGCCCTTCACAAGTTTTTGTACACCTATCACAGCGAACGGTCTTTTTCCCATTCTTCCCGAACTCTTTAATTCTTCCGTCTCCCTCCTCGTAAATTCCTTTCTCTGCTTCATCGTCACTCCACATTTCATGAATTTCATTCTCATTTTCCTCTGATGCTGACATTGCATAATTTTCTTCATTGTTTTTCTTAAAAGAATATGGTGTTCTTGGATTTTTTGGGATGATTTTCTGGTTTTTCAAAAGAAAGTGTTCATTGCCATATCCATTTATATGACATGGATTTCCTGCAAAAGTTAGTTGGGGCCCCCCGAGATACTTATGATAAATCCACTCTGTTCATCCACTTTGAGAGATTCATTTTAAGACATATGACCAAAACTAATGTGTATCGAAAACTTAAGAAGGTCACACGAGAAGAAACAGTGGGGATTCAGTGTGAATAGTTGAAACATTCTTCAGGCCATAAGCCTTTTTTGTCAGGCAATTTTTTTTATTTTTTATTTGGTATCTTCACTTCATCCCAGTGGTAATGACCTTATAAACGGTTTACATGGCGTATAAACATCAAGGTGGGGCCACGAAGGTTTCAACGGTAGGAATTTCTTTCCCCAAATTTCCCACCCATGTGACCCATTTGAATTTTGGATCCACCTCATTTTTTGTCGCATTAACTAAAATAAGCATTCAAAATGGATGGATGGGGTGGATTTCTCACAAAATTCTCTGTGAGCCCCACACCAGTATCTTTACCGACTCGACTCGATGCCCACCTCTACATGTAGCTGAAGGTAAGAAGATAGAGAAGAGGAAGCGGACAATACCAATCAAATGCGTCTTTGTCGTCTCGCTCCTCGTAAAATTCTTTCTCTGCATCATCGCCACTCCACATTTCATGAATTTCATTCTCATTTTCCTCTGATGCTGACATTGCATGATTTTCTTCAATGGTTTTCTTGGAAGAATATGGTGTACTTGGATTTTTTGGAATGATTTTATGGTTTTTCAAAAGAAAGTGCTCACCGCCATATCCATTTATAAGACGTGGATTTCCTGTAAAAATTAGGTGGGGCCCACTGAGATATTTACGATAAATCCACTTCGTTCATCTGCTTTAAGAGATTCATTTTAGGACATATGACCAAAAATAATGTGTATCCAAAACTTAAGAAGGTCACACGAGAAGAAACAGTAGGGATTCAGTGTGAATTGTTGAAACATTCTTCAGACCATAAACTTTTTGTGTCAGGCAATTTTTTTTTTTTTTTGGTATTTTCACTTCATCTTAGGGGTAATGACCTTATAAACGGTTTGGATGGCGTATATACATCAAGGTGGGGCCAGGAAGGTTTCACCGGTAGGAATTTCTTTCCCCAAATCTCCGTCTCGTGCAACCCATTTGAATTTTGGATCCACCTCATTCTCTGTCGCATTAACTAAAATTAGCATTTAAAACGGATGGACGGGGTGGATTTCTAACCATAATCTTTGTGAGCCCCACACCAGTATCCTTACCGACTCGACTCGATGCCCACCTCTACATATAGCTGAAGGTAAGAAGGCAGAGAAGAGGAAGAGGAAGAGGAGAATACCGATCAAACACATCTTCGTCTTTGAAAGACGCATTGTTCTAATTTATGCTCATCTCTTTCAGCTTGTGAGAGAAATCCATTCCCATATTAGCATTGAAACTAAAAAAAAATTGTTCTTATGTGCTTTCGAAAATTATCCCGGAAGCGATCCGGCCCTTCACAAGTTTTTATACACGTATCACAGTGAACGATCTATTTCCCATTCTTCCCAAACTCTTTAATTCTTTTGTCTCCCTCCTCGTAAACTCCTTTCTCTGCTTCATCATCACTCCACATTTCATAAATTTCATTCTCATTTTCCTCTGATGCTGACATTGCATGATTTTCTTCAATGTATTTCTTAGAAGAATATGGTGTTCCTGGATTTTTTGGGATGATTTTCTGGTTTTTCAAAAGAAAGTATTCACCGCCATATCCATTTATAGGACGTGGATTTCCTGCAAAAGTCGGGTGGGGCCCACTGAGATACTTTTGATAAATCCACTCCGTTCATCCGCTTTGAGGGATTCATTTTAGGACATATGACAAAAAATAATGTGTATCCAAAACTTAAGAAGGTCACACGAGAAGAAACAGTGGGGATTCAGTGTGAATAGTTGAAACATTATTCAGGCCATAAACTTTTTTGGTCAGACAATTTTTTTTTTTTGGTATTTTCACTTCATCGCAGTGGTAATGACCTTATAAACGGTTTACATGGCATATAAACATCAAGGTGGGGCCAGGAAGGTTTCAACGGTTGGAATCTCTTTCCCCAAATTTCCCTCCGGTGTGACCCATTTGAATTTTTGATCCACCTCATTTTTTGTCACATTAACTAAAATAAGCATTTAAAATAGATGGACGGGGTGGATTTCTCACAAAATTCTCTGTGAGCCCCACACTAGTATCTTTACCAACTCGACTCGATGCCCACCTCTACATGTAGCTGAAGGTAAGAAGACAGAGAAGAGGAAGAGGAGAATACTGACCAAACGCGTCTTCGTCGTCTCGCTCCTCGTAAAATTCTTTCTCTGCTTCACCGCCACTCCACATTTCATGAATTTCATTCTCATTTTCCTTTGATGCTGACATTACATGATTTTCTTCAATGGTTTTCTTGGAAGAATATGGTGTACTTGGATTTTTTGGGATGATTTTCTGGTTTTTCAAAAGAAAGTGTTCACCGCCATATCCATTTATAAGACGTGGATTTCCTGTAAAAATTAGGCGGGGCCCACTGAGATATTTATGATAAATCCACTCCGTTCATCCGCTTTAAGAGATTCATTTTAGGAAATTTGACCGAAAATAATGTGTATCCAAAACTTAAGAAGGTCACACGAGAAGAAACAGTAGGGATTCAGTGTGAATCGTTGAAACATTCTTCAGGCCATAAACTTTTGGTGTCAGGCAATTTTTTTATTTTTATTTTTTTGTATTTTCACTTCATCCCAGGGGTAATGACCTTATAAACGGTTTAGATGGCGTATAAACATCAAGGTGGGGCCAGGAAGGTTTCACCGGTAGGAATTTCTTTCCCCAAATTTCCCTCTCGTGTGACCAATTTGAATTTTGGATCCACCTCATTTTTTGTCGCATTAACTAAAATTAGCATTCAAAACCGGTGGACGGGGTGGATTTCACACAAAAATCTCTGTGAGCCCCACACCAGTATCCTTACCAACTCGACTCGATGCCCACCTCTACATGTAGCTGAAGGTAAGAAGACAGAGAAGAGTAAGATGAGAATACCAATCAAACGCGTCTTCATCTTCGAAAGATGCATCATTCTGATTTATGCTTATCTCTTTCAGCTTGTGAATGAAATCCATTCCCACATTGGCAATGAAACTAAAAAATTTTGTTCTTAGGATGCTTTCGAAAATTTTCCCGGAAGCGATCCGGCCCTTCACAAGTTTTTATACACCTATCACAGGGAATGATCTTTTTTCCCATTTTTACCTAACTCTTTAATTCTTCTGTCTCCCTCCTCGTAAATTTCTTTCTTTTCTTCATCGTCACTCCACATTTCATGAATTTCAATCTCATTTTTCTCTGATGCTGACATTGCATGATTTTCTTCAATGGTTTTCTTGGAAGAATATGGTGTTCTTAGATTTCTTGAGATAATTTTTTGATTTTTCAAAAGAAAATATTTACCACCATATCCATTTATAGGATGTGGATTTCGTGTAAAAGTCAGGCGGGGCCCACCGAGATATTTATGATAAATCAACTCCGTTCATCCGCTTTCAGAAATTCATTTTAGGACATATGACCAAAAATAATGTGTATCCAAAACTTAAGAAGGTCAGATGAGAAGAAACAGTGGGGATTCAGTGTGAATCGTTGAAACATTCTTCAGGCCACAAACTTTTTGTGTCAGGCAATTTTTTTGGGTATTTTCACTTCATCCCAGTGGTAATGACCTTAAAAACGATTAAGATGGCATATAAACATCATGGTGGGGCCAAGAAGGCTTCACCGGTAGGAATTTCTTTCCCTAAACTTCCCTCTCGTGTGACCAATTTGAATTTTGGATCCACCTCATTTTTTGTCGCATTAGCTAAAATAAGCATTCAAAATGGATAGATAGGATGGATTTCTCACAAAAATCTCTGTGAGCCCCACACCAGTATGCTTACCAACTCAACTCAATGCCCACCTCTACATGTAGCTGAAGGTAAGAAGACAGAGAAGAGGAAGAGGAGAATACCGATCAAACGCGTGTTCATCTTCGAAAAACCCATCGTTCTGATTTATGCTCATCTCTTTTAGCTTGTGATAGAAATCTATTCCCACATTGGCAATGAAACTTAAAATTTTTGTTCTTAGAATGCTTTCAAAAATGATCTCGGAAGCGATCCGGCCCTTTACAAGTTTTTGTACACCTATCACAGCGAACAATCTTTTTCCCATTCTTCCCGAACTCTTTAATTCTTCCGTCTCCCTCCTTGTAAATTCCCTTCTCTGCTTCATCGTCACTCCACATTTCATGGATTTCATTTGCATTTTCCTCTGATGCTGACATTGCATGATTTTCTTCAATGGTTTTCTTGGAAGAATATGGTGTACTTGGATTTTTTAGGATGATTTTCTGGTTTTCAAAAGAAAGTGTTCACCGCCATATCCATTTATAAGACGTGGATTCCCACCGAGATATTTATGATAAATCCACTCCGTTCATCCGCTTTAAGAGATTCATTTTAGGACATATGACCAAAAATAATGTGTATCCAAAACTTAAGAAGACACACGAGAAGAAACAATAGGGATTCAGTGTGAATCGTTGAAACATTCTTCAGGCCATAAACTTTTGGTGTCAGGCAATTTTTTTTTTTTTTTGGTTTTTTCACTTCATCCCAGGGGTAATGACCTTATAAACGGTTTGGATGGCATATAAACATCAAGGTGGGGCCAGGAAGGTTTCACCGGTAGGAATTTCTTTCCCCAAATTTCCCTCTCGTGCGACCCATTTGAATTTTGGATCCACCTCATTTTTTGTCGCATTAACTAAAATTAGCATTCAAAACGGGTGGACGGGGTGGATTTCACACAAAAATCTCTGTGAGCCCCACACCAGTATCCTTACCGACTCGACTCGATGCCCACCTCTACATGTAGCTGAAGGTATGAAGACAGAGAAGAGGAAGAGGAGAATACCAATCAAACACGTCTTCATCTTCGAAAGACACATCGTTCTGATTTATGCTCATCTCTTTCAGCTTGTGAGTGAAATCCATTCCCACATTGGTAATGAAACTAAAAAATTTTGTTCTTAGGATGCTTTCGAAAATTATCCCAGAAGCGATCCGGCCCTTTACAAGTTTTTATACACCTATCACAGGGAATGATCTTTTTCCCATTTTTACCGAACTCTTTAATTCTTCCGTCTCCAACCTTGTAAATTTCTTTCTCTGCTTCATCGTCACTCCACATTTCATGAATTTCAATCTCATTTTCCTCTGATGCTTACATTGCATGATTTTCTTCAATGGTTTTCTTGGAAGAATATGGTGTTCTTGGATTTCTTGAGATGATTTTTTGGTTTTTCAAAAGAAAGTGTTTATCTCCATATCCATTTATAGGACGTGGATTTCATGCAAAAGTTAGGTGGTGCCCACTGAGATATTTATGATAATTCAACTTTGTTCATCCGCTTTCAGAAATTCATTTTAGGATATATGACCAAAAATAATGTGTATCCAAAACTTAAGAAGGTCAGACGAGAAGAAACAGTGGGGATTCAGTGTGAATCGTTGAAACATTCTTCAGGCCACAAACTTTTTGTGTCAGGCAATTTTTTTGGGTATTTTCACTTCATCCCAATGGTAATGACCTTAAAAATGGTTTCGATGGCGTATAAACATCAAGGTGGGTCTAAGAAGGCTTCACCGGTAGGAATATCTTTCCCTAAATTTCCCTCTCATGTAACCCATTTGAATTTTGTATCGACCTCATTTTTTGTCGCATTAATTAAAATAAGCATTCAAAACGGATGGACAGGGTGGATTTCTCACAAAAATCTCTGTGAGCCCTACACCAGTATCCTTCCCAACTCGACTCAATGCCCACCTCTACAGGTAGGTGAAGGTGAGAAGACAGAGAAGAGGAAGAGGAGAATATCAATCAAACGTGTCTTCATCTTAGAAAGATGCATCGTTCTGATTTATGCTCATCTCTTTCAGCTTGTAAGAGAAATCCATTCCCACATTGGCAATGAAACTTGAAATTTTTGTTTTTAGAATGCTTTCGAAAATGATCCTGGAAGCGATCCGGCCCTTCATAAGTTTTTGTACACCCATCACAGGGAATGATCTTTTTCCCATTTTTTTCGAACTCTTTAATTCTTCCGTCTCCCTCCTCGTAAATTTCTTTCTTTGCTTCATCGTTACTCCACATTTCATGAATTTCATTCTTATTTTCCTCTGATGCTAACATTGCATGATTTTCTTCAATGGTTTTCTTTGAAGAATATAGTGTTCTTGGATTTCTTGGGATGATTTTCTGGTTTTTCAAAAGAAAGTTTTCACCGCCATATCCATTTATAGGACATGGATTTCTTGTAAAAGTCAAGTGGGGCCCACCGAGATATTTATGATAAATCCACTCCGTTTATCCGCTTTGAGAGATTCATTTGAGGACATATGACCAAAAATAATGTGTATCCAAAGCTTAAGAAAGTCACATGAGAAGAAATAGTAGGGATTCAGTGTGAATCGTTAAAACATTCTTCAGGCCATAAACTTTTTGTGTCAGGCAATTTTTTTTTGGTATTTTCTCTTCATCCCAATGGTTATGACCTTATAAATGGTTTGGATGGCGTATAAACATCAAGGTGGGGGCAGGAAGGTTTCACCGGTAGGAATTTCTTTCCCCAAATTTTCCTCTCGTGTGACCCATTTGAATTTTGGATCCACCTCATTTTTTGTCGCATTAACTAAAATAAGCATTCAAAATGGATGGACAGGGTGGATTTCCCAATAAAATCTCTTTGAGCCCCACCCAGTATCCTTGCACAGGCACTTCCTGCGAGGGAAACGGATTGGCTACTCCCCTGCTACTGGCCAGGTGGCTGATGGTCGGTGCTCTATGGGCCCCACCATGATGTATGTGTTTCATCCATGCCGTTCATCCATTTTTAAAGATCATTTTAGGGCTTGAACCCAAAATTAAGAGGGATATAAATCTCAAGTGGAACACCCCACATGTAAACCATATTGATTGGATATCTACCATTAAAATCCTCCTAACGCCCACTGTAATATTTATTTGACATCCAATATGTTAATTAGGTCATACATCCCTAGGTGAAGTGAAGAAAAAATAAGAAAGATCATCTTAATCTAAAACTTTTATGGCCCACAATAATGGGATCGTCTTAGTGGCACCCGATTTGACCTTCATCCAATACGCGATCAGGCTCGACTTCAAAGCCTCCAACAATGAAGCAGAATATGAGGCTTTGTTGGCTGAACTTAAGCTAGCAACTAGTCTGGGGGTTCAGTCTCTCGAGGTACGATGTGATTCTCAACTCGTCGTAAATCACATCGCTGCCGAGTATGAGGCCAAGGAGGCAGTATCAGACCGAGACCAAGAAGCTGATAAAAAGGTTTTGGAGCTGCGTCATCACTCAGATTCTAAGAACGGAGAACACTTGGGTTGACGCCCTTGCAAGGTTAGCTTCAGCCGCTAAAGGAAAGATCACCCGGGTCATCCCTGTGAAATTTTTAGATAGTTCGAGCATCGACGGACTGAACAAGAGATGGTCAACCTGGTGGAGACCACTTTGAGTTAGATGGACCCATTCTACAGCTATCTCACGACTGGTGAGGTCCCCCAGGATAGGCTAGAGGCTCGACACCTGAAGATCAGAGATGCACAATACGTGGTCTTGGAGGGGGTCCTATATAAAAAAGGGAATTCACAGCCCTACCTCAGGTGCTTCCGACTCGATGAAGCAGACTACATGATTAGAGAAATCCACGAGGGAATCTGTGAAAATCACTCTGTGGTTGTGCATTAGCTTTGAAAATACTCCGACAGGGGTACTTTTGGCCGACCATTCGGGAGGACTCCAAGAACTATGTCAAGAGATGTGATAAATATCAGAGATTTGCTACTGTGCCAAGGCAGCCTGCGAAAGAAATGACCCCCATGAGCGGACCATGGTCGTTTGCTTAATGGGGAATTGACATCATTGGACCTCTACCCACTGGGAAATGACAGGTTAAGTTTGCTATCGTAGCGGTCGACTATTTCACTAAGCGGACCAAGGCTGAACCAATGGCAAAGATTACAAAACAGAAAGTGATCGACATCATCTGGAAGACCATCATCTGTCGATTCGGAATCCCGCGCACCATCGTTTCTGACAACGGAAAGCAGTTTGATAACGATAAATTCCGAGGTATGTGCAGAAGGTTCGGAATCTCAAATGCATACTACTCACCTTGGCACTAGCAGTCCAATGGATAAGTCGAAGCCATAAACAAGGTCATTAAGCATCACCTCAAGACTAAGTTAGAAAAGGCGAAAGGTAACTGAGCGGAGGAACTCTCATTCGTCCTTTAAGCCTACAGGACTACAGCTCAGTCATCAATGGGGGAAACCCCATTTTCGCTATCCTACGGCTCAGAAGCAATCGTCCCAGTCGAGATTGGCCTCCCAACAACTCAGGTCAGGAGCTACCAGGAGGATCAGAATGCAGAGCAGATCGCAGCAAACCTCGACCTGCTGGACGAAGCCAGAGACATCGCCAGACTCGGAGTCGCCGCTCGGCATCAGCAAGTGGCACAATTTTACAATTCCAGGGTCAAAATGAGGTAATTCCGACCAGGGGACCTGGTCCTCCGCCGCATCTTCTAGAATACAGCAGAACCGGGGTTGGTACGCTCGGAGCAAATTGGGAAGGGCCTTATCACGTGGTCAGGACAACCAAACCAGACTCTTACCACTTGGAAGATCTCGAAGGGTGCCCGCTCCCCCACCCCTGAAATGCTGAGCACCTGAAGATCTACTATCTATGAGAACCTACTGGCCATTAGAGGCCTTAAATAATTGTATAGCTCGGAGTTATTAGCCTTTTATGGCTCTTAATAAAAGTCTTTCTATACGATCTACTCATGTGGTCTATCTACAAACGGAAAAAGCTGCCCCTCATAAGCAGAGGCAAGCTCGACGGACCGATCCGTTAAAGAAGGGGTCGACTCGATAATCCAAGAAAATCTATAAGGGGTCCTCTCATATGCAAAAAAAAATAAATCGGAGGTGAATTGATCCCTTAAAGAAGGGGTCAACTCATCATGTGTTAAAAGATCTACAAAAATAATTAAGTGTCGCGCGCCATTCGTGAAGGGTTGGCCCTTTTCAGGGTCAGCCATTAACATCAACAAATCATCGCAACAATCGACACATGAGAATATGCCCTCTACCAAGGGATTAAAAAATCATCATTCACCCAAAAAGTTATCAAAAAATTATCCATGACATGTAAATAATAATAATAATAATCTCACTCCCTCCAAGTAGAGGGACCAGCCACCAAGCTGGGGGGTTGAGCATCAGGGGCGGCTTCGGCGACAAGAGGGGCACTCTCAGGCTTATCCACTACGGCCGGTTCAGTGTCATCAGCCTCGTCCACAGTAAGAACGTCGAGCCTCGAGCTCCCCTCGTAGTCTTTCTTGATAACAGACCACTGCGTGATCATTCATGAACTTGACACGGCTTCGAGAGAGTGTGTCGGCTATTTTCGACTCCGGCACATGCTTGGCTGCCTAAAGGTTCAGTAAAGTCATGTGATAACCGAGAGGCAGAGTCTCTGGAGTGGGCTCAGGACCTCCCCCAACCCCGCTGGCCGCAGAAGCTTAGGCAACCACCTCGGGCGTGGTGGCGTATCCGACAAGGGCGTCGATTCGATCAGCTAAGAGCTCAACTTCAGTGATAGCGTGGTGGGCTATGGATTATGTAGGGATGGAAGCACCAAGAGTCTCCCCTACTACCTCTCTCCCTACCCCGGGAGGACCTGCAACCGCTAAAGGTGAAACCTCAGGGACTTGCTCCTCTGCAGACAGCGTTGAGATGGTGATAGGCTCGACTCCGACAAGGGCCTCGAGGGCTCGTGCTTCAGGAGCGAGGGTCGGGGAAGTGGCGGGAACGACATCAGTTGGGGCTATGGCAGGTACAGCTTCAGCTAGGGTCATGACGGGCATGGCTTTTGCTGAGAAGGTCATGGCTGTAGCCGAAAAAGGTTTAGCTCTGGGAGCAAAGAAGGTCATGACTGCAACCGGAGCAGGTTTAGCCTCGGAAGTCTTCCTCTTCTTCGACGTCACATTCGTCCTTGGCTTAGATGAGAGGACTACGTCCATCGAAGGGCGCAGCATCATCGGCCTCCTCCTCTTCGAGCCGCTTGCCTCCATTCCTGCCCAAAAGAGGAAGTCAGCCAGAGAAAAATCTATTGAACGTCTGCAAACAATTCTCCGAAGATCCTTACCTTGCTTACCCAAAGCAAAAAGATTAAACTGGATTCTACAAAGCCATATGACACCAAGCTCTCCTAATTGATGAGTTCGAACCAGACGCGCTGGTCCTTAGTGACCAACCTGGCTCAGGCAACTGCTGCTTTTGAAGAGCAGAGAGGTCTGGGGCCCCCTTCGGCTGAGCTGCAAACAGAAGCAGAGCTTGAGTTAAAACATGGAAGAAAGGATTGAGCATACAGTCTGACTAAAAGAAGTGTCTGACCTAGGTTGACAACCTTGGTGAGGACTCGAACCTACAGTCCGTCCAATTCATAGGCAGGGGCCTCCCATTCCCCCGAGGCCCAGAACTACTTCCCTTTCCAGTCCTTGTTGGAAGTAAGAAATTGGGTTACCAGACCCGGGACACATGGAGGCTTAGTCCAGAAGTAGTACTAGGCCTTATCCGATCTATCAAATTTGGCCATGTACAAAAACAGGAACTCGTCCGGCGTCAGCTTTTGACTCCCCGCTCGATGCCAGAGAATAAAGGTGGAGACGAGGATCCTTCAGGAATTCGGAACCAGCTACCCCAATGCTACTCCCAACTGTGTGGTCAGCTCGCGCACGAATGGATGGATGGGGAATTGGAGCCCGCACTGAAGGGCACAGATGAAGATAGCGATCTCCCCCTCAGCAAGAGAGCCCACTTGGTCTGTGGGGGCAGGGCCTCAAAGGTGCACCGAGTCAAGAATTTGATAGTCTTCGCGGAGCTAAGCCATCTGGGACTCGACCAGGATCGAGCCCCCAAGGACTAATGGTTTCGACCTGCCTCCTGAGGAACCTGCCTTCGACTGCCCCGCGGGATCTTTGAGAGCCTTCTTCAGTCTCTTACCTCGACTTTGGCCCTCTGACTCACGGTTCTTTGGGTCGGGACCAAAGTGCCAAGGGGTATGGCCTCAAAAGGGCCTTTAAACTCTCCGAGTCCTAAGGCGATAGTCTCTGGTTCAGAGTCTGAACCAGCTCCTCAGACCTCTTCTACTTCGTCAGAGTTGCTCGACATGATGTAAGGAAAAAAGGTTTAAGTGATGAGAAACTCACAACGTTGCAGGCAATTTCCTCCGGTAGAGATTTTTCCAACTCCGGCGGCTTCCTCAGAGCAAAATCCCTTCTCTAATAGTCGGGAACCCTTTATTCGATGATGAAACCCTTTTTCCGGCATAGGGCGATTCGAAAGAAAAGAGCAAAGGAAATGGGAAGTGAGAGAGTGAGAAGTATAAGAGCGAGAATGGGAAGGGATTATATAACCCCCTCATTACTCAGTGTCATCATTGCAAATAGCCGTTCCCGAAGCCGAGGCAACTCAATACTGGCACCAGGGGACATGTGGAGGGAAACTATACGTCCAAACCTGCGCTCCCGTGCCCGAGTCATCTCAACATTAAATGTTATTCATGGCGCAGGCGGCCTCTCGCCCCCCTACGGGCATATGACATCATTTCCTTTATTTAGCCAATTGCGAATTGTAACCATCGCCACGTGTCCTTCACCCAGAGGCTGCAGTCCAAAATTTTACGACTGTCATACAACAGGTGGGATCCAAAGCACAATCGTCACATTGATTGCATCCCGGTTATTCTAATCGTCATCATGAGCAAAGGCGTGGAGACGCCATTTTGTTTCCCCGGGCATTTACTCTATCAGTCCAGACTCGGACCAAGAGAGTAGGGGGCTTCTGTTATGGGAAAATCTAAACAAGGAAAATCACGGTCTTCAGAATGAGAACACCGCGTCAAGTATGAGCTGAGCCCTGAGTTACGACTGTAGGATGGCTGAGCCGAGCTCCAGTTCTCACCCTCAACTTCATTCAGCAAACTCTGACCCTAGTGATCTGATGACGAACTCTAACAACAAGTACTCGATCACGGGCTTAAACGATGACAAGGTCGAGCTCAGATCATATTGCTCTGAGTACCAAGTCTGAGCATTATTCTAAATGTGGACGTAACAGAATATCTCGCTCGAGGATACACGCCCTTAAGACACGATACACCGCACGACCCTAAGATTACGAATAATATCTCCACGATTACAATATCTGCATGATTGAGTAAATCGTGCCGAAATTGGCTGGTGCGATTCTCTCTATCTTCTAGTATAAATACCAGGGGACCCCATTGCTACAGGTATGTAGTATCTTGTACCCTCGCTCTACATTACACGACTTAAGACCCAGATTCTCTACCCTGACTTAGGCATCGGGTCCGCCGACTTATCCAGGGTCTCCTTTGCTTACCCCTTTGTGCAAGGCCAGGGTTCATTGGAGGTTCAGAGCATTGAGTGAAGAGTGGTCTAGATTTTGACCTCAACAAGCCTAATCATTATTAATTTAATTTACAAACAATCCATTTATAATAAATCCTTTCAACTAGTGGCCTTTTTAAATTGATAAAAACATAATATATCAAATAATCTTGTTTTAGGTTTTTTATTTTATTTTTCCTTCTTTGGTTTTATTTTTAGGTTCTAGGTCCTAATTTCTCAACGAGCTCAATGAATAGAACTAAAGATTGCACACAATTTTTCTCTTTTTAGTGTACAAAGCCTATCATTTTGTGGTCCTGGCTGTTGGTACTATATTCCGTGTACGGATAGACGATGCACAAAAAAAATAAAAATAAAAAATCTTTCCAAATAAAAAGATACAACAAATGGCCAACAAAGCAGCCACTAAGAAATAGAATACACCAATAGTACCCTCCAACAAATAGCAGGCCAGGTATTACCTATCATATATGCAGTACCATCCAATCTGGGGAATTTTCGGTGGATAGGCCATCAAAAGCGACTTTCATCGTACAAAGGTTTTGGATGACCGTACCCTGGCCACTTGCACAAAATAAAAAACCCAAACTCATTGCACAGTAAACTCAAGCTTTCAACTTTTATGAGTGGGACCCAAAGTTTAGTGATCTAAACCATCAGCAAGATGGGCCTCACAATCGATGCCCAGTGCACCAAAATTCCTCCATATTCCAATAACATAACTATATAATACTCACACATTTCACTGGTTGAATAATAACCGTCAGTGAATTTTCTTTCTTAGACTTCTCTTCATTAGCCACCCACCTATTGAAAGCCTTAGATTACTTCCATCTTAGATGTTTTCATTCATTCACCGTAAACAATAAGGTCCATAAAGTCAACTGTTTCCATTGATGGCATTCGTAAGTTTTTTCACAAGGAATTCATTTAAGTTCAAACTGCCTAAATTGTCAAGTCCCAAATAGATTGGGCGGAGAATATTCATGGGCACTTTTCTTTTCTTTTTGTTGAAGTAAGGTCAGATAATCAAATATGTATAATTTTTTATTCATGACACATGTAAAATGGACAATGATTTGGACAGCTTATATATTTTGATTAGTTATACGCCACATTTGCAATTTTTAAGTAATTTTTAATCATGTATCATACTCTGCCAATATATCAAAGTTCTTATCTTGGTTATTCCTCCGGCTTAAAATGCTTTCATGATCAACTGCACTACCCTGACTCACATAGGTACATGGACAGCTTGATTTGTGGCAATCGCTTGCTTCAAGGGGCAAATTCACCTCATCTATCAGCATTTTCACCATCGTCCTAAAAATAATTCAATATAAGACCTAAAGAGCCTAAAATTTCTAAATTCACATCATGTGGTTAACATTAGTCATGCTAAACTCATGATGGGCCCCACAGATAATTTAAGTGATTTTAAATCAGCCTACCTTTTGGACTTATCCCAATGAAGTTCTTCTGTCTTTATTTGCAAACGTTACAATCTTAAATTGAATACAATTATTCTTTGTACTGAGTATGGCTTAGTTATAATATTGTGAGATTTGATTGGTCAGCTAGTTGTTAGAAGAGAAAGGGCTCATTCATTGAAGTAAATCTGACACAAGTCTGCCATCTAATCAAATCCTATTACTTAGCACCTAACGGTCTGTGACACACCTATAAAGCTGGACTTACATAAAGTTTATAGCCTTTTAACACCAATGTTAGTGTTGGAAAAGCGCCGTGCTATCCAGTGATATATATGTTTTATACATGCAATCCATTCATCTCTAAGTTGATGCATGCCGTGCTATCCGGTGATATATGTGTTTTATACATGCAATCCATTCATCTCTAAGTTGATGCAGATCAAAATATTAAGTAGAGTACATTATAAGAGACAATGTTTATTGAACACTTAAAGTTAAAAACTTCACAAGGTTAGGTGTATTGTGTTTTTTTTTTTTTTTTGGTCATCCAATCTGTTAATTAGGGAAACAAAAGACTTGGATGAAGAGAAAATACAAATATCAACTTGATCCAAAACTTGTAGTCCTGAGAAGTAACGGTGGGAGTTGAAATAATCACTGTTTCGTACAATGTGGTCCACCTGAGAATTGGATCTGCCTTAATTTTTAGGATCATACACTAAGGGCCTGTTTAGGTGGGATGAGATTCAAAAAACATAATTATTACCCCGGGCAGGGATTGTCCCTGTTGCCATGGGATAAGATTAATGCTATGCTTTGTTGGTAACATGGTGGTACATTGAATGAATATACCCAACATCATTTGAAATAATTGAGAATAGCATACATGTGTTATATCTAAACTGTTCATTTGTTTTGTAATGGCATGAGCCTAAAAATGCAGTAGATCCAAAACTTATGTAGCCTCAAAGAAGTTTTCAAAGGTAAGTACTCAATCCCCATTGCTTTCTATGGTGGGGTCCACTTGAGCTTTAGATTTACCTGATTTTTTGGCCCATGTTCTAAAATAATCTTGAAAAGTGGGTGGACGGTGTAGATATAGCCCACATATCATGGTGGGACCTACACAACTTGCTAACATTGAGTGAAATTGGCATGGGACCCATGCAATTCCATCGAATCTAATTTCAAGCTTTTCCATTCTTCCCAAACGTGGAGTGGAATTGGTACAGGAACAGATGAATCCCATCCCACCTAATCCCTTCTAATCCCGCTACCCAAACACGCCCTAAAGTGCGTTGAAAAATGGATGAACGGCGTGGATAAAACACATATATCATATGGTGGGGCCACAGAGCTTTTCCACCTACTAGACGGGTCACCACGGAATCCGAGTCCGAAAGTCACGCGAGCGTTTTTGCTGCGACGATCTAACCAATGGGGTCCAAGTCCTTTTTCTTCTATTTTTTTCTAGGTTTTAGGAAGAGAGAGAGGGTGAGAGAGAGAGAGAGAGATGACGAAATCGGGCGCTGAGAAAAAGAGGGTCCGACGAGCTGCATCGGTTCCAAACAGCAACAAAGATTTCAACGAAACCCCGCCTAAGGTATTCTCTTCTTTCTATTTCATTTCCATTTCCATTCCGTTTCAATTGCATTTCATTTCAATTTCCCTCTTCTTAAAACCGCCCCTTTTTCCTCCTTTCCGTTCTACGTGATCTAGGGTTTCGAATCCGGTCTCACGATCTGAAGATTGGGTTCTTAGGATTTCGTCTTCTCTCCGTTTCGAGCTCTTTATTCCAATCTTGTTGGTGCCTTTTTCCAATACGAAAATTCCGATCTTGATTTGAAATTAGGGTTTCCTTTGTTTCCATTGGTGGAAGGACGAGACGGTAGATTCCGCTACCATTCTGCTCCGAATCGAGAATTTTTCAAGTTCTGTTTTCTGCCCCACACGCACCTGGATGCCCAGCACACGTGCCAACCTGACAAGTGTGTATGATTCCGTTTGAAGAGATCTTGCAGATGGTCCAGGTTCAGCGCATTCCACGCCTGACTGATTGGTGGGCCAGCATGATTTTTGCATAGGGTCATCTTCGAAGTAGGGCCGCTATTTTACATGGCATAGATGTCCTACACCCATGTCAGGTTGGCAAGCGTGCTGTGTGAAGTTACATATGGGGCTTCCGAATGTCGGGTTATTTAGTATTTTGTTGCAGTGTAATTCGATGCAGCCTTTGGCTGCACCAACATACGGCCAGTTATTGTGCGGGTCATCCAAACAGTGGATTGGTAGTAATAGGATTTTTATTTTTTTAACGTAATGATACAAATTCCATGAAATCGAATGGACAAAGGAGAATTGGAATTACAATTGGATAATACCATCCTAAATATCGCTTTCCTTGTCAGTTGTCAGTCCAATTAGCAAGTATATATTAGCCAACGCATCCTATTTTTTTAGGAGGTTTTAAGTTTATTTCTCAATCAAGCAAATTGTGGTTCATCACTGATTAACAGTACATGCAAATGTACATTTGATGAATCCATACTGTGGTGGATGGAATCCCAAAATTTGGAACTAGAATTGAGAAGCCTAATTACTTGGATCTTTTCCAATTAAGTCCTAACAGTAGTTTTACAAACTCCAATAATATTTTTCAGTTGATTCTTTTGAATGCTAGATTTTCCAATGTTGAGAATCATTTCAAAAATTGCAGAAAATCGTTTGCCTGTGAGCATTACCATTTACCAAAGGTTTCTTATCCTTAAACCCTTCCTCAGCAGAACCCTAACTTTATGAGTCGAGGCACAAACTTCAAAAATACTCTTGTAGCAGAAAGACTTGAATCTCAAAAAAATGCCTAGATTTTAGATGGGAAATATAAGACACGTTATATTAATTTTCTTGTGGGAATTTCTGGAATTGATAAACTCATCAAGTCCCAATTCAACAAGTATACCCAGATTGTGTTGGGTTTTTGCGATATAGTTAAAAAGACATGATTCATATAACTTTTCCTTCAACTTGGGAGAGTCACTGAGTCATTTAAAAACTCTCAAAACTCGGCCAACTAAAGTCCTTGTGTATAAGGTGTCTTCCAACATTTCGACTTGGTTTTTCAAAAAAATGGTTGACTTGGGTGATTTACAAATCGACTTGGAAGTTTTTCCAACCATGCTTTGAACTCAAACTGCATTTAAATCTTAACATAATAGCAGCCAAAAGCTGGAATCATGCAATAAGTGGGCTAATAGCTTTCGCTACAAAAGTGGAACTGTTTTTTCTTCATTGATCTGGAAGTGTCAATTGGATAATCAGTCACCATAGAGTTTTGAGTTTCATGGTTTTATTTCATATGTAACAAATCATCTCAAGACTTATGCTAATTTTATTTCTATGTAATGTTGTGGTTACAGAAGCAATCTTCAGGAAAGGATGTGTTTCAGCTTTTTGCTGAGAAGGTGAGAGATCATAAGGAACTAGAATCCAGATGGGCAGTTTTGCAAGAGACACGAGTTGAATATTTCAGGGGGAAGGATTTTGTTGGCTTTTTGAGAAACCGTACAGAACTAAAGGAAGTACTTGGACCGGACAAAAGTCTTGAAGCAGATGATATTGCAAATACTCTGTTGAGGAAGAATCTTCTGGTGCGATGTGACCGCGTGGTAAAAACTGTTCGGCCAGGGAAGAAAAAGTTATCCACGTGGCCAGCACATTTGGAGATCTTTCCAGTAAGTACCTCCTTTTCTCCTCTGGAAGCACATATGCACATTCTGATTCACGCTTTTCATCCTTTAATTATGTACCCTCAAAAGCAATAACCTACTCCACAGAGCTGGGATGACGCTATGATGATACTCCAGAGAAATATCTAAAACCACCGCATTTTCTGGTTTATGACTGACTGAATTTTTGCAGTGACTAAAAGTTCAGTTTATTTAATGTGTTTGGATTGAAGGTAAACTAGGGGAATGCAAGGAAAAGAAAAGAAAAAAGGTGACATAAGATGGAGGTAAACTGTCATCAATGCTAGGGGAAGCAAACCCTTTGCACTTGTTTCTTTTGCTAAAGAAAAGTCCTTGGAAATGCCTTTTCTTTGCAATTTGTAACTGTTTGGATTGCAATCCCCGACTAAGGAAAACCTTTTTGCCTCCAAACTTGCTACTTAAAATGCGGTTTCAAAGGCAAACTCTTTTCCCTTCATTCGTCTTTAACAATAAATAAATAAATAAATACGAAGAAGAAGAAGAAGGTTGTACTCTCAGGAGGGGAAAGCAAATGCAAATACAAATACTTTGCTATAGCATCTGCTGCTTCCTAAACAGGTGCAAAGATCTTGTCAATACAAACTGGTTGCTTTCCCCATTTTGCATTCTACCCAAACAGGCACCTAGACCCATTAATGATAATACAAAACCAACTTATTAGCATAAGGCCATCGTCCTAGGTCAAGATCTAGAATTATGTAGTTTCCTTGTCTTAATCTCAGCTCACCTACCAAAAAGTAGTAGCAATGAGGGCAATCTCTTTGTATTTGTATTACACCTTTTCTGCTTCATAGCAAATCGGTTATCATGTGATATATGACTCTCCACTCTCCCAATATATAATGTTAAGACGGTTAGATTATTGTTGAACTCTTTTGTGAATTGCTACTGTGAATCAGTTGATTCATCAATATTTTCAACTCGTTGTCATGTTTATAGCTTATAGTGTGTGGTAAATGGATTTTCTGTACATATTTTGAAATATATTAGATGCAATACCACGTAGAATAGTATAGGCCATGGACAATATTGGGTATGTGCTACAGAAGCAAAGCCATTTGCTAAAAGAAAAATAGATGGATAGCCAAGTTGAGATGGCTGGGCCATGTTCAACGAAGTCTGGAGATTGCCTACCTCTCTCTCTCCGCCTTGTTAACCAAGTTGAGATGGCTGACGAAGTCTGGAGATTGCCTTGTTAAGGTTGGGGGTAGTTTGATTGGGGTTGAAAGACCTGGGAGGAGGACGAGGGAAGACGTAGAAGGACTTGGATTGAGGTGCTTAGAGGAGACATGAAGGCTTGTAAACTTTATGAGAAAAGGGACTTAGGAAGTATTGGCAAAACAAAATTCATAAAGCTGTGACTTCAAATAGCCCTACAAGGAATGGTGGCGATGATGAAATTTCTTTTTTTTTTTTGGAAAAAAGCATCAAGATAAATCAATGAAGGGTGGATGTAGAAATCCTTCAATTACAAGGCTATCCATGGTATCATTAGCCTCATGGGGTGAGAAGAAGCAGCCAAATTGCTTGAGATTAAATTTCCTCAAGGATGGTGGCAAGACTCCAAGGACCCTGAGCTCTTTCTGGAAGCACAAGAAATAGCACTGGAAGAGAGTCACATTAGATCAAAAGTTTTCCTTGCCGCAGCCATGTTTTGCTAATACCCTGTCTTTGTTTTCATCTTTAAGCTTCTACAACAAATTTAAACATATGTACCTTTGTTGTCAGAATGAACTAAGCATTATGTTTTGTCATTTTTTCCATGTGTTGTGCAGGATCAAGATTTTTCTGAAAATGATGCTTTTTTTGCCTGGACATTTGTAAAGAGGCGGCCACTATGGCAGACAGTTCTCTCCTTCCTTTGGCCTGTGGCAACACTAGCAATATGCTTGTTTCCTGTGTTCCCCCATCGATGCAAGCTGATAGTGCTCTACTCCTGTGCTGGAATTCTTTTGTTTATTTTAAGCCTGCTTTTCTGTAAGTCTTACAAACTGTACCTATTTATTCACAACTTTATTTTATTTCCTTTTGAAAGAAATCATTTAGACCATGGAGTCTGGAAATTCATGTATCTTATATATCATTTGCATGAAAACACAATTTACTATCAACATGTGTTCAACATTGAATCGCCTATTGATAACAATTTAAAGGGTGGTACTTCGTTAAGGCAGTATCATCAGGTTGGATTCTTACTATGATTTAAATAAATAAAAAACCCAACCTTAGGGTCTATATTGCACGCATAGAAAAGACTAAAGTAGCATTGGAAGGTTACAACACGCACTCCATAAGTTCCTTCTAGCTCAGGTTTTGTCCACCATGTATTTCCAAATTGTGTTAGAGTGGTGAATCCTGATTCCTTTTTTTTTTTAAAAAATAATAATAATTAAAAACCATGGAATCTTTAGATCAGGAGCAACAATGCATACCTTAATCTTTTCTTTTTCCCCTTAAATTTTCAGTGAGAAGTGTAATCTTTGGTGCTCTATGGATCATACTCGGGAAGCGTGTTTGGTTTTTCCCCAATATTCTAGCAGAGGAAGCAACATTGTCAGAGTTATTTAGGTTTTGGCCCAATAAAGATGAAGAAGAACGGCCCAAGTGGACGTCAAGGCTTACTTATGCTATTATAGCTGTTTCGGTCATATTGCTGCTTCGTCACCATGCACCAGATGAGGCTGCTCGAGCCAGGTAAGTATCAAAGTCTCTCATATAAATCAAACCTGCATTTCTTGTATATGAATCCTTTGAATAGGCAACATGCATTTAGAGGTGTTATTGACCTTATTTTATTTTTTCATTTTTTTGGTATTTGGAATGAATTGGTTTCCTTCTTATTAAAAGAGAGAGAGAGAGAGAGAGAGAGAGAGAGAGGTCGGATGAGCATCATAGTTAGCACTGACTTGGTGCAGCTATGCTAAAAGGAATGGCCATTAATTTTGCTCGCTTATTGTATGCAAAGCTGGAAAGGGATTGGGAATCAGTTGCTTTTGGACGATTTCATCCTTTTGGGGTTCCCCCATCCCCTTGTTTTTAGCTGTGCACCCTTAGCCCCTTCCGGCAGGTGATGAGAGGGTCACCTGTGGCTGTTGATTTTTTGGGTTTCTCTCTTTTTTTGTTTTCTTTTTGGCTCGGCCTAATAAATTGATTCATCTTTCAAATAAATAAAATTAGTGATCTGTTAAAAAAAAAAGACAAAAAAGAAAGAAAGAAGGAAACATATGTAAATCACAGGGTTCTCTTTTTGGTAACAACTTTAAAAAACATGACATGATTTTCAAGGACACGTCTTGATATTTCAGGGGGTTCAATGGGCAGCTAAGTGTATTTTTTTTCTTTATTGGAAGTTGCTGGTTCCATTCTTAAAAAATGGTGATTGAAAAAAGATATTATTCGTGCCTAGCAAATGATTTGGACCAATAATTCTGAAACCGAGGGGCAATACATGTCACCTAATAGAAACCTAAGCATGCAAGTGTTTGGTTTGAAAACTGAAATTTTGATTGGAGGCTTTCCAGATTTACTATTGGATTAAATTGCAGTAATTAGTTCAATTAAGCAGAAATGACCATATTATAATTCCCTTGGCATTGGTGGTGAGGGACTGGGTTCCAAATTCCAACTATATTACTTTCCCCTATTATAGTAATAAAATTACTTTCCATGGTTTTTTTATTTTTTGAAAGGTAAAATTAGTTTCCATGTTAAGCATTCAATATGTGAAATATGATATGTTTCTGGCCTAGGAATTCCCTACACATAATTCTGTGGTTGTGCATTGAATTAATACCCATGCGATGGATTAATATTTCTGCAGGTACCACAAGCGGGTTTCGAACATTATCGATGATGTTCTTGAATGGTCCCCACGATTGGCATTGTCGGGGATGATGGAAAAACAGCAGACTGTGGTTAACGAGACGCACACGAACCATTCTATGGATGGGACTGAAGCAGCAGCAGAGGACGTCAGTGCCTCAGACAACAGGAATGAGGACATAAGCTTGGATAGACATGATAGTGAAGATAACAAGAGTGAAGATACCATCAATGAAGGGGACCATGATCATATATGACAAAGGCAGAAATACTTGAGACTGTTTACAGTCTTTCTTTCTCATCTTTTTGAGTGTAGAATTATAATTAAAGCTCAGTATTAGAGTTCAAATTAGTGTTTTTCTTTCCTTAATAAAATCAATCAATTCAATCTGGGCCTTCAACTTTTGAAACATGGGAAATCAACCGGCCATTAGGATGCACGGAAATCTCCTCCTCCTATTCATGGAAGGGCTTTCCATCGAAATCTAAGTTCCCGTGTTTGAATGCCCTGGTTCACTTGGGAAATCTAGGTCCCACGAAACTCACCTCCCCATGGTGTGCGGGAATGAGTTATCTAAGAAAAGCAGAGTTGTCTGAGCAAAATCTTTAAATGGCGTCATCATCTCAGGAAAGTGGGCCCCCCTGTATGGGCAGAAGTCTTAAAGGCCTTTGCTGGGCAGCAATGGCTAACTAGATTCTCATGGGGGGAGACTGCTGCTTTTATTGCCTCGGTGGCTTGGAAGACGTGGGCTTTGCCAAAGACCTTTGACATACTAGTTGGTAATGTGGTGGTGGAATGGCTTGGCGGGCCGTTGAAAGGAGATGATGTGGAAGACTTGTATCTTTGGAAATCTTTCGGGTTTTGTGGAAAGAAGGACTTTTGGCCTGCTTGGATTTGCAAACTATATTGCAAAATGTGAGCCTGATTACAAATTCTTTTACTTCTCCTCGAGTTATCTGTTTAAATAAACATTATAAAATTGTAATGTTGATGCTTTTAAATCCAAACAGGCCTCAATTAGAATATTTGAGGATAAGACCTTGGCTGAAGGGTACAGTTGAGAAGGTCATACAATGAAACTTCTTGATATGTTAGAGACGAATTCAACCTAAAGAAGAATTTTCGTCATTGTTACTAACTGGGGGCGCCATCAAGGCAGGATTTTGTTAGTCGCACCGAAGGGACAGATGCAAGGATGGATGTGCTGTTGGATCTCTTACTTTCTTTAAGGGGGATTGATGCACTGTTGGATTTCCTGCCTTATGCAGAAGGCACCATGGTCATCACATTTGCCAACCAGGCTTGAAAAGCATGTACAGTGGCAGCTCAACTGACTTACTGGACCAACAATCCCATTCTATAAAATGCAAAGGAGTGGATTGGCTGTTTTTGTTCTCTACATTTTGTATGACATCCAAACACCCTTAAATCTTTTATATTACTATGCTTAAGCCTCCATCACCCGATCTTTCATCCATTACAAATTATGTAGTTGCTTCCCATTCTAAATCCTACATTAGCCAAAATTTTCTACAAATCCTGCAACAAAAGATTGACGGTAGAAACGTATCCCCTGTCTTTCATCTCATTACTTAATTTCTCCAATTTCATATAGATCTCTCTACTCTCCACATGATCTTTTGCATTTGCTACGAACCGATGAACCCTGTTGTCAATCTCAATCCAGCTGCACCCAGCATCCTTCTTCACCATCTTTTCATTCATCATCACTCTCACCTTTGCTGATTCTTCCAACATTCCTCCACTAGCGTACATGTTGGAAACCAGAATGTAAGAAGCTGCATCGTCTGGCGCCAGGTCAAGCAGGCTTTTTGAAGCGAGCCTGCCCAAGTTCAAATCCCCATGAAGCTTACATGCATTAACCAGTGTTCGCCAGAGAAGTGGTGAGGTTGCAAACTGGCTCCCTTTTACAAACTCCATAGCTTCTGACAAGCGCCCAGCTCGACCCAAAAGATCTACCATGCAAGCTTGGTGCTCAATTGCCAGTTCGATCCCGTATCTTTTCTCCATGTTGTTGAATATGCGGAACCCATCTTCGTATAAACCTGAGTAACTGCAAGCTTGTAGAACAGCCATAAGGGTGATCTCGTCTGGTACATATCCTTCTCTATCCATTTTCTCAAACAGCAACAAAGCTTCCTTTCCTTGCCCATGAAGAGCATATGCCGAAACCATGGCATTCCAAGTGACAGTGTCATGGCTGACCATGTTTCTAAACATCCAACATGCATCTTCAATGCTTCCACATTTTGCGTACATGGTGATTACAGCATTACCGACAGTAATATCATCTTCGAATCCTGCTTTCATCGCATAAGCATGTAGGCACATCCCTTTAACTATAGAAGCTTGATCAGCAGATAAACTAAGGAACTGTGCTAAAGTTGCCGAGTCTGGTTCGATTCCAGTTAATCTAAGCTCATTAAACATGACCATGATATTTTCTTCCTCATGTCCACTTATCTGCCTGTATCCACCAAGAAGTGCATTAAAGGAAGCGATGTTTTGATCTGAAAGACCATCAAAAACCCGTTTTGCAGACTCTAGATTGTGTAATTTTGCATAATTATCTATTAAAGCGGTGCCCACATAGGCATTCGAATGGTAACAGAGCTTTATCACAAGACCATGAATCTGAAGTACCCATTCTGGATTCCTACACTTGGAACAGGCGTCAACAACAGTAGCCAAACAAGAAGAATCAAAGCAAACACCCAAACCAAGCATCTCCACAAACCCATCTATGGCTTTCTCACTATTGCCTTTCTTCACATATGCAGATAAAATTGCAGTCCAAGATACCAAATTCCTTTCATTCATTCCATAAAACATCCTCTCTGCTTCTTTCACCAATTCATGTTTCCCATACATTGTAATAATTGCATTGCCAACAGAAACCTCACCAACAACGCCATACTTAAAAGCGAGACCATGTAACTGCAGGCCCACATCTAGACCATTAGCTCCATCACAGGCACTGATTACATTGGTGAATGTATAATCATTTGGTTCCAAACCAGAAGCAAGCAAATCGCGGAAAACCGAAAGTGCGTTCCTCACATCTCCTATCTTACTGTATCCCAAAATCATTGAATTCGAACATCGGATGTCGATATCGACCAGATCCTCAAACACCATCTCTGCATCATCCAACGACCCACTTCTGGAATACATTGAAACCAAAGAAGTACCGACGAAAACATTCATTTCAAACCCACTCTTAATAACCAAAGCATGGATTTGTTCCCCTCGGATTTGATATTTCAGAGATCCATGACACGACCCTAACACAGCAGTGCACGTGTGCTCACTGAAAATTTCTCCGGATCGATGCATTTCACTCGCAACTCGAAATACAGATTCGATGTCGTCAATCTGAGAATACCCATTTATCAAAGTAGTCCACGTGATCTTGTTTCTCACGGACATTTCGTCGAACAACTTCCGTGCATCCCTCAACCGACCAAATTTCACATACAAGTTGATGAGATTGTTTGATTGGAAGGTGTCATTTTGGGAGCCCGATTTCACTAGGAATGCATGGACAGACAAACCCAGAAGAAAATCACCAGACCCGATTGATATCTGGACGAGCTGAGCCCAGTCATTGGAGAGAATGGGGTTTTCATGAGCTGAGACGTTTGAAGGGAGAGATGATTTCGCTGTTTTACGATTTGGGTTCTGTAGATGAATGGATTCTGTGGAAGATTTGAAGCAGATTTTCTTGGATTCTGGTTTCAAAGGAGAGAAGAAGGACAATTGTTGGGGTTTCGAGGGAGAGCGGAGACTGGGAAACGGAGAAACGACAGACATGGAATTTCATCAAATGTCTGAAATGGTGAGGTTCAGGGGAACTTGGGCCAGATATTTGATGCTCTGGCAGTGTTCGATGTTGGTAAGCGAGCAATCGGAAAATCTAACATCGCATACTTTTAATCAAATCGAACCGTTCAAATTGTACCACACACTGTAGATAAATCATTATCCCAAAATTAAATTGATCAAACCATAGTAACTGTTGATTAATGGATGTTTTAGTACGTTGAATTAAAACCGTTGGGTATTTTTCATCCGGCCACCGATCTAAATGCCCACCAATCAGTGAGCTAGAGAATCAAATCACACACACACACACACACATATATATATATAGTACATAAAATTAAGAGTAAATAGGATTGAATTTAAATCTGAAAAAAAAAAAAAAAAAAAAAAAAGAAGTAGAGATTTGAATTATTTGGTGTGAAATGCTTCTTTTGGCTCCACCAGAGAGCCGCACAAGTAAACAAAGGTGTTACCATGTTAGGTAGCTATATATGTGACATGTTAGTGATACTTCAAAACAGCTCAAATATTAATTGCATTACTAAAATCATACCAATAAAATGATCCAAACATTTGAATGAATGATTAAAAAAACACCAGCAAATTACTTGTTTCTGATGACCCACCTTATGTTTGAGTTTTCTTCATTTTTACCAAAATGTATGTTTTTATAAGCTTATTACAATTGTTCTACAAATATCACATATGTATACTAATTTTGAATATTAAAGGTGATTTCAAATATCACATATGTTTCCATGACTGTATGGAAGAATTATATTGCATTTCAATTCCTCTCATTTATACCTATCACAATATTTGTATTCCAGTGCATTTTATTTATAGGTTATAAAAATAATAATTAAATATTCCATTTACATTTGATTTATGTGTAATTGTGAAATTAATTTCATTTACCTCAATTTACAAATCCATCGCAACTCTAAAAGAAAGATAGGTTGAACAATCTTCATATTCGATTCACGGATTTAAGTTAAAACAGTTAAACCTTCTTAGAATATTCAAATGACAAATTAGGTTCTTTTATATGAATGCCACAATTCGGCCCGAATTTATACTTGTTTCCACAAGAGGATGTTTAAGCATCAAAAGTCCTATCCTATGATATCAATTCATACATTAGACATTAGATACTTGATTCCCACATTTAAGTCCTTAAATCAATGAGATTTGAATATTTTCGCCCAGGAGAATGTGGCCACATCAAATGAAAATGACAAGCAGACAATCAAATCGTTTCAATCTGCATAAGTGGTTCTTCAAAAGTGAGAACTGAACTAACAATCATATCAACAATAATGACGCCTCTTATCCACCCAAGGAAATATTAGATACAATGGTATTAGAAAAGAAATCCAACTAAAGGAATCGAAACGAACTACTAAATGAAACTTGAAGGAGAGCCATAATGAAAGTGAGTAAAAGGTAGTGGGCATCAATGCGATTGTTAGTTGCTGTCAATATGATGGCTGCCTATTGTTTGTTATGGGCTATTTTGGCTCTTGGTGGCAATCACAATGTCTCGTAGTTGTCTCCTTTAGATTTTTAAAAGGAAAGTTTAGTAATAATAATAATAATAATGTAGAATAACAAAAATAAAAGGTGGTCGATTTGAATATGCTTAGAAATGATACTGACCGTCTCATTGAGTCTCTCGGTCAAGAAACAAGGTGATGAGCAAGTGATGTGAAAAGAGGATTGGGTCCGTCTTATCGAGTCCCTTTCCTTCTTATATAATTTTTTTTTTTTTTTTAAAGATAACAATGCAAGGGATTGAACCTTGGATCACTCACACACACTACACTGTTTCTACCAATTCCAATCACTAGTTCTTAAGCTCTATGGAGCCCATCAGGACGTCCCTCAGACATTAATTAGTTTCACTATCTCATCTTAAGACATGAGACCAAAAATGGGTTTATCTAGAAATTAAGTAAACAACAACATAAGACCACGGATGGGAACCGTTGAAATTTGTGGTTTTTTAAAAACTTTCAAATTTTCAGAATTTCGGGATTTTGCCGTTTAAAAGATTTTCAAATTTTTAAATTTCAAAAGTGCGGTGTGTGCCTTTTGTCTCACATCGGAAATGGTAGAAATGTTTTTAGAGTTTATATGTGAATTTGTGGATAGTATTCTCACTTGAATGTTTTGGAGATGGAGATGCTCGAGTACGCACTGGAACACACGCACGCGGGCTCGAGATCGAGCACGCGCATGGGCGTGGGCAGTGTGTCTGTAGTGGCACTAGTTGGCGCACTTTGCACTTCAAAGCCTAGGTGTAGTGGATCTGAAATGAGTCAGGGCTTTATAGGCGACTGAGACGATCATAAATCTAAAACGTTGAGCAGTTTCTGAAAATGACTAGCTGCCTTGAAAGCCACAACGGTTCGAAAACGGACGGGTCATGATGATCCAATGATCAGATCTTGTGATCCAACGACCAGAAACGGCTAGAATTAATGGTTAACGGTCACGGTCCACTACCTGGTGCCTATATAAAGTGGATCATTCCGATCCAAAATCATCATCTCAACATCATCTCTCCCATCAGATAATTCAGATATCCTTCTTAGAATATTGTGATCATTTCCATTGTCTAATTCTGTCAAAACAGATCTGCTACGTTAAAATTGTTCCATAGTTGACCATCGTAATTACTGCACGCCGGATCCAAATATGCTTGTCTTATCCTGGAAGCAATTCACCTATAACTCATCAGCAATTGATAAGGAGCCAAATCATGCTTTAAGGATAGCGTAACATTTTACGTGATTCAGACTAGTGAAACATATCTTATTTTATTTTTATTTCCTGTGTATACAATAGATCATTTTTTTCTAACAAAAACACACACACACACACAGTTGAAACCTTCCTCTGAGGGGGTTCACTATGATTTTTGCACACTTCATACATGATTCTCATGTGAATGAGAGGAAATGCACATATGAGCATGATCCAAAACTTCTACACCCCTAAGAAGTTTCTTTGTTGGGTGTTCAATTGTCACTGTGTCTTGTGGTGTGGCCCACCTGAATTTTGAATTTGAGAGATTTTTTAGAGAATGTCCTAACTAGAGCTTGTCCAACCAACGTATAGAGTGGATATAACATAGATGTTGTTTCTGAATCCCATATGGCTTTGCTTTGGAATAAAGGGTGGGGAAATAAGATAGTAGAGGAGAGATTGAGGGGGCCAGACTACGCTTCATGCATGGAGGGAGCCTTTTTTTTTTTTTTTTTAATGGGTAAAATACAAGCTCTTAAAGGGCCTGGTGAAATCAGAATAGCAGACCCGAATAACATCTTTTTTTCCGTATCCTTAAAATATATATTTTGGATATTTAAAGTTCACCATCATGAAGCAAACAACATACTGAGTTACTATGCTTTTTCCATGCCGTCCACCTGTGTTTTCAGCTCATTTTAAGGGTTGAACCTAAAATTAAAGCATATCCAAGACTCAAGTAGACCCACTATAGGAAACAATGGGGATAATGATGTCCACTGTTGAAACTTTTTTAGGGCATACAATGATGTTTATTTGTCATCCTACTTATTTATGAAGTCACACGGACATAGATGAAGGGAAAACACAAATATCAACTTGATCTAAATCTTGTATCATATGGTTAAGATTTCAATGGTAAGTGTTCAATTCACACTCTACTGTGATGTGGTCCACTTGAGCTTTGGATATACTTCAATTTGGGCTCATATGCTAAAATAAGCTAGTAAAATGGACGGAGTGGATAAGACAACTCATGGTGAGCTTTAAAAAGTTTATTCAATACAGTATATAGCACTAAGTTACTCAGTACACAGTTCGATCTTTGTAATGGGCCATCCGAGGTGAACCGACTCATAAAGTAGGCCGCCTCTATGCATTTCGCTAGAAAATGCACCCTTTTAGCCTAAGAACAAAATTTTAGAATGAATGAAGAAAAAAAAAATTACTATTTTTAATAATTCCAATTTTTTAATATTTTTTATTTTTATAGTTTTAGATTTTTCCTATTTTTTTAAAACAACTTGTAATCATTCGAGACTCTTATAGCAAAAGTTTATTTATAATTTTTATTTTTAAAAATTAAGTTTTAAAAGATTTTTACTAAAATTATGACTTTTCTTAGAGTTGGAATTTTTTTTTTTTATTAATGATATAATACATGAAATTGTGAGATGTACAAACTCTTAACATAACATACATCTAATCACGTATACATATAATTCATTAAGCACGAACCTCGGATCGAACGGCTGAATTGAACTCGGATTGAGCTTCGATATTGATGTTGCTCACAAAGAGTTCGATGAGATGACTCGATGTGTGCTACCCTTAATCAAAGAATGTATGTATATGGAACAAATACATTTTTTTCTTGATTTTTATGTTGCATACGAGTAGGTGTTTGATAAAATAACTATAAAACCATAGCTATTGTTTTACATACAATGGGATTTTGAAGGTGCAATCAAAGTGTTTGTGAAAAATGGGAAACTCGGCTCGATCTTAGCTTGAACTCGGCTCGATTTGGCCGAGGGTGATCAATCTAACCAAGCTATGTGACGATCAAGCTCGAGGTGAGCTGAGCGAGTTTGAGCTAAGGTCGGTAGTGGTCAAGCCGAGTCAGGCCAAACTCGATATACACCCCTAAATTCATTGTTCTGCCAATTTATTTTCATGGTTATTAGAAATTATTTTCTATTTTCTTACCAAGTAAACATGAAGAATCTACGTGAGAAGTCCATAGAGGATGGCATCAAATGCTCCTATCTCTAAATTGCTCCTACTTGAAATGAGACACTTAGACAATCCAATCCATTGATTTAGACTGTTAACTGTCCAGCAAACATTTCATGCAAACAATACACATAAACAGCAAATATTGACCATTTGATAAATAGCCCTTAATATGGACCGTCAAGATTGATTATACACAAAATAGGTCCAATCAATAATCTGATCCATCTATCTGTTAGGGATTGATTGCCTACGATTAAAAAAACAAAAAACAAAAACAAATAAAACAAAATCATTTTGGTTATGCAAATGCAAACATCCATCAATTACTTAGTTTGATTTTTTGCTGGCGGACCAATGCACCTTCAATACCATTTTAACTTGGTGCTTTGAGAGCACTGAATAGCACGTGCATTGCATGTGGAACCGTTTTGATTACAAACCTTCTGTAGCATTAATTAATATGGACGGTCCATTTCCTAAGCTATTGATTGGATGGCACATGGCAAGAATCTATTCGTCAAAATAATTTTTGAGTTTTGAAAACTCATGCTACATAGGACACATGCCGACATGGTACTATGTGATGGATCCAAGCCATCTATTAGGTGGTGGAACCAATGGTAAACATACTTGAGTTCGGTCTAAGTATGTGCCAGCTTGCCAAATGTATGCTGGATCCAATTCATTTGTCAGGTGGGACCCACTAGCAACACCAATTTCATGTTGACAGTAAATACTTTTTGGATTTTTTCTTTGCCAGCACTTGCACACTTCTAGGCCCTTGATCATTTGTTAGAAAGGAAGGTGTATTCATCAATCTGGACTGTCCATTCGGGCGGTCCACATTTGATCAGCCAAACCTAAACATCCAATTAATGGCCTGCAAAACGGACGGCCCAGATCAGATACACAAAAAAGTCTAATCATGTAGCTAGGACCACCCAACTAGTGGGCCCATCTTGGATTGCTCATGTTGCTAATTGAACAAAACAACTGATCTTTTGACCATTCTTGCAATTCACATCTTTCAGAAATTTTCTGAGCTACACCTGAAACAAAATATCTAATTACTATTGCAAAGCAGAATCAATTTCATTTGGTCAAGTGGGCACAACATCAAGTAAGACATGTAGAATGGGTGCGTGAAAAGTATGTGTGATGCGAGCATTGGAGTTTTTTGGGCCATGGAATGTATCTGTGCCATTGAGTAATGATGGACCTTGATCAGCATCATCTGAATATGCCATGACAGTTTTTAAGCATGATAACATTTTTGTGGATCCCAAGAAGTTTCTAATGGTGAGCATTCAATCACTACTTTTTTTATTTGTGTGGGCCACCTGAGATTCGAATCTGCCTCATTCTTTCGATCATGCCCTAAATTGACTTGGAAAAATGTATGGACGGCGTGGATAAAACACATACATCATTGTTGGGCCCACAGGGACTGGATTTGATAATGACCCCTCCAATGCTAAGCCACGCGATGTTGGGTGTTGTGGGCCCACTATAATTTACGTGTTTTATCCGTGCCATCCATTTATTTTTACAGATCCAAATAGTGCAGAGTCTTAAAATGAGGTAGATCCACATTTCAAGCATACGGCTCTACATGATAGAATGGTGATTGGACGCCCATCGTTATAAACTTCCTAAGGCCCATTATAATGTTTATTTGTCATCCAAGTTGTATTAATGTACACACACACACACCCACACACACACACACATATGTATATATATATATATATAATGGGAAAACACAAATAACATCTTGATCCAACCCTTTTGTGGCAGGGCCCCAGAGAAGTTTTTAAGAGTGGGTGTTCACTTAAACTACTTTATTATGATGTGGCTCACTTAAGATTTGAGTATGCCTCATTTTTTGGGTCTTTCCTTAACATGAGGTAGCAAAATGGATAAACAGTGTAGATAAAATACATGCGCTAATGAGTACCGATGGAAGAGTCGTCATTAGATTCATTAATTTCAATCCTTATGCATGGGACAGCAGCATGCTATTCAACCAGATTTCATATGGCAATACCTAGCATCCACCCATACCAAAATCTAACAGAGACACCTCAGTCGCATCATTTGCTCTACTCAAGTGTTTCCACAGGGTTCTGTCAAGCTTCTGGTGGGCCTAACAAACTGTACATGTGGGACCCAGCTACTGATATTCCAAACTGTTACACTGGTGGACCCCACGATGACCAGGAGATACTTCCAAAATCTTGTGAGCAGGTTACGGTACACTTCCCCACTTTCTGCGTTTGTACAGGAACGTGTGTTGGCCTTCCAATATGAACATTTCGTACCCATGCATGCATGCATGTCAGACATTCGCCTTACATCCAACGGTCTAAATCATGGACCTCACTTTAATATGATTTCTTGCCAAAAGAATTGGACGGCTGAAAGAGAACATCCAATGGAGGGCACTCAGAAAGTGTATGAATAAGATCTCACTTATGTCAATATACCTAATATACAGTGGGTCCCATTATTTGGACGGTTTATATTTCGGTAGTTATGGCAATGGTCCGATGGAGGATTGCATGTCTATGGATCTTGTTCTTTACCCGCGGGTATAATGCTCGTGCAATGACCGGATGCTTTTTAATACGAGAAATTTACAACTGTACGACCCATTTATGGCCCATTTACATTTGGATGTCCACCTCGTTTTACCTTTCAAGAATAAGCCCCATGCGTACGGACAGCTTGCCAAAGGTCGAAAATGCCCCTGCTTTTCCTTCCGCAAGAGGATCGGCCGCTGACGCTCCTCGAACTCCGAGTTGTACGAACGGTTCAAAAGATATCAAAGTTACATGGGCCCCACAGTTATGTATTTATTATATCCACAACGTTCATCCATATTTGGAGATCATTTGGAAGCATTATAAAAAAAAAAAAAAAATCATATCCAAAGATCAACTGGACCACACCACAAAGAGCGGCGGGAAAATTAATTTTCACCGTTAAAAATTTTGTAGGGCCCACCATAACATTTATTTTCCATCCAATCTATTCATAAGGTCACAAAGACCCGGATGAAGAGCAAAAACAAATTTCATAATGATCCAAAACTTCTGTGACCTCTAAAAGGGTTTCAATGGTAGACGTTAAATCCTCCACGGCCTTTTACAGTGTGGTCCACTTGATAGCTAGATCTGTCTTATTTTTTGTCTCAAGCCTTAATACGAGTTCACTAAATAGATGGACGGTTTGGATATAACACATACCTCATAATAGGACCCACAAAAAGCGATGGGAATTACAACAGAAAAAAATAAAATAAAATAAAATAATAATAATAATTAAAAGAGGAACTTATGGCTACGGAGTTTTCTCTAGCCACAGATTATAACCATAGCCATAGCCTTACTTGCCATTTTGATATATCCTTTTATATGTATCGAAGGTCTTTCAATATGCCTTTCGATATGTATCGAAAAAGGTTTAGAACTGTCCAGTGAGTTTGCCTCAAAAATTCTATAATTTTTGATACATATCGAAGAGCATTCGATATGTATCGAAGGTCATTTAACCAATAGATATGGATTATAACCATAGCTATAAGTGCAGTCTATGCAAGTTTATGAAATTTTTTTTATTTTTTTACATGGAGAACTTTATTCTACCTACAATTTTCTCTAATACATATTTATATAAATATGTATATATAAGTATATAAAAAAAATTTCTCTTTTTTTTCATTTCTTTCTTTATTCATTTAACAAGAATATCTTCTAAACCAAAATTAGTTACTTGACGTACCCTATATGATTTTGGGGTAGGAGAAGCTACTTTAGCCAACCAACTTGGTTATTTTTCAAGATTCCATCAAGTCTATGGTCGAAAATCCTTTTCATTCACTTCGCGGTCAATTTTAATCAGTTCGTGGTCAATTTCATTCATTTCATTTACTTCGCGATCAATTCCATGCATTTCACGGTCAATTCGCTTCACTTCACGGTCAATCCCGGTGATTCCGTTTTGATTCACGGTCATTTCAATGCATTTCACGGTCAATTCCCTTCACTTCATGGTCATTTCCATGCATTTCACGGTCAATTCGCTTCACTTCACGGTCATTTTCGTGTATTTCACGGTCAATCCCGGCATTCTGTTTTGATTCACGGTCATTTCCATACATTTCACGGTCAATTCCCTTCACTTCACGGTCATTTCCATGCATTTCATGGTCAATTCACTTCACTTCACGTTCATTTTCATGCATCTCATGGTCAATCTTGGCAATTTCATTTTGATTCACAGTCATTTCCATGCATTTCACGGTCAATTCGCTTCAATTCAAGGCCATTTTCATGCATTTCATGGTCAATCCCAGCGATTCCGTTTTGATTCACGATCATTTCCATGCATTTCACAGTCAATTCCCTTCACTTCACGGTCATTTCCATGCATTTCACGGTCAATCCCGGCGATTCTATTTTGATTCACGGTCATTTCCATGCATTTCACGGTCAATTCCTTTCACTGTCATTTCCATGCATTTCACGGTCAATTCCCTTCACTTCACGGTCATTTTCATGCATTTCATGGTCAATCATTCCATTTTGATTCACGGTCATTTCCATGCATTTCACAGTCAATTCTCTTCACTTTACAGTCATTTCCATGCATTTCACGGTCAATTCGCTTCATTTCATGGTCATTTTCAAGCATTTCACAGTCAATCCCGACAATTTCGTTTTGATTCACGGTCATTTTCATGCATTTCACAGTCAATTCGCTTCACTTCACGGTCATTTTCATGCATTTCACGGTCAATCTTGGCGATTTCGTTTTGATTCACGTTCATTTCCATGCATTTCATGGTCAATTCCCTTCACGGTCATTTCCATGCATTTCACGGTCAATTCCCTTCACTTCACGGTCATTTTCATGCATTTCACGGTCAATCCCGGCGATTCCGTTTTGATTCACGGTCATTTCCATGCATTTCACGGTCAATTCCCTTCACTTCACGGTCATTTCCATGCATTTCACGATCAATTCGCTTCACTTCACGGTCATTTTCATGCATTTTATGGTCAATCCCAACAATTCCGTTTTGATTCACGGTCATTTCGATGCATTTCACGGTCAATTCCCTTCACTTCACGGACATTTCCATGCATTTCACGATCAGTTCGCTTCACTTCACGGTCATTTTCATGCATTTCACGGTCAATCCCGGCAATTCCACTTTGATTCACGGTCATTTCGATGCATTTCACGGTCATGCTGCCGGGATTGACCGTGAAATGCATGAAAATAACCATGAAGTGAAGCGAATTGACCGTGAAATGCATGGAAATGACTGTGAAGTGAAGGGAATTGACCGTGAAATGCATGAAAATGATCGTGAATCAAAATGAAATCGTCGGGATTGACCATGAAATGCATGAAAATGACCATGAAGTGAAAGGAATTAACTGTGAAATATATAGAAATGACCGTGAATCAAAACGGAATCGTCTGGATTGATCATGAAATGCATGAAAATGACTATGAAGTGAAGCGAATTGACTGTGAAATGCATGGAAATGACCGTGAATCAAAAGAGAATACTTGACAAAAGATTGACCGTGAAGTGAAGACCGTGAAATGCATGAAATGACCGTGAAGTGAAGGATGAAGGAAAATGATCGTGAAATGCATGAAAATGACCGTGAAGTGAAGCGAATTGACCGTGAAGTGAAGGAAATTGGCCGTAAAATGCATGGAAATGACAGTGAAATAGAACGGATCGCCAGAACTGACCGTGAAATACATGGAAATGTCCGTGAAGTGAAGCGAATTGACCGTGAAATGCATGGAAATGACCGTGAAGTGAAGGGAATGCGTGAAATGCATGAAATGACCGTGAATCAAAACGGAATGCTGCTTTGATGCATGAAAATGATGAATTAGTATCGAATTCCGTGAAATGCATGAAATGCCAGTGAAATGCATGAAATGGACCGTGAATCAAAACTGTATGGAAATGACCGTGAATCAAAACGGAATCGCCGGGATTGACTGTGAAATGCATGGAAATGTCCGTGAAGTGAAGGGAATTGACCGTGAAATGCATCCAAATGATCGTGAATCAAAACGGAATTGCCGAGATTGACCGTGAAATGCATGAAAATGACCATGAAGTGAAGCGAATTGACCGTGAAATGCATGGAAATGACCGTGAATCAAAACGGAATCGCCGGGATTGACCGTAAAATGCGTGAAAATGACCGTGAAGTGAAGCGAATTGACCGTGAAATGCATGGAAATGACCGTGAAGTGAAGGGAATTGACCGTGAAATGCATCGAAATGACCGTGAGTCAAAACAGAATTGCCACGGATTGACCATGAAATGCATGAAAATGACCGTGAAGTGAAGGGAATTGACCGTGAAATGCATCAAAATGACCGTGAAGTGAAGGGAATTGACCGTGAAATGCATGGAAATGACCATAAATTAAAACGGAATTGTTGAGATTGACCGTGAAATGCATGAAATTGATCGCGAAGTAAATGAAATGAATGAAATTGACCGCGTACTGATTAAAATTGACCACGAAGTGAATGAAATGGATTTTCGACCATAGACCTGATGGAATCTTGAAAAATAACCAGGTTGGTTGGCTAAAGTAGCTTCTCCTACCACAAAATCATATAGGGTACATCAACTAATTTTGGTTTAGAAGATATTCTTGTTAAATGAATAAAGAAAGAAATGAAAAAAAGAGAAAAAAAAATTTATATGCTTATATATACATATTTATATAAATATGTATTAGAGAAAATTGTAGGTAGAATAAAGTTCTCCTTGTAAAAAACTAAAAATAAAAATTAAAAAATAAAAATAAATAAAATTTCATAGACTTGCACAGACTACACTTATGGCTACGGTTGTAATCCATATCTATTAGTCAAATGACCTTCGATACATATCGAATGCTCGATTCGATATGTATCGAAAATTGCAGGATTTTTTAGGTAAACTCTCTGGATAGTTTTGAACCTTTTTCGATTAATCGAAAGACCTTCAATACATAAAATAGGACATATCGTAATGACACGCTACGGCTATAATCCGTAGCTATAGAGAACTCTGTAGCCATAAATTCCTCTTTTAATTATTATTATTATTATTATTTTATTTTTCGCTGTTGTAATCCCCACCGCTTTTTGTGGGTCCTATTATAAGGTATGTGTTATATCCAAACCATTCATCTATTTGGTGAACTTGTATTAAGGCTTGAGACGAAAAATAAGACAGATCTAGCTATTAAGTGGACCACACTGTAAAAGGCTGTGGAGGATTAAACATCTACCATTGAAACCCTTTTGGGGGTCACAGAAGTTTTGGATCATTATGAAATTTGTTTTTCCTCTTCATCCAGGTCTTTGTGACCTTATGAATAGATTGGATGGAAAATAAATGTTATGGTAGGCCCTACAAAATTTTTAGCGGTGAAAATCAATTTTCCCGCTTCTCTTTGTGGTGTGGTCCGGTTGATCTTTGGATATGATTTTTTTTTTTTCTGATAATGCTTCAAAATGATCTCCAAATATGGATGAACGTTGTGGATATAATAAATACATAACTGTGGGGCCCATGTAACTTTGATATCTTTTGAACCGTTCGTACAACTCGGTGTTGAGGAGCGTCAGCGGCCGATCCTCTTGCGGAAGGAAAAGCAGGGGCATTTTCGACCTTTGGCACGCCGTCCGTACGCACGGGGCTTATTCTTGAAAGGTAAAACGAGGTGGATTTCCTAATGTAAATGGGCCATAAATGGGTCGTACAGTTGTAAATTTCTCTTTTAATACTCCTGCAGCTTGTGATGGTTCATACACAGGCACTCATATATTGTACACATGGCATAGATTTCACTTAAATCACCGTCCAAATTGTGGGCCAGAATTATATGGTCCATAACCAAGGAACTACTCCAAATTTGCCGATTAGTGGACAATAAATAGTCAGTTAAAATGAAAAAAAATAAAAAAAATCAATCGTCCAGATTCAAGAAACAGATACCAAAGGTTAGGATCATTCAATTAATCTTTTTTTTTGTGGTTATTATAATGACACGTGTACGATCTCCAAATGAACGCGTATAAAGGATCGGATTCTGCCGAGTATCAAATATCTTTCCTTTTTGGAAATGCAAGACGACAATGTTCCATTCTCTAACACGAGCATATGAGTGACATGCGCACATGCTACGTATCAGATTCTCATCCTCACGCCGTTTCCGTCGATTTCTCCTACCATGACAACGACGGTTCATGGGATGTGGGTGAATGGTGGGCCTTGGCCCAACTAGAAATTGGATGGATATTCACAGGAGTTGTATTTTGAATAATATTCTCATCACATGCACCCAATGAAACATGCGTGTGTGCAAGATCCGGGCCATACATCGGGTGGGCCCCACTTTGTATCCCCAGATGCACGAGAATCTGGCCAGTTTGGTCACTGAGTAGGCGGCATGTGTATGAGGAAATGGACCATTAGAAGAATAAAGCAACATTTGAGTCCACACGCGGCGTGCTCGGTGGCTGGATCGATCTGATATTTGGGCCATGATGCATGGTGGGGCCCACCTGATGAACGGGCTGATCTAGTACACAATCTCTCATTTGCGTGTGGCTCACATGAAGAAGGGAATCTATATAGCGTAAAACAAAATCACAATTAGTTGTCATTTTCACGGCTACGATTACCTGATTGATGTGATTTTTTCCGACCTCCCTTTATGTGGTTGAACGGTCAATAAATCCGCACCATCCATCTAGCAGTTTGTACGGTGAATCTCCCGCAATACAAAAACCACACATTCCACTGGAAGAAGTCCAAAAGATTGGTGGCCAGGATCTTTCAATCTTCGAGAATTTCTGCCCGTGGCCCATCCAAGGTGGGATGCAAAAAGGCAATGGTGTGGATTACCGAAGCGCGGGCCCCACTTGTCAGAATTAAGGGGAGAAGTTGACAGGCCCGAAAGGTCTGAGGGGCGGAGCATATAGAAAAGATATTACGGGGTCCAGAGCTAGCACGTTTCGAGACCTACTTTTGGCCGTGAATGCGGACGATTGGCCATGTTCTCTCTCCTGGCTAAATATGGTATGCTGCCCACATGGAAGAGTGGGGTGGGCCCCTGCCATTTTTGGAACTTCTTACACTTGGACGTGATGGGGCCCACTCCTTTTGCTTTCCAAGAAAGAGAGATTAAAATGCTATGGCTGTGTAGTGTTGTGTTTCACTTTTCAGTTTGAAACAAAGTGGGCCCATCTTTGACTAATCCAAACCGTTGATAGCTTGGTCTTGGCCGTCCAAGTGCGTTCAAGTATAAGGGAAGTCAATATGAAATTAGAAAACTAAGGTGTGAGCTTTGAAGGTCAGATACTTCCGTCCCTATCTCACACGCAAAGGCAACACCTCTCTCTCTCTCTCTCTCTCTCTCTCTCTCTCTCTAATCTTTGGGTGCCCAGTGATAATGGTCCTTGTCCCTCTTTCGTCATTTGGCAACATCAAGGTGGGTCCCACTTAATGAATGACCCATATAAATGAGTGGGCCTTTTCCAATATAATTAATATAGAGCACCCATTTTCTAAAAGATTGATTTGGTGGTTAGATGGCCTAACTTTGAGTTTTGAGAATGAATGACAACAGGGGTGGGTTGGCTAATATCAGCCATTCATTTTCCTTGGCCATTAATAGAATTGTTGCTCATTGATAGAATTGTTAGGATCATGCAATCGAAGCTGACTACAAATGATGGATCATGTAAATCAATGGTGGCATTTCTAGAATGATTAGTATGAGCCATCCATTTTCCCTACCACTAGTCTGGTGGTTGAGATCATCTGTGTTAAAGGCCTTGCACAAAACCTTAGGATCTAGCCCTCCAGAACAAACTAGAATTATGGAATAATAATGCAATAAAAAAACAATCAAAGCATAAACCACACGACATCAGGGAATTTTACGTGGAAAACCCTCAAAGAGGTAAAAACCATGGGACCTCGTCCAGATCAACAATCCACTATAAAGCAGAACGTTACAACCGATCACAACCACACACCGCTTGGATCAAACCTTCTTCACTCACACAGGAGTGAATAAACAATAAGAGAAACAAAGAAGACGGAGAAATTTCACAAATTACAAAGACGTGAAAGCGCTGAGATATGGTAAATCACCTCTATGAGCATAGCCTCCCTTCCACAAGCTTCCTCTCTCTCTCTCACACCTTTGATAACCTTAAGCCCTGTAGCAAGCCCTTGCAAAGCTTTAAAAAACCCTAAAATACCCTAGAATCCACCCCAATCCCGCATACACCCATTTATATAATAATAGAAAGAGGTAGAATCAAAATAGGAAACAAAATTCATAAAATTTGTGTTTCCACAATCGCATCTGCGAAACTCTTCGATGGCATCAACAGTCTTTCGATGACAGCCTTCGTTATCATCGACGGTCTTTCGATGATATTGAAATAGGACCAAAAATTATCCAATGACCAAGGGTGAAAAATCCAACAATTATCGATGTCATCGAAGGTCTCTCGATGACAGCCTTCGATATCATCTAAAGTCCATCGATGATATCGATAGGACCAAAAAACCGTCCAGTGACCAGCGGTGAAAAATTCGACAATTATTGATGATATCGAAACTAGTTCGATTTCATCGAATCCAGCAATGAGGAGAAAATCCTCATCAATCTGATCAAAATGATTTTTGCCATATAAGAAATTGAAGTTGGGACTTAAATGATGAATGGCCCAAATCAATGATCAAACGATTTTTTAATGTGATTAATATAGGTCATCCATTTTCTCAACCATTGATGGGATAGCAGGGGCTTCATATCAAAGTGATTTGTGAGAGGGATGAGCACTCAAAGGTGGGCCCTATATGATGGATGGTTCAAATCAATGATCGAACCATTTCTAGTATGATTAATAACGGTGATCAATTTTCCCAACCACCAGACAGATGATTAGGGTCATCTTATTGAAGTGATGGGAAATTAAAGGTAGGCCCACATTGTTTATGGTCCGTATCAATTGTAAGATAGTTTTAAATATGATACACATGGGCCATCCATTTTCTAAACACTAGTTGGATGGTTAGGATAATCCAATCAAAGTGATATTTTATACAGATGGGCAATATATCAAAGTTGGGCTCCATGTGATTGATAGTATAGATTAATGGTCCCAATTTCCAATCCACTGAGATAGCTAGAATCCAAACAATCCCTTAGATGGACTTCAGGCACACTTACAAACTAGACTTAGATATATTTAAATGAATGCAGTCTTAATTAAGTTACAAAGCTTTGTATTCATCAAGAAAGCCAATGAAAGTTGTGTGGAGCTCACCATGGTGTACTCTATCCATGAGTTTCAGTTTTCACAAGCTCACGTGAGGACATGAGCTCAAAAGCAAGGTAGACCCAAAACTCAAATGGGCCCAATTGTCAAAAACAATGGGATTGAACCCTCACCATTGAAAACTTCATGGGGCTATACAAGTTTTGGATTAAGCTAGTACTTGTGTATTCAGTTAATCTAATCGTAATTAATAATCTTATAAATGGATTATTACTGCTTTAATAATCTTGCCATGTATTCATATGATGTATAAATTTAGTCAAACATGACAAAATGAAATAATTGCGTAAGTTAGATTTATATTACTCTAATAATCTTGCCCACGTATTCATATGATGTAGAAATTTACCAATTTTGCTTAATAGGCTTTAATGTTGGGCTCTTGTTGAAAGTAAGATTTCACCACATATGGGCATCCAACCCAAGACCCAATACCTCGAGTTGAAACTCTCGAGAGTTTACTATTGAGGCAAGGACTTGAACCCATACATTTAAGATGTAAGACCATATATTTTAGTAGGTGTCAAATATCTTTGCTTTTTTAAGTATTTTCAGATAATTCTTTTATTTTTCATATATATCTGGTCAAATTTTTTATGTACTTATATTATTACAGAGTTATTAAGAAAATTACATTTTTACCCTTGGACTTTATAAAGACAACCTTAAATCATGTGTTTTGTCGCGTGCAAGTTTCAAATTTGGACCTTGCCGCCACACGGCACATAGAAGCAAGATCCAAATGTGGACCCCACCGTGTCAGATCATCTAGATTGTGAGATGGTTGGTATTCAACTTCTCACACATGTCAAATTAGCACATGAATCAGGTCCTTACTCTTACCCAGGTGGTAGACTCTCAGGAGTTTCAACTCCTGGTCAAGGGTCCGAGTACCCATAGGTGGTGAAATTCCACCAGCGTGAGTGTGCGCGTATGTTGAAAAAAAAAAGAATTAGCACATGACTGTGAGATCTGAACTATTAATAACGCCTGCCCTTTTTCACTTTTCTTTTGGTTAGCTTGTTAGTAAACCCACAGTCAGTTCACCTTCACTGTTAGCCACCTTACTAGGGACTGATACCAAGACCTCAATGTTGAAACAAGGTATTTTTCAGTTCACACTTCACCGTTAGCCACCCCACTAGGGACTGATACCAAGACGTCATCGTTGACACAAGGTATTCTTCACTCAGTCTACCACTTGAGCTAACTATAAGATGATTTACAATTTCAAATGGTACTCAACTTACCAAACATATAACAGAAGTCGAAGTATACATAAATATACAGCATTCATTTCTAATTCAAAGTGATACTTCCCACTACTTTTTTTAATATTGTATGACATTTTCATCAATACAGTCGTGGATCCAACGAAACCTGCAATGTGGCAAGTGAAAGATCATGGCTTGATTTAAATGGTAAGAAATGCAGAAAGATGGAGATGCAAATTATATGTACTTTTATTGAGAATGAATGAATATAAATACAAAAGATACCATGTATAAAACATATATATGAAATAAAATACACAAAAACCATTGGTATGACGGTCCACGTGATGTTGATGACCTAAGAATGGTCTCCTCTATAGAATAAACCATGTCCTTTCTTATTTTTAGCTTGTAAATGGAGTGTAAAAAAGAGAAATACATTCAAAGAGTCATGAGATTTGTGGCTAAGATCTTCCCACGAGGGAGAATTTTATGACATGGTTCATCCATATTGAGACGCAGTAGACTAACGTTTTAAGATTACCGGACAATGGGCCTCACAAGAATCATTTAATTTTTTGTTTATCATAGTTGAGATCTTGGTTGTGAGTGGGGTCCACATCGTTAGGCGTGGCCCACTCTTAGCACAGTTCACACGACTACCTAGTCATTAAAAATAAAATAAAATTTATATTTTTCGGGAGGTGGATGTGTCCACTTTTTCTTCCATAAGCTAAATATTAAAAAAGAGGGCACGTATTTTCTACCTGCAGAAGTTAAATATTAAAAAAGAGGCACGTATTTTCTACCTGCAGCATCTGTGCCCGCCGCTGCAGGCAAGCTTCCAACATGTTGCTGACATGGCACACATTATGTGTGGTTCTGGAAGTTCAGCACGGAGAACCTTTGGATGCTTCCGTCCTTTAACACTGAGGCTGGTTTAACCATCACATGGGCTATCGGCACTAAGGGGGCTTTTGGATGGTACCTTACTTTGGATAAGTTACTGCTGCCCTGAGTAGTTTATATTTAGTTTCTATTTATTCATCACCCATAGATATATTTAGTAAGCAATATACTTACAGTTAAAAATTAGAAAATTATGTTTGATTTTTAACATTGTTAGTAATTATCCTTCAGGTTTGTTTGATCCCCCTTACATCCTTCATACATCATATGTAGCCAACCTTTGACGTGGAGTGTTAATTGCGTGACCTCACCTTTGATGTGGGTCATACCTTATGCGAGGCCTACCTTGAATGTGGGCCATTCATAATTAAGAGCCAAACTTTAATGTGCACCATTCATTATGGGGGGCATACCTTTGATGTTGGTCATCCATCATGTGGGGCTCACCATCAATGTTATTGTCCATCATGTGGGCCGACCTTCAATATCCACAGCCCATCATGTGGAGCCAACCTTTGATATGGATTGTCCATCCTGTGGGCCCCACCTCTGATGTGGATTATCCATCATGCAAGTCCCGCCTCGGATATGGGCTACTCATCATTAGGACTGACATTTGATGTGGACCGTCCATCATGTGGGCCCTACATTGATGTAGATCATCCATCATATGTGGCCCACCATTATTACTTGCCCATCACGTGGAGTGCACCTTTGATATGGATTGTCCATCATGCAGGCCCGCCTTAGATATAGGTAACTCATCATTAGGGTCGGCCTTTGATGTGGATTGTTCGTTATGTGGGCCCTACCTTGACATGGATTGCCCATCATGTGCGGCCCACCATTATTACTTGCTCATCAAGCAAAGTGCACCTTTGTTGTGGGCTGCCAATCATATGGGTCTCACCTTCAATGTGGGTTGCCCATCATGCGGCGCTTGCCTTTGATGCAGGTCCTTCATCATTAGGGATCAACTTTTGATATGGACCATTTATCATGTGGGGCCACCTCAATATGAGCCATCCATCATGTTGGGCTAGCTTCAATGTCCACCAACCATCATGTGGAGCCCATCTTTGATGTGGACTGTCCATCGCATAGGCCCCACCTTTGAAGTTGGTCATCCATCATACCAACCGCTTTGGATGTGGGCTATTTATTATTATAGGCCGACCTTTAATATGCATCATCGATTATATTGTTCTGCATTAATATGGGGTCATCCATCATGTGGGGCCCACCTTTGATGTAAACTATCAATTGTGCGATCCCCAACTTCGATGTGGAAAATCCATCATGTGGGCCTCCTTTTTATACGAACCATGAGAAAGAGACTTGCAAGTGAAGGGAAACACACACACCAGCTTGATCCAAAACTTGGGTTGCCCCCAGGAAGTTTTTAATGGTGGGTGTTCATTCCCCATGTTTCTCATGCTGTGGTCCACCTGATATTTATATCTGCTTTATTTTTGGGCTTATGCCCTAAAATGAGCTGGCAAAATGGAGGGAAGGCATGGATGTACAACACAGATATCAAGGCGGGTCTAGATGACGGCCTCACTGAACACATCATGCTCGGGGGACTAGCCTCTCAGTTCCGCTCCTCTTGCAAATTGGTGGGTGAACCCAGCTCCATGTGGGTCCACCGTGATGTTTCCTAAAAATCCATCCCATCCATCCATTTTACAATATTATGTTAGGAGGTGGGCCCAAAAATGAGGTAGATCTAAAGCTTAAGTGCGCCACATTGAAGGAAACAATAGAGATTGAATGATGACCATTGAAACATTACAGGGGCCCACTATGCTGATTATATTCCATACAAACTGATCGTAAGGTCATTCCCACACCCATGAGATAACATGACTATTTTGACAGTGGAGATTCAATAACACTGTTTCAAGTAGTGTGGCCCACTTGAGTGTTAGACCTATCTCATATTTGGGGCCACAACCTAGAAAAGCCAACAAAAATAGTAGGCAGGGTGGATTTTTAAAAAGCATCGTGGCGGGATACTTCGGTTTTTTTAGCTCCTCCCAGAAACGTGGAGGGTTCAACAATACCATTTCAAGCTGCCTATTACTTTAGTTTTGGATTTTTATTGTGTTTGGGCTCACCTATTAAAATCAGCTGTAAAAATTGGCGGACAGGTTGGATTCTTCGAAACATTATGGCGCCGCAAAACAATGTGTGTGGTGTCAACGGTGACCATTCAATACCATTGTTATGAGTCATGTTACTCACTTAAATATTGGATTTATGCTATATTTGAGCCCACCTCCTAAAATAAGATGAATAAGATAGTTAACGGAGTAGATTTATCAAAAACATTACAAGTGGATATCCCAACATGGCCCATCCATTCATCGTAATTAGAGGGCATTCCTCACCCTGATGTGGCTTAAGTTACATTTCTTAAATTTAAAAGTTAAAAAAATAATAATAATTTAAAAAACTATGTTATTTTATTTAACATGCTACTTATTTAAGTTGATTAATCAAGTTAACTTAATTTTAAAAAGTAGCTTATTAACTTACATAGGTTAAAAAAAAGCTACTTATTTAGTCGTATCCAACCGACTATAAACATAGACCATTTCTCCCAAGTCTATTTTCATTCAAGTGAGCCAATCTGAAGAGTGGGCCATCAAGAAACTTTGAAATTATATACGGTGGAGCTAGTCTGATGAATGGTTAGGGCCCATTTGGATACCACCAAATAAATTACCTTTTCTACTTACTGCAGTAGGTAACTTATTTAGGATAAGTAAATTTACTTTAAGATCAATCATAAGGTTGTTTTTATTTTTTTCACGTAAGTAAGAAAATGAGTGTTTTTATTATTATTAATTGAAGATAGTTCAATGGGCCATTTGGTAATAGCGAAGTTCGGTTGTAATCAATCTTGTCTAAGCGTTTGTTAGGTAATGGATCTCGAAAAATACTAAAAAAAAGAGATAAATGCATTCTGTTTTACTATAAAAGAAACTTTTCTTATTTCTATAAATGTTTGTTTTCTTTTTTATTTCATATATAAATTATAACTACATTCTCAATTGTTATACACATGTGCCAACATCTTCTACTGTGCTATAAGTACTGCCATGAATCTTTAAATGCTATAAAATTTACCATGTCTAACCTTCAAGTGACCTTTTTGTGCTGCATATGTGGTACATACATCTCAAGTTTCTCAAGTTTCCCGCATATGTTAAATGTGTCATCATACATTTTCAAGCACTTAAATATGCTATATATGCCATTATACATTTTTAGCACCATATTGTTTCCCACATGTGATGTATAATATCACTTATCTAGTTTAGTTTATATGACTGATCTCAAGTAGAACTGAATAACTTAATTGTAATTGAATTTTACTCACTTCCAAACTAATGTGACTTGCTTATAATCTTGGGCCATAGGAACCTCTACAACCCTAAGCTTTCTTAGGTCCACCATGATGCTATGTTATATCCACTCTATCCATTTATTTCACCAACTCATTTGGGATGTGACTCATATTGGAAACTTAAGTGGGACACACCAAAAGAAATGGTGGGGTTGAGCGCAGCCCACCATTTAAACCTCGTTGAGGCACAAGAGTATTGGATAATGCTGATATTTCTATTTTTCTTTTGTCCAAGTAGGAATCACTGTATTAATGTGGATGGCTGATAAACTCCCCATTGTGCCCTAGAAAGGTTTTCAATGATGAATGGGCATTTGTATACTCACTCTCTTCTTTCTTGAAGTGTGGCCCACTTGAGTTTTAGATCTTTCTCGTGTCTGACTCATGTTCTAAAATGAGCTAGTAAAATGCATAAATAAAGTTGAAATAACAATGACACAGTGGTGAGCTACATAGAGCGTTGGGTTACCATGGATTCTAGTTTATTGTAATGAGGGCCAGTTTGGGAGTGTGGATTTGGAACCCCTTGATCTGAAATCCTCTTAATGTGTTTGACACCCTAGGTTCATAATCAACTTTAATCCAAAAGTAGCTATGCAAAGTATATTAACAGGCTTTGAATTTAATTATGAAATTAACTTTAATATTTCTGATTAGTGAACTATGTAATGTTTGACACAATAATTGTAATAAGCTCGGTGAAATATATATTTTACCTGAAAATGATGCTATTCCAAGTCTCAATGAACCACAAGCTTAAGATTACATCCAAGTGACTAACCAACAACTTTTAACCATTGATTTACCTGGACAATGTTTGGACAATGCTGATAATCCTATTAAAGTAATTATAGTGATGCAATTAATAATTTAATTATTTTGGTATACCATTAGTGGGTTACGTGTCCTATAGATTAATAATCTAGTAGCACACATATTACACATACAACTCTTGGAAAGGTTTTAGGCTTTCACGTCGATTTCAATTTGAGGTTGACATTGAGACGAGGCCTCGCTTACCAAGGCTCAATCCTCCACGACACCTATTTTACGTGGGGTCCACCATACTGTATATTTAAAATCCACTCGGTCCATGAATTTCTTGACTAATGTGGGCCACACCTGAGGGACAAGGGAGGCTGGTATACCAACTATTGGTTTGTGTGTGAAGCCACCATCGTTTGCTTTCTTTCATCAAACTAATGTCATAGTAAGTTTTCAACCGTGGCCGTTTAATCACTACTATTTCCCGCGATGTGGTCCACCTGAGATTTGGATCTGCCTCAGTTTTGTGCTTGTTTCAGCCAGGGTCCCACCCACCTCAGTGGATCCCGGGTCTTACCTAATCTGATCCGAGGTTCATCATGCAATGGGCGTCTGGCCATTGTCTTTATTAGGCTAGTATTTTGTATGTACGGTACAAATGACGGTTGTCACATGATGTACGGAGCGGATTTACACATGAAACATAGTGGACCCCACTTAGTTTTGCGTAGCAGCTGCGTAAAACGCGTGTTGCAGACGTTTCCCGTGCTCCTAAAACGAACGCGGGTTCAGACGGATCGGGACCTTCCCCAGTTCTGTTAGGGCGTGTTTGGCCGGGCGCTGGATGTGGAATTAGGTGGGATTAGGAGGGATGGGATCGGCAATATCCTAGGATCGGCATGACGAGCCAAACAGATCCGGTACACTTGTCCAAGGATACGAGCAATCCCATGGATCTTAAGACAATCCACTGACAATCCACTAACATCACCATCATTACCTTAATAGTGATCCTATCCCTTGGTTGAATGGATTGGACGGTAAAATCCCAGGATAAGCGGGCGTGCCAAACAGACCCGGTGAACTTCCGAGGGATATAAGCAATCCCATGGATCATGAGACAATCCACTGACACCATCATTTGGAACCCCTTGGATTCGCAACCCCCAGGATTGGAAACCCCTGGATTGGCAATCCCTCGGTGTGTTTGGTACCCTTGAGTGTGAATCAACTTTAATTCAAAAATACCTATATATGGTATATTCACGGGGGTTTGAATTTAATTACTAAATCAACTTTAATATCTCCAATTAGTGAGATATATAATTTTTGATACTATGGTTGTGATAAGCCATTGAAATATATGTTTTGCCTAAAAGTGATGAAATTCCAAGTCTCGGATGGATCGCAAGCACAAGATCATGTCGAGTGACTAACCAATGATTTTTAATCGTTGATTGATATGGACAATGTTTGGGCAGTGTCCTTGGACAATATTTCGGGTCTTACCTAATCTGATCCGAGGTTCATCATGCAATGGGCGTCTGGCCATTGTCTTTATTAGGCTAGTATTTTGTATGTACGGTACAAATGACGGTTGTCACATGATGTACGGAGCGGATTTACACATGAAACATAGTGGACCCCACTTAGTTTTGCGTAGCAGCTGCGTAAAACGCGTGTTGCAGACGTTTCCCGTGCTCCTAAAACGAACGCGGGTTCAGACGGATCGGGACCTTCCCCAGTTCTGTTAGGCTTCTTCAGTGGGGCCCACCTATATATATATATATAATACGTGTGTGTGTATATATACACACACACACGTATTTTATATATCCACGCTGTCCATATGATTTAACGTATCATTTTAGAAAATTAACCCAAAACTAAAGCTTTTATAGTTAATTTAATAAATACATTCACCATCTTTTGAAACTACTGGAAATAACGTATGTGTTATGTCCAAACTATTCATTTATTTTGTAACATCATTTTATAACATAATCATAAAAATAAGGTAGCTCCTAAACTTATGTGGCCCAAAGAAGTTTTTAATATAGGTATTCAATCTCCACTGCTTTATGTAGTAGGGTCTACTTGAGATTTAGATCTAGCTTATTTTTAGGCTCATGCTCTAAAATAATCTCAAAAAATAGGTGAACAATGTGAATATACCCCACACATCATAATAGGACCTACACAACTTGCTAACATTGAGTGAAATGGGCACGTACCAAATGTCATTCCATCTTATCTAATTCCAAACATTTTCCCTTCTTCCCATGGTATTTGCACGGAACCAATGCAATTCCATCCCACCTAATCCCATGTAATACCATGCGCGAAACGCCCCATCAAAGGAAAGAATGATCATGGAATGCCCACCGTTAAAACCTTCCTAAGGCCCACACTAGTGTTTACATACCATCCAACCTTCTAATGTCACACATATTTGGATGAAGGGAAAACACAGATAACATCTTGATCCAAAGCTTTTATAGTCCACAAGTTTTTAATAGCCAATCTCCACCGTTTCCTGTTGTGTGGTCCACCTAAGATTTATTTATGTTTAATTTTCCGTCCCACTTACTAAAATCGACTGGAAAATGGATGGACGGAGTGGATATACAAAAACATACATCTAGGTGGGCCCCACGTAAAAGACCTGACGGAACTCTGTGAGGTCCCGACTTCACGGAATTCCTAGAACCCGGTTTAAAAGGCCGGCTTGTAGACTGGTGAAGCCCACCTCTCTCTCTCTCTCTCTCTCTCTCTCTCTCTCCAACTTTGTTGAGTATTTCTCAAAGTGATCGAAGCCAAACAATCTTCGTTTGAAATAAATCGCAATTTGGGGTTGATATACACCGTTCTGTTGAGGATAGAAAGTTTCCATTTTTAGTAAATTACCTGAAAAACGAAACCTTTCTTCATTGGAGCGTACACCTGATATTACTTTCATTGCCTATTTTTGGGACTCTGTTCGTTGATTTCAGTTCAAAAACCATTCATCAGATCCAACCATCTCAAAGTTCTCGAGGTTCTCTCTCTCTCTCTGTGGGTGTATAATGATTTTTTTAATGATATTTTTTGCTGATTTCATTGATGGGTTTTGTTTGAATGATTCATTTAAGACATGGGTCTTGAGTAAATCTGAAAAAAAAAAAAAAACCGTCTTTTATGAGAAGAAGCTCGATTTTTGCTATTTTATTTGATGGGTTTTCTTTTTTTCTTTTTTTCTTCTCTCTTTTTACATTGACAAAATCTTCTCTCTCTCTCTCTCTCTCTCTCTCTCTATGAGATCTGGTCATTTTATATCTCTCATCTTTCCTTTTATTATGTTAATTTTTCAGGTTATAAATGTTGAATGTTCTCTCTCTAGGATTATTTTTTTTTCATGGTTTAAAATTAATATTTTATACGAGATTTTGGTAGAAATATTGGATATTTGATTTGGGTTTTTGATGTTTCTTCCTGCTTTTATATGTTGATGTTTATATTAGAGGCTTGATTTGGGGAGCAATAGTTTTTCCATGGTGAGGTTTTATTTTGTTTGTCTGACTGCATTTCATTCCGATTCTGGTTGAAAGAGTAATCTTGAAATCAAAATCTGATTCTTTTTTCGAGTCTTGATTGATCGGTTCCTTTTCTTTTTCGGCATTTTGTAATCAGGGAGAAGCGCATGAATTCTCTGTTGACGGGCTTCCAGAAGTTTCCCCTGTTGAGATCGATTCAGAATCCGGCACCTGCCAAACAGTTACCATCCTCGGTGAAAAGACAGTGAGTAAACCTGATAGATTGCTGCGATTTTCAATCCTCTTGTTCTTATTTCATTGTTGGTATATGGATCATGCATACATCATCGTCCTATGGGTGGCCGTGATTATGTTCAGTATGTAATCGGGGGATCTAATGATGGAGATGCATTGTCGATCAGTGTCCAGATTTTCAATAAGGCGACAGGAAAATGGTGAGATCGGTAATCACTGCCTTGCATTGCTGTATTTTGGTTTCGATCTAGAGTTTGATTTTTATTCATGGTGGAATTGGCAGGACGGCTCCAACTGTGTTGGGCACAAAACCTGTGATTTGTGAAGGCCACTCCGCCGTTCTTCTAAATAATGAGCGAATACTGATTGTTAAGAGGGATTCTGCACCAGATGACCGTATCTGGTTTCTTGAGGTTTGAACTCTTGCAAACTGCTTTGTGGATACTGTATATGATTTTCAATATGCAATGCTGGAAGTGTTGTAGCAGTATGGAGTGATGGTCTTTTTTCCTTGTTTTATTTAGTTGATTGTTTGGAGTATTGCATAGCCCCTTCAAGTCCTACCATTGTAATAACCAGTGAAAAATTTGCATAGGATCTACGCATGAGGCTGTGTTTGGATGTGTGATTGACTTGGATTGTGATAACTGAATTTGATTAATAGAAATGGCCGAAATGGGGCTAGGCCACTCCATTCAGAATGAGGGAATTGCTATTACCATCACTTGAAGCTCAACTTGAAATACATGAATGGTGATTAGGTGTTTGATTGTTGTTATGAATAAGAAAGGTGCCATTCCCCACTGGGGTGGTCATTTCAACTATGATGAAGTGAATGAATTGCAATACAGTTCATTTAAGCATCTAAAGTTCAAATCATGCCTTGATATGATGGGGATAAATGTTATTAGAAGGAATGGTTCTGAATATTGGTATTGGGAAGTGTATTTGCCTGGCTGAAAATGATATGCCGTATCGGTCCTTTTCAGTCAATTTTTTTCTAATAGCAAAAGAATTAAGAAAAATATCAGGAAAAAAAGGGAAATTTTGAGATATTTAAGAATCTTTCTTTTGGACATGTATAAAATGGTGTATCATACCACTGTTTGATAAAAATGTTTTCTTTCAGTTTGACCTGTTGAAAGTCAACTAAATTTGCACTAGCTAAACAAAAAGCAGGCACGATTTGGTGAATTAGGGCCCATTTACATTGAAAAAAAACATAACTTGAAAACATGAAAAAGTGAAGGTTTGCCCCATTATAAAAACATGAAAAAGTGAAGCTTTACCCCTTCCAATTTTTCCCTTAATGGTCCATTCTGCTTTGATTTGTCAAATCCCACTCAAATATTTTGTTTTCCATCCCCAAAATAGGTATGGATCTAGTTTAAAATCGCTTTCAAAGCTTCTCCATGGTTGAAATGAAAAAAGCAGAAAATCTTTCAAAAAAAATGAAATGAAAAGGGAAGAGGAAAAATGAGTAAAAATTTGAAAACAATTGAAAATTGGGCCTTTATGGGCATATTGGTACACTCCATAGCTGATATGGTCCGATATGACCCTTTTTTTTGGGTCAGCTGATTCGGCCCTGTATCTGGTATCATATCGGACCGATATAGATACAATATGACCATATCAAACTATGTGCATGGAGGCCTGCAGAGAATTCTCAATCCAATAGTTCTAGATTGATTTCATTGAAGAATTTGATCTGATTTTCCTTCTTCTTCTTTTTGTGCTTACCTTTTTCCTTTTGTATGTGTGTAAAACCACCTCTTATACTTTTTTGTGGTTGTTGGTAGGTGGACACCCCATTTATAAAAGAGCAGAAGAAGATAATAGATACCGAGATTGTTGCATGGAGTAAGGGGGTGATTGGTGATTGTCCTAAGCCGATAATTATCAGTGGTCCATCTGGAGTAGGTAAAGGCACGCTAATATCCAAACTCATGGATGAGTTTCCATCCGCATTTGGCTTTTCCGTGAGTCACACAACCCGAGCTCCAAGGGAGAAGGAGAAGAATGGGGTTCACTATCATTTCACTGATCGAAGTGTAATGGAAAGTGACATTCGCGATGGGAAGTTCCTTGAATTCGCTCATGTTCATGGAAACCTCTATGGAACAAGTATCGAAGCTGTTGAGACAGTAACGGATTCAGGAAAGGTAAGACTGTCGTCCTCTTCTATTGTAGTATTTCCTTTGTATTGTCGTTGGTGTTGAATTGCATTAATTGAATGGTTGAGCTGCCCCCACCCCATTGATAACGAGGGACTAGCTGCCAAATGGAAATTTTGTTTGTTTCAACCTTCAAGTAATTTGGGCTGGTGTGAATCATCGACAAAAACCATCCCTACTCCATCTCTCTCTTCTTCTTTTTTCAATCGATAACAATTATCCCAACACAGTTCTGCCAAGTTAGTGATAATGTCTCCTTTCTTCCAACATGTCCCCGGAAAATGAGCTTATTCCGTTTAGCATGAAAACAAGCTGGCTAGGCACTGATCTTCCACCAGCCCACCCACGTGCCAATTTGTCACATGTCGGAGTAATTCTGACCATCCATTATGTGGATCAGGGTGGGGCAATCCTTGGACTCAAAAATCAGGCCCATCCACTCCTCAGGTGGAGCCATAAAACTTCTCAAATCTGAATGTGTGGAGGACATTACACTGATTCATGACATGAGCTGACACACCTGTGGGCATTGTTAGCGCCTGTCAGTTCTAAAATGTGGTTCGATGATTTTTCTCTTGTCATCTAAATGAGCCATTAGCATTGGGTCATCAATATGAATCAAAATTATCCCAATTTAACTTTTTGTCATTTCTGCTACATTTAATCAAATTATTATAATTTTGTCCAAATGAGCATTGTAATTCTCCCCTTAAGCCTTTGGTCTTTTGCTTTGCAGATATAATAATTCAAATTGGTGAATTGGTAATCTCCCAGTTGTATTCGCATTTGATACATTTTATTTCAATGTGTTTTTTTCTTCTTCTTCTTCTTCATTCATCTATAGAGGTGCATTCTCGACATTGATGTTCAAGGTGCAAGATCTGTGAAGGCTAGCTCTCTCGAAGTAGTATCTATCTTTATCTGTCCGCCATCATTTGAAGAGCTTGAGAAGCGCCTTCGTGCACGGTAAGTTTTGTTTGTTACTCACCACTCTTCCTTTGAATGCTAGAATTATGTCAGGAAGCGGTTGTGACTGTACACAGGGGAACTGAAACAGAGGAACAGGTCCAAAAGCGTTTGAGAAATGCAAGAGCGGAGCTTGAGCAAGGGAACACTTCAGGGCTCTTTGATCATATCTTGGTAAACGATGATCTTGAAACATCCTATACAAATCTCAAGGTGCATATGCTTATTCACATGAATCAATTTTCTTTTTTTTTTCTTTTTTTCTCAACCCTGTTGAGAGATATTTGAATTCTGAATATCGGTCTGATGCAAATACTTTAATGTAGAAAATCTTGTGCCTCGATGGGAGCACTGAGCCTGCATATCAAGCATGTAAAGTTCCTTGCCATTTTTTTATGGTGCATTTGCTTACACCAAATATCATAATATTTCATGATATTTGGTGTGCAACCAAATACACCTTTAGTTCATTTTTTCTCTTTGGAATTGAACTGCTAAAAACTAAATATCTATCCAGCTATGAAGAAAATCGAACCTCCGGTGGGTCATTCGGTTTCAGAAACGGATCAAAAGGTTCTGATACACTGTGGAACTACGGAGCTCGGAAAACCTTCAAGTGGCTTGTAAGTCCTCATATTCTGATTTAGGCTGTGTTTGGATGTTCAGTTCAATTGAATTGCAATTACAATTCAACAAGGAGTAAATAACCAAAGTGGGGGTTAAGGCAAACTTTTCTGATAGTAAGGGGCTAGGCCCCAAATTGCAATTAGACTCGAAATGCTATAATTAAAGTATCACATCTTTGGGCATCTCCCATAATAAACCGAACTAATTGCAATTCAAGTCAATTGATCACTCAAGTTACACACACATACACTCACCCGCACACACGCATATAATTGTACATAATTACTTGCCTAGTGCTTACATGTATTATGCCTTTGGCCTGACTTAGCAGATTCATGCTTGATGCATCTTCACTCAAAGGGGGTGCACCGGGCCGGACAAGAGGGTTAAACATGTATGCCATCGATCCATTTGCAGAGGGTCTGAATGGGATCAAGCAACTCCAAAACTCCACGTATTGAGCCATTCGGCAAAGAGCTACATGCTAATACTAACTCATCTCTGTTCTTGGATTAACTTCGGAGGGGGAACGGATAGTTATATTAGGTTACCATCTGTTTGCGTTGGATGTGATGGATGATGTTGAATCATACTAGCGAACCAACTGAGATCTGGGTTTATTGCTACATTCTTTATTTGTTGCTGAGGAACTCCAATTAGGATTTTCCCAGCTTTGGGAGATGAGAGATGGTTTGCCGATACTTGTATTGTTTCTTCAAGTACCCATTTGGCTCTGTGTATTTGGAGTCCATTGCAAGGTTAGTGATTTATTGGGTATTGGATTCAATGGTGTATTCCCCCTTTGTGAGGCCAAAAGTATTTCTATGATCTGTGGTCCCATCCATTAGGCAGGTTTTCAAGTCTAACAAGTGCAGCCCATGGTTCGGCAAACTGGACCTTTGCTGTTGGGTCTTACCATGCACGTGCTGTTTCCTCACAAAATGTCCTCCGTAGGGCAATCGTAACCATCCAATCTGTGGCCTACGGGTATATGGTTTAGAAGATAAATACAACAACAGTCCACATTCAGCTGAAAAAGGCTCAACAGTCCCAATCAAGGAGAATTTTTAGGCATGGTCCATTGGAGGTGGGATTCAACAGACGAATGGTCTAGATTATCAAACCATGTGCCCTGCTTGTCAGAATTGGGAGCATGAGTTGGGCAGGACATTCAAATGGTGGGTAAACTTACTGGGTGGGAGAAAATGGATGGTTAAACAGAATTTTCTTTTTTGTACGTGGCCCTGATGCATGTGTCACTGACACTGATTTTGGAGTCAGGTCATCGACAGGGAAGGGCCCACCTGGTTGATGCATCACTTGGATGTTTCCCATGTGCCCGAGGGAACATGAAAGTAATGCCGATGTGCTGTCAAATGGCTGACTGCCATAGAAGAAACAAAAGCTCAAGGTAATTGCACTCCTTTTCAATCAATGGCTCTGATTGTCACATGTAAAGAAGCTTTGGTCAATCTTGAATACGCAATTTCCTAGTAAATTTGGACAGACGGTCATCTTTAATCAACCATTTATCAATTTCATGTTTAGGACATCCATCAAATCATCTGCAGTGGGGCCCACAGTTTGGGTAGTCCAGGTTCAGGCAACAGTCCAAAGACTCTTCCATCATCGTGGAACCTGGCATCTACAGCAGTGGGTCCTTAAATCATGGACAGCTCTGATGTTGTACAGGCTGGGATGTTGAGTTTTTATGGCTTTGGCCCACCCACAACAGCAACATTTCAATATCATTAGAAAATTTTAATAATAATAATAATAATCAAACGGGACGTCTTGTTTTTCAGTTGGGTCTTCTGCGTAGAGGGTAACTGACATGTCTCACGTGTCTGGGCAGAGAGGCAAAACTTACACCATCCCGTGTGTAATGAGAGATTTCATATGTAGTCTGCCTCAGGGTCTTGGGCCCACCAAAACAACAGCCGGTAATGCTATTTGTGTTTGAATATGAACGAAGACGCCCATTTTGTCGAGAACATTCAAAGAGGACTCCCACTAGCCAGCCTGATAATGAACACTGTATCCTCCCTATCTTCCCTTTCTTGAAATCATACGGGAGAGTTTGGGGCATGGTCCACCCACGGTGGGACCCATATTGGACCAATAATCTACCTACCAAAGGGCTCTAAATGTCAAATTATTTATAGCTCGAAAATCAAACGGCTCTAAAGGTACCATCAGCATCATCAAATAGAGTTTTAGGAGACTTCCTATTGGAAAATTTATAAAATAATAATAATAATAATAATAATAATAAAGATAAAATAAGGCAACAGCCAAACCTATCGCATGAAATGAGGCATCATCCTTTCTAACCAATCTTACAACAGGGAGAACAGCCTTTGTTAGTTCATTACATACCTGGATGATACTTCAGATTGTTGAAATCTCCAAACACGCCCATATAAAAAAGGAAAAATGACAGGTTTTTGTTGGTTCTTCTCATCTTTTTAGCGCTAACTCGAATTCTACTACAGCCATTCATCAGTTTCTTTATACAGAAAAGGAAGAGAAGGCAAAAGAGGAATAGAGATGTCTGGTAGACAACACAACCCCCACACACATACAGCCTACCTCCTTTCTCCCTCTTCACCCTCTCTTCCCTACAAACAGAAAAACCAATCAAGCCAAGAATGAATTGCCTTCGGAACACCCGATAACCAGGGGTTTCCCGCTCTGGTTGTGAAGTGGGCCCCGTGCCTCCAGCCTGCCCGCCTACCCCATCGCTCCGATCGACAGTGCCACATGTGAGAGAAGCCTCTCAACAGTTACACCTACACAGATATGTTTGTGAGGAACTGCCGATAAAAAGGATTAAAAAAACGTTAATACCATGACCAGTAGAGCTATGCTGGAAACACACTTCGGCCCCCGCCTGAAGGGGGTTATTTGATTTTGAGGGTCCTCTGTGGGGCCTGGCCCCCCATCATGCCACTCCGCTGCTGCACCGAGCAGTCTCCTTCATCCACCCTCTCAAAGGGGAAGCCCGGACGTTGCGGGTAGAAGCCGTTGCCGTTAGAGTATGCATGCTGCTGCTCATGCATGTCTTGTATCGGGGGCTCCTTAACTTCTTGCTGTGTGCTGGAGGAACCTGGGGTGCAATCAGAGTGCAGCAGCTCGGAGCCTGATGAGCTCGTCGAATGTGTGGGGCCAGATGCACCCAGACGTGTCTCCTTCTCAGAGGTGGGGTTGGTGACGTTGTCGAGCTTCTTCGTGTTAAGAAAACGGCCTCCATTGCCCCTCGCCCTTCTCATTGCATGCTGGTGCCGAGATTCATGTAGATATGGCTGTAAAAAGAAGAAGAAGCAGAGATCATGGATCATAGCAATAACTCAAGGCCCAAGAGCCAATAAGAAGAACAAAAATAACTAGGAAATTTATGAAGAAGAGCTCATCAATCTTTTCTGTTTTGCTTTTATCACCGAGGCAGATCACCTACAGCTAACCATACCACTAAAGATCACCTACCACCTGTACAGAACAATATGATCTAAACTGATGGAAACCGAGGTCAATCGTATGTATCGTGCAATGAGTATCGGCATCATCCACGAATAACACAGTTGTATCTGTCCGTTTCAGCCTGAATCAGCCCAATACAGGGGAAATCTGGGTGATACAACCATGTGTCAGTAGTGAATGATACGATACACAGCCCCATATCGGTGGTGAACAATACAATACTCAATATGTCGATTTAAAACCTCAACTGAAACCTAGAATCACTTTAGGTTACATTGAAATGATACAATTGCATGACTTACGACATACCTATACTTATAAAAAAAAACATGCTTAAGACTCCTAGAATCTTTCCCAGTAATACTTGGCCTTTCTCTCATGCCTCTCTTTGTTCATGGTTCGATATTCTAGTGTCCTTGGCATAGTGGAACCACACCACAGTGATGATACTGTAGGGGAGTCAAAAGAGGACTTCCATATCCAAGCTTGGCTCAGACATAACTCGCTTCTTTTTGGGTGTGAAGCAGTGTCGAACCAAAATACCCAACAATCATTAGCTCTCCCTGAAAAGGAGGTGATCCAGCCGCACCGGAAGGCAGCTACCTTGTTATGACTTCACTCCAGTCACTAGCCCCGCCTTCGGCATCCCCCTCCTTACAGTTAAGGTACGACTTTAGGCATGGCCAGCTACCATAGTGTGACAGATGGTGTGTACAAGGCCTGGGAACGAATTCACTGCCGCATGGCTGACCGGTGATTACTAGCGATTCTGGCTTCATGCAGGCAAGTTGCAGCCTGCAATCCGAATTCAGGACGGGTTTTTGGAGTTAGCTCACCCTTGCAGGATCGTGACCCTTTGTCCCAAGACAGCTTCTCACCCTGATGGGTAGTGTAAATGGAAGAGCTGAAACTCGGGTCGAGTTGCACCAACTTGAGTTCAGATCAGGTCCGGTCAGTTAGTCAAAATCCTCAGATTGGGTTTGGGTTGGCAAACACGAACCCAATATGAAATCAGGTCAGGTTCAGAAATTTGGGTCAAGTTAGGTCGGGTTGGGAATAATCATATATATACGGGTCAGGTTGGGGTTGAGTATAGAGGAATTCGAGTTGCTTTTGGGTTTGGATTGGAATTCAGGTCAGGTTCGGTTGTGGGTTGGGTCCTCCCGAGGTCAGGTTGGGCTCAGGTTGAACCTCAGCCAGCCCAATCCACTTGAGTTGCACCCCCTAGTAAAATGGAAACAAAGATTACACATGCACATGATGGATGTCCAACTTTACTGGGTTTCAGGCAGACGATCATGTCTGTTCGACTAACTAATATATGACTGCCATGGAGAAAGCAATGAGATAATGATCAATCAGTTTAACTGGACGGATGTTAGTCTAGTAATTCTAGATGCCACATACTACATACGTGCATACAGACACAAGCATCCTGCAATCCACAATCATGATGTACAGAAGCAAATGAATGGGATCATGGTAGATGGCCAGTTAAAGGAATGCATACATATCTACCTTCCTAACTTTTATCAATTTCTTTTCCAATTCAGCCTTTGCGCGTGACTGTCTTCGCCTAAGAATTCCATGATACTGCTTGGCGTTCACATAAACAGGCTCCTCTGCCATTTCAAGGGGCAAAGGCATGCGAGGATGATGCATTCCAATCATATGAGGGTGTACCTGATACAATTTACAAGGATCAGTTGTCATCACATTTTTCACATCCCAAGCATCAAGCTGTTATAATAAAAAATCTTAACATGGCCTTATGGCATGTAATAGGGCCAGGTTGGAAGTTTCAAGCGGTGATGGAACATATAACACCCACTGACATGGCCATCATTGTAGCCATGTTGGCAGAGTGTTTGTCTTTTAGCAGGATAATTCAGAGATACTATGGGCACAAATATGTAGCTCCAGGCTCAATATTTTTCATCTAAACTTAGGCTGATTAGATTGGTGGAAAACATTATTCAGCCATGGAAAAGGAACGGTTTCCTTGTTTGAGAAAGACAAGAGGACAAAGGAAATCAGTTTTCCCTTCTACACGTTTCCTCAGAAAAGGGTAATTTCCCGTTCCTCCCTGAAACCTAAGAAATGAGTTTTCCACCCTTTTTGAGATCGGTCTCACTTTTAAACCATTGACTATTCCACATTTCCATTAAAATTATGTATGCTAAAACAAACAAGTTATTTGAGGACTCTTTTCCACAGTTTTCATCAGAGTGGAAAATATCCGATATGGATGTCCAAACTTCAATGATTTCACATATAAAATGATAAAGCACCATAAAAGAACATTCAGTTTTCTAGACAATGTACTCTATCCACAATACTCTGTGAAAACTCCACCTCCCAACGACTATTTATAATCACATGCTCCATGTATCGTGCATTACAGATCAGAAAACAACAAAACATATCATACACTTTGTATGAAGCCAATAATGTTTGCATTTCATTTAGTTTGTGATATGTGATGCATATAAGTTACATACCAGAGCCTGAGGTCCATAAGCAGCCATAATCCCACCATAATAAGGATCAGAATATGGATATGGTGCACAAGCCTGTCAAAACTCAAAGAGAGAGAGAGAGAGAGAGAGAGAGAGAGAGAGAGAGAGAGAGCTCTATTCAGCAACACGTTTTAGTGAAAGCCATGAATGAAGTTTTGATTCTGAATAACGAAGCGTGCGCGCAGAGAGAGAGAGAGAGAGAGAGAGAGAGAGAGAGAGAGAGATTACAACTGAATGCCCAAGTTCTAGTTGGGTATGTGGGACTGTGTATTCAGTCATCACGGTAGGCATTGTACATGTGGCATGGAGTGGCTGCTGGCATTCATGTCCTTGGCTTCCATCTGATCCTGGAATGAAGGCTTCTATTAGTATCATAATGAAGTACTTATTTCCATCCTAGCAAGTAATTAAAAAATGTTGTTCGGTTCAGTGAAATGTCACTTCAAATATATGGAATTATGGGATTCTTGACCTAAGGGCATGCATTGAATCCTAGGGGTTTTTGTACAATTGGGGACCATGGTTCAGTAACCCAGACCATTGGTCTATCAGACCCACCACCGATGGATCATGCCCCAAAAATCTCTAGATAGATCCTAGCAGCCAACTTTGGGCCCTTTCCAGTTGAATGTGGACTGCTGCTGCATTTCTCAACGCATCTATTTGCTGACAAACTGAAAGCCCAAGTGTACAATGAATTGTATCACTTAAGACATACACATAACATAATACAGCACAAAAAACATTAATACCAACTCAAATGTTAAGTTGTATTAGCAGGGCTGTTTACTAATTATGCATATATCATGTATCTACATCATAATCAATGGTACTGTTGTCCCAAAGCAACAGAATTACCAAAACATACTGCACTTGCAGCACCAAGACCAAGAGTTCCAAAACACAAGTGAACATGATAATGATAAAGAAAACGGAAAGACTGGTAACATCTACATGCTTTATTTTCCTAGGCTTTGGCAATCTGAAACTTAAAAGCCAAAACGGAAATATTCATTTTACCACATACCTAAAGGCATTGATGCTTAGTATTAGGGGTCGTTTGGCGGTGGTGAATTGGAAAAAGTAAGGTTGTTTGGTTGGTGTGAATTGGTGTGAAATGGAATCAATGGTAAATGGAATGTTGCTTTTTGGTGTGTTTTGAAATCACTTTGTTTGTTGTGAATTGGTGTGAATCGGTGATAAATGGAACAATGGCGCGAGTAACAAAGGTGTCACTAGACTACTAATCCGTCATACATGTGACACTCTGATGACACCCCCAAACAATCCAATCATCAGCTGCATTACTAAAATCACACTAATAGAATGATCAAAACTGTCCAACTGCTGGCCATCTAATGGACGGTTAAAAAATATTGGCGAGTCACGTCATCTAAGATCCTTATGTTTGTGGCCCACCCGAGGCTTGGAATTTCCTCACTTTCAGCCAAAGTATTTATTTCAGTGGGCTTATTACAACCATTATGTCAGATGTCAGATGTCCCATATGTACACTAATTTGCAGCATTAAAGCTAATTTACTTGATCAAATTCAGGTTTGTGTGAATATACTACAAAATTCCAAAGCATACCAATTCACATGGGTTCCATGGTAATTGTGATTTGGATTCCAATTCATATTTGCCAAATGACTCCTTAAGAAACATTGCAAACAAGTTTTCTTTCTTTCAAGCAATAGATAAAAGGCTAACCCACCTACCACATCGAACACCCCATGAAATGATGGTACCAAAAATAGCATGTCTGTTTAACCAACCAGTTTCAAGGGAGAGAGTATTAACTTATTAACCATGCCTACCTGTCCATCTATTCTGCAAACTAATGGAAACGGAAACCTCATTGCCACATATCATAATCCACTTGTAAACATGTATATACATCACTTCCCACAGTAGAGATCTTAAGTGTTTTCTCCCTCATTGGAGAATCCACTACAATCAACAGTGGAACCTCAACTTGCATTGATCAACTAGGCATAGGACAGGTCAAGCATGGGCCCAAACAATTCTTTATAGGCTTAGGCTTGCCAAACTAGGCCCATGACAGTCTCAGGCTTTGAGTCCATAGCTTTGGGCTGGACCAGGCCTACCATCGCCCAGCCCATTGCCACCCTAGAGAGAGACAAAGATGATTGGTGTAGTTGCCAAAAATTAGAACTCAGAAGTTTCCAAAACATACATGACAGTGGAGAGAGTCAATAGACAAGAACATCATGTGAGCATAAGGAAAGTTTTTCGTATAAGAAACATGGAAACGAGTAAATTGCACATTTAAAAGATTATATTCACTTACAATAAGACTTCATTTACAAGACATGTTTATAAGTTATAAAAAGTAAGATTAGAAAAATGTGAAATTACTATTTTGTGGATGTCGCAAGAGCCGTGTTGATACTTAAAATCAATGGTAAGAGCTGAATATCCTGATACGACATACGAACAGGTACTAGAGAAAGAAAAATACCTCAAGACAAGTGAATAGTGAGTATTTAAACTGCTGCTTTTGTCATTCAAGCTATTCTCAAGGCAACTTCCATTGAAATCACAAGACTCATAGGATTAATTCCCATCCTATAGGCATTACGCACTTATCAATAATAACTTAGGCTTCAGTCTCATCTCATCAAATAAAATTAAAAAATAAAAAATAAAATGATCAGGCTGGGTGTGTCGGAGATTGATACTTCAAATTTTATAAAGATAGTGATGATAAGGCAAGGCAAGTTTACAAATTAAAATTTTATCTACAGAAGGCACAGGTTGCTTTCTCTTTCCCCTCCCTACCTCCCTACCTCCTTGATAATTACTACTTAAGCAAAAAGACAAAGAACCTCGACCATTCAAAAACCTGGAGCTTGCTAAGAATTATGAACTAACACTAAGCAAGATTATTCTCTAAGCTAAAGCTTAAGGAGTCCAACTGACCTAAAGTTGAGATATCAAAACAATAATATTAAAACAAAAAAATCAATAACCCAGACCGTGGAAAGCAACAAAAGAAAGTAAAAGAGTCAAGGAAATAACCGGCTTGTGTCGTCGTAGTTTGCGTTTCTTTACTAACCCGGGCCCCCTCATCTACACCATCACCAGCTGGTGGCGCTGCAGCTCTCGTTGCCACGCCTCCATCACGGGTTTCAACCAAAGGTAATTTTGGAAAGTTCTCTGGTAAAACAGGCGGAGGGACAACACCATATCCAATACCCCGCCACCATGGATGAGAACCTATGGTTGCTGGTGGAACAGGCTGTGCATCAGGTTCTATCGAGTTTGCATTCTCGGGTTTAGAGTGCATGCTTCCCAACACCTCCTGCTGCTAACTATCTAGACCAAACTAAATCAAGAAAGAAATACTGAATTAACCCAAATTCCAGAAACCCGTCACTGAAAAAATAATAATTAGCAAAGAAGAAAACAATGAAAAGGGCCCAGATAATCAGATGGGCAAAAAAGACATAAAATTAAAACAAAGACATTATATGCGAGATAGAAAAACCGGTAAAATTCTTCGACAAACAGCTGACAAAAAATAAATCCAAATTGAGAAAGAATCCCAAATCAACACAGCAAGTAAAATAAAAATGAATGAAAAACAGAGAAACATGCAAAAAAGAACACTCGAAAATTTTCATGGAAGCAAGGCTAGTACTTCTGAACACATTTCTCTTCCCTAAAGGTGCATTTGGATGTTCACCGGATCCACAGCACAGCAGTGCCAATACTCCATGGAAACAAATGCTTATCTGTTCTGTTTGCCGTTTGGACGGTCTGGAATTCAGATATGCATGCAGTTTGCAAGCCTTTTTTTCAGCCTTCTCCACCTCAAATTGCAAGTAGCAAAAGATCTAGGCAGAAGAGCATACCTCTCTTGCCGGCCTTCCCAAATACATCCAAACAGGTCCTAAATCAAGAAGAATCCCGAAACTTCAAAACCCTCAAAGATGCCATTTTTTTCACTAGCCAAGCCCTAAAATCTACTGAATTTCATGAAATACAACAGAAGGTCTCAAAGTTAGGGCAAGAAGAAGAACAAAACCCTAATAATCGACAAAGTAAAAAAACCATGGAAAATATTCAAAAAATGAGATAATAAAGCAAATTACCATATATAGCACCTGCATCAAAAATTCAAATTCAAATTCAAAAAATCTAATTGATAATGAAAAAGGGAACAATATTATGAACTGATCTCACACCAGAAGAATATTCCGAAATCGCAAAACCGAATCTCGAAACGGAAAAACCCTAACCTTAGAAAAACCTCTCTGAAAGATGTACGGAGCAAATCCGGAGCGAGAAATGGATAAAAGAGACTTACTGACGGAGAGCAGTGGAAGAAAATAGCCCTAGAAGTCTCTCTCTTCTTTCCTCAGCTGCTTTTCTTCTCTTCTTCTGAAAGATTTCTAGCCGTCGATTTCTCTGTCACGAATCCATGAGTCGGAAATTCTTGGAAAGAGGAAGAAAAGACCGGTTTTTTCTCTTCAAGCAAAGGCCTCTGTCAGTACCTCGCTCGCTTGGAAGCTGCTAAAATGACGTTTTTCCTTTCCTTTTTTTTCTTTTAGCATTTTCTCCCGGTAAAATGATTTTTTAAAAATATAAATGGGCAAATATAAATGGGGCAAAATGACAAAATTAGCCTTGTTTTCATGTGTAATGACGGTAGTATCCGACTTGTGTACCGAAAACGCTCCGTAGGCGAACGTGGGGTTGAATTTCGTTGACGTGGACGTCCATTTCGAGATCCACACCGTCCATCAGGTGTGCCAACCGTAAACGGATGGAAACGGATTGGCTACTCCCCCGACACCAGCTCCGTGGCTGGTGGTCGGTGCTCCATGGGCCCCATCATGTGTACGTGTTTCATCCATTTGGTTCATCCATTTTTCGTATCATTTTATTGCTTGATCCAAAAATGAGAGGGATATAAATCTCAGTTGGACCACACCACGTGAAAACAATTGTAATTAGATATCAACCATTAAAATCCTCCTAAGGCCACGATACCATCCTATTTATTTGGCATCTAATATATTGATTAAGTGAGAAAAAACAAATATCAGCTTGATCTAAAACTTTTATAGCCCCAAAATGTTTTTAATGGTTAACCCTTATTCAAAACTGTTTACGGTAATGTGGTTCTATTGAGATTTGGATATATCTCATTTTTGGATTCATATTGTAAAATGATCTTTAAAAACATATGGTTGGCATGGATGAGACACAAATATCATGGTGAGGCCCACATAGCATCGACCACCTGCCATTGGCCAGTGTAAGGGGGAGTAGCCAATCCGTTCCTGAAACGGACTGGCCACTCCCCCGCCACCAGCTCCGTTGCTGGTGGTCGGTGCTATGTGGGCCCCAACATGATGTATGTGTTTCATCTATTCCATTCATCCATATTTACATATCATTTTATGGCTTAATCCCAAAAATTAGATGGATATTAATTTCAGGTGGACCACACTACATGAAAACAAAAGTGATTAGATATCCATCATTAAAATCCGCCTCAGGCCAAGTATACTATTTATTTGACATCCAATCTGTTGATTAGGTCATACAGACTTAGATGAAGAGAAAAAACAAATATCAGCTTGATCCAAAACTTTTATGGCCCCAAAATGGTTTTAACGGTCAAACCTCATTCAACACTGTTTCTTATAATGTGGTCCACTTGAGATTTAGATATAGCTAATTTTTGGACTCGTACTATAAAATGGTCTCTAAAAATAGATGGATGGCATGGATGAAACAAATACATCATGGTGGGGCCCACATAGCACTGGCCACCAGCCCTTAGCTGGTGTCAGGGGGAGTAGCCAATCCGTTTCCGTGCCAACCTGTGTTTTGGATGGGGCCCAAAAAATATATCGGAATAAACATTCAGGTGGTCTACAACATGGGAAATCCCACCGTTAAAATCGTCCAAATTGTGTGTGGGGTCCACCTTGGTGTTTATATGCTAGAAATTCGAAATTCACTCATCTGAAGCTAGGATGAATGGATGCCCTGGAAATCAAGACATTCGAGGGTTTATGCGGGCTGCAAAACTTGAATTTCAAGGTTTTAAGGGTGATTTGTGATTTTACATAGTTCCTTGGTGTGGTCCACTTAAGGCTTTGATTAGACTCATTTTTAAGATCCATAGTAAAAAATGTGGCGGCAACCTGATGGATGAAGCGGATCCGTTGCATTTTTGGCCCACCTAGCGTTCATTAATACAAGTTACGCCATTAACACCGACACAGTTTTAAATAGTGGTTTATAAAAATCTATATTCCTATTGTCATCCGGTGCTGTGAGTTTTTCCTTGTTTTCTAGATTGTATCTTTGTCTCTACATAAATATGATACAGTCTACCTCGGTTGGAGTTGTTTGTGAGGGTGTTTGGATTATCACTCACATTGATTGTTGTAGATCGATTATATAAAATTAGGCTTGATTATATCTTAGAATAGATCATCGGTAACTTAGATAAGCAAATTGGGATTAAATTCATAGTGGAGGGAAATAAGACGAGACTGTAATTAATCTTAAAGTCACTTTCATTTTACCACAATTGAATTATGCTTTTATTCTATTGACATATCGGGATGGCCAAGTTGGGATAAGTATTCTTCCTTTCTTTTTCTTCTTTGGACACTGCGGATAACGACTTCGACTGTAAGTTCCCGAGGTCAAAAGCTAAGAGGGGCCATCACAATGTTTTTGAGAAATCCATCCATTAATTTTGTCTGCTCATGTTTAGACAGGAGCTCAAAAATGAGGTAAGTTTAAAACTTAAGTGGACCATGGGATAGGAAAAGTACGAGGGAAATGTCTTCCATTGAAATCTTTAGATTCCACTATAATGCTTATACACCATCTTAATTATTAATAAGATCATTCTCATTAGGATGAATTGAAAATACAAAAAATATTAATCTGATTCAAAACTTTTTTATGACCTTAGGAGTATTTCAATAGTGGATATTCTATCCCCAATGTTTCATGTCCAATGATCCTTTTGATTTGTGAATTTACCTCTTTTTTAGGCTCATGTCTAAACGTGGGCTCACAAAACAAATGGGTAAAGAGGTTTTCTAACCAACATTATAAAGGACCCCCCCTAGCTTCTAAGTACTGGAGCTAGACACAATTTACATCCACTTTCTTCTCTCCTTTTGATTTGTAACTAGAAATTGACCTAAACCTAACATCCTTTAAACTTAATGGGCATTCAAATATGATTGGTACCTTCCAACCCAAACATCCAATTCCTCATTTATTTAATTATGAGCAAATTAAGACCTAACTTCTAACAAATCTAATTTATATTTGAATATGTTCATTTAATTTTCAAGCCTCAAAGTTATATATTATTTTTAAGCATTCAACTTCAATAGGTGCTGATGTAGGACAGGCTATGAACAGGCTTTATGGAGCCTTGGGGTTAAAGAAATCAAGAAAGGTTTGAGATAACGAAATGACCTAACAAACACTATAGCTTTTGATGGCCATAAACTTTAAAACCAGTTACCCAAATCAATATTATGAGATTCTACTGAAAAGTAATTGATGAGCTGTATGATCAGCCAATAACCTCCATTTATTATCATTATTATTATTATTTACAAAGCAAAACCATTTTAAAGTTAAAATTTTAATTTAAAGTCAAAATTTATAACTTTATATTTACTTAGTTGTTTTAGTGTTTAAATGGTCCAAGCTAATTAAAATTTAAAGATATTTTGAACTAGTTTAAATGTCTCTTGTATTTTAGTCAATTTATTATTTCGAATAAATTTAAATGCTTATATAAGCTACATCAGTTATATTATAAGGGAATAATTCATTATTATCAATTTTATTTCAATTTGATAGTTTTTTTATTATTATTATTACACCAAATGAAGCTTTTCTCTCTTTTATCCGTCCACTTTGCTATATTAGGTGGGGCCCACTTTCTGTGATCCAAGATTATTTTAATATGAGCCTCACACCAGATAGCCTATGCACTGAAATAATTTGGATTTAAAAACCAAAAAACATAGAATATTTAAATATTTGATGATCAAAGTAGTAATGAGGCCCCACCATTGATAGGTGAGACTCCAAAATATTCCAGGTTCTTAAGATTTTAATAATCTAATATGCGCCATTCTCTGCACCATTGATTTTTTATTTTTATTTTCTCAACGATCCATTGATCAAAAGGTCAAAATCTTCCAACTTTAGAGATTCTTCCTACAACTTGCATTTGACATTCACAATGGCAGGTCCCAGTCAAACCGTCCAATCACCACAGATGGGCCCCACTTGCATGAAATGGTGCACGGAGACCCTCTTGACTTTATGATCTTCATGATGCACGAGAAAAATTATAGAGTCATCAGAGCCGTTGATCATGGTGCATGTGCGTCGATGAGTCATGAACCTTGATTTGGGTGGGGCATGGCTTGAAAATTATAGCAATTCGATTCACCTAGACCGTCAGATCGATGGACTTTGAACAATGGATTATATATTGAAGCACGTGTATACACGGGGGGCCATCTATACATCACCACGTGTGCAGATAAGGCATGCAGGAGTAAAATCCAAGCTGTCCATTGGGTGGGTCCCATTCGGTAGATGCCCTTGCGGATCAGATAGCTAAAACCTTACGCAACTTTCTCTGCTATTCATCTTTCTCTGTCGTCATGGCCCACCTCATCAACGAACGAACTTTATTTTTACGCAGGGGCACCTAACGCTTGGTGCACCCACATGATGGACGCCTTGATCTTACGCTTATCTTGCACATTGGCCCAAATACGATGGACGGCTATTATAGGCCGTGGATCCATGCACGTGCACACCGTGCACGCGGCAGATGTGAACAGGGAACATGTGTGCGAGATCCTAGCCACTCATAACGTGGGCATCACCGTATCTGGGTTATCATCCACAAGTCATCCTGATCGGGCGATTTTAACCGCTGGATTTGAGTAATATAGGTCATTCTGGATTCGGAAAAAGGAGGGGATTCGTTGAGGCCGTGATCGTGGGGCCCACTTTTGATGTGTATTGTATATCCAAGCTGTCCATCCGTTTTTTTCCGGCTCATTTTAGGGCACAGAACAAAAATCTCAGGCGGACCACACCACAGTACACAGTGGTGATTGAACGGCCACCATTAAAAACTTCCTAGGGCCCACTGTAATGTTTTTTTTGTCATCCTACCTATTGATAAGGTCACACAGACCTGGATGAAGGGAAAACATAAATCATCTTGATCCAAAAATTTCTCTGTGTCCCACAAGAATTCAATCACCACTGTTTCCGGTGGTATGATCCACCTGAGACTTGGATCTTCTTCATTTTTAGGCCCTTACCCAAAAATAAGCTTTCAAAACGGATGGATGGTGTGGATATACAGCACATACATCAAAGTGAGCTCAACGGTCACGACCTGTCCGAACTCAGTGTTACACCCACGGGCCGAATCCGCTCCCTTCGAAAAAGTCAACCAACGGCCTAGATACGATAACCATTCGGCGATTAGGAATCTCTGACGCGCCTTTTGTTTATTACCACTGTGGAGCCCACCTGACGAGTGGCTCGGATTCGACGCAAACGTGGATGGAGGATAAACTAAAAAACTCTCAGTTTGAAATTATTCAACACTTCAGTTGCTCAAAGGTGGCCATGTTCAAATGAATATATTCCAATGACGGAAGGGTAGCCTCTTTTGCGTATGTCCCTATCTAAGGTGAGGCCCACCATATAAACGGTTTGGATCACTGAAAGTTGACCCAGATCCAATAGGCTGTAGTCCAACGTATGGTATAACAATACGTCAGATGAAGTGAGCGAGTAAAATGCTAAACATGCAAATCGCTGCAGGAAAGCTCCATATCCATGCAGTTCGGATGGTGGAACCGTGTAAGAGACTTGAAACGATCCAGTGATCTTGGGCTGGGTAAGCTATAGTGCTCCTAGATGCATCAAGAAAACTGTACAGTCCAATGGATAGATCTGGACCGTCCATTAGGTCTACCACATATGTTATGGTCTTGAATGAAAAGGATTTCCCGATAAAATGACTCTTTAGAACCATAACCGGTCGATAATGAGATCCAACAAATAGATGGCTCGAATTGTTAATTGGACCTAGATATAATATAAGTGGATCAGACCGTTCATCTTATTGCCCATTGATGATATGGTTAGAATCATTTGTCTGTTTTTTTTTTTTTTTTTTTTGCATGATAGACAAATGAGATGTGTATTGGACCTTTCGGACTCTCATAGAAGACGTTAGTTTTGTGTAACCCAAATCTACGTGGGGCCCACCGAGATGTCCGGCTGACATCCTCTCAATCCATCAGTTTTGCAAATAATGGTAGGCTGCGATCCAAAAAATGAGAAAGATCCTAACTTCAAGTGGGACACACCACAAGAAACAATGGTGATTCATCGCTACCCATTGAAAGCTTCTTGGATCCACAGAAGTTCTGGATCAGGCTGATATTTACGTATTCCCTAATACTGGGAGGGATCACCTTACGAACGGGTTGGAATCGTAAATAAACATCACGGTGGGCCTAGGAAGGTCTCAACGGTGAGCGTTTCCATCTCCACTGTTTACTGTAATGTGGCCCACTTTACCCATAGATCTGCATTATTTTTTATCTTACATCCTAAAATAATCTTACAAAGGTGATGGATGGAGAGGATGTAACATAGGATTTTTTGGTGGGCCCCACTGAGCTTTTCGTTATAGGAAACTGGCGTCCTTGTGGTGGGCTGCAAAATGTGAAAGGTAAACCGCAAAGTACTCTTGCTTTCAGTGAAAGACGTAATTACCCTTCTAGAAAATAGCAAGTACCCATTGAGCTTCCAGCTTCACCTACTTCGCAATGGCTACTTGCGCGAGTAGAAAACGGGCCAGCAGTGACAATTTTAAGAGATCCAAGCCGTTAATTGTGTCCGGGCCTATCATTTATCTTATTCGGCCAAGAAACAGGCTGGTCCATCATCAGATGACCGAAAAGATAAGGAAGTTAACGAAGAACGACCCACGGTCCACATCCAACGTACGAGCGTCGCCCACTGTTGAGATCTTAAGTTTTCACTTTTGGCCAGGGCACATCACTAAGGAGCCTGCCTGATGAACGGCCCATTTCTCAAACACGTGTGACCTTCTCGGTCCCAGCCGTGCAAGGTTTTGTTAGTGCGCGGATACTTTGTAAAAATACGCATAGGCGTGTACTATGATGGAACTGTTCAGGGTTGCCTGACTGTACGTGGATGTGTACGGTCGCCGCATCACGGGAACCGTTGAAAGAGTGGTCAGCCGTAGATGAGTGTCACGCCAAAGATCACTGCAACCGGACGATCGGGATCGTCCCATCCACGTGACCTTTCTTCTGCGAAATTCGCGTAACTCGCGTGTGTACCTAACGTGGTGAAACGATTTATCGTGAATGAAATCCACCCCGTCCATCAGGTGGGCCACCCTTTATTTCTCCTCAATTCCAAAAATCAGGCTGATATAATACTCATCCGGTCTAAAATATACAAAAGCCATTAAAATTATCTTGGTATAGCCCAAATGAAGTTTGGAATACTGGCGGCTCTAAGTAATCCTTTCATCTTGATGATGCATACCAGATGAATGGATTGGATTGCATATAAACGCCACGGTGAACTCTACACCAACTAATGGTGTACGTCCCATCCCAACTTTTTTCTATGGTGCGGTCTATGTGAGTTTTGGATTATCATGATTTTTCGTTTTTCAGGATTAACAAAAGGTAGATCACCTGATGGATGGTGTGGATCTAATATAAATTCCACCCACGTCGCGCTCGGTTAGAGGTAGTTACCTAGGCGCGGTTCTCCTCTAGGACGGTTTATACGGTTTATACAACTACAAGCGCTCGTGTCGGTTGCATTGGGCGTTTCGGTGTCCGAGTAGGGCCGAATGCGCAGTGATCTAGACCGTTGTTTATGACGCATGCACCAAAAATACCCAAAATGGAAAAACCGTCAATGTGGATCAAATATCGTATGGCTAAGATCTTCTAATCAGGGGGAATTTTAATTCATGGGATTGCCATGGTGTGGCCCATCATATCAACGGCTTGGATCAGGGAAATGGAGAGCTGATCACCAATAGGCAACTGTACCCAACTAGACTACCCTATCATCTTTCCTCCCAACACATCACCTGTTTAGCAAATCAGCACCATGAAAATGATACGCCCGACCATGATCTCTCAAAAATAAGGATAATCCGCTCAATAGGTGGGCCAGGCCTGTATGTTGAGTCAAGCCGTTGTTTGTTCGTTCATTCCAACAATGTGGCCTGCATAATGAGCATACTGGCCTATTTTTAATCCACGTCATCTTCAAGGTGTGGCCTACTTCTCTAACGGTCCTGATTTCTTGCACATATGCCATGCTCGCCGGAAGGAGGGTGCGGTACCACAAATTGTGGTGCCTCTGAATGTAGACGATCAGTTTTCCTGGGAAACGTGTGCCTTGCTTATCCACACAGAAAGTACCGTACAGGCTCCTCCTCCGGACAGCTGTATGATTCCTTTCTGTTGAACAGCGCAATCTGCGTGCCGTACCATATACTCGTTTTGTAACGGTTGGCCGGAAACGGATGGCAGGGTAACCCAAGACTCTCTGTGGGGTAAATCTGATGTATGTGTTTTATCCACACTGTCCATCTGTTTTACCAGTTCATTTTAGACCATATGCCCAAAATTAAAGCACATCCAAAGCTCAAGTTGACCACACCAAGGGCAACCGTGGGGATAACAATATCAACGGTTGACACCTTTTTAAGGCCCGCATTAATATTTATTTACCATCCAACCTGTACATAAAGTAACCAAGACCTGAATGAACGATCCAAGCCCAAACAAGCTTTCAACTTAGGCATTTAATCGTAACTTTTTCTTATGATGTGGCCCGCTTGAGCTTTAGATATGCCTCGATTTTGTTACTATATCCTAAAATGAGCTGAAAAAATGGATGGACGGCGTGGATAAAACACACATCATAGTAGGCCCCTCACAGTCCGCTTACTAGGGATAACAGTGGTGTTGGGGTCACCAAGCAATCCAGTTCACGGCTGGACGGTTCGTAACGTAGGATTAGTACATTTATAGCCCATGGCCCACCATTAGTGGGACCACCTCCATAGCAGCCCCAATAATTAGTGTACTATGGGACGCGTGTTTACGGAGATTCCCACGAGATATACATGGAGTCCGGTCGGGCTTTTAAAAGAATTCCAGATTGGACTCGCTCGAGTGCACTTTGAAGTGAAGCTGCATCTCACGTGTAAAAACACATACTTGTGCGAGATCAAAGCCGTTCATCACAGCATCCAGACGAGGGAAGATGTCATATCTACGAAACTAGGTCGGTACAATCATCAGATGGGTCGTGTCCGTAAAGAAAATCAACGGTCTGTAGATGTCGAGCAATTGTTCGAAATATGTTTACATGTAAGACATACATGATGATCACACATGCTCGATTTTAGATGCATAGGATCTATACAGTAAGGTAGCCTGATGATTCTGTCCCCACCTATACACGTGTCAATTATCACGTGTGAGATCAGTACACTCGTGCAAGTGGAGTTTGTATTTTCCTTTGTTTCATGATAATAGTTAATGATTAAAAATTGTTTTATTTGTGGAATGGCATTAGGACCTCTTTTGTTAGCTGTAAATGCACATATAGGGCTGTAAACGGGTGACTTTAGCATTTGCTGATGTCGACACGTCTATATTTTAAAAAGAGACCTGACTGTATCACATATATTTTGTGGGCCCCACCATGATGTATATGTTTCATCAGTGCTGTCCATACATTTTGTTACATAAATTTAGAGCATGAATAAAAAATATTAGACTGATCTAAAACTTTTGCGATGTATTAAAAATTTTGAATGGTAAGTATCTAAAAATGAATGGACATCATAGATTTGGATTATTGTGGGGGCTACCTATATTGAGTTTTGCTCAATTTTGTAGTTGAAATTCCCATGCCACTTGTTATATTATTAACATGCCTTTACAGCCAAATTTAAAAGACCTTTTAGTTTAATTAAAATGTAAGTATGACATTGCTTATTTTACTTATTATATTGAAAAAAAGATATAAAAATATTAATTTTACAATGTAAAATTATAATGATTATAAATATTTTTACTAAGGCTTCATCATAATTGTGTTTGACATTGTAATCTTTATTTAAATAAATATTATGAAATAATAGCGGTGACTTACTTTGGTTACGTTATCATTTAAACCAACAAAACAAACGGGCACTTATAATGAATTAAATAAGGTTTGCTACTAACATCCCCACGATCTGTTAGTGGTTGCATGTGGGTTATGTTTCAATGATCCAAACCGTTAAATAGAAATTTTCACCCGTGGATGGTAGCTACCCGAACAAAAAGCTCTCGAATTTGAACGTATCAACCTTTCATTTAACTCTTTTTCTACCATCTTCATTATTTTCTATAAGGTTACTGATACAATCTTCAGATCTTGAAATGGTTTTGGATAACATCCATCCATAGTAAGGCCCATCATATGAATGGTTTGGATCATCTAAGCGTGACCCCAAAACCAACCGCTACGGTCTTGGCGTTGAAAAAGAAAAATAGCAGTACGCCGAGATGTACTGTAGCCAAACCGTCGGATTGAAGGGGGTAATTCCGTCATTCAAAAGAGTTCCTGGCGAACCTTATCCACAAATATGTTCCCGTACGCTTTATCAAAAGAGAATTATCTTTAACGGCCCCGCATTATCAACAAATAAAAAATAAAAATAATAAAAATAAGAGAGAAGGAAAGGACTCTAGAGTCATTCTTGTAGAATGATAGGGTCATTTCAGTCATTTTGAGAAAAGCCACGACGCCCTAAATCCGTTCCCGCGTTAACCAATAACCCGAGTTAACTAACCTCGGATCATTTAAGCGTCAACCACCTGTGCATGCGCTGACAGCCGATTTGACGCCACGACGTGTCGCTTAGGAAAGAGGCGTGGGCCCACTCATCGCCACGTGGATGGCTGAGGGCCGATAGTTACTGAGATAACGGGAAACGAGACGGAGATAGAATCCTCTACAGCTCCTGTCGTAGGAAAGAACGTGCAACGTCCGATCTCCGTGGGCCCACCAGTGATATTTATATGGAATCTAATCCGTCCATCTGTTGAGTAACCTCGCTCTAGATTCTAAATAAAAATAAAGTGAATCCAAAACTGAGGTGGACCACACCACATGTATTAATATAGACTAGAACGCCCACCATAAAAATCTTCCTGATGCATCCAACCCGTTCATCAGATTATACCCGTCATGATAAACAAACCACTAAAATTTAAACAAGATTCAAAATTAAAATGGGCCATGTCGAGTAAATTTAGAACATTAATATACGAAATAGATTTCACACCCAAGCATTTTATCAATAGGATAGCTATTATTTACGGTTAATATGAGGTGTATCAACTAATAGATGGAGTAGATTTTCAGAATGTAATATACGTAGGCCCCAAAGATATCAGACGTTGCATGGACTTCGTACAACAGGTGTAGATGATTTTTACAACGAAGGAGACGGCAGCTGTGCCGTTAACGCGGCCCTCCTGTCGTGGTGCAGGGCAGCAGCCCGCATCCGTTCCCGAATGTAGGAGGACACGCACGGTCCACGCGACGAAGACCGTCCACCGCCACGCGTCCCGAGGCGTGGATGAGCCGGACCGACTATCATGCAAATGGGAGGTGGACACGTGTCGGTTTAGGATCGCGTCGGGAAGCCACACGACAGCTCACAGTATAGAAGGCTACTGGGTAGTAAAGTACAAGCGACGCCAGGTTGCTTTCAACGCGGGGTTGATTTTCTTTTGTCCTTTTCTTCTTCTTTTTCTCACTTGTGTTGTCCAACGTATCAGGACCGTCCATTTAGATCGTGGGTCTAGTTTATTGATGGAACAGATTTAACCGTTTGATTTCTCTCTCTTTGAATTTGGATAGTGTCAATGTTGGTAGCCGTCTAATCGATGGCTAGGATAGCTCCATCCACAGCGGCCTATTTAAGAAAAAAGAAGCTCGCTCATATGGTATGGTACCACCACCGTAAGTTTTGGTGGTACAGGGATTATGTGGGACCCACGTCAAATTTGAATCAGATCTGCCCCGTCCATCGTGTTTTCCACTCAGGATCACCGTAGAAGAAAAAATTCAGGCCGGTACAAATCTCAGGTGTGCGAAAGCGCGGGGAAAATTAAAATTCATGGCTAAGACCTTTAAATGGCGTGGTGTGAGTCAATTGGATCTTGAAATGATCTGATTTTTGGTTTTTTCCTTTCATATTAATGGAAATCTTCTGATGAATGGATTAGATGGAATGTACACAACATGGTGGGCCCCACATACGTTGTAGAAGGTTTTATTGGTTGGATGTCCCTTGCCACAGCTGTTTCTTGTGACTCGGCACGACTGACTTTCCTCTCGGTCTGGTTTCGTTCTAACATAGAAGAGAGAATCTAAAGGATGGGGCGGACTGGATGTACAGTTCATGTGGGACCCACAGCGGCCATGTACCATCACAACTTGTGGTCCCAATGGTACCGTATGACTATGAGGTCACCTCTTTGAAAAATGGTAAGTAGTCTTCAACCATACACGTGGTTGCATGGCAGTCCGGTTCGTCCATATCCGTCCCAATCGTGGATGGAGCATATTGCAAAAATAGGCTGAGACGATGATCGAAATCGTCTGATTTCATGCTTAGAGTATGGGCCTAATATCATACACTTCTAACTATCCTTTTTATGCTAATTTTGGTGTGCCCTGTAGTGACTCTGAGGCCTGCATGAGAAGGAGAAGAAAGGTGACCGTGGCTTGCATGAGAAGAAAGGAGAAAGGCGACCCTGGCTTTAGCAAAGAACCCTTCAATGCTTACGTCAAAATTTGAGTTTTTGAATAAAGGTTTTTTGGTGAGAGTTTTTGCATACATTTCATTATAAAGGTCTTTGTATTTATAATAGTGTCGTGCCTCATAAGGTTTCCATAATCAAAGTGAATTCCAATCTGGGATCCATAATCCCTGATATTCCTAGATTTTCAAAAGATCCTAGCCTTATTTTCTGGAAATATCGAATAGAGATCCAGAGTTTTGCTAGGTAACTTCTAGATATTGAGCGATATAGCTCGACTAATGCTTATCTCTTCAACACGCATGTGCCGAGACAAGTTTTGTAACTAATCTCCGTCCACTTTATTGACTGAGTCAATCTTTGCGTTGGACTAAAGCTCGGTCGGCTCTAGGGCCAACTAATCATAAGTTGACTTGGGCTTTCATCTGTAAGGCTTTTAATTGAGCTTTAAGGTGCATTTCTTCCTTTAAAGGTTTCACTTCATGACTCAGGACGCTTAGATTACGGTCGGGTCAGGTGCTACATGATCCGATCTATGCCTCTCTATCCAGCGTTTTATAGACTTTGGGCTTCATCCAAACTCGACATCCAACGAGTCTGAACCATTGCTTTACTAACTCTTCTGAATCTTAAGCTAACTTAAAAGACTTATTATATTTTTCCCCCAACCATTGTGATTGGTTCATCTGTGTGATTTTATATATTGGAGCCATCCATAATGTGCCCTGAAATTTCACTGGTTTTGATAAACGTACAAGAATGCCATATATGACAAGGATGTGTCTCGAACATCTCTAAAATGGTGGTTAACTATCACAGGAGTCTCTCTCAACAGGGATGGTTCCGTCGTTTTGGCACGAACCTCATGCCCCAACCAGGCCTGAGAGGCGTAAATATGCCACGCTGCATCTGTCGTTTGTTGGGACTTGGGACTCACGAGCCCACGTGTGTTGGGCCCACCTTTTGGTCATCAAAATCGTTCATATGGTCGTCCTGATCATGCGATGATCCTACCCATCTGATTTTATTCATTCATCTGATTTCAACCGTATACTGTATTTCCACTAATTGAAGGGCTAGGATTTTTCCAATATATTTTAATTTTGGTAAATTATCCATCCAAGACGGGGCTCGTCATATCAACGGTTTGGATCACTAAATACTGAACCCTATTTTTACAAACTACAAGCTGTGTTTGGGTTGTCGTTTTCTACTTGGACTCTAGCGTGGAAACGCGTCCGGTGTGCAGGGACCTGCAGTTACATGTGCCACGTGGCATACGTATGCTAGTCCAGCAAATCGGATTGCCTACTGAGTTACTCAGTACGCTTTTTATGGTACTGAGTAAACTCAGTTGGGACCACTGTTAATGTATGTGGTTTATCCACACCGTCCATCCATTTTTACTGATAATTTTAGGGGTTGATACCAAAATTTTAATGAATCCAAAGCTCAAGTGGACCATTACACAGGAAACAGTGTGGAATAATGATTTCCACCGTTGAAACCTTCCTAGGGTCCAAATTAATTTTTATTTGTCATCCAACCTGTTCATAAGATCACAAAGACATGGATGAAGAGAAACCACAAACATCAGCTTGATCCAAAACTTCTTTGGCCTCCAAAAAAATTTCAATGGTAGAGGTTCAATCAAACTGTTTCCTATAGTGTGGTCCACTTGAGATTTTAATTTGTTTAATTTTTGGGATTTAGCCTAAAATTATCTGTTAACATGGATTAACCGAGTGGATAAAATAAATAAATAACAGTGGGCCCCACACAGTTTACTCAGTACGCTAAGGCTACTGAGTTACTCAGTACGCAATCCGCTTCCCTAGTCCAGACCTACTATGGGACCCACAGTGGAAATTGCATGGCCCAGAAAACCAGGCTGATTCGGTCGTCTGGTACATGGACGTGGTCAAATCTTTTGACGGTCCATTTCTTTTGTAGACGTCTGGCCTCCCTTATGAGATGAGTAGACTGATCTTTGGCCACCGCATATGCATGGTTCGGGCACCCCTGCTGAACGGCTTGAACATCGCACGCGTGTGGTCTATTCGCACGTGCTACCCGCGGACGTGCGTCTCACATTCAGGGTTGGGTCCTTGCTTTTTGGGAATTTTACCAAAAAAAAAAAAGCAACCTAATTATACGGAATTTACATTGTGGCACCGTTTTACCGTTTTACCATTTTATAAAAACTCCCTTGTTAATCAATATAATGATTATCATTCACCGCCTTCTCTTGGATTTCTTTAACCAGCCATTGTGGGCTGCCGACAAGATTGGTCTTTTGGGTGGGGCCCATCCATAATTTTAAGTAAAATCCACCTCAAACATCAGGTGAATTACATCACGTTAGACCAAGCGTGCAAAAACTAACTACATCGGTGATTCAAGTGTACCATGTTATTAGAAAGTGTACACGTCCATGATCATTTTGTGAACTATTTCCTTTATTATGTTACAATGACCCATGTGAATCATGTATGACTTAATTTTTAAGTGACAGGCTTAAATTTTGATGTAACATCTAATGGTTGGAGTAGTTTTCATATTATTATCATGATAGACCTGTAAACTTAAAGGGTGGATGTCTCCCTCCCAATTGTTTACTCTCACATCACCCCACTTGAATAACAAGTTAGCCTGATATTATAGCTTTAAACATAAATTGAGCTTATGCATTTAAAGGTCGACGTATATTTCACCTGCATTAAAAGTCCTGTTGGAAAAAAAGATATTTCTTGCGACTTGGTTCTCGATTTTAACAAAGCCCTTTGTGATGTTTATTAATTAAGATGTACTTCATCCATTAGATATATAATCCTAAATTAGGCATAAAGCAAAAAAAATAAAATAATAATAATAATAATAATGTATCCTATGATCTAGGTGGACCACATCAAAGAAAATAGTTAGCATAGAGACACCCACCTTTGATTTTTGCAAGCTTACCATAATAAATATAATATATCCACTCCAACTACTAGATTCCACACAAAAATGTATGGCTTTGGCTAAAAATCATACCCATCTATGATTCATTGTGGGCAACACTAGTGGAAATAGTTTGAAAGACGAGTGTGTGTTGTACCATACATTGTTTCCAACCATGCGGTCCACCTAAATGAATCATGATTGAGCTGATTTTTGAGCTCTTGGTTTAACATGGGTGATGCATCTGGTGGTTGAGATGGATTTGATATAAACATTGTAGGACCCCAACCCAGCCAACCACCCATTTGCTCGCAGGCGGCTGAGAGAGATACTCGAACAATAATTACATGTACTAATGGAGTAGCTTTTGAAAACTTTTCTGAAAAAGGTATTGCACTGTAAACTCTATATTAACTAGGTAGCTTTTTATAAAATTCCCTACCTTTTACGAGCCACGCCCGTGAGGAATGCTGGTATGCAGCCTACTGAGTAAATGTTCCATGCAGTTCTGTCCTCAAGGTACGTGAAAAACATAACATGATCAGAACCGTTGATCTCTTGGATTAGAGTATGCATAGATTATGGTCCTAAAATCTCATTGATTGAACACCTCTAAGCATCCGGTCATTGTTAGATACTAATCATCGCTCCCATTTAATTTTTAGATATGGCTTATCCACCTGATGGTCCACTGGAACAACGGTTCTGATTTCATATTTTTGCACGCGCACTGTGAAGAGGCACTTCATACCATCATTCCTCTACAATCTGTTATTTCGCCACTCGCCCTCCGGTAATAACGCTTGAGCTGGGCCGGTAGCCTCTACCATACCTGTTGAACAGACGCCCGACCGTTATGGGGCCCATCCTGTTGTGCAAGTGAAATCCACTTCGTTCACCAGGTAATCCTTATCACCTTTAAGGCACAGACCAAAAATCAGCTCTACATAAAGCTAAGGTGGACCACACCACTGGAAAAAATGTAAAATATCCCAAAAACCACTAATTTTGCTCGGTCTGGTTCGCCTAAGTTTTGGATCAGTCCTATATATGGGATACATATGATCAACTTTGTTAGAATCAACTGATGAACGGATTGGATGGAGTGAACACACCATGGTAGGTCCTACGCAAAGACCTAATTTTGACGTCTCCTCCTTGCTGTTTCTTCTGTGTGGTCCAACTGAGTTATCTATCCGTCTGATTTTTCACAACATAAACTAATATCTGTATACACAGCTGATGGACGGAGAGGATGTCATACATGGGCCCATACAGTTCGGATATTGTAGCAGATTTCCGGCTGCTTGAGCTACGTGGTTTGACCCACACATTGATGGGGCCCATCTAGATCATCCTTCTAGTTGGATGATCAAATAAGTGTAATTTTGGTCTATTAAATATTTAAATTGGGACTTATAATTAGGGTTATTATTTTTGAGATACTTGTATGAAACGATGCAATTAATTTGTAAGCAATTTCTAAGGGGCCGTGCATCATCCATCGTACTCTATCAGGGTATTAAAGTTTTTTATCTTGTATATATAATCGTTTTTGTGACTACCAACCTAAACTAGTTCAAGCCAGTCTTTAATGGTCCAACCATGCTTTTGGCTACATTTTGTTAAACCAGAGATCGTTCAAATTGACTCGGGCACCTGATTTTAACACTGAAGTCTTAGTAGCAATCCCTAATTGGGTGGCTAACAGAGAAGTGTGAACTGACAGTGGGGTGTACTAACAAGCTAACAAAAAAAAAATTAAATAATAAGTAAAATTGAGCCGAGCTGAGCTCAGCTTGAGCTTTGTTTGATTGGACTTAACAACACATAGTCAACTGTAAATAAGTTATAACTAATTTACCATTATATTTTCTGAAAATGTCTATCTGGCGAAACCTTGCAAGCTTTATCATGATTTATGTGTTTCATCCATATTATCCATTCATTTGTCTGGATCTTGTCACCACGTGAGTTTAAAAATGAGGCAGATTCAAAGCTCAAGTGGCTTGCAATGGAAATAACTAAATTGGCTATTAAATGACAGAGGGTGTACCAACAAGCTAACCAAAAAAAAAAACCTAAATTTACCATTGAACTCACTATCTTTTATGGTGTGGTTTATTTGATCTTTGGATCAACCTCAATTTTGTGCTCATGCCCTGAAATGATTAGAAAAGACGAATGAAATGTGTGAATATAAAATATACATCATGGTGGGTCCATAGAATTTTGTTTCGAGAAGAGGTTAAAATTTGAAATATTATCCAAGTGGAATTATGTCTTTACCAAACAGTTTAGCAAAAATCATCATTATACTTTTACCACCATTTACCTTCAATCAAACGGGCCATAGTGGTATTAGTCTGGAATGTAAGCTCAGCTCACATCTAGAAGAAATCAGCTGAATTGGAAAACCCTAATTGGACAAAACCATTACTATCTGTCCTTTAAAACACCATGACGCAACAAACCAATGGCCCAAATTACTAAACTATGGGCCCTAGATGTCGGAGTTGAACACTTGATAAATTCTTACCATTGTTTTTTGGCATCACCATTCACGAAGCTCGAATTTCTGTATAATCCAAATGAGTCGCATATCACTAAATCTTTGGTCTGAAGTAATGAAATGTGAACACTTGCAAAAAACAAAATTCCTACCACATTAGGTACCGTTTGGCAGAAATGACCTTTCCAATCCTCTTTTTCTGCTTTCCAAAGAGCATAGGCCCACCATACAACAACCCAATTCATGCCTATCTCGCAAGGGGAAGTGGATTGGCTGGTGTACCACACACTACCGTTCTGGCTGGTGTGTGTTTGACGTTACCAAGTTCTGTTGGTCCCATCATGAGGTATGTGTTATATCCAAACCGTCGGTCCATTTGACGAGGCTCGTCATAAGGCTTGAGCCAAAAAATAAGATAGATCCAAATATCAAGTGGAACACACTACAAAAAGCAGTGGGAGAATTGAACATCTACCATTGAAACCCTTTTGGGGTCACAGTAGTTTTGGATCAATGTGATATTTGGTTTTCCTCTTCATACACATCATCATGTCCTTATCAATGGATTGGATGGAAAATAAATGTTATGGTGGGCCCTACGAATGTTTTAACGGTGAGAATCATTGTCTCCACTACTATTTGTGGTGTGGTCCATTGAGGTTTGGATATGACTTAATTTTAAGCTCATGCTCTAAAATGATCCCGTCAAATGAATGAACTGTGTGGATATAATAAATACATCATTGTGGGTCCCATGTAACTTTGATCTCCTTTAAACAGTTAGTACCCACTGGGGTGCTGACATCACCAAGTTCTGTGGGCCCCACGATGAGGTATGTGTTATATCTAAACTGTCTGTTCATTTTGTGAGATCGTTCTAAGGGTTGAGCCAAAAAATAAGACAGATTGAAAGATCAAGTGGACCACACTGCAAAAAGTAATAGGAGATTGAACGTTTACCATTGAAACCTTCTTAGGGGTCACATAAGTTTTGTATCAATCTATATCTGTTTTTTTCCTTCACCCATGACGAGAAAAAGTATTATGGCATGCCCTATGAATGTTTTTACTGTGGGAATCATTGTCCCCGGTACTATTTGTGATGTGATCCACTTGAGCTTTGGATATGACTCATTTTTTGGCACATGCCCTAAAATGATCTCACCGAATAGATGGACGGTGTACATATAATAAATACATGATGATGGCCCCAAAACTTTGATCTTCGTGCTCTTCCACATGCACCACGTACATACAGCAGCTAATTCGCTTCCCTCATAAGGATGGCGCAAAACACAAGTGGCGGGAGAAAAGGATACAAGACTTTTCCTCTCATACCCATTTTTGAGCAGGGATCATGATAAACGACAACCAAGTAATCACCTAGAGGGCCCACATCTTTTAGGACTAAAATAAGTAAGATCCTATGTTTCCTTGTCTTAAATACCTCTCAACATTTCCTTATATTTCACAAGATTTACAAATACGGTAGATCTAAGTGGTCCAAAAAGCCAAACAATTCTTGCTCCCATTTATACAACTACTTAAATTGAATCCCATTTAATAGAAATAAAAAATAATGAAATCATATTTTCCTTTGCATTTGCAACATATTTTGACCAAGTGGGCCCCACCAAGCATGGACATATGTGTTGTGGTAGTTACTAGTTAACTATCTATCCATTTGTTGTAGAAGTTGTGTAATTGCACAACCATCTCTCATAGTTGGACACCTGCACACGGAGGTTTCTGGATTAGGAAGAGAGATCATTTAAAACAAGTAAATGAAGATAAGTTTGGATTCCATCAAACCACATGATTTGGAGTGTGAATCCTTGATTAGGAGAAGAAGATTGTTCCTTTAGACATATTCCTTCACCAGTAAAATTGCACCCCTACTTCTGGGAACGTGAGACACACTCGAAACGATCCATCGATATTTCCATCAGTTTTCCTTGCCGATGGATTGACAAAATTATGAATAGACCACAATCTAACAACATTTATATTGAGGGTGTGTTTGAATAGACTATCAAATCAAATTTTAGTTATCTTTATTATATATGATGCGATCACAAAGTCAAAAATGTTTGGTGAGACCTGTCATGTGCTTCACAATATACAGTCCTTGTTAGGACTTGCGGAAGCACATTGAGAAGAATCAAATAAGATCGTCACAATTGCACCCAAAAATTCAACAAGAACGCAATATGAATTTACATGAAAAATCCTTTTGAGAAAAAATCACGGCACAAAGTGATAATGTAATATGAAAACAAAGTTACAAGATATGAAAACCTTATCGATCAAAGCCCCAAGAAGAAAAGCTCAAGTACTTTCTTTTCGAAATCTCTATCAAACCCTTAAGCACGTTTAGAGAACCATAATTCTTACCCCAATCATGATTACACTCGGTATATATACTATCACAATCGAAATAGGAAACAAATCGCACACTTTTGCAATTCTATGCATGCGCTCGATGGTATCTTCGATGGCATTGACAAACATCAAGAACTAGTCGATGGTATCGAAGAACCCTCGATGCCATCGAGTAACAAACTCCAAACTGTCTAGCAATTAACAAGGATTTTCTAGATTTTCTCGATGGGATCGAGCATTTGTCGATAGCATTGACATCCGCTTGATGAAGTTGAGTGGTTTGTCGATATCATCAACATACTCTATTATATAAAGATTTAAGACATTAGACAACAATCTCCACCATGTCTTTAATTTTTTCACTTCACTTCTCCTTTGTTGTGCTTAATCTTGCATCTCTACTTCGTCTCCATCATAACTCCACAATTATTGCTTCTTGTGCACATTCTGTCTTCATCATATCTTTGTCAGACCCAGACAAGTTGTATAGAAATTGAACTTTTCCACCGGAATCACCTTGGCAAGCATATCCATCATATTCATGTTTGTACGGATCTTCTCGAGAGTCATGCATCCTTCCTCAAGCATCTGTCAGAGAAAATAGTAAAGCAAATCAATATGTTTAGTACGTGAGTGATAAACAGAATTTTCGCTAAGTTTATCGCGCTTTTGCTATCACAATTAACTAGCACAATCTCTTACTGAAGTCCCAAATAATTTATTATCCTCCTCAACTAAACTCCTTCTTTAAATACTTATGTCACTGCTATATACTCAATTTCAATTGTAGAAAGAGTCACTATAGACTTTGCCTTTATAAGTCAGAATTTTACATGCTCTTCAGATGGTTGATTTGGGTCAAATTTGTATTCAACATTTTAAAATATAAATAAAGAAATAAAAATACATTTTACTTTTTTTTTTCTCATTTCTTCTCCCATGTGTGTTGCACATGTTATACCCATTCCTTATAGTCTTAATGGAAACTACTAAATCCTAAGGGCCCGTTTGAGAGCGGAGATTTGGAACCTCCTGAATTCGAACCCCCCGATATTTGAAATACACCTATTGTGTTTGGCATCTTGGATTGGGAATTAACTTTAATCCAAAATGTCACGCCCCAAACTCAGAAACCGGGCTCAGAAAATTCTCGATCGTCGAATCCGGTGCCAACAGCCTCCGTAGTATCCTATTCTCGGTTCCCAACATCCATACGCCAGATTTCGATCCTGGGATCTTATAAGGAGGATTTTCCAATGTACGTTTAAATCGTAATAAGCATAACCACAAGTTTACTTAAGTCATAAAGGCAACATCATCATCACATATCCACTAATATAAACATTTGAATACAGTGCTGAAAGGGAAATACATATGACAAAATCAAAGCTCCAGAGGTCCGCTGCATGCTCCAAGCTCAATGTGCTGCAACCTAATGCCACCTACACGCATCTATCGTGCATGAGCTTATAGAAAGCTTAGTGGGTGGTGAAAGTGTGTGCACAAGGTAAGTGTCAAATAAGCAATATTAGAGTAATCAGAGTAAGCGGAAATACTGATAAGCCCATAAATCATACAATATCAGAAATACTGGCAAGATCATAAATTATAAGATATTAGAGTAATGCAAAAATATGCTGATAGGCCCATAAATACCATTAGCCTTATCCAGGCTATGCGATGCAAAAATATAATAAAAACAATATCATATACTGATAAAGCAATGTAGATCAACTATGCAATACGAGGACAGTAAGCCAGATATCAGATGTTGATGATGCAATACAATATGTAGTGCAAATGAAACTGGCCAAGCTGGAGTGAAGTTGGGATGATAGTACATAGTATCGCAGGCTATGGGGTCCATCACAAGGGACTTCTATCCAAACCAGTCTCATACCTAAATTTGGATAGTCAGACTCAATGTAGTAGACTCCTGATCTCAGGTTAGTCGAGTGCCTAACCGAAATCCTTACCATTACGAAGGCACACAACAATTTGTTACGCACCACCAACCCGAGTGGATGGTGAATGAATGCATGAATAAATATGCAACTCATACTAGATAACTCCACATATCAGTATGGTTTCTCTCTGGGATCATCACCGGGGTGTAGTACACTCTACATGCAAATCGCCGCCCACTGACCCCCGACCATGCAAGTGGAAGAGACCTCACCATCCGCCTGGCCAGTAGTCAGCCAATATCTACCCGACACGTCGATAGCGGACTCATTCACGAGCTGGTCAAACTCAGCCTAGCAATGTCTCCTACCCTAGGGCAGGTAAGGCCACATCCCCTCCCAACCGATCACGACACAGTGGGAGACGCGACCTCCTCGTATTTGGCCCCCATGCGCTCATATATATCCACTTGGTCTCAATGTTGGAGCGTCTCCTGGCCACGGACGTTTAAAGATTTTCACCCATGGACATCTATGACGCCCGTATGCTAGAACTAAACATTTTCGGTGTCTCATCTGGCCATCCACGATATGCCTGTAGAGGTTATGACCCTGATATCGCTAGGGCGTACAGTAGTCACAACACACAATGCAAGATGCATGAGTCATATAATCTAGTCATGCATCAATCATGCGCATACCGTGTGCTCATGTGAGATAACCTTCACCTAGTGGGGAGTCTCATAACAACCTGCCTAATGACATACGCAATGGTCAACCACATCTCATAACAAATATGCAGATGATGCGTATGGGCATGTATCATAATGTTATGCTGTCACATACTCATAATCGGTATTAATAATCGGCATCAACAATCAGCCTCGACAATGTGGACATTTAACCAACATTGCCCCCAAGGAATGACCCACATGGAGCCTAACATATAGTGGACCCATGGCCTCACATAAGAGCTTAATATACAACACCATGGGCCTTACTCAATAGCTTAATACACATCACGATGGACCTCTCACATGGGCCTAATATACATCACAATGAGATTCATCGCCTGGCCCTCAAATGGGCCTCATCACATAGACCTTATATTCATCACATTAGGCCTTAAACACGGGCTGAATACACATCCCAATGGGCCTTAAATATGGGCTGCATATATATCACATTGGGCCTCAAACACGGGCCGCATATACATCACAACGCTACGCTAGCTCATACACAATGCGTATACTAACTCAGTCGTAGCCAATAATGGAGCCTAAATATGGCGGGGTCCATAGGAGGACAGTAGACCTAATCCATAACATGAGGATCGGTCTTCGACAATCGAAATCGGCCTCGTCAATCAGACTCGGCCTCAACAATCAGAATCGGCCTCGATAAGCGGCCTCAATAATCAAAATCGGCTTCGACAATCGGAATCGGTCTCGACAAATGGAATTGGCCTCGACAATCAGAATTAGCCTCATCAATCGGACTCGGCCTCAACAAGTGGCCTCAATAACCGGAATCGGCCTCCACAATCGGACTCGGTCTCGACAAACGGAATCGGCCTCGACAATCGGAATCGGACTCGGACTCAATAATTGCCCCCGACAATTAGAATCGGCAGAACAAGGCCTAAGGGAAGGTCACAATGTGGACATTAAACTATCATTGCCCAACAATGTGGCTATTTAACCAACATTGCTCCCAAAGAGTGGCCCACATAAATATCATTATATGCATCATGGCAAAATTACACATCACATCGGGCATTGAATACACAACAGGTGGGCCCTGCACCTGGGCCTCAAATACATCACATGGGCCTCACTAAATGGGCCACATATACATCGTATTAGGCCTCGCCCATGGGTCAAAAATATATCGTATTGGGCCGCACATATTGGCCTCTCATACATCATATCGGGCCACACCCCATGGGTCTCGAATACATCGCAATGGGCCACAACCCATGGGCCCCAAATACATCTCAATGGGTTGGGCCCTACTCATTCCAAATGGGCCCATCAATGGACAACTTGGATAAAACACCTACATCACGTGGGGACCACGTGAATGGACGGTGTGAATACATAACATATATATCACGGTGGGTCCTACGACCTGATAGACGGTGAGAACTTGGATTATATCTAAAATCATTTCAATAATTACAGGTGCAACATGTGCATCATTATACACATCATTCTATGGGGCACATGGCACCCTAATGATGATCAGCACTGCCTAAACATTATCTAGCACCGTCCAGCACAATCTGGATGGTATGGATAACATAAAATAAATACATCAAGGTGGGTCCCACATGCTGACAGGGAAAAATGGATGGACGTGTAAATATAGAACACATCATCAAAGTGGGCCCTGCCCGTCCAGAACATAGATGGACGGCGGCTAACAGATACATCACTGAGGGGTCCCACGTGGCAGGTGGGTCCACACGTGTGGGACCCACCAGCAAAATGGATGGACGGTCATGGATAAAACACGTACATCAAGGTGGTCCAAGACCACGCCCAAACATATGGACTGTCTAGACATAACACATATGCAAACAAGGTGGGCCCCACCCCTCACACATGCAGCACATGTGGGGTGGGCCCACAGCTGCCAAATGGAGGGATGGTAGGACGGCATGGAGTACATACATCGAGGTGGACCTACAGAACTTGCTGCGTCAATTCAGCAGTTGTAGGCTGCTGGCCATCCAGATGGACGGCCCAGATAAACACATGCATCATGTGGAGTCCACACGTGCGTGGGTCCCAAAACTGCAAAGCAGCATGAATAAAACACACACATCATAGGTGCCCATCATCCCTGCCTTTGGACGGTGGGATGCAACCCATACATCACTGTGGGGCGTCCATGTCCCAACTGGACAGATGGATGGAGTGGATATACAATACACACTCCAAGGTGGGTCCCACATGGGGCCCACTATAACATTTATTTATCGTCCAATCTGTTAATAAGGTCACAGGGACCTGAATGAAAAGGAAAAACAAATTTCATAATGATCCAAAACTTCTGTGACAAAAGGGTTTCAATGGCAGACGCTCAATCCCCACTATTTCCTACCGTGGGGGCCACATGAGTTCGTATATGGCTAATTTTGGAGGGCCCACTGCCCTAAGGGGCCCCATCAAAATGCAAGGTGGTGATGTTCACATGCATCATGGTGGGGCCCATGGTTGGGACCCCCTGCTTCCAGCGTCCTACGCAGTAGGACGCTGTTGCAATGTCAAGAGGACGCCAGCAGTAGCAGTGCCTGCTGCCTATATTTTTTTATTTTATTTTTTTTAAAATAAGTTTTTTCACAGTTTTTCGTACGCGGGGCCTGCATCAGGTGAATCTACTCCAACCATTGCATTCCATGGCTCAAGACAGACCAAACAAGCTCAATATGCGGTATGTTTTGTGTAAGACCTGTATCTTAGTCCGTACCATTCTTTAGGCTTCCGTGATCCTTCCGGTCGAATTCCGGCAATCCTTGACCCGTATCCGACGTTTGCATGCGATCCTAAGCCGGGTCTCGCATACCAAAGTCAGCTTGAATTGAAACTTGTACCTTAGCGACTGTGCTGTCGCAACGGTTCTAACGCCACGACTCGCGCATCGATCCGATACCTAGGCTAGAAGTTGTGGGCCCGTGTTCACTCTGAAGAAACGTCGCGCGTTGCGAATTTCGAGAAAATCTCTATGTCATGTCCCATCAATCAATCAATCATCCAAGTCAAGTACACACCATACCCTAAGTACAACAACCCATCTCTCCTTTTCCATAAGTCAACTCTCTCTCTCCCCTAATCATCACTCTTTTTACAAATTTCAAACAACATCTTACTTCCCCATCCCTTTTCCTTACACCCACCACTCCATCCATCCCTCTTATTATTCTCTTTCTTTCATTTTCTTAAACACTCTCCCAAGTAACAAATTCCATACGTCCAAGCTCCCTTCCATAACAACAAGTGTGGCCCACTTTCTCACTCTCTCATCTCACATCTCAACCATTCATCCATCATCTACCTCTATCAAACTTGAAGGTAAGGATCTAAGGAGGCTAGGGGAGTAAGAAGAAGGAAGATGGGTGGTGATCCACCGTTAATTCTCTTTTTAAGGGGCCTACTTATGATGGGACCCACTTGATGTATCTGTTTGTGATTAAAGAGGGGCCCATAGTAGCGGGGTCCCTCCACTCCACCGATCTCTCTCTCTCTCACTCTTTCATTGTTGATGGCCCACCCGATGATATATATATATATATATATATTTATATATATATATATATATATATATATATAATATCCAATGAGAATTTTATTACAAAAATACTTGCCAATGCAATAATTGCTGTCCAAACTTGGATGAAGGAAAATACAAACATCAGCCGATCCAAACCTTGGTGGGCCGCCACGTGGACCCACCTTGATATATTCATGTATATCCATCACCGTCCATTTACCAGGACGGTGGGACCCCACAACAGATATGTGGTGTATACAAACCGTCTGTCCAGCATCCAGACCTGGACGCTGGACGTGCTTCAGTAAGGTGTGAACAGACAGTGGGCGTACCAACTTGACTTTTAAGCTTTTTGGGTAGGCCACTCATACAGGCCCCACCTCGATGTATTTATATAATCCACGCCGTCTATTCCATTTCTCAGCCTATTTTAGGTGTTGAGCCAAAAAATGAAGCCAATCCGGTAATCAAGCGAACCATACCATAGGAAATAGTAGTGTTTACCGTTAAAACCTGCCTTAATGCTTTCATTCACCAAAACATAATGCATATTGGACTTGATGGGTTTGTATTGAGCCATATAATTCAATGGTTGGGCCGAATTTCCTTGATGCGGGCACCACCTGTGAAAAACCACAGGAAATATATATATATAAAATACATGTGCAGTAGCGTCAGAACGCACGCAGGCAGCGCCTGCGCACTGACGGATGGACGAACGAGCTGGGACCCACGACCCCAGCCATGGGCCCCATTGTGATGTGTATGGGCCATCAACACTGTGTATTTGGTGGGCCCCTTTTAGGGTGATGGCCCCCCCGAAAAATAGCAGAAGGTGGTGCTCAGGCAGCCCACATCACAGGGAACAATGTTGATCGAACGGCTGCCATTGAAACCCTTTTTGGCGTTCAAAAGTTTTAGATCATATGAAATTTGTTTTTCCTTTTCACCCAGGTCTAAGTGACTTTATCAGCAGGTTGGGTGGAAAATAAATATTTCGGTGGGCCCCATGTCTGTGTGACCTTGTCAACAGGCTGGGTGGAAAATAAACATTATGGTGGGCCCCGCATGGGACCCACTGATGAATGTATTGTAATCCACACCTTCCATTAGTGTGGACCCCACCATGAGGTATGTACTTCATCTATGCCGTCCACCCCTATGGGACCCACCATGATGAATGTGTTGCATCCAAATTGTCCAACCATTTTTTTAAAAGATAAATTTAAGGCTTGAGGCAAAAATAAGACAGATCTATTTATCATATGGACCACACTGCATGGTGAGGATTGAACGGCTACCATTGAAATCCTTTGGGACCTTATGAACATATTGGATGGGGAATAAAGGTTATGGCGGGTCACTAGAATTTTAATGGTGGAAATCATTATCACCACTTATATTTGGGTGTGGCCCATTTGATATACATAGGGCCTATTGGCGTAGCCCATTTGATGTACATATGACCCATGTGATGTGGCCCACTTGCCATATGAGGGCCCATTTGATGTATGCAAGGCCCATGGGTTATGGCCTATTGTAATGTATATGAGGCCTATTAGTGTGGCCCATTGATGCGGCCCACTTGATGAATATAAGGCCTATGTGATGCGGCTCATTTGATGTATTTGGAGCCCTTGGGTCGAGGCCCAACGGGATGTACCTAAAGCCCATTGCAATATGTGATTCCTCCATGGTCTATGTAATGATGTTCATGGCAGGTCGTGCCTTAGGAGCAATGATGGTTTGACGTCCATATTATAAGGATAGTGTTGGTTAAATATCCGCATTGTCAATCTCCCCAGGGCCCATTGATAGATTCATACTTGTAGGCCGTCTAGGCCTATCTTCGTTATGGTCAGAGCCCATTACTATATAACATGTTTAGTATAGATACATGATTCATGCTCATACGCATCATATGTATGCCTAATATAAGGAGTGACTGATCATAGCATGTCTTCAGACAGATTGTTTATGGGCTCCCTGATAGTCGGAGTTGCCCTTCATGAGAGCGCGGTACGCGCAAGATTGTTGCATGACTGGTAGAGTGATTCATGCACTTGCATTCGTGTGATTACGATTATTGTATGTCTTAGCGACATTAGGGCCATAACCTCCATATATATAATACATGTGCAGCAGCGTTAGAACGCACGCAGGCAGCGCCTGCGCGCTGACGGATGGACGGACAAGCTGGGACCCACGGCCCCAGCCATGGGCCCCATTGTGATTGTATGGGCCATCAACACTGTGTATTTGGTGGGCCCCTTTTAGGGTGATGGACCCCTCGAAAAACAGCAGAAGGTGGTGCTCAGGCAGCCCACATCACAGGGAACAATGTTGATTGAACGGCTGCCATTGAAACCCTTTTGGGCGTTCAGAAGTTTTGGATCATGTGAAATTTGTTTTTCCTTTTCACCCAGGTCCAAGTGACCTTATCAGCAGGTTGGGTGGAAAATAAATATTTCGGTGGGCCCCATGTCTGTGTGACCTTGTCAACAGGCTGGGTGGAAAATAAACATTATGGCAGGCCCCGCATGGGACCTACTGATGAATGTATTGTAATCCACACCTTCCATTGGTGTGGACCCCACCATGAGGTATGTACTTCATCTATGTCGCCCACCCCTATGGGACCCACCATGATGAATGTATTGCATCCAAATTGTCCAACCATTTTTTTAAAAGATAAATTTATGGCTTGAGGCAAAAATAAGACAGATCTATTTATCATATGGACCACATTGCACGGTGAGGATTAAACGGCTACCATTGAAATCCTTTGGGACCTTATGAACATATTGGATGGGGAATAAAGGTTATGGAGGGCCACTGGAATTTTAATGGTGGAAATTATTATCACCACTTATATTTGGGTGTGGCCCATTTGATATACATAGGGCCTATTGGCGTAGCCCATTTGATGTACATATGACCCATGTGATGTGGACCACTTGCCATATGAGGGCCCATTTGATGTATGCAAGGCCCATGGGTTATGGCCCATTGTAATGTATATAAGGCCTATTAGTGTGGCCCATTGATGTGGCCCACTTGATGAATATAAGGCCCATGTGATGCGGCTCATTTGATGTATTTGGAGCCCTTGGGTCGAGGCCCAACGGGATGTACCTAAGGCCCATTGCAATATGTGATTCCTCCATGGTCTATGTAATGATGTTCATGGCAGGTCGTGCCTTAGGAGCAATGATGGTTTGACGTCTACATTATAAGGATAGTGTTGGTTAAATGTCCGCATTATTAATCTCCCCAGGGCCCATTGATAGATTCATACTTGTAGGCCGTCTAGGCCCATCTTCATTATGGTCAGAGCCCATTACCATATAACATGTTTAATATAGATACATGATTCATGTTCATTCGCATCATATGTATGCCTGATATAAGGAGTGACTGATCATAGCATATGTCTTCGGACAGATTGTTTATGGGCTCCCTGATAGTCGGAGTTGCCCTTCATGAGCGCGTGGTACGCGTAAGATTGTTGCATGACTAGTAGAGTGATTCATGTGATTATGATTATTGTATGCCATAGCGACATTAGGGCCATAGCCTCCATAAACACATTATGGATACCAAAAATACTGTTTCTAGCGTTGAGGCGCCATAGATGTCCCTGGGTGAAAATTTCTAAACCCTATGGTACTAGAGGATGACTCCAACGTCGAGACCGAGTGGATATATGGGCGTATGAGGGTCGAATACCAGGAGGCCGCATCTCTCATTGTGTCGTGGTCGGTTGAAAAGGGGTGTAGCCTTACTTGCCCGAGGGTAGGGGGCAATACTAGGCTGAGTTTGACCAGCTCGTGAATGGGTTCGCTATCGACGTGCCGGATAGGTATTGGCAGACTATTAGCCAGGCGGATAGTTAGGTTTCTTACGCTCACTTGGACTGTGCGGCTGGGAGAGCGACAGTGCCATTTGGAGTGTACTAAACCCTAGTGATTATCCAGAATGAGAACTGTACTGATATATGATGAGGATTGGCATGCTTGAATTGCATCTCGCATCGCATGGCTTTGTTATGGCCGATAGCATTCATATCCTTCATCGCATAGCCATGGTACGGTTGCTTGCATTCATATACTCATCAGCATGATTTCGCATTACTCTGACCATATATTTTGAGTACGCTCATATTGCGCACACACTTACACCACCCTCTAAGCTTTCTATAAGCTTATGTACGATCGATGTGTACAGGTGATGCCTAGACGCAGACATAGCCTTGCCGCAGTTGGAGTGTGCAGCTGAGCTTCTAGAATTTTTATTATTTTTATTATATTGTATTTCCCTTTCATACGTATTGTACTCAAAGTTTTTTTATTATAGTGAATTTTGTGATGGTGTTCTTGTAGTTATTGTTCATGGGTTATCTTATAGTTATACTCATTACGAATCAAATCATGTTTGAAATCCTCCTTGTAGGATCCCAGGATCAGAACCTAGTGTATGTGTGCCGGGAGCCGAGAATGGGGTACTATGGATGCTGTCAACGCCGGGTTCGGTGATCGAGAATTTTATGAGCTCGGTCTCCGAGTTTGGGCCGTGACATTTTGGCATGTAGAAAAATTAAAGTGGCTCTTAACGAATTTTAACAGTAAAAATCACCATTCTCTAAGCTATGGCCTGCCAGAAAATCAGATTAATTTCATTTTTCGTCTCAACGCCTAAAATGAGCTGGGAAATGGCATAGATGGCGTGGATTTGATCAATGCATCAAGGTGGGGCCTATATGAGCTGTAACATCCTGGATTTTTACTGTTTTGGATTTCCAAAAATTCTTAAATTTTTTTATTAATTAACTTATAATATCACTTAATGACCATTAACACTCAATGATAGTTTAAATACGGGTGGAACCAATAAAGAACCGCACAAGTCCGTTTAATCAACTGTAGGAAGCCAACAAATTCGCCCGATCACCTGAACATCAAGTTTAGCCCCATGATTCACTCACAAAGGGCCCAAATCTAATCGACCCGTCACTAATAAATGAAGACAATCATAACTAAATTAAAGATCTAACCGAAGCCAAGTCAGATAAGGCCCGGATCTTAGCTAATAGACCAAATCAACCCCGTTGCTCTTTTAGCCTAAAACCGATGGTTTAGAGTAATCATGATCAAATCTCCACTTTCACTAGTTATAAATAGGCCACATTATGAACATAGATAATCCAAAACCTAATCATTGCTCACGAGAAATCTCACTACCAAATTCATTTCAGAAATGCCCCGATTTTCCAAACAAGCTCTATACCACTCGTTGGCGGGCCACTAGTTTCAAAACTATAGAGAAATGTTTGTCTTACTGGGCTCAACGTCCATCGCGGAAGTCGGACCTGGGTGTTGTCTAAAACCGCTCAACTTGAGCTAAAAGACGAGTACATGAGAAGTGCAAATACTCGAAAAGAATGAACTGAAACTTAAGTGAATTTGGTCGTTCACTCTTATACAAAGTTGTGGACTTCGGACCGTCGGTTTATGACCAAACTTTACCCGTGGAGTAAGGATATTTCCCTACTCATATCCGTATAGCCGCAGCCCCGATCGACCATCGGTGACCGTTGAATAGACTTCTAATCATATCTGTCGATCGGCGCGTCCAAATGGCGGGTCGATTATGTCAATGCGTAGATCATCACTACGGCCAACTATCCAATGGTAGGTATCGACTCCTACACCCTATAGTGGACCCTAGAGGCTAGAAAAACTCTCCCATAGGGTTAGTATAGTAAAAACCCAACACTTGGGGCCATTGACACCAAATCTGGCATTGTAAAAGGGCCTCATTTGGGGCACCCCTCTTCCCATACGATTTTTCATTTTCAAAGGAGAGAGAGAGAAAGAGGGAGAGAGTAAAGAGAGAAGAGAGAGAGCTAGGGAGAGTGAAGAAAGAGAGTGAAGTGAGAGCAAGGGTGAACCATAGATCGAGGTGGCCCAAGGAAACCCAATCTTGCAACTCCCTATCCCTTCTCCAAAGGAAAACCCTACACCACAACCACAAGAATCGTTCCGTTGATCATCTAGGTAAGATCCCTTATCCTTTTTCTTGAAACCCTTGTGTTGAGAAGGGATTTACATGAAGATTCTAACATGCAAAGGTGTACTTTAGGGATTCCGGCCGATCGACCCCAAATCCACACTCCTAAGTGGTTTTTCAAGTCTTCAATGATCTATAGGTGCGGACTATTGTTCTTAGGTGGCCTAACACCAATTTTAATATGAATCTAATGATTTTATTTGTTGGATGATGTATTTGGGTAATCTAGCAAAACCTAGATAAGACCTTACACTTTAGATCCCCCAAATTAATGTGGAATGATGATGGAATGCTTGTTGTTTCTCAAACATGATTGGGTATGTTAATGATAATTGTTTGTACATTCTTTGCTCAGTTCATATATGATGTTTTCCCCATAATATATTTGATGCACTAATACCCTTGTGTATATTTTGGTGTTAGGAGATATATAAAATGTTTGCCTTCCACACTAACCCACACAACACATGCACCTTTATTTCATGATATTGTTAGCATTTGCCTTGTAAAAATCTGAATTCTATAATGAAAAGTATGAATGCATGTTATTACCTATGCTAGTTGATAACCCATATTAGTCGGCATGCTACACATTACCACCAAACCCTTGGGTTGGTTAGGAATATGAGAAGAGTGAAGGTGGTCCCGTTGGTAGGACTATCCTAAGGTTAAACCCATGAATTTGGGTGGGTGCGCGTGGACGACAGTAGTTAGACTACATGGGTCGCTTGTACCCGATGTCGTCTGTCACATGCTTGCCTGAACTCGTGCGGTCTAGCTTATTTACTGACCAACCTTGTTTTGTTTCTCCCTGTTTACTCACATATGTATGGAACCTAGAACACCCTACAACCGTTGTAGCCCATCAATAACCAGATTGAAACCGATCCACCGCCTCGTGAGCCGGGCATGGTGGAATGGAACACTATGTCCGAGCTGTGAGCCTACGTTGGGGTGACGCGCCTCCCCGTAGTGACCGCGAGCGATCCCTTTTTCTCAGCACTCCCCATGTGCTCAAAGTCGGGGATAGAAAACTCGACGGGATCAAGGATCACGGGGTCTTAGCCTCACACGTTAGGGGGCCTTGGCCTCGCAACCAGTTCAGGGCATTGATATGTGGGGTGTATCAGTTTTTCCAACCTGCTGGATGAATGAAATTAACTAAGAACTTGACTAACATTATCATCGCATCGCACTAGCTAGGTTGGCAACTCGGCAGTCGAGGTCGCTCTGAGGGAGTGTTGGTCATACGCGATCGTTAGATGGAGTCGCTCGAGGGAGTATTGTGGTGAGGGCATGCATCATATCATCTATCATACACACGTATTAATAAGATTTATTAAGTGCTTATAAATGTATTGTCTTTCATTAAATTCATAATTTAATTAATGCCTGTTGTAGCTTAAGACTAATAGCACCTACTGAGTTGATCACTCACTCCCACTCTGGGACGGTATTTTAAAACACCAACCAGACTCTCCCATAGTTGCAGGTAGCGATGAGTTCGAGGAGCTGAGTAGGGCTGGCATTGACGAGGAGGACGAGCTGTCCTACTTCCAGCTGGTGGGCAGTCCCCCATCGGCTTAGTAGACGGATTTTGGATCGCTGAGTAGTGGACTCAACGCATTATTATTTTGAACATGTTACTCTTTTGTGATTTTGTTGGGCAACGCCTTGTGAGACCCACTTATATTCTTTTGGACTTGTATATATTTGACCTCTTTCATTTCAGTAGATTAGTTGTGATTGTGCTTCATGTTCCAAGAAATTCCACGCTGCGCATTTACAACCTGATTAGATGCAAAATAGTGAAAAATCGGTTATAAGTGATACCTGAGAACTTGGGAGTCGAGGATATGCACGACCCCCAATTTTCAGGGCGTTACATGAGCGGTCCACCTAAGTCTTGGAATCAAACTGATATTTTTGTTTCACTGGACGGTACACCACACTGTCAGTTCACACTTCACAGACGTCCAGCGTCTTGGGACGCTGGATGGTTTTGGATACAACACATATTAAGGTGGGCCCCACCTTCAGACGTGTTGTCCAAGTGGGCCACCATATGCATGGATGGTGTGGATAAGACATACATTAAGGTGGGGTCCATCCGAGTAGGCCACACAGCCACATCATCACATGAAACAATTTTTTAAAAAAAAAGAGAGGGAGAGAGAGAGACACACACGTGCGATGGAGGAACCTTGACACTATGGGCCCTCCCTTCCATGCATTCAATCGTACATCAAGTGGGTCCCAATACATGTGGGCCCACGAAATCAAAAATCAATGGTGGAGATTACTTCTCTACCAAAATGGAAGGTCTAGATGACCCCTTTCAAACTAGAAAGTAAACATCATGATGGGGTCCATGGAGAATGGCCCTATCATGGAATGATCATGAGAATCAAGGTGGGTCATCGGCCACATCTAGAGTCCAAAGTGAGATCCATACCATCAATCGGTAGGCCTCACTTGGCCCATCATCAAAAGAATGAAATCTAAGCTTATAGAAGCACCCACTGTTTAATCTTCTTGGTCCGATGGAACGCCGATCTCCCTGTGTCTCACTTTGATGGACGGTGATGAGAAAATGAAAGGCTAGGATGATGGATCTTGGGATGGAAAGTGGGCCACACAACACACTTTTCTCCCTTGAAATTGCTTAAACGTCCACCACTTTGTTGCTTGAAAAATGTGTTGAGAAAGAGAGAGAGAAATGGCGGTTGTAAGGGAGAGGTGATGGATGTGAGTTGATAGGTGTACTTGACATGTATGGGTGTGTAAGAGAGAGAGGGAGAGAGTTGACTTTGAGGTTGCTCTTGTACTTGACATGAGGTTATTAATTGATTAATTGATGGGACATATTGTAGAGATTCTTTTGGGATTGCAAACGCACGGTGTTTTTCTCGAACTGAACGCGGGCCCACATCTCCTGTCAGGGTATCAGATCGGTATGCAAGACGCGGCGTCAGAACCGCGGCGACAACGCAGCCGCAATGGTATAAGTTTCGGATTGAGCCGACTTAGGTCTACGGGACACGACTTAGGGTCGTGCGCAAACGTCCATTATAGGTCGGGGATTGCCGAAATTCAACGGAAAGGATCGCGGGAGTCGACGGAACAGTACGGGCTAGGATGCGGGTCTTACACAAAAGTAGCTATATATGGTATGTCTATAGGGGTTCGAATTTAATTACGAAATCAACTTTAATATCTCTAATTAGTGAATGTATGTAATGTTTGAAACAATTGTTGTAATAAGCCCACTAAAATATATGCTTTGCTCGAAAATGATGAAATTCCAAGTATCGGATGGGCCACAAGTACAAGATCGTGTCCGAGTGACTAACAAATGATTTTTAACCATTGATTTATATGGACAATGTTTGGATGACGCTGATCATCGTATTAAAGTAATTTTATAGTGATGCAATATTAATCTAGTTGTTTGGGTATATCATTAGTGGGCCATGTGCCCAATAGTTTAATATTCTACTGATGCATATATTACACATGTAACTCTTGCAATCATTTTAGATGCAATGCAAACTCTTGCTCAGGATTTGAAACCCCCTCTTTGAAGGGATTTGAAACCCTCTGGATTTGAAACCCCCAGTTACTTTATGGTGCCAAACAAGAGGATTTGAAATCCCCTCAAATCCAGCCAAATCCACGGTGCCAAAAGACCTCAACATGAAGATGGACCGGTCCCAACATGAATCTTGATAATCAGGCAGGTTCATACGTTGAGTCAGATTGTCAGTTGTCCATTATTTCTATCAGAGTGGCCTTTCTGATAAGTGGACCCACCTTACTTTTATGCCTGGTGATTTTTGTGGACTATGGCAGGGCCTGCCATTTCCCTTGTGGGTATGAGCCACCGAAGCAGCGCGTGGGCAGAAAAAGATGGTATAGTACCACAAGTTGTGGTACTTTGCCTGCAGATATCTTTAATTTCCTTTGCATGATTGAAGACCGCCGGCTCCAAATTTCAGTTACATTACTTTCAACCTGTGATACCCAAAGTACAACCTGGGCCTAATTTCATTTGTGCATCCAAACACAGCTGCCAGGGTTCAATGTAGCTATTTCCATTCCAAGCTTGAACTGATTTAGGCCGGATTTTGAGCTGGTTAAGCTAGACCTATCAAGTTAGGTTTACTTAATTTTTATTTTTTTTTATGTTGCTAGCCCTAGCCCGTGGCTGTGATCATGGTTTTAAGATTTTGGACGCGTACCATGTGGCTTATCTGAGTTGACTTGGACTCTGGAACTAATCCAGTTCAACACCACATGTTGACTACGTCGAGTCAGACGAATTCTATTCTAACTTGGGTGAGTTCCAACTCAACTACACCTTGATCCATAGCTCAAGTGTTAGACTGAGTGAAGAAACCTTCCTTTCAATACCGAGGACTTGGTATCGATTCCATAGTGGGGGTGGCTAACAGTGGAGTGTGTAATGACCGTAGGGTGTGTACTAACAAGCTAACCTAAAAAAAGAGAGAGAAAAAGTTCCAACTCAACTCAAGATTGGATGAGTAAGTCTGAGTCGCTGAGCCTCTTAACCATGGCTATCTTCCTGCATGAACTCTTATTAGCTTGGATGATTCTTACCTTAGCAAATTCCTTTGTGAAGGCTCAAATCAGGACCACCCACATGTAGGGATGTAGAATAGATGGTTTATGCCTTGAATTGATAATATTATTGATAAAAAGCCTTACTAAGGTATACTGACAAAGCTTTAATTATTATTTATATAAGTCCTAATTCTAAATTCAAAATAGTAAATTTCATTAACTTTTTAAAAATAATAAATCATTATTAAATTGACTCAAACTCTTTCTTATGATTTAAATAAAAACTTTAAGTTATTATAAGACTTTCGAAATCCTAAAACACCCTAAAATATAAAAATAAAAACAAAACAAAACTTACTAAAATTATAAACTGTAATTTAAAAATACCAGGTACCAATGATTATAATATAAAGATTGTCAATAGAAAGTGAAATAAATAATATAGCGGTTGACAGATACGGTGTATGCTTCTTACTGGATTCATTTCAACCCATTTGATTGTCCTTGATTTTGTACTACATCTGTGGCCCACCCACATGTCCTGTGTTTGGTTGCTAGATTCATTTCCATTGATATGATTGTCCTTGATTTTGTACTACATCAGTGGTCCACTCACACAGCATACTCTACTGCAAGAAACTAAAGACAATGAATCAGATACTGTACTACCCATTTTCTAGACATGTGAGTAGTTTGATTTTTTTCTATCTGGACTGTCCACAAGGTGGGCCTGATTGTAGTGGTCCACAAACTATATGGATTCACAGATCTGGCAAATTGACTACTGGACCTGAATTGTCAAATTTCTTTAAATTTCAGGGCCGCCCCATATCGTAGGATCTTGATCAGATGGTTAAGGACTGCCCAATCAGAGCCAAAACTCACAGATTCAGGCCCACCAATCTGATTATCAGTATCAATCAAGGGAGTAGTCGTACATACAGTACTGTGATAGCAGTGCCCTGCTCACGTGGGAAGCACTCGGGCCCACATATATTATTGTGGCATGCATGCCAGATCTGGCAATACAGCAGGTGGGCCACAGGGCCCCACCTGTCACGTGCTGGCACAAAAATCAGTAGAATCTAATCATTGGGCTGACATTCAACCTGCCAACACGTGATGATTTAACTGCCCTGATGAATAGGGTAAAACACATGTAGGGTCCTTAAGATAAACGGACAGGATCCTGCACACGCTTAGGAATGTATATTGGAGAGCATGTGATGTAGGGATCTGTGGGGTCCACCGTGATGTATAGGTTTTATTCATGCTGTATATTCTTTTTTTTGGAGCATTTTATGATATGAACCCAAAAATCAGGCAGATCCAAGGCTCAAGTGGACCACACAGTGGGGATTGAACGGCCACCATTAAAAGCTTCTTGAGATCCTTAGAAGTTTTGCATCAAGCTGATATTTGTGTTTTCCTTTCATTTAGGTCTATATGAGCTTATGAACAGGTTGGATGACAAATAAACATCATGGTGGCCCCTAGGAAGGTTTGAATGGTGGGTGTCGTTATCACCACTCGTCCCTGTGGTGGGGTCCATTTGAGCTTTTGATCTGCCTCATTTTTGGCTTCGTAGCCTAAAATGATCTGGAAAAATGAATGGACGGTGTAGGTAAAACGTATACATCACGGTCGGCCCCATGGAGCCCCTGCCTGGGCAGGATATGAAGGCCCTATGTGAACAGACCTTTAGGAATAATATCACTTTTCATCTATCGTTTTCAAATATTTGTCTCCTCTTGAACTATTCTTCTCAAGAAAAAAAACAGAAGAGCAGCACACGTGCCAACGTGTCACACATGTGGGCCATGAAAATGCATGGATAAAACATCAAGATGTTCACTCCTTAGGTGGACTACACAAGTATGTAACCATTCCATTTTCTCAGTACTTGTGTGGGCCACTTGATGAGCCAAACCAATCTGATTTTTGGGCCAGGACGGACTGGGCAAATCCACATGATTCCCATCAGATGAATTGCAAAGATCCTCCACGTGTACCAAATTGGCACGTGTTTTTCAAATCTCCTAGAGAGATTCCCTCTAGAACTTTCAAAAGAAAAAAAAAACAGTTAAAACCATCAGACACAATCATCACCGTTGAAAACAATAGTACTCACGCATTGCGCATGCCTTTTGGTAATCATGCTTACCTTAAAGCAAAGCTTAATCTCTAGATATATGGAAATCATAAGTAGTGTTACAACTGAGCCAGTAGGGCCCAAAGCATCAAGTCCATCTCAACCGAACAGTTTTGATTGGACTGGGTGGGGCCCACCAATCGATTAATTCACCAAGTACTATTAATTAATTAGACTGTCCACGTTTCAGGTTTTTATATGGATTGCCTACTTGATCGAGTGGGCTCAAAATTCAGGTCCAGGCCCAAACAATCAGCCCAGTCCCAAGATTTCTTCTACGACTCTAAAAAAGCTCATATTCTATGAAGGGGAAAAAATAATAAAGGGTTGGATGGGCGTCAGAAACAAAAGAGTCAATTGGTATGTGGGGCCCACCTATAAAGGTACAATAGCAATCAAACAAGGTCTATAGGCTCCCGTCCACACATCAAGATGCAACAAAATAAAAAAAATTTAAAAAAAAGGCCAACGTCGCAATAAATAAAAAGGATCGAAAAGGAAAACTCGAATGAGACCGCTCTGGTGGACGTCAGAAGATCGTCTCTCTCTCTCTCTCTCTCTCTCTCTCATATGTAAGAGCATATAACATATGGGGTCCAGATCAAGTAGTGTCGAGTGTCCACAGTAATGAGTGCATCACATCCGTTCCATCCATCAGTTGCGACACCTCAAGTTCACCGTGAAAACTAAAAATCAGCTTGATCAGACACTCAGGTGAGCCACACATGAGCGAGAAATGAAAATCATTTCTATAACCACTAACTTAAATTGGGGTGGCCCATCTGAATCTCCGATCAGGATGATTTCTAGCATCATGGCCTAACATCGAAGCACACACCTTGTGGATGGGGTGAATCTGATGCACACATCATGGTGGGCCCCACAAAGGTGGATATTACCATGACTAGGACACTGTGATAGGTGCAACTCGATGGTTGGTTCGGATATCCTACAAGCTTGCTAAGATTGCACGTGTGTGCCACGTGGAAATGTGCGTGTTTAGATGGTACACGAGGGGTTAGCATGCCTCCATTGACCATCAGTGCAGATCTTAGCCTGTCTAATTTTAAATAAAAACCATAGAAAATATGGAAATTTTGTTGGAAACCGAGTCAAGCTAATTTGGGCGCGTTTGGATGCACAAGTAAATTAAATTGCAATCAGATTGGATTTGTTTTTATTTTTTATTTCTCAGCGAAAGATGATAGACGATGCATGATAAGGGTACATAGCAAATGGTCGGCTGCTTTTGTCATTTGGGCACAGCGTACGTGTGAGAACAAATGGCATGCTTGCATACATACATACATCCATAGAGGGAGAGAATCATTTTTATCTCTTTTTATTATTGAAAAATAAATATATTAGTAGTTGAAAGGGTTTGATTTTGAAAGCCCCATTCACACTCCTCTCCACACGTACACTTACACAGCACACGTGCAACTTAGAAACCTATGTGCTCCATCTGAATCGTTCATAAGCCGGTCCTCACCATATAGATAAGTATTAACAAACTCAGGACGGTTCACTCATCAGGAAAGCCACACGTGTGAGTACATTGAATGTGGACCGTTGTTTAGTTGCATGGGCTTACCCGATAAGTGGACCACCAGTCTAATTTGCGAGGCTGGCACACGTGCGGTGTTTGTGGAGAAGGTGCATGTCAGCTAGCAAACCACTAACAATTATCCATATATATGTACAATGGACGATTGAGATTTAACATCTTGGGATGGCCCCACTTGTAGAAGACTCGAGTAACTGGTCCACTTCCCAGCTTTGTCTGGGTGCAACCTTGTCATGAACTGGTGCATACACCTGCACCAAAGCAGCAATCACACTAACAACAAAATCATTCCATTTCAATAATTTCAGCAGCCAAACAACCAACCAAAGAAGACCCTACAACCACCCTAAATTGATACACGTGTCCACCTCGCACCTGTGTTGGAAATCCAAGCAGTACATTGGGTGGGACCCAGTTTCAAGATGCACAAAACTAAAAAAAAAAAAAAAAGGCAAGTATTTTCTTGTCTGGAGTCGAGCTGACAATGGTTTACAGTCCACCCAGTGAATAACTTCCAGCCTATCATGTTATTGCAACATCCAAACATTCCAATGGGTTGGCCCTACCACAATGATTATCTGATGAAAAAATCAGCTATATTCAGTCATCAGGTGGGCCACACCATAGAAAACAATGTCTACTCGTTGATAAATAAGAAAATACAAGTTTGGCCCACGATATGAGTGGATGTGGCTATTTTTGCAATAGGCAATAATCATGACGTGGACAACCTATTGGACGGGTGGGATGTGCTACCCAAATAAAATGTTAGAAGTCATCTTGTTAGTGGACTGTCCACTGTTTTCATCAGTGTGGGGCCCACCTGATTATGGACTACGCTGAGCTTTCGACCAAATCACTAAAATAAAAGGTGCCCCACATGAGACATGGCTTAGATGTTCCACACGTGTAGATTTAGACACACAATCTCCACACGTGCCAATATGACTGATATCTTATGATATCTTACCTCCATTTTCGTGATTAGTTCTTCTGCTGTTTCAGCAGAAACTACAATATGCCTTGCAGAATCCTTTATAAAGCCTTCTTCCACACCTTTATCAAACAATGCAAGCAGGTTGTTGTAGTAACCATCCACATTCAACAGGCCCACCTGTCCCGAATCCCAAGACCATGAAAACCCAAATTCATGAAATCCCATTTCACCAAATTTCAGACAAATCGAAAAAAGACAATCTTACTGGTTTCTCATGAATTCCCAGTTGAGACCATGCTATCATCTCCAGTAGCTCTTCCAGGGTCCCATAACCACCTAAACAAATCAGGCTACAACTTCAATCAAGTGGGGCCCACTTTCCACACACACATGATTGATTTGCACACACCCATTTCACCTTTTTTGTTTGGCACCACTTCAATTCCCAGGCATGGGAAAATGGGTGTATCCAAGTCAATGAAAATATTCAATAATCATGAGAGAGAGAGAGAGAGAGAGAGAGAGATTAGTAGTATTTGGATTGACCAGGGAGAGCAATGAAAGCATCTGCATTTTTGGCCATTTCTGATTTCCTTTCATGCATATCTGCAACTGTTTTCACCTCTCCAATGCTTCCTCCTGAAATCTGCACCGTTGAGTATTGAGTTTGATTTTTTATTTTTTTTGTCCTTTTAAAATTAATTTCCAGAAAATCTAAGAAGAAATGGAGAAATTTGAGAAAGATACAAATACCTCATGTGGGAGGAGAGCTTTAGGAATTACACTGCCAAAAGACAAAAAGAAGATATTGACACCAGGTTTTTAAATAAGAGATCCATAAACCAATCATATTTGATAACGAAAATTCCAAAAAAAAAAAAAAAAGAAAGAAAAAAAAAGAAAAAAAAGATGATGAAAAATGCATAAATACCCAAGAACATGGCATCCACCATTGAATACTGTCTGAGAAATGAGGCCCATCAGACCTACACTTCCACCACCATAAACCAAATTGATTTTTCTCTCAACCTAAAATAGAAAAAAGAAAGAAAACAGGATTAGAAAGCCAATTCAAAAACACCCCTCAAAAGTGTAGTATTTCAATTCCAAAAGAATGGAAAGTGGGTGTGTGGAAATCAATCAGGTTGTTGTAGATATCAATTCACTTGTCTTATTACCATCCGTTTTCCAAGATCAAGAGCTGCATCACTGAATGTAGACTTGTTTCCTGATCTACTCCCACAGAAAACACAAATCCTCTGAAATCTCCTTCTCTTTTCACTCTCTACATGTTTCTCTTCAACCCCTTCCATTCTTTCAAAAAAGGTGGAGAGAGAGAGAGAGAGAGAGAGAGAGAGAGAGAGAGAGAGAGGCTACACCCACAAACCCAGACAAGAAAGTAAGAGATAAGCCAATTAGAGGAAGCGAAAATTCAATATCTTCTATAGAAAGAGGCAGTAGCAGACACCCTTGCTTTTTACACACTCTCTCTCTCTATAGAGCGCCCTTTTGTCTGCTTAAACAACAAGTACTTGGTGTTGGAGAAGAGCCCAACAAGAATCCATCTCATCTATGCTTTTTTTTTTCCTCCCCCTCCTTTCCCCAATCAAACTCTCTCTCTCTCTCTCTCTCTCAGAAATAAATACATATGCTGGTAGTTCTTGCATCCTTGGATTTCAGAAGACCCAAATATCCTTTCTTTCCCATCTCTGCTCAGTCCAATCACATTGCTTGCTTTTCGCCCACTTTACAGTACTTTGGCTTTTCTACTTTCCCTGTACATACACTGCCCACCACGCACCACAAACTCCTCTCTCTCTCTCTCTCTACTTCTACATCTTTCTGCCATGTTCCACAACCATTGATTTATTTTGTATTTTTAATTTGAGTAGTTGCTTGCTTATTTATTTTGTTTATTCAATGCTTTCATTGTTTGGTTTCTTTGTTTCCTTCATTCATTGTTTTTTTTTAAATCCATGCTTTTGGCCTCCTCGTGGCCTAATCCTTACATCTTTAATATAGATGCGTTTGGCTGTCCTTACATCGCCTTTTGCTGGAATTGATTTTCCCTCAAATCTAACTGCTCCATCATTTTGGGTTCCTAGTCAAACTCAGTGAATCGACCATTCTACTGCCAGTTTATGTACGTAATAACTCCCTTTCCTTTAAGGTAACTCATGTACACGCCACACATGTGCCAGCATGACATAGATACAGGATCCAATCGATTCATGAGATTAGTAGCACTACGTAGACACCCTGTTCAAAGAATCAGATTGATCTACTGTTCAGGTGGGCCACGGTTCACGAAACAAATGCGCCACTGCGAAAAACTTAGAGAAAGTTTTCTAATCCATCCCCTCTATGAGCGGACCAGATATTTTTGAGAAAGAAAATCTACATAGTTGGACCCAGTTGATAGGTGGCTTGGATTTTGTACCTACCCGTCCTGCTATCACAAGTCCTGGCATGTACATGACTTGACTTCTACACGCCTGTATACTTAATATAACTCTCTTCTTTTTTAAAAAAAAAATGGAAGTTAAGCAGCACAATGAAGTGGGGCCCACTTTTCATGCTCACGTGATTGATTTACACAATTATTTCTTTCCTTTTTTTTTTTTTGGGCACTTAGTGCAGCACTCTACGTGTGCTCCAATACACGAAATTTGGTAAAACTAAGGTTTGGAAATCGGTTTTGGTGCTATCCTTGCATGGGCTGCGTTCAACTCATGCAGGCTAATTCAGTTGAACTGTCCAGGGACAATGCCATGAACTAAGCACCAAGGTATTGGCTATGAAATGAGTTTTGGCATCTAGCAGCCTACCTCTTGACCCAAACAGAGATCATACCCACACTGCAACAAAATAATTCTTTTTCTTCGTAAGTGTTATCCGTGTTGGGATTGTGCTAAACAAATCTAAATTCAATCAAACAAAATAAAATTAAACATTTAGAAAAAAAATTAAAAAAACCATGCACAAAACACAAATTTTACATAGAAAAATCGTCACGGGAAAAAATAATGACACAAAGCGATAATCATTCTATTAGTAAACAACATTACAAGAGATGATGCACTCACAATAGTGAGAATTTCTTTAGAATATTGCGGAACATTAGATTATTTTTTTTTCTAAAACCCTTAATGACATATTAACAATCTCTTAAAATACTTTAATTTCAATTCTACCTATATATATAGCATCATAATAGAATAGAAAACAAATCGCACACTTATGTAGTTCTGCATGCACTATTAATTTAAATGTCAATTGATTGACGCTAATTGAGCATCATTCGATCGATTGAGTAAACGAAAGCTCAAGGGATCAAACTAATCCAAAATTATCCAAAGAGTAAAAAGGATTTTATCGAATATTATTAATCGATCTAACATGATCTAATCTATCTAATGACCAATCTACACATATCAGAGTTCACTCGATTGATCGACCAAAGTGGTCGATCGATCAAACCCATGTTCTATGTACAGATTAAAAACATCTCACAACAGTTCACACATAAATCCAATTTTTCAAAAAAAAAAAATCTTTAGAATTTTTGTAGTTTTTTTTTTTTTTTAAATGACGTGAAGGTGTCCCTGCCCCATTTTGAGGTGAGATTATTCATCGTTGATGCACGCAATCACCCATATACCACATGCATCGGGTAATTAAAGTCGCATATGTTCGTATTTTTTTAAAGATGTTGATTTGTAGTGTTATCTTATCTCTCTCCTTTTTTCGCACATAAATCATTCCATATTTTCATTTTTAATATGAAAAATTACCTTGTGATTAACATTTTAAATTTTTAAAAAACACCTTGTGGTTAACATTCATTGGTAAACACTTAACAAGACCATGTCATAGTCATTATACTTAACTATTAACCAATAAGAAAAACTTTTTAACCATAATTTATATAAATGGTAAAATGAACGTGTGAGAATCATTTTTGAGCTAATTTTAAGACTCTTGAAAGGGTTTGATGCATTGTGATGAAAGAGGTTGACAGAGCTTTGGCCGTCATCGTAGAATGTGGATTTGGGCTATACATGGAGGGCAATGGAGTCGCTTGGGCAAAGGTAGTTCTAGATGGCCCAATGGACAATGAAGGTGAACTCACCGCTAAGATAGACGGCAATGGCAATCTTGGAAATAAAGCACATCCAAGCTAGGGTAGAATTTGATGGGCAATGGAGATTGATCCAACCAAAGGGTGTTGTTGGGTTTGTATTTTTGCCCATGGCCTTAGTCTTGTTGCCCTATATTCATGTCATTGGTTAGGTTTAGGGTTATGTTAGGAGGAGAGAGAGAAAAAAGGTTAGAGTTAGGGGGTGAGTTGGGAGGGCTAACATTATTTTTTACAACAAGATTTTGCTAGCACAAGTCATAACCATATTTTTTCTATCCAAAACTTCTACTAGAGGGTTTTTTTTATATACCATATTTGAAAAATGGAAGGTGTTGCTTAGCAAAACCATAGTCAATAAAATGTCATATGATAAAAAACGGTATATAAAATGTTCAGGTTTAAATCAATAAAAAAAAACAAATATTTAAATATTAAAAAGTTAAGATTTAATTTCATGCACGTGTATATATTATATTTAAATAAAATTGAAGTAAAAGGCTTCCATTTAAAAAAATTATATTGTCTAAATGCAGAAACATATGTTGGTAATTAAAGAGTGGGTTAATATTATTCTTTGCCCCTACTAAATCCTTCATTTTAAGTATTCCCCATATAAATTGATCTTCCACCATTTGCCCAATTTTATCAATGGTGGTGACCACCAACTTTTATTTTTAAATCGCTTTCAAAAGATTTTTAAATAAAGTACTTTTTTTTATAATTTAAAAAAAAAAAAAAAAAAAAAAAAAAAAAAAACAAAGGTTTAATTTGATTTGCCAAAAAAATAATTATTTCTATCTTATGATACATGTGGAGTTCTAAATTAATTGTATAAGTTTTATTTTTTAATGTATAAGGCAAAGGGTGTTATATGTCAAAGCCTCTTTATAAACATGAGAAATCATCTAATGTGATTGGTGTTTGGAAACCTTTCCGTGCCCATCGCTTATCTGGACCATCCATTAGGTTTAGATAGCCCTTCTTTTGCTATTGTACAAAGATCACAGCAATCGGATCGTACTAAACATCCACGCATAAATAATCTTGTCCATTCAATTTTGCATGCCACCGATTAGATAGTGTTGATCATTCAATCAGTATTATTTTCCAGAAAACCTATGAAGAGTGGGGTAGGCCGAAATGATGGTCCAGATTGATGATGTGGAAGATTTCCGTACAATTATCTCAATAGATCATCCATCTTTGTTATAGGTGTAGAATAGGGTGGTAGTTCACACCCCTTTATCAATGATTGTTATTTCACGTGTAATTTTTTTCAGGGCCTGTGTATCACCCATCTTACTCTGCCGGAGCATCAAAGTTTTCCTTCTTGTTTAATACAAAATTGGCACCATTCAAGAAACTAGGGTTGCTCTTTGGAAGGACATGCATGGAGGGTTGAAAATACTCGTCTACTATTCGGTGGGCCCCATCTCTCCTAATTAAACCACTTTTTCTATAGTCATTCTAAGATATTTGCCTTTGTTGTTAATAGCTTAGTTGCTTAGCTCATCTCAACCGTTGGGTGGTGAGGGCCCCAAAATTCTCTTAAATTGCCCACAAGGGTTGATCAGGTGTGAGTTGACCACAACTAATTTTAGTGTGGGAAAACATCCCAACCGTTGGATCTTCAATCTGATAGGTTGTGAGGGGTGTCATCAAGTGCGAGGACTACCTTGTTGGATGTGTCCCACCACTGCTTCGATGGACGCGTAGAAATGACTATAACACTGGCCTCACACGTGGAAACAAGTCACGCGGATGTAAGATTTTGGGTCCTTTTATAGGGTTTGATCTGATTAGATCCTGTTGGGCCCACCTCCTTTGGTGTTTTGCAGCAAAAGAAATGAAACACATGTATATACTGTATAAAACACTTTTTCTGGACACTTTATTACCCGTACAACAAGCGTGCATACTTATTGATCTGGACCATCCAAACAATGGAGTACCTCTTAGATGGGCCATAGCCCAAAATTCATCCTCGTTGGACTTTCCATCTGTTCAATCAAGTCCCAAAAGCGCATTTTTAGGTGGCCCATTGTATTAGATGGTCCTGATCAACTGGTGTATGAACTAGTTAGACAGTAGGCATGGTTTGCATGGTTTCTCAAAAAATAAATAAAATAAATCACTCCTTGCAAAACAAAGCCTATAGATTTTGATTCCGATTTTAGCAAGTTAGCAAAGGTACAAGATAACTATTTTGTTAATCTACAAGCTAATGAATATTTGTATATTATAATCACATTCTTGAGAAACGGGTCATTTTGGAGAGATCCAATGCAAAAAAATAATAAATAAATAAATCACTTCATGCAAAACAAAGCCGGTAGATTTTAATTTCCTATCTTAGCAAGCTAAGGTACAAAAGCTATCTTATTACTCGTTTTGATCGTATTCTTGATAAATGAGTACCATGTTACTATCATAGTTTCGAGAAATGATCCATTTCTCTCATAGCACTATTAAGATATCTTTCTCCAAATTGCATTAATTAGGTCACTTGGACAATTCAATTGATCCATCTAAACTAGGAGTGCAGCTTGGGTTGGGCCAACTAAAACTCAATTGGCTCCACTTGGACTTTGGGACATGTTGGATTGAGGTTGGGATGGGCTTGGATTTAAAACCCTCAACCAAACCTAAATTGGGTTGGATTTGAATTTAGTCCTTGGGCAATCCAACACACATGTTATAAATAGTCATAATTTGGTCAAATGCATAAAATTATGAATAGTGTCAGGCGTACTAAAGTTGTATCCGACTTGAATCGATTAAATGTTTATAACTTCGGGCACCTAACTAGCTAAATTAGGATTGGACCTATGAAGGTTGATTTAATTGTTTATTTGCCGATTATTGTAGCAATCAGACAATTTAAGGAGTGGTGAACTTAATTTAAATGTGACATACCACCATTATTTTTTATGAATAGCATGTTCAAATTGTGAGCTCCTTTACATGTGCTATACGTTGAAGTGTTTTACATATCTTCCAACCATTCACAATAGGAACTCGAAGTTAAATGATCATGAGTCACGAAATAGAGTCATGATTTTATTAGAAAGGTTGAAATCATCTACAACTTGTTTTAAGCAATCCACAAAATGCCCAATTTTTATGGGTCTAACAATGTTCTATACCTGGCATTCAGTCTACAAAATTTTTAACTTTATTTTGTTGGTGTTATTTTGTTAGTTACATGTATTGCTTTAATGACAATACTTGATGGTACATATTTCATTTTGTGTTAATTTATTAGTTACAGTTGTTAATTCAACTCAAACAGACTCCATCCATATTGAATTTTGATAATTTATTAGTTACAGTTGTTAATTCAACTCAAATGGACTCGATCCATATTGAATTTTGATAAGGTTGAGTTTGTTTGGGTTGCTTCTAAAGTTGGGTTGAACCTTAAGCCAACTCCACTAGAAGTTTGGGTAAGGCTTGGGTTGACCCTCAACCTAACCAAACCCTTACCCAAACCACTTTACTTGCATCCCTAATTTGAATTATGCAATATTCATTTATCTTCATGGTTTCTAAAATGAATGGTTATGAAAAATAAGATCAGCTCAAGAGTGAATTACATAATCCAATCCATGCATTTATTTCTTGTCGCCCCATTGAATGTGTAATTCGATTAATGGATGATTTGGATATTGCGGCTAAGATGCGAGTACTATAATTTATGTTGTTCCAAGCATGGGATCAATGATTTTTTTGACGCGGTGAATGTCATAAACATGTCCATATTAGAAACATCCTTTCCCCTCTTACATACCCATGAAACTTAGGAGTCATTTGGCACCATTAGTGAAATCCTTAATAAGAGTTTGGATTACATTTAAAATGCTTCCAAGAGTTAGCATGTGTAATATGTGTTTCACTAGACTATTAAACTATTGGGCACATGGTTCACTGATGATATTTCAAAACAACTACTTTATCAATTGCATCACAATAATTACTTTAATATGATGATAAGTGTCGTCCAAACATTGACCATGTAAATTAACTGTTAAAAATTATTTGTTAGTCACTCAAACATATCTTGTGCTTGTGGTCCATCCAATACTTGAAATTTCATCATTTTCAAGCAAAAAATATATATTTCGGTGGGCTTATTACAACAATTGTGTCAAATATTACATACGTTCTCTAGTTAGATATATTAAAGTTAATTTAGTAATTAAATTCAAACCCCTATAAATATACCATGCATAGTTACTTTTGGATTAAAATTAATTTCCATCTTAGGATGCCAAAAACGATACGAGGATTTAAAATCCAAGGGTTCCGAATCCACAATCCCAAATGGGCCCTTAGCCTTTTAAGCTTTAATATCAAGCTCTTTCTACGGTCATGTTATTTATACAAGGGCAACACATGTAAAGACAAAGTGATCTTTATAATCGGTAATTCCTTAGTAATATATTACACGGTTAGTAATATATTACACGGTTAGAAGATGGAGAGAGACATAACTCCGGTACTCTTGATTTAAAAAAAAAAAGAAGAGAGTTTTAGTGAAGAAAAAAGCTTGTTAAATCTCTATTTTAAGGACATAAATACATTGTTGGGCCACATAAATCTTTCACTCTCTCCCCCGTAGCTTTTAGATTTTAATGTAGCTATTTTATTTCATGGTTGATTTGGTTGCATCATTCGTGGGCGGACGTTTTCAAAAACAAATTTCTCCTTATTGTAACATTTAATCATTTCTTGAGGGTGGTCCACATGTGGAGACAGGGACATACGAACCCTCTGCAGACTCTACAAATTAGAGAAGACCTAAATAGAGCCTATAAATGGCTAGCTTATTTGGCAGGTGGGCCATTCCAAGCCTCAATGCTTGGATGTAGATGGGTGACTGGCTTCAATATAAAAAGCAATGCAGACTTCTATGATAGCTCACCGCTATTTTTAAAATAGTGTCCTACCCATCTATCTATAAGCAGCTTGTAGGCATATTAATACAGTGGAAACAGTACAAGTTGGGCAAATGGGTGATGGGTAATAATTCTAAATTAGATTTTTTAAAAATCCCATTTCTGAATCCAATTTTATCAAGTAAACGGTCAAGAACTTGCTGTGGCCCGCATTTAGACGGTTAGGATTTTATGGTGCACACAGCATGTAGGGTGAGCAAACGTCCTGCGTTTTTTAAACGGTGGTGAACTATCATGTTTAACATGGTGGGTGAGCAGTGATACGGACTTATCATATCCATTAAATTAGATTTTCTTTTCTAAATATTCATTTAGATAATGGGCGTTTTTGTAGTTTACGAAAGCTATGATTATCAAGTCAAAACTAATCATGTCCACGCGAAAATTGGTTGTTGTAAACATCAGGTGCTGGGTTTATCTTCTGCAAACAATCTTGTCCGTCCATTTTTGCATGCCACTGACTTTTAGCGATATGCACAGTCATGATTATTCGTGGATGGGATCCACCCCGTCCATCAGGTGGACCACCTTGTGTTTGGACTGGGCTCTAAAAATCAGGCCGATTCAAAACTCAAGTGGGCTACCCCATGGAAAAGTTGAGATGGGAAGTTCACCGTTAAAATCGTACAAGTTAAGACGGGAGGTCCACCATGGCGTGCATATGCCATTCACTCCACTCATCTGAGTCAACACACCAGGATGAATGGATTCCCAAAAATTCAGGACATTCCAAGACTCATGTGGGCCACACTACGTTTGAATTTAGAGTTTCAAGCATGATTTTGCACCATTCCCTATGGTGTGTCCCATTTACGTCTTGGATTTGATTTATTTCCAGGATCTATGGTAAAAATATTCTTGTGCACCTGATGGATGGTGTAGATCTGATGCATATTCTCTTTCGTGGTGTTCGGTCGGTTGTAAGCCCGCCCACCGTACGACAGGGATTTCACATGCATTAAAAAATGTGAGTTACCAAACGCCCATTTGGAGATGCGTGTGAAGATTCCCTCTCCTTCCCCCAATCCCCACTATTGGATGAATAGTGGGAAAACATGTGCGCACGGAATGTTGGTGAGCACTACGCGCACGATGTCTTTTTCCAGATCACGCAGGCGCTAGGCTGTCAACGTGCTGGGCCTGGGTGGGCTTAGGCCCGAATATTTATCGTTTCATCGGGGCCTTCGGGCCGGGCCTATTCAAAATTCTAATTTTCCTGGCCCGAGCTCGCCCCATTGACACCCCTAGCTAAGCAAGCGCTGATGACTTTTGCCGTGGATGTAGGTTGGAGGACCCATTTCTTGTCATAACCATGATGGGGCCCATCTGGCTGCATGATCAGATAATCCAGACCATTGGATGGGTTTGATCTACCATGAATGGGAGACTGCATAAATATTGCGCTGATGGGACAGTCGTAACCACTAGATTTTCGCGTTAAACACTTATAATGCTGCTGATCAACTGCATGGCCCAGAAGGTGGAAAATCCAAACCATCCGTTCAACCGGCTGGCTCATGTGAGGACTCCCCAACCCTACGGATCAGAATCCACTTAAAATAGGATATGCTACGACCATCTGTATCTAAGGCTGCAAGTGGACTGGACCCACATTTTGAACTGATTGGGATGGGCCCACTAAAAATGTGGATTTTCCTCTTCTCTTACATGGAGAAGACGGTAGTAATCATCTGATTTTTTTCCCTTCGAAGTCGGACAAGTCACTATCTTGCTTTTGACTGTTCATTTGATAATCTGATAGCCATCATTTGGACGGTTGGATATCTCTTCCACAATTTGGCCCAAAATCCTCACCCACGTCCATCCCATGTATATGTTCTGCTTGTACTAAGGGCAGTCAATGGGCTCAAGAGGCCCATTACATTATCAGGCCTGGCCCGGAGGCCAGCTGTCCTAAAACTCAAGGGCGTCATACACAGGTTAGGCCCAAGTCCAACATGGGCCTAACATAGAAGGTCCAAGTCACAGCCCAAAAAGTAATAAAATCCAATCCATTGATCAAGTGGGCCATGCATACTCACATTTGTCAGATATAAGAAATGTAAGTATCAAGCCAGGTCAGGTTGAGTTGGGTTGAGCTGGGATAAAATAATAAAATGACTTTAGCCTCAGATGGACCTGAAAATTGATAGGGCCAGTCAGGTCCAAGCCCGTCTAAGTTTGGGTCCGGCTCGCATGGCAGGTGGGTCACTGAGGGATGCTGCGCTGTGGATGGGACCCTGATTGTAGAGACCACCTTGATGTATGAATTGTATATCTATGCCGTCCATCTGTTTTTTCAGCTCATTTTAGAGTATGGGTTCACAAATGAAGCAAATCCAAATCTCAGGTGGACCACACACCACAAGAAACAGTGGTGATTGACCGTAAAAAACTTTTGTTGGACATAGTAGTTTTAGATCAAGATGATATTTGTGTTTTGCCTTCATCCAGGTCTGTGTGACCTTAGCAACAGGTTGGATGGAAAATAAACCTTACAGTGGACCCGAGGAAGATTTTAATGGTGGCCGTTCAATAGACAATGTTTTTTATCTGCTTACTTTTTGGCCCATGTTCTAAAATGAGCTGAAAAAATGGATGGACGGGTATATATACAACAGATACATCAAGGTGGGCCCCATGGTCAGGGTACTACCCACGTGGCTGGATCCAGGATTGCAGCCAGCTATTACGGTCCACCGGCACCAGTGCCATATATCATGCATGATGGGGTACACTTAATGAACGGCTTAGATCTTATTCAAAAGTGGTTGGCGGGGCTCTGGTTCGTGCTCGGGCCGTGCAAAATCATCATTAGCTAGGCTCGTTCCTGCCTTTGCCCATCACGGGCCCAGGCCGGACCCTGGCTTAAAGATTTTTGTAGGCGGGCTGGGCTTGGCAGACCCGGACCCGGCAGCCGTTGGAAACGGGAGGGGATGCTTCGAGTCATGTGACGTGACTGGTGACGTACACGGAATCAAAGTCAAAATTTTATTTTGAAAAACGTTTCCCTGCAATCGTTGCATGCGATCTTTTACATACAATGCTTTCTTTTTCAAACTGTAAATTTTTGGAAAATCTGAACTGTGAAAAGGCTGAACCACAGCATAAAGATCATGTAGGTTGGGAAACAGGATGATTCACTTCCTATGTGTGCTACACCGTCGAGATAAATGAAAAACGATAATGCATGCTCAAGGCCTGAGTGTGGCGCACGTAATGAAGGGATTTATATGGTTTAGTCTCTAATTGTTTTTGGATTGAAAACACCTTTTCTACGGCTCGGATTTACTAAAAAACTGACACGTTGGCGGAAAAGAAAGCTCAATATGTGAAAGTTCCAAACGTTGCAGTTGATTCAGCTCTATCTGAGACGTGTGAATGGTTATTGCCTGTGACCCCGGGCACAGAGATATCTATGTGCCCTGAACTGTGTGGGGCCCATAGAGATATCTGTGGATAATCCACTCCGTCCATATCTTTTGAAAGATCAAAATAGGATAGGATTTTAAAAATCAGGCAGATCCAAAATTCATGTCAGCCAAAGCACACGAAACGGTGGGGATTAAACGTCTGGCAGTGACAGAAGTTTTGTATCTGGATGATATTTGTTCCTACTGTTTATCTGAGTGATAATAATTCTATGAACGGTCTGGATGACATATAATCATCATGGTCAGATCCAGGGATCTTTCAACGGTGGATGTTGTTGTTCCCATTATTTTGTTGGTGTGGCCCACCTTAGTCTTGGATATCCCTGATTTTTAGAATCTTGTCTTATAGTGGTCTTTCAAAACAGATGGACTGAGTGGATTTTTCACGGACACCTCTGTAGACCTATCATCATTAGACGTATGAAAACGAGACAATGGGAGCGGAAACGTCCACCGTTGAAACCTTCCTAGCTGACCATGATGTTTATATGCAATCCAAACAGTTCATTAGGTTATTGCCACTCAGATGAACAGTAGGCACCAATATCGCCCTTATAGAAAACTTCTGTGGCCCGCACAAATTTTCCAATGGTGGGCGTTCAATCCACTCTGTTTCGTTTGGTATGGCCCACATGAGTATTGGATCTGCCTGATTTTTACACTCCTGTCTTATTGTAGTCTTGCACCTGATAGACGGAGTGGATTTGTCACGGGCATCTCTGGGGCCCCACACAGCTTCCACAGGAATACCTCTGTGCCCGGGGGCACGGCGCAAACCATCAAAATATGAGACGTGGTGTCTGTGATACCTGCATGTGGATAGGACCGGCATGGTTCATCTATAAATAAACATCATGATAAATGAAGTTTTTTGAATGGCTTGGATTGACTATTAATGGGACCCATTTCCTGTAGAAGCGATGACGTACGTAATCTTATGGTACTACCAGAAGTACGTTATCATTTATCATTTTAAAGAGATGCGTTTTCGATGAGCTAGCTAACTCGTCAACGCCGTCGCATTTGACGACACAGATGCATCGAACGAAAAGCAGAAATTTTAAATGTCTTGTAAATGACCAAATTACCCAGCCAAAATAATTTCTTAACAAATTTTATATCTGGTCCGTTCTTCTACATAGGTTGAATTGGTTGGTGAGCCAGACATCAAAAGCTATCAGACCCAACAAAATCAGGATTAGCTGTTGGTCCTTAAAACGTGGACGGTTCGGATAATCAAACTATTTTTGAAATTTGCCGTTTTTCAAAAACTATTTCAAATTTTCAAATTTCCGGTGGTGCGTGCTTTTGTCCCGCGTTGGAAAGATAGGAAAAGTTTTGGGGTTTATATACGAATACGTGTGTAAAAGTGTCCATAATCAGAGCTAGCTAGGTTAGCTTGCTCGACTTGTTTCGAAAAAGGTTGATTTGACTTAGTTTGAAACTAAGTTGGAGTTGATTTTTTGAGCTTGAAACTAGGTTAGCTTACTCGACTTGATTTAAAAAAGGTTGATTTGACTTAGTTCGAAATTGAGTTAGAGTTGATTTTTTGAACTTGAAAATGAGTTCCAGCTGAATACGAGTTAGCCTCAGCTCATATCGAATTCAGATCAAACCAATTCAATGACTTAGTTACTTTGATATTGATGTCGCTTATCAAGTGTTTGACGAAATGACTCAATGAAGGGTAGCTAGTGGCATGTGGTGACAAGAAAGGTATGCATATGAAACAAATATTTTTTTTTCTTTGTTTTTATATTGCTTAGAAGGTGTTTGATAAAATACCTATAAAACTATTGCCATTGTTTCTTATACAATGGGGTTTTAAAGGCACAGTCCAGATGTTTATGAAAATGTTGCACAAATGAACTTAGCTCGAATTAGCCCGAGCTGCTGACCAAACCAAGTCGAGCCGAGCTGACCAATCAAGCTCGAGGACCGAGCCAAGCTGAGTTCGAGCTAAAGTCAACTCGACTCGGTTCAACTCAATGTACACCCCTATGTATGTGTAATATTCTTACTTGGACATTAGGAGATTGGTTTACTAAAAGCCTAAGTGTGATGGATCTGAAATGAGTCAGAGTTGTATAGGCAACTGAGAATGGTTGGATCTTTAATCCGATATAGTCATCCATTTCTGAAAATGATTAATTGTTTTAAAAGCCAAAAATAATCTGAAAATGGACAGGTCATGAAGATCTAACGGTCTAATCTTCTGATCCGACAACGAGAAATAGTTGAAATCAATAATCAACGGTCAAAAACATTTTTCAAATGTTCTGAACCATTAATGGACACCTAATTTTAGGTGATTCATGCTAATGAAACAAAACAATTGAGATTTATTTCATTTCTTCTTTTTTTTTTCGGTATATGTGACTCATTTTTTCTAACAACCATTAGCTAGTTGATGGATAGGATTAGCCACAACTCCAACCCATTGGGCGTTTGGAAAATCGCCTATTGCGGTGGCAATGGCATAGACATGACCTTTTGTTTGTAGAGAGTGGCCCACCTGATCAAGGGACCAACCTATTCAAATTTGAGACGGGTCTCACCTTACGCACGGCTCATATTCCACGTGGAAATTTAGATTTTAAGAATGGTATTTTGGTAATTTACGCAATTGAAGGGCCATTTTGTTACTTGATCTAAATTTACACGATACCCTTTTGCTGGCTCGTGGCGACCACGGTATTAGTTCGTTTTGCCTCTGTCGCGACGCATGAGGTAGCATTTGTTTCACCCACTTGGGCCCACGTGATTAGATGGGCCGATGATTTCAAGTGAACAGTCCATATTCTCGTTCCTAGCATATATAAGATATTGTTGGATCCTCGCGCTTCAGTAATGATCCTAACCTTTGATCTTCAGAGTTGAATGCAAGCCGTTGAAGATTTCCTTTCATTGTTCTAAATCCATCTACGAAGAATGATGGTCATTCAAATCAGGTCTCTGGTTGTGTTGTTTGTAGCATAAACTACACAACATGGACGGTTCAGATCATTATAAAACTCAGCATGTGGGCCCCATTGGGGCGGCTACAGGCAAAACGAACTCCTAGCCGTTGTAAAACCCGCTCAATAGTGGCCAGGTTCAATGAATCAAAGATGCACCCCACCTGCAATACGCCGAGTGCGTGGTGCGCACAGGCCCTGCCATGCGCATTTTAGCACGACAAAATAACGAAAGCTAACTTCCACCGCATTAAACATTCCCTGAAGCTGATGTTTGATACTCCGGCTAAGACGCTTGATACGCAAGCACTCAGGAATTTTACACATGACATTTATCAACTCAAACTAAACCGACTAAATTGTGGAGCCCATTATCGGTCAGCCAACATCCAAAAATTAGATTAGTTGTGGACACTTGTTCGTTGAAAAAAGACCATTGGAAACTTTTAATTTTTAGCCGTACAATAAATGTCCACGGATCCAATAGTCAAATAATCAATGACACATCTAAACTAAGTATCATTGAGACAGATTATTTCAACTTGCTGAGTATGCCACGTATGCAATTTCTAAGTAGTTTAAGAGTATGCGTATCATCCATCACACTCTACCAGAGTATCCAACCTCTCTCCCAATTTAAATAGCGTCGCGATCTCTACACTTCGCTACCGCACCCAGAAAGGCAAAACCCTGACTCCACTCGCCGGAAGTCAGATTCCGGCAAACGGTTCGCCGCGCAAACCACCCGTCGTTTTCTGAAAATATCTAGGGTTTTCACTTTCCTCATTTTCCTCCAAAAAACCCTAACTTTTGTGGGGTTTTCTTTCCTCTACTCGGATAAGGAGTTTCTTCTGGAGATGGCGACGTCGATCGGAGCTGCGAACACGGCCATTTTGAAGGATCTGAAGCTCCAGATCCAAGGATTTCAAGGGCTGAGATCATCCGGCCCGGCTCCTTCGATCGGTTACGTTGCTGTCTCGCCGGTCTGTTCGTCGAGCTCTTCCGTCGTAAGCGCTGTCGCCACGGTGAGTTAGATCTTCTTTGATTATTTCGAGCTTCGAAGGCTTCGATACTCATTGCTTTTCCATTACGCTTCTCGATTTTAACTTTTGTTGATTCGATTGCAGAATTCCTCTTTCAAACTCTTCTTGTTTCTTTTTTCTTCTTCCTGATTGCAATATTTTCAGCAATTTTGGTTTTTTACCGTAGAAAATTCGGAACTTTCGGTCTCTGATAGTAGCAATCATAGCTGATCCCAGAAATATGATTCTCGAGATGGAAACTGAGCCGTTCATTGGCCTGGCCCACCATGCATGTGGCCTGGCGAAAAACAGGCTGCTCACCAGGTGGGACACTTGTGTATGGAAAGGGTGGAACTTTTAAAAAATTACCAATGTTCCACAGTCAACGTACGCATCTGGCACAACTGATGCAGAGTAGCCTGATTTTTGGGCCACGGCAGAAGAACGCCGGGGCCTGCCTGATGAATGACCTGGATCTTACACATGTTTGTCTGCAAGGGGAATTGTAATCCTACACCTCAAGCAGCCTAGGCTGTTGAATATTAGCAAGGTTTAAGACTTGTGAACGTACTTGACTTGAAACAAGTAAATTGGAAGAGCATTGTCGAGTCTTGAACACCAAGACTCTATGATATACTGATATCTAATGTTTGAAGTCATATTATTGTTGATTTTTGGTGAGTCGAGTTGAGCTTGGTCCAGTTTTATTGTGTTCTGTCAAGATTTTTTTACTTTGTCATGTTGAGTCAATTGGGTCTTTAACGAGTCTTGACTCGATCTATGACCAAATCGTTTTGTTTTTTTTTTTTTTTAATAAAAAAAATAAAAAAATCTGTTCTGTCTCCATGAAATCTGATTGAGTTGGAGTCAATTTGGCCCAGTGGAGTTGAGTTTTAGAACATAGATGTTTATATGTGATTCAAATGTCGCCTGCTATGGGAATAGGATAGTTGGCACACTCCACAAGGCACCAAGGGGTCATTTGGATGCCTGTAAATGTGGCTAACTGTAAATGATTTACAGGTAAATGGTTTACGGTCTGTGTTTGGATGCTGAAAAAGGCCTGTAAATCATTTACAACTTTCAGCCCCATTTGATTTACAGGGAAAAGGCTACGATTTCATTTACTGGCTCTGCATTTACAGCCTAATGGCTATATTTCAAAGATTAGCTCTCCATTTACAGGACTCAAACAATTTACAGGCTATCCAAACACATGCAATCATTTACAGCTTACAGCCAAACAGGACAGGCTGTAAATGATTTACACCTCTAAATCATTTACCACTTGAACCATTTACAGGCATCCAAACAACCCCTAAACGTTCCTTCCAAACTGTCCAAGGTGAATGGCACCATTTGATGGCATGCAAATGGTGTTTAGGGTAATATTTGTACTAGGCCGTAGTTAAACAGTTATGGTTTTTAGCTTGGTTTTTGCAATTCACTGGCAGATAAACATATCAATGGCTGGGTTGGACAGTAGGCGTACATATACACATGTTGGGTGCTATTCATTCCATGCATTTCTTCTGACTGGTCGTTATTGGGCATGCACAAACACATGCTGTGTCGTTTTCATATGGTCTGGAAGCAGGTGGTTTCTGCCAATGAAGACACGTTAATGCATTCCTATGTTTCCATCTGCAGCCTATAAAACCGGAAACTTCAAAGGAACCTAAGCGCAGCAAGGTTGAAATATTCAAGGAGCAGAGTAATTTCTTGAGATACCCTCTGAATGAGGAGCTGCAAACAGAAGCCCCCAATATAAACGAGGCTGCCACACAGTTGATCAAGTTTCACGGAAGCTATCAACAGGCTAACAGAGATGACCGCGGTCCAGGGGGAAAATCTTACCAGTTTATGCTTCGGACGAAAAACCCTTGTGGTAAAGTTCCAAACAAGCTCTACTTGGCCATGGATGACCTTGCGGACGAGTTTGGAATCGGCACACTTCGTTTGACAACCAGGCAAACATTTCAGCTGCATGGGATTCTAAAGAAGGACCTCAAGACTGTGATGAGCACTATTATCAGAAGCATGGGATCGACACTCGGTGCGTGTGGGGACCTAAACAGAAATGTTCTCGCTCCCGCAGCACCATTCTTGAAGAAAGATTACTTGTTTGCACAGGAGACTGCAGATAACATTGCTGCACTTCTGACCCCACAATCAGGTGCTTATTATGATTTGTGGGTGGACGGGGAGAAGGTTATGTCAGTGGAGCCCCCAGAAGTGGTGAAGGCTCGAAATGACAATTCCCATGGCACGAACTTTCCTGACTCTCCGGAGCCCATTTACGGCACCCAGTTCCTGCCTCGGAAGTTCAAGATTGCAGTGACAGTTCCTACAGACAACTCAGTAGATATTCTCACAAATGACATCGGTGTTGTAGTAGTTTCTGATTCCGAAGGGGAACCTCAAGGTTTCAACATTTACGTAAGACAAAAATGATTTTTGTGTATGCCTTGTCTCTGCTTTCTGGCTTATCTAATTTGATTTATTTACCATTATCAATGCTTGATTCCATCATGGAATTGCAGGTTGGAGGTGGTATGGGAAGAGCCCATAGGATTGAGACCACTTTCCCTCGTCTGGGTGAGCCACTGGGTTATGTTCCGAAAGAGGATATATTGTTTGCTGTCAAAGCGATTGTCGTTACACAGCGAGAGAATGGGAGACGGGATGACCGGAAATACAGCAGAATGAAGTATTTGATCAATGAATGGGGAATTGAGAAGTTCAGGACTGTTGCTGAGCAGTATTATGGAAAGAAGTTTGAGCCCTTCCGAGAGTTACCAGAGTGGGAATTCAAGAGCTATCTGGGCTGGCATGATCAGGTTATGTTCTACCCTACCCATACCCACAGATTTGTAACCGATGTGTTCTGCTTCTTACTTCCTCTCTTTAGGATTTATCTATAGATCTGGTTTTCTATAGAATTTAACATGTATTAGCTAGATTTATATTATCTCGATTATTTCATTATCTTGCCTAGGTTCTTATTGATATATTAGGTGTGGCATGCTTTTCTTTTCTTTTCTTTTCTTTTCTTTTTTTTCCTCTCGTTCATGTTTGTGCTCTCTGATCATTTAATGTATCCTCCTGCAGGGGAATGGTGCAATGTTTTGTGGGCTCCATGTTGATAATGGCCGCATTGGAGGGACAATGAAGAAGACGTTAAGGGAGATAATCGAGAAGTATAACCTGAATGTGCGCCTTACACCCAACCAGAACATTATCTTGTGTGACATTCGCCGTGCATCGAGGCGACCCATCACAACAGCTCTTGCTCAGGCTGGTCTTCTGGTAAGACTCAATCCCCAGCAAGGTTTTAAGACTCAAGACTCATTTGGAACCAGTCCGGTACAACACTGTGAGAAATGAAATACAGGGGAACTTGGCCCAACTTAGCTGGGTCATGACTCCAGTCAGGACTGAACAAGTCAGTCTGAGTTCCCAAGACTTTAAAAGCATCCCAGCTATACTTGTGAGGATTGACCTAGGTTGGGCCTCTCTAGATTAGCATAAAATTCTTCAACTCAGGTTGGCTGCATGAGGTCCAACTTTGCTTAGAACTGAATTGTCAACTTCAGAAAAGATTTAAGTATCTAATGCTAGGGCTAAAATTAAACAAAATGAAGAGAATGAAACTAATCAAGATAATGAATAGAGGATGGATAGATGAAGATTTTGTAAATTCATTCCTTTCAGAATTTCTGATGAAAATTTTACAAGTTTGAGTGAGAATTTGAGAGTTTGCTGCTCCTGTTACTTGTTTACTTGTTGCAAATGTCTTTTATTCATAGCAGATCTTGACTAGCTTTTATGTGAACAGAATCCTAGGTATGTGGATCCACTCAATATAACTGCAATGGCATGTCCCGCACTACCGTTATGCCCTCTGGCAATAGCAGAAGCTGAGCGTGGAATTCCTGACATTCTCAAGCGGGTTCGAGCTGTATTTGATAAGGCAAGCCATAAAGCTATATACTCACGTTTTTGTGTGTGTGTGTGTGTGTGTGTGTGTGTGTGTAATTCAAAAATGAACAGAAAATATGCATCAAACCTGTTTTTCCATGGGGTCACCCAGAAACTTGAAAATGGTGTTTTGTTGTTACAGGTTGGCCTCAAGTACAATGAGTCAGTGGTAATAAGGGTAACTGGATGCCCTAATGGTTGTGCCAGGCCTTATATGGCTGAGCTTGGACTGGTTGGCGATGGACCCAACATGTACCAGGTATTTCACATGCTGATTTTGGTCGAAACCCTAAAAACAAATGTATCATAGATAAGTTATATTCTTTTACAAGGATAGGTACCATGTAGTTGCCAGAATGGTGATTTGAGCATGACATGTCCTGTCTGCACCCAAAAATGGGGAAAAATTCCAAACAAGCAGGAACACAGAAATGTCCTTCTAAAGATCCATTACAGGATGTCTCTTACCGATCTTTAAAATAGGACTTATTTTAGAAGGATGAATGATGGGGTACTTTTGCATGTTTCAAACAGGTCTGGCTTGGGGGAACGCCTAACCAAACCTCACTAGCAAAATGCTTCATGAATAAGGTGAAGATTCATGATCTAGAAAAGGTTTTGGAGCCATTGTTCTACAACTGGAGACGCAAACGCCAACAGGGAGAATCATTCGGCAATTTCACAACCCGCATGGTGAGTACCCAAATTTATATTTGGGTCATGCTATTTACAACATCTGAATTTCTTCCAGCCATACTTGCAACTTTTGAATTATTTTATGGATTTTGGGATCTAAAATTTAGCGAATGTCTAATCATTTTTAAAAGAACACTACCACAGAACAAAATTTCTATATCAGTAGTGTCTCAATGCTTCGTTTTGCCCCATTTTCATCTACATATCATTCCTGGGGCAACTAATTGAAAATCCAAACGGTTCTATACCGGCAGAGTAAGCATACATTAAGTTTCTTCCTATCCTATGCAGGGCTTTGACAAACTGAAAGAGACGGTTGAGAAGTGGGAAGGCATAGCAAAGGCACCGGCACGATTTAATCTAAAGCTTTTTGCTGACAAAGACACATACGAAGCCATGGATGAACTTGCAACGCTGCAGAACAAGACTGCTCACCAGCTGGCCATGGAAGTCATCCGCAACTTTGTTGCGGCCCAGCAAAATGGCAAAAGTGAATGATCAACCCCTTTTTTCAGCTGTTGCTATTTGTTGAATAAATACAAGTTCAGATGAACTTATCTTTTTTCTAAATCATGGATGAGTGAGACTTAGTTGGAAAAGAACTTGAGATATATAACCATCTACCAGGCTGTTGCATCGTTTTCCCCTGTACAAACAGTTTTGATTTTGATTTTGATTTTGATTTTGATTTTTTTTTTTTAATACAAAGCAATCCCTTTAGCATAAGGTCATGGTATGAAATGAAAGTGTTTCTCTTGCCTTGCTTCAATCTGAGGCAGCTCATATGAGGCCGGAGAATGGTTCTTGGTTCACCATTGCTGAATGGTCTTGTAACTCTTCACCATTAGTACATGAAGCTACATCTTCCACTGAAAGATCCTCCAGCTCCAGAAACTGATTGATTACTGCAGGATCTTTCGACCCAGATCCATCAAATGAGACCATGTGATTTTGTTGGACAGTAGTAGCATAGGCATCATCATAGGCATCCCCAACACCAGAATCCTGCATTTCCTTTTCCAGAAGGTCGCCTAGAAGATATTCAAGGGTCAACCTGCTGCTGCAGTTTTCCTGTGACGTGAACTTCACATCCAAGATGGGAAGATTGAAATCCACTGCAGGTTTTGATGCCTGGGTCAGTTCATTCTCCAAACCAGCTTCATCATGGCCTTCATTTTGAAGCTGGACACCTGTGGTGGAACCGCTGCGGGTGATATCTCCATTGTTAGTGGCATCTCTGTCACAGTCATTGTTCTGCTCCTCATAGAACTGACCTGGAGAGGTTCCTTTCACGGCATCAGCACTGCTTCTGTTGGTCTGATGGGTGCTTTCAGTACCTTCCTTGAATGAGACAGCTCCATTAGCAGTTGTCTCCGCATTGCCACCATCAGCCTGTTGTATGTCATCCCAGTCTTGTGCAGAAATTCTGTTCCTGCTGGTATCTTCACAGCTGTCTTCAACCCCTCCCATGTGAAGCTGGTTCTGTGTCACATCGACGTTTGCAGCTGTCTTTGTTGGGCTGTCGTTGGCCCACTTCATGTGATGATGCTCTTGTATATTGCTGTCTTGAGAATTGCAGAGAGTAGACTCTGAATCTTTTGGATTCTCAGCTCCTTCAAATATGAATCTAGCAGAACTCAAAGCCTTTGCAGGGCTGTCTTTCAACCATTTCATATGATGCTCGCATATCTCACCCTCTTGAGAAGGGGAGACACATTTAGTTGAACCCAAACCGTCTATTCCATCGTTCACACAGCAATCAATGCGGGGATTTTCAGATCCTTTGCATGAAACCCTAACAGGAGAAGTGGAGACGTGTTTAGTTGAACAGGAACCATCTATTCCGTCACTCCTGCAGCAATTGATGCTGGGATTTTCAGATCCTTCACATGAAACCCCAGCAGAGGGTGAAAGCAATTCCTCATTACTATCATCTTCATTTGCAAACTCAGGAGCCTTAACAATCAAAGTAGGGATAAGTTTGGGAGGTTGAGTTGAAGCTGACGATATGAATGCAGAAAGGGCCAAAGCCAACGCATCATCGATGGATAAAGATGGCTTATTCATGCAGTGATCCTTCATTACAGACTCTGAAGTCTCCCCACATTTCTCATCACCATCAGCGTCTTTTGAAAATTCAGGGGCAGTATGGTCTTTCGTCACAGACTCTGAACTGTCACCACAGTTTCTATCACCATCGTCATCATCGTTTGAGAACTCGGGTGCAGTAACTATCAAACAGGGGCGCAGCTCAGGCACAAATGTCACTGAAGCAGTAGCATTATCATTGATTGAAGATGGTTTCTCGACAGAGAGATCCTTCTGCATTGATTCTGAAGCATCGTTGGATTCAGAATCACCGAATGAAAATTCGGGAGCTGCAAACCTTGAACAGGAGAATGATGTGGAGGGTTGGGATCTCAGAGCGAGTGCATCCAGTTTCTGCTCCAGCTGCTCAAGCCTCATTGCCATGCAGCTAAGGGGCTTCAGCATGTTTTCTTCAAACCTTGCACAGAAGGCCTCTATTCTTCCCATTCGGGTATCAAGCTGATCCAACATTCTATCTAAATGATTGTTCTTTCCAATGGAAGAAACAAACTCGGACTCGGGTATGTTCTCTGCGCCAGGTATCTGCCTACCAGATCCTAATTGCTCGCATTCTGCAGTGTCACCACTCAGTTCTTTCATTGTCATTACCCTTGGATCTGCAGTGTTGGAAGGTGTTCCTTGCTGAACCACCCTCCCCATTTCTGGACTGATCAATTCAGTTGCTTTCAACCCACCATCTTGTAATTTCCGTGCTTCCCCAGTATCATGAACATGCCTATCTTGGATTCTTTCCTGCCTTGATTTAGATAATTGCAGAAGACTAGGAACAAGCATGGCGAGTAAATTACTTCCGGCAGAGTTTTGTGAAGGACCCGCCTGATGGTCTGAATCGGTGGATTCAACTGGGTCGGCAAATATGTAAATCTCTTCTACGAAAACGCATCCCTTGACCTGAAGGGAGAGCAACCGAATTATGATGGAGATGCAAGGACTTGCATCAGTAATCTCTGCGGTTGCCTCGTAGTAATCCTGAAAGGTTTCTTTCATCAGCATTTACAAAAAAAAAATATCTCATTTCCTCTAGCTAGACTGAGAAGAGAATGCAAGCATACCTGAGTTTTTCTGTCAGTTTTTCCATCAATTTTATTAGACATGGGATTGGTTGTGCCATTGAGAGGAGAATCAGGGACCTTCACTTCTACCCAACCATCTTCGTCGTTACTACTACTGCTGCTGCTCTGAGTTATCTCTTTTGGAAGCTCCATGGCTTTACCATTGCCATCCTGGAGTTCAGCAATGGCTTCTCCACCATTGCCTGTATGAAGTATCTCGCCTTCTCTTGCAGCAACACCACAGCGTACAGTACAAAGGTACTCATTACCGCTCTGCTGTTCGGTTGCATAATATATCTCAAAAACTCGAGCTGTGCTGCGCACATAGACCTGACGGGCTTCATGCCTTTGTGTGAAAGTGACTGCAGTACAAAGAGATCACAATCATTGAAAAAATAAATTGAAAGAATGATGTTTTGTTAGTGTGCCACCACCTGGTCTGCATTTCATAGTAAGAATAAAAGAAACCCTTGGCTTCTTCTTCTTCTTTTGAAAGATAAACAGTATTTTGTTAGAAGTGGTAAGGTAAGAGGAAAAGACTACAACCCAAAGAGAGAAGAAAAATTACATTCCTCAAGTGCCTTTATACAAGAGGCCATTCCACTACAAAAAGCTTTGCCCTACTGAAAACCTACACGACCGTACTCATTTCAAAAGCATCTACCACTCCCCTTCCTCCGCGCCCCACCCCCCCCCCCCCCCAAAAAAAAAGCCCAATCTCCGGCTCACACTTCTTTCTTTCCCGAGCCCAACACCATGACATGCCAAAAGGAGGTCACCAATTAATCCTGGCATCACCCATGGCACATTAAACAGACTAAGGAAGCTCGCCCACACCTTTTGAGCAAAAAGGCAATGTATGAATTTTTGTGATAGGCCAACAATGATCAATTTTCAAGTTATAGCTTGGTCAAATTTTCTGCCCACAACAATTTTGGCAAACAGAGCTCGATAGAATTTACTCGGCAGCAAAAGAAAGTTCACATCAGTATCTAAAAGTGCAACAAGAGCATTAGAATGCAGTTCAATGCAGATAACCAAGTTCAACTGGAGTGTCTTCGTAACATAGTCAAGAAAAATCTTTCTAATGAATCCTTCAAAAAAAAATCTTTCTAATAATCACTTTTCTCTTGAGATTTTTATGGCCACCAAGTCATCCAATTTTCTAGTAGGAAGAGAGTAGTTTTTGGGGTTTTCTTTATACTTACATGATCAATACTATTGCCCATGTATCTATGGAAAAAACCACAGAATATGTGCATAACCACAAGAAGAACATCTTAAGAAAGACTAGTGTTCAGATAAGAATGAACAACTGAAAATGTGGTGGGAAAGCTACAGAGAGAGAGAGAGAGAGAGAGAGAGAGAGAGAGAGAGATGCACTGATTGGTGGTGACTTCTCACTAAGCCCATCAACAAGCTGTTCATGTACATTAGTGGGAAATGGGGATGCAATGCACAGAGAGAGGTGGTTTGCAAAACATGGGAGAAAGGGGGAGAAGCAGTAGTGAAAAGGTCCATATGAGAAAGGGTTTGCTACAATACATCTCGACTTACTAGTATTTTTACGTGGGACCATAGTAGTTGATCTGAGGTAATGTTTCAATAGGTCAAACTGCTTATATGATGGGCCTCATCGTGGAAGGAGGATACATGAAAGAACTCTCAGACATGGATTGTCTCCTTCAAACATTCCTTTGCGCGCCCATCCATAGGGCCTTCCATTACAAAGAATGCATTGGTCATCAACCATCCACCATGTGGCCCTTCATATGAATGGTGTGGATCATTGAAAATTTTTCCCAATTCAAAGGCTAAAATCACAGAGTAGATGATAGCAAATACAAATCGGATATATGTGTGAGGACTATTGATCATTTTGTGCGTCAGTAAAATCTCCACCCTCCTCTCGCCTCTTAAAAGGGACAGGCAAAATCCCAATTGCAGCATTGTGATACATACAGTTGGATATCATTGTAAACAATGTAAATGTTCTTTTCTTTGGCTAAAAACCTTCTCATATCATTAAATAATGAAAAGATCTAGCTATATTACTAATTGTGGTTCAATTTTTGCCCCTAACTACTTGCATCGTATAAAATAGCGATAAACCAAATAAGATGAGCATAATAAATAATTGAATCCATGGCATGCCTTCTCCCCAGTGTTTCAAATAGCGCCCGTAGCGTACGCTACGTAGCATAGCGTGGCTGTAGCGTCCCAAATAGCGTAAGGGTCGTAGTGTATGCTACAGCTACGTAGCGCGTAGCGTCCATAGCATAAGCTACAAGGTATTTTTTTACTATTTTAGTTTTATTATTATTTTTTCACGTTTTCTTTGTTTCTAATGTTGATGAATGTGACACTTGTATTGTACTTAATACTTTTAACCAATGGGATTTTTATTTCTTTTCATAATTGTGACTTGTGGTTTCAATTAGACATCATTAATTAAAGTGGTTTGCTTAGAAAGTTGTTGATGTGATAATTATTTGATTTGGCTTATATATGTGGATTGGCTTTTGATAAATAACTAATAACTTTTTTGAACATGCTAACTTTTTTGAACATGCTTATAATTGATAAAATGAATCATCTTTTACGCATTTTTATATTTTTTTCCTTTTTTTTCACTATTTATTATATTTGTCCTATTTTTAAATTTAAAAATAGAAGTATCATGCAGCTTACGCTACACGCTATGTATTTACGCTACACGCTATAGAGGGTTGAGTGCTACGCATCACGCTACCGCTATTTAAAACACTGCTTCTCCCCCATCTCAATCATTTTCCTATATACAGATAAACCAAATAAGATGGGCATAATAAATAATTGAATCTATGGCATGCCTTCTCCCCCATCCCAATCATTTTCCAATGTGGCTTCGTAACAACAGCTTAATTAATTGACTATAATGGAGCATCCCACATAAAGGGCGAGCTCTTGATAGAATTTAATCACAAAATTGATACCATAGACAGAATGCATCAAATATGTTACGAGGATTGGATTTGAAGCTAAATTTGAATTCTGGTTACAGGGTTACTTAATGACACAAGATATAATTTCCGACAACAAGGCCCCACATCTAAACTACATGAATAATCAACATTAAAGGAGCTTATTTGGGCAAGGAATCCCTCGATTATGGTGGGTGCCATGCCCTGCACATCAGATTTGTATGGTACAGAGGGCAGTGCCTTCACTAGCTTAATCACAAAATTATGTGACGTTCTTTTTTTAAAATAAAAAACATTGGAATTGTGAGCGAAGAGAAGCTCCACTTGGCCCAAACAAGTATGATGTGGAAAGCATGGGGCCTGACATATCTCCCAAATGGCATTCAACTTCAGAAATTTTGTAAACCAAAAATATATACCAACATATTACATGTTGCTCAAGCAAAAAGAGCATTTTGTTCAACCAAATGACACTACAGGTAGGATCAACCTTTCAGTGACCTAAGGTGTTCATTGGGTGGGGCCCACTGCGACAGCAATCCCCAAGTGCAACCCCAACAGATGATTCCAGACATTTGATCGGTGTACTGAGAATATACAATTTTATGCGTTGGTGTGCATTTAGTTGTGCTTGGACAAGATCATTAGATGGAGCAAACCACAAAGCATATCTGGTGCAGCCAAATTGAACTCGATTTGCATATGTACCTTTGCCTTGAAGATCAAACCACAAAATTTTCTTCACTAATGCAGCAAGAAATTTTAAAAAAATAAAATAAAATAAATAAAAATTTAAAGGACCGTGGATTGGTACCCAATAGCCTACAAGCCACAATGCTAGTAATCACAATATTCCATTTCTTCTAGTTCTACCACAGGCAACACAAATTATAATGCAAGAAAATAACTTTTTTTTACTCAAGAAAAAGAGAACCCTAATATACCATCCATTACTAATCCAAAACATCTATCTCAATAAAATATTAGAAATAATATCCAAAATATCCCTTAATCTCATCACAACCATGTATGGCTACCATAAATCAATCATAACCATAGTTAGCAAAACACCGTTTTAAACTTTGTATTTTTGGAGAGAAAAAAAGAACCGCATAATTGATTAAACATTTAAAACTCTGTATATATAGGAAGATAGGCAAATTAATTGTTTTTGGGAAAATTGCTTTAAATGATTTTTTTTTAATAAAACACATTTTATTTATTTAAATAAAAAAAAAAACTTTTGAAGGAAATTTAAAAATTAGAGATTGATCATCACCACCCCCATTGATAAAAGAGTAGAAGGTGAAAACTTTTGATAGAGAGCTTGATTTATATGAGGATTACTTGAAAAGGAAAGATTTGAGAGATGCAAAGAACACCATTCAACTATCTTACACTATAGTCATCATATAGAAATTCTAATGGTTTTAATAAAAGTCATCTTAACCTTATATATAAGATATACAAACATATACGCACATATATAGCCTTTTTCACTCATTTTTTGAGTCCAAACCGTATTAGAATTGAACTTTTCGTTCTTTGAATTTTTGGCATTTCTCTTTTGTTTTAACCGAATTTTTACCAATTGAGACCAAATTAAACACGGACATTTCATGTACTCTTTTTTCTTTTTCTTTTTTAATTTGATGTATGTTGTTTAACCGACTATGGTCATAACTCAAATATTATTGGAATTGCATAATCTTCTACTCATTTGAAAGCTAACTCAATAGGATTTGAAACAGAACCAATTTTTTGTCACCCAAACATCGTTTGATACCATAAAAGTGGCCAACCACGGGGATGAAAACACTATAGGGAAATTGGTTAAACTAACTCTAAATCTAAGTGACTGATGCAAACCCCGAAAGGGGAAGCAAATAGATCAAAGAAAAGAAGAAAGAGACTGTGGGAAAGGACCCAGCAATCCTCTAGCCGAATGCTAGAGACCGCGAATGCAAGATTCTGCCAACCATTTCTATTGGCAAGGTTTGAAGAAAGATGTCGGGATCATTGTTCGTCAATGTCGAACATGCTAACTGGGTAAAGGTAGCAAGCAGAATATTGGTCTTTATACGCCATTGCTTGTGCCAAATGCTCCATGCGATGACATCGGTATGGATTTCATCTTGGGCTTGCGTAGGACTCAATGTGGCTATGACTCTATTTATATTGTGGTTGACAGGTTCTCGAAAATGACTCATTTTATCCCTTGTAAGAAGACATCAAACGCCATGCACATCACCAATGTTTTCTTCAAAGAGGTGGTTTGCTTACATGGTGTTCCTAAAATGATTGTATCTAATCGTGATGTTAAGTTTATGAGCTACTTCTGTTGCACCTTGTGGTCTAAGATGGGAACTAAGTTGAATTTCTCGAGTGCTTATCATCCGTAAACAGATGGGTAAACTGAAATAGTCAACCGCAGTCTTAGGAATCAACTCTGATGTCTAGTTGGTGATCATATCAGTTCATGGGACATCGTGTTACCACAAGTTGAGTTTGCTTATAACAATTCTGTGAACCGCACTATGGGACTCTCCTTTCAAATTTTCGACGAGTATGCAACCGCGACAACCTATCAACTTAGTATCACTTCCTAGTGCGACTCGATCGAGCCAGGACGTTGAAAGGAATAAATTATCTAAAATTCTAACAATAATCATCATAACTGAGAAAATCATAAAGGAAACATGCAATGGAGCGGGCCATCACTACAACCATGGAGTATGGAATTCAATTACTACTTAGGTTGGATCCGGCGAGGGATGAGACCTCCCGATCTTGCATGGTCACACCCAATCGATCAATGAAGATCACTAGTCCGAAGAACCAAGAAGTTTCTTGGATTAGGGATTTGAGAATTTGGGGATTTAGGGTTTAGATCGGTTCTCAAGATTTTGATCAAGAGGAATTAGCCAAAACAAAAAAAATAGAAGAAAGAAAGTTATTACCTTGAGGAAGTTGGAGGGGCACAAGAAGAAATTAGAAGAAGAAGATCAAGGGGAGAGAAGAAGCACCATTAGAGAGAAGAGAGGAAGGAGGCAACCAAAGGGTTTGCTTTTCATTCATCAATAGTTGAAATTCGTGTTTAGGGCTTTACCCCACTTAAATAAGCACATAAAGACATAAAATTACTAAAATACCCCTAGGATAAGCAAATAAAGATATAAGATTACTAAAAGACCGCTAACTAAGTCAAAAACTTGCAAATAACATAAGTATGGGAAAGTTTGGGCGCTCGGTCCTCTTTCTCCAATCTTTCTTCACATGTGTCTTCCCTAAGTGGGGTCTTCTATATGTCCAATCACATGTGAAAGGTCTTCAACTCCTCAATATTCGTCTATCCACAAGGACGGCACTTGTGGTTGGCGCTTTCTTCGTTGGTATACCTTGAATGCACCCGTGTCCGCATCAATTCCCCTGGGTGAGAAAACTCGACCCCGACGAGTTGAAACTTTTGTAACGCTCAAGTAGATCTGGATCAATACCCTGCAATGCGTCGCCCGACAGCCACGTAGATTCAGACGATGGTTTGTTCTTCCACTTGACAAGATACCTTTGGAAACCCCCATCTCTCGTGGATACTATCTCATCATCCAAGATTTCCTCAATTGCTTCTTTATGGGTAATGAGTGGAGGAGGGGGTGGAAGGGGTTGGGTAGTAAACTCAGAAAAAGGCCATGAAAGGGATGATGTATCAACAATGGGAGTATGGGCACGGACTAGATCTTCCACATTAAAAGTTGGATTAATGCTCATTTCAGATGGAAGGTCAACCCGATACGCGTTGGACCCAACCTTTTGTAATATCTTGAATGGTCCAGCACTACGCGCTTGTAATTTCTTTGCAGATCCTTGAGAGAATCGCTCTGGCCTTATTCGCACCATTACATAGTCTCCTTCTTGAAATTCTTGCACTCTACGATGAGAATCAGCTAAAACTTTATAATCATCATTGCTCTTATTTAACCGCTGTCTAATATGTGTATGCAAATCATGAATATGGCGTGTGAATGCATCGGTTGACTCAGAAGACCTTTGGGTAACAGACATAGGTAAGAGATCTATGGGCATTCTAGGTTTATAACCACTTACAATTTCAAAAGGACTCAACCCTGTAGATCTATTAACTGACCCATTATAAGCAAGTTCAGCAGTTGGTAAAATTAGGTCCCAAGTCTTAACATGTTCACCCACTAGACAACGTAGAAGATTTCCAAGGCTACGGTTTACCACTTCAGTTTGACCATCTGTTTGTGGGTGGTAAGCAGTAGAAAATTGCAAATGAGTTCCCATAATGTGCCACAGTGTCTTCCAAAAATAGCTAGTAAATCGAACATCACGATCAGACACTATGGTTTTAGGTAACCCATGGAGACGCACCACACCATCAAAAAAAAGACGAGCAACATGAGACGCATCTGACGTCTTCGAACATGGGAGGAAATGCGCCATTTTAGAAAAACGGTCCACAACGACAAAAACGGAATCGTGCTTTTTTATAGTCTTGGGAAGCCCGAGCACGAAGTCCATACTAATGTCCTGCCACGGAGCATGTGGCACTGGCAATGGCGTGTACAACCCAGTATTTTGCTTTCTTTGCTTTGCCAGCTGACATGTTCGACACTGCCCTAAAACTTTGGCTACATCTCGCTTGAGGCTTGGCCAATAAAAACGATCTTCCACGAGGGCAATGGTCTTATCACGACCAAAATGGCCAGCTATCCCTCCTGAATGAAGCTCCCAGATGAGGAATTCACGAAGGGACATACGGGGAATACAAAGTCTGTCTCCCTTGAAAAGAAAGCCATCTTTAAGAACATATCCACCCATAATATGCTGGTCACTAGAGAGCGACGTGTAAGTACCCCCAAAATCAGGACATATGGGGTATTCATCTTTCAGTTGCTCAAATCCGACTACCTCTACACTCAAAGAGTTGAGCAACGCCACTCTCCTACTAAGGGCATCCGCTGGTTTGTTTTCAACCCCGGCCTTGTGTTTCAAAACAAACGAATATTCCTGAAGAAACGCTACCCACTTGGCATGCCTTGGGTTGAGTTTCTTCTGAGAATGCAAATATCTCAAAGCCTCATGGTCAGAAAACAAAACGAATTCTTGCGGTAGGAGGTAGTGTCGCCAATGTCTCATGGATTGCACTACCGCATAAAATTCTTTGTCGTAAGTGGAGTATTTTTGTTTTGCCTCATTCAGCTTCTCACTGAAATAGGCCATTGGGTGTCCTTCTTGACTCAACACTCCACCTATACTGACACCAGACGCATCGCACGCTACTACAAAGATTGTAGAAAAGTCAGGTAGACGCATTACAGTAGCTTCCACCATCTTGCCCTTAATTTCTTTAAAAGCCTTGACGGCGGCTTTAGACCACACGAACTCTCCCTTTTTCATGCACTCGGTAATGGGAGCCATGATCGTGCTAAAACCCCTAATGAACCGACGATAAAAAGTTGCTAGGCCGTGAAAACTTAGGCCTTGAAAACTTCGCACCTCATGAATGTTGACTTTTTCAGGGTCTGCCCGCATCCCTTCATATGACACTATAAATCCTAAGAACACAACTTGGTTAGACATGAATGCACATTTCTTAAGATTAGCGTACAACTTTTCCTTCCTAAGGACACTACCGACCTTCTTTAAATGTTCAAGGTGTGATTTCTTAGTGGTACTATAAATAAAAATATCGTCAAAGTACACCACTAGGAATTTTTCCATGAACGGCCTCAAAGCTTGGGTCATCACCCGCATGAAAGTACTGGGTGCGTTAGTCAAGCCGAAGGGCATGACCAACCACTCATACAACCCATCTTTCGTCTTAAACGCCGTCTTCCACTCATCTCCTGGGCGTATACGAATTTGGTGATATCCACTCTTGAGGTCTATCTTAGAGAATATAGTGGACCTGGCCATCATGTCAAGCATATCATCAAGTCTAGGTATAGGGAAGATATACTTGAAGATAATTTTGTTTATGGCTCGGCTGTCGACACACATGCGCCTCGTGCCGTCTTTCTTTAGCGTCAACAATGCAGGCACGGCACACGGGCTCATACTCTCTTGGATGAAACCCTTTTACCGAAGCTCATCAACTTGCTTCTTCACCTCTGCATGCGCTGCAGGGTTCCTCCGGTGGAGAGGAAGGTTCGGTAGAGTAGACCCCGGGACAAGATCAATGGCATGCTGTATGTCCCTCATAGGTGGCAACTCATTCGGTAAGTCTTCAGGAAATACATCACCGTATTCCTTCAGGACCGAGGTCACCTCACGGGGCAACTCTGATGGAACCTCAAGTGTAATTTCTCTAGCCACAAGGGCATACACCATAGAATCCTCCTTAGCCTCTTTTTCAAACTCTCATGCGCTGATTATATGTAAAGACCTAGGTTTGGATTTCCCAATTTCTCTAGGCTCACTTGCCTTCTCATCCTTCTTCTTTCCTAGTGTATTCTCAGGTGGCATGGGATTAAGTTTGATCTTTTTACCATTATACATAAAAGTACACGCATTCGAACGCCAAAGATCGTGACATCATTATCGAATAGCCACGGTCTACCTAGGATAACATGCCCCACATCCATAGGTAAAACATCACACCACAGGGACTCTTTGTATGACCCAAACTCGATGGGGACTAGACATTGCTGGGTGACAGGTAGGGATGTCTTGTCAACCCAAGAAACTTTATACTGGTCTGGATGAGGTGTGGATTTCAGCTTTAAGCGATCTAAGGTGCTAGTGGAAATCACATTCTGACAACTTCCACCGTCCACTATCACCTTACAATTCTTTTCACCACACTTGGCAATAGTGTAGAAGATAGTGCTTCGACGCCCGTCAGCACTTCTAGACTGAGCTAACACACGCCCGACTACCGCAAGCGTTGCTTCTCCATCCACTTCTTCATCAGTAAGTCCTCCTTCATGGTGATACTCTTCAACTTCATAATCACCCTGGTCATCTCCACCCTCGTGGGACTCGCCTATAACTAAGGCTCTCCCACGGCTCTTCGTAGGACACTGATTAGACATGTGGCCAAGGTTGCCACACTCATAGCACCTCACTTGGCTCATGTTACTAGGACCGGCACCAAGAACCTCTTTGCCCTTGTCCTCCCTAGGCCTAGGCGGAATGGTCGCCTGTGCCCTAGGTTGATTACCAATATTAGGTCTAGTTCCTTGGGAACTAGATCTAGCATTGGAGTCTCGGGACTCAAAACGACGAACGACAGGAGCCTTCAGATATTGCTCTAACTCCTGCACGACTTGATATGCTTCATCTAAGTCCGTTAAGGGCCGAGTAATAAGCTCGCGCTGAAGATCCACACAAAGGCCCGTCTTAAAACGCGAGAGCGTTACTAGAGGGTCTTCTCGGATATCACATCGCATCACATACTCTTCAAATTTAGCGATGTAGTCAGCGGCAGACATTGACCCTTGGCGTAAGGATTGCCATTGGTCAAGGAGCTTCTGACGGTATGAGAGAGGAAGGTACTTCTCCTTCAACTTCTCTTTCATCTCATACCAATGTGTGATAGGGGCTCTACCAACTCTCTCTACCCTACGCTCGGTGTTGGTCCAGAAGAGCTTGGCTTGACCCATAAGCTTCATCTTAGCAAACCGCATTTGACGGTTTTCTGACATGCCATACCACTCAAAGTAGTGGTCCATGTCAGCAACCTAGTCAAGGAATGCCTTGGGATCCAAGCGTCCATCAAAACTCGGGGCCTCAACTCTCACACTCTTCATCGCACGCTCATCTGGATCATAACGGTCTTGATAACCACATGTGGCTCGTGCCTCTCGCACCACACCACGACCGTTACCACGATCTCTATCCTCACTACCACCACGTGTGGCAGCACGTTCTTCAATGATTCCTTCCACTTGGGAGTGCGCATCTTCCCCTACAGCGGGGTTTTCCTTTTGGGACGCCTCTAGTTGCTCCACCTTAGTCATGGTGGTGGTAATTTGGTTCTCAAGGCGGGCAAACTCACACCTTTGACCCGCTTCTAGGGCAGTTATCTTTTGTATCAATTGAGCAAGTTGCTCAGATAACTGCTCGTTATTCATGGTAGGTTGAAGTCCGAAACCTCTACCTCTTCTCGTGGGCATACAATGAAGACTTGAACCAAACTCTACCTAACTAGACTACTAGGTGTCATGACTTTCAAGATGAATGCGATGAATGCAAAACTCTATGAACTGACACAATTAAGTTGAAACAGGAAACAACTCAAATTTGAAAATTTTCCAGATTAGGAACTTTCTAAAATTAGAAAGTTTCTAAAATTGAAAACTTTCTAAACTTGAAACTTTCCCAAGTTAAACCTAAAAATCAAAACCCTAATTTGATAACTCGATCTAGACAAAAACCATGCAAGCCTAGGCTCTGATACCAAATTTGACGCAGGACAGCCCTAATTATGATGCATGCTCATGGAGATAATTAAACAACGGAAATAAAAGGAATAAATGATCTAAAATTCTAACAATAATCATCATAACTGAGAAAATCATAAAGAAAACATGCAATGGAGCGGGCCATCACTACAACCATGGAGTATGGAATTCAATTACTACTTAGGTTGGATCCGGCGAGGGATGAGACCTCCCGATCTTGCATGGTCACACCCAATCGATCAATGAAGATCACTAGTCCGAAGAACCAAGAAGTTTCTCGGATTAGGGATTTGAGAATTTGGGGATTTAGGGTTTAGATCGGTTCTCAAGATTTTGATCAAAGAGGAATTAGCCAAAACAAAAAAATAAAAGAAAGAAAGTTATTACCTTGAGGAAGTTGGAGGGGCACAAGAAGAAATTAGAAGAAGAAGATCAAGGGGAGAGAAGAAGCACCATTAGAGAGAAGAGAGGAAGGAGGCAACCAAAGGGTTTGCTTTTCATTCATCAATAGTTGAAATTCGTGTTTAGGGCTTTACCCCACTTAAATAAGCACATAAAGACATAAAATTACTAAAATACCCCTAGGATAAGCAAATAAAGATATAAGATTATTAAAAGACCGCTAACTAAGTCAAAAAACGTGCAAATAACATAAGTATGGGAAAGTTTGGGCGCTCGGTCCTCTTTCTCCAATCTTCCTTCACATGTGTCTTCCCTAAGTGGGGTCTTCTATATGTCCAATCACATGTGAAAGGTCTTCAGCTCCTCAATATTCGCCTATCCACAAGGACGGCACTTGTGGTTGGCGCTTTCTTCGTTGGTACACCTTGAATGCACCCGTGTCCGCATCACTTGCTCTGCGATCTTTGCCTCCATGAAATTTCATCTTCAAGCACACTTGCAGAGTAATTTTGGATTAGTTGTACTCTTCTGGTCGCGGTCGGATCCTCAGGAGGCATTCTTATTGCCTGGAAGTCCTCCAAGTGGGACTTACAAACCTAGCTGATGGGATCCTTCTCCAAAGCGGTCATTCTCAAAGATAAGTATTCTAACTTATCCTATCTCATTATATCCGTTTATGGCCCTAACGACGACTCTTTGAGGCTAAATTTCTAGGACGAGCTGACTGCCATTAGACGATCTTTTTCAGGTCCCTATTGCTTCGTAGGCGACTTCAATGTCATTAGGTTTGCGAAGGAACATTCCCGCAAAAGGAGATCCAGCAATGCCATGCAGTCTTTTTCTGACTAGATTCAAGATCAGGAGCTAGCGGACCTCCCTCTCACAGGTGCCAAATATACGTGGTCCAATGGCCGCAAGTCCCAGATCCAATCTCGGTTAGACAGATTCCTCCTTTCCTCAGACTGGATCAATATCTATCCTGCCGTTAACCAGACCGCTCTCCCTAGAACAACTTCAGACCATTGTCCTATCCTTCTCTCCGAGTCCGATATCAATTAGGGTCCGAAACCATTCAAATTCCTCTCCGCATGGCTCCACATTGAAGGCTTCAAGGAGAAAATTGTGGATTGGTGGTCCTCCTTTCACACCGACGAATTTACAGGCCACTGGGTGATCTGCAAACTCAGATTCATCAAGGGAAAAATAAAAGAGTGGAAGGCATCTGAATTACACAAGCGAGAGCTCGAGACTGATGCTCTCTTTGCTGAATTGCAAGACATCGACTTCAAGGCTGAAGACTTCGTCCTCACGGATGACTTTCTCTCCAGGCGAATTCAGATCATCCAATCTCTACCTTCCAAAGTCCTCGAAGATGAACACACTTGGAGACTGAAATCTAGATCAAGATGGATATCGGAAGGCGACAAAAATTCTCATTATTTCCATTCCATAGCCAACATGAAGACCCGGGCGAACGCCATTCTCAGCATATCCAAAGATGGTTGCCAGACAGATGACCTAGATGAGATTTCGAACTTGGCTGTGGACCATTTCGGATCCGTCCTCTCTTCCGAGGGTTGGAATAGACCTCGCCTAGATGGGATTCCTTTCTTCTCGTTGCAGGAATCAGAAGCTCATATCTTGGAAGTGGCGTTCTCGGAATTGGAAGCTAAAACAGCAATTGATGCCATGGAAGGTGACAAATCACCTGGCCCTGATGGCTTCCCCATCAGTTTCTTCCAATGTTTCTGGGATACAGTGCGGCCTGATCGTCCTGATCTTATGAATTTCACTCTAGACGCAAGCTTTCGAAGGGCATTGGCGCATCCTTCATTGCCCTCATACCCAAAGTTGCAAGAGCAAACTCCACGGAATTCAGACCCATTAGCCTGATTAGCAGTATTTATAAAATCCTGGCAAAAATTCTGGCTACCAGACTATCGGCGGTGATAGGGAAATTGATTTCGAAACGTCAGAATGCTTTTATCCGAGGGAGACAGATCACTGACAGTGCCCTTTATAGCTTACGAATGCTTGGATTCGAGCCATAGATCTAGCTTGAAGGGCCTCCTTTGCAAGCTCAACATAGAGAAAGCTTATGACCATGTAGACTGGAATTTCCTTCAATATATGTTGCATCATATGGGCTTCAGAGTGAAGTGGAATGGTTGGATGAAGGAATGCGTCGAGTTCACTCTATTTTCTCCTCAATGGCGTCCCGTAAGTTTTATTTCCTTCTTCCAGAGGTCTGCGACTAGGGGATCCTCTCTCTCCTCTCCTTTTTCTTCTTATTGGTGAGGCTCTTTCTCAAATGTTGTTGCAAGGTCAGAATGTTGCTCTATTCAGTGGAATCTATACGCCTGGGATCCCTACCCCGATCACCCACATCCAATTTGGTGATGATACCCTCATCATGATCGAAGCAGAGGATGAAGCCGTCATCAACCTTCACACCACTTTGTGCTGCTTTGAAGCTGTTTCGGGCTTGAGAGTTAATATGTCCAAATCAAAAATTTTTGGGGTTAACATTACTGATGATGTCCTTGCCTCTTTTGCTGCTCACCTTGGTTGTCCTGCTGCCTCTTTCCCTTATACGTTTGTGGGTCTCCCTCTTTCTATCGACACCCCCCCTAAATCCATGTGGGTTAAGATCATCTACAAATTTCAGAAGCATCTGGCTAGGTGGAAGTGCCAATACCTATCGATGGGGGGTCGTATTCAACTGCCCTCCTTCAGTTCTTCGTCAGATTGACAAGTTGCGAAGAGACTTTCTGTGGTGTGGTAAGGAGAACCAGAAAAAATTCCATCTCCTTGACTGGAAGGAGGTTTGCCGTCATTTTCGGGATGGTGGAGCGAACGTTAAAAGCCTGAGGATAATGAACAAAGCCCTTTTGGGGAAATGGACATGGCAGCTAAGCTTAGAACCAGATGCTTTATGGTGCAATGTGATCAAAGGTAAATATGGGTCTTCTTTGGGGGGATGGTGGACAAAAGACTCCTCAGCTTATAGAGCGTCATACATTTGGAAAGGAATTCTACGAGCCAAAAATATTGTCGTTCAAAACACGGGCTTTGAACTAGGGAATGGAGAGGCTATCCGATTTTGGGAAGACATCTGGATGGGGGAATTGACCTTAAAGGACAGATTCCCTTCCATCTACCGCATCGCTGTCAGCAAAGACTCCCCTATAGTCAAATTCTACTCCGTTACCGACTCAGGCATCGTTTGGAACATCCCTTGTTGCAGGAATCTATATGATTGGGAGATAAGTGACTATTCAAACCTCCTCAACTATCTTTCCAAAGCTTCTCCGAATCCATCTCAGCCGGATAGGACAATTTGGCCCAGCGATAAATCTAGCCGATTCTCTGTCAAATCCCTATATGCGCTTCTAATCCCTACGTCCCCTCATTCCCAAGCCACTGCTTTTATCTGGCGTTATCCTACTCCCCCCAAATTCATCTGCTTTGCTTGGCTCGCATCTAAGAATCAAATCCTCACGATAGATAATCTGAAGAAAAAAGGATTGCAACTCCCCAACATTTGTCTCTGCTGCATGGATAATGAGGAATCAGTGGATCACCTTCTTGTCCACTGTCCCTTAATCTCACTCATTCGAGAGGATTTTATGTCAAGTTTCAATGTCATAGGGTGTTTGCCGACCTCAGCTGCTATCTTATTGGAATATTGGAATGGCTTCAATTTGGGCAAAAACAGAGCCACGGTTTGGAGAATGGCCATTGTAGCTATTTGGTGGGCGGTGTGGAAAGAAAGAAACGAGAGATGCTTCAACAACTCTCATTCTTCGGATTTGGCTGTGGGTACCCGGGCAAAAAATATAATCATCGTGGGTTGCAATTGTTCCGGCGCTCAAGGGTTTTGATTTGCTGTTTTTAGGATGCTAGTTTCCTTTCTGTCCCTTTGTTGTTTTCTGCTCTGCTATCTCAGCAGTCCCTTTGTTTTTGTTTCTTTTTCTGTTTTTAGTTTTTAATACAAGCCTGTTACTTCTTAAAAACAAATTTTCGACGAGTATGCAACCGCGACAACCTATCAACTTAGTATCACTTCCTAGTGCGACTCGATCGAGCCAGGACGTTGAAAGCTTTTGCACAACATGTTAAGGAGATACATGAAAAAGTTACGTGAAAGATCACCCTTAGTAATGAAAATTATAAGGGATATGCAAATGTTCGACGACATTCCGCACAATTCCAAGGAGGAGATAGAGTCATCGTGCGACTTAAGCCTAAGCAGTTTCCATCGGGCTCTTATACAAAGCTCCACTCCAGAAAGGCAGGTTCTCAACATATTTTGAAGAGGCTAGGTGATTGCATACCTAATCGAGCTTCCACCCAAAATGAAGATCAGCCCCATTTTTAATGTGGAAGACCTTACAGTTTATCTTGGACATCATGCAAATGAAAGCACAAAAGAATAGGCAATCCGAATACTTGAGATACCATGTCAGCTCAAAAAAATCATTGAAGACATGTTGGATGATCAGATAATTTCCACACGCCAAGGAGAGTATCAGAAGTTTTTTTGTCAAATGAAAGGGCCGACCAAGATCCAATAGCACATGGATTTCAGCTGATGATTTCAAGCACATCAACCCAGAACTCTATGAATAGTACATTACCATTAACTTGACAAAGCCAAGTTTTTTCCAAGCTGAAGGGAATTGATGCAATTGCCCCACATCCCACACATGCACGCTCCGCATGTGGACAAGAAAAGAACCGATTTTCCTTTTTAGCCCATCGTCACTTTCCTTTTATTTCAAAATCTTTCCATTAGGAAATTTCTTTTATATATAAAGTTGTATGTGTTCTTGCGACCCTTACATCCATGTCGTATATTCACGGGCACCCCACTAAAATATGTGTGACCTTCATTGGGATGATGTCACACCAAAATGATTCTTCGTAACGACCCAAGGAGAAGTTTGCTAAACACCTCTTAGTCACCAGGACGAATGTGTCATTCACCCACGCAATCTTATATGGCTTGGGATGCATTTGATATTTCAACTTGTCCACCATGCTTTGTGAGAATCCCATTATGTCGTGTTTGGACAAATTTCTTGTTTCAATAGATTCGATCGAAAAATATCCCTTGGTTCATCAGAATGGGCTGTCAAACTTACTTATGATCACAGGCCTATTGTGCTGCAAATAGATGAGGAAATTGGGTTCCTAAACCCTTCAGATTTGAGATGGCTTGGATGGAAGTTTTGAATATCTTATATCAGATTGGTGGTCCTCTTTAGTGGATGGTTTTGTTGGGTTTATTCTAGCTAGAAAGTTAAAGCTGCTAAAAGAGAAGCTGAAATTGTGGAAGAAATAGGTCCTTGGCAAGAGGGAAGAAGAATTTGACAAGCTAGCTGAGCAAATTCATGAGTTGGATTTGGCAGAAGAGGCTGCAAGTTTATTGGAAGAGGGCAGAAAGAAGAGGGTTGATCTTGCCTACAAATATGCGCACAGGGCCAAGGAAGAAGAGATTGGATGGCGTCAAAGATCGTGTGTGATCTGGTTGAAAGATGGGAATAAAAACACCCGGTTCTTTCACAGTATCACAAGCACTAGAGCTCATGCTAACAGAATCTCCAACTTAGTGGTGGATGGAGTAAGCATGACTAAGAAATACCATATTTGTGAGGCTATAGTTTCATTCTACAACAATTTGTTATCCAGCGAACATTGGGGTAGACTGAAATTAGATAATTTGCAGTTTCACCATATGCCTGTTGCAAATGCGCCATTTTGGAAAGATCAGTTTCAGAAGAGGAAGTTAAATAAACTTTAGGATCTCTATGTGGGAAGAAAGCCCTTGGCCCGAACGGAATTCCAATAGTTTTTTTTTTAAAATTTTGCCATATTGTTGGGAAGGATGTTACAAATTTTGTAGTGGAGTTCTCATAGCGTGGAAGGCTTTCATCCGAACTTGGGGCTTCTTTTATTGCCCTTATTCCAAAGGTGGAGGGTGCAGAGCAGTCGAAAGACTCCAGGCCAATAAGTCTCATTGGGGATCCCTATAAAATTCTAGCCAAGATTCTAGCCACCAGATTTAGGGAGTTCGTTTCCAAAGTTACTTCGGAAAATCAAGGAGTTGTGTGCTAGGAAGACAAATTTTGAATACAACTCTTGTCGCTCACGAATGCATTGATAATAGATTCAGATAGGGGGAAAGTGGCTTGGTCTGTAAATTAGACATCAAAAAGGCCTATGATCATGTCGATTGGAAATTTTTGGATTACATGCTTGGGAGGTTGGGTTGTGGTAGTAAATGGAGAGGGTGGATCAAATCTTGCATTCATTCAGCATCTTTTTCCATTCTGGTGAACGGATCTCCCAAAGGTTACTTCAGAGCTTCCCGTGGTCTTAGGCGGGGTGATTCCCTCTCATCCTCTCTCTGTGGTCGTGGTTGAAGCCCTTAGTATGAGCTTTAAAAAAGCAAGGAAAATTTACTCTTTTCTGGTTTCTAGATGGCAAATCTTCCAGGCAGCATTTCTCACCTTCAGTATGCAAATGATACGTTGCTTTTTGGCGAGGCGAAGAAAAGACTCCATCAGAAATTTATGAATAATCCTTGTATGTTTCGAAGTGATCTCTGGGCTAAAGATTAATGTGGCAAGATCTGAGATGGTTGGGGTGCATGTTGGGCAAGATGATCTATCTCGGATGGCTATTGCTTACAGTTATCAATCGGGATCCTTTCCGTCAACACCTTGGTCTGTCTCTGTCTGGGGAAGCCAACCAAACACTTGTGGGACAAGGTGATCAAAAGGATCAAGTGGAAGCTTTCTTCTTGGAAGAGCACGTATCTCTCTTCGAGGACCCACCTAACGTTAATTAAGTCAACTTTTTCCAATATGCCGATATACATCATGTCTTTATTCAAGTGTTCAAGATCGGTGTTGGATGGGCTTGAGAAGCTTAGGAGGTATTTCTTATGTAATGGGGCTACAAAAGGCATAAAGTTCCACCTTCTCAAGTGGGACGAAGTCTACAAGCCTATCTCGAAGTGGGGGGGGGGGGGGCGCTGGCATTAAATCCTTAGGCAACATGAATACGGCTCTACTTGGGAAGTAGATTTGGAGATTTAGCATAGAGGGAAGTCCTTGGAGAAAATTGATTGTTGCAAAGTATAGTGTGCAGGAGGGCGGTTGGTTTGTTAAAGTCTTGTCCTGTATAGAGCTTCAGGCACTTGGAAAGCGAGTATAGCCACACAACATCTAGTTAGTAGGAGCATAGACTTCAAAGTCGGAACAAGATCCTAAATCTGATTTTGGGTAGACATCTAGTGCGGCACATAGGCAATTCAGTCTTTGTTCCCTGGAGTCGATAGTCTCGCTCCAAATAGATTTGTTCGTGTGATGGATTGTTATTCAATAGATGAGGAGAAGATTATTTGATCTCCCCCTTGCCGTAGGGACCTGTTGGATGCCAAATTCGATGAGCTTGTGGTTTTGATGGAGCTCTTAGATGTGGAGAAGCATATCATTCTTCAAGACGACAGAATTATTTGGACTTGTAACAGACTTGTAACATATTGGGAAAGTTTACAGTTAAATTGTTTTATAGCCTCCTCTCTCCTTTGTCGTCTTATGCAGATACGTCACATTTGTTCCATCATTGGTTTTCTGGAGCTCCCCTCGGGTCACAACGTTTGTTTGGATGTAGGTTGAAAGTGAATCCTAATTATTAATAATCTCTAGAGAAGAGCGCTCGTTTTGCCCAACATACGTTTTATGCATATGGGGAATGAGGAGTTGATCGACCATCTGTTTATCCATTGCCCTTTCACCACAAGAGTTTGGGATTACTGACTACCGTGCTTGCATGCAGGTTGGGTTATGCCTAAGACGATGGAAGAGCTTCTATGGGCCTGGCATGGGGGTGGAGTTGGTAAAGCGCAGAAAGCTATATGGCAGCTTCTAATCATGGCAATTATTTGGGTTATCTGGGACTCAAGGAATGATCGTTGTTTTCATAATATTGTTGTAGGGGTGCGACGTGATTTTAAAGGTTAAACGGCTGGTGTCGAAAGGGGCAATTTATGTTAAGGCAACCTCATCTACTCTTTTGTTTTAGTGGTGTTTTGGGCCTGTATTCTTTCGTGCTTTTGCACTTCTTTGATAAAATCTCCATTCTCTCAAAAAATAATAATAATAATTCTGGATTGTTCTCAGATTCATCTTCCACTTGGCATGCAATGAAGTTTTCTACCTCCCAAAATTGGAGGTTACGAGAAGGACACTCCGTCGTGTAATGTCAACGACCACCACACCTAAAGCAAGTGTTGGTCGACATCACCTACGTTGATGCAACAGACTCTCCCTTTGTATCACCGTTTCGGAAAAGAGGATTGGAAGTAAAGTTCTGACCAATTTTGTTACCCCGAGGCAACTTAGTACGGGGCACAAATGGTTGTGGACGCGAAGTAGAGCCACTAGTAGTGGGGCGGGTGGATGCATAGCCCCCACCTTGAGCACTACAGTGCCTTATCACTAACTTTTATTCCTGCACTTTTTGAGCCATCTGATACGCTTCGTCTACGCTATTGAGCCGAACAATCACCAATTCTCGTTGAATATTGAACCATAGCCTATTGAAATAATGTGTCACTTGTTGTCTTCCGGTTTCTGTTAGGCGGTAGCGAATAACTAAGCCATAATAATGTTGTGTACTCCTACAAGGTCAGATTGTCATGCCGAAGCGTGAGGAGCTCTTGGAAAGAAGTCGTCTCATAATCCGGCGGCAAAAACCTTCGCTTTAATCTTGCCTTCATTTCCTCTCAATTGCTTACGAGAAGATGGCCACACCATTGCAAATCTTCTTCGATGGCATACCACCAATCTTGAACTGCACCCTTAAGTTTCAGAGCAACAAAACATAACTTGACAGCTTCTTCAATTTCGTATCAATGAAAATATCGCTCCATTGACTTTAACCAATCATTGAACACCTTGGGATCCAAATTACCATCGTAATCTGGAATGCCAATCTTGACATGCTTAGCAAGTTCCAAAGTGCGAATATTCCTTCCTCTTTCGGGATAAATTGGATGATCCCATCGGAGGTTATTCATCCACATAGCGATGTTGTTGGGCTTCATAGCCAAGCTCACATTCTTTTTCTTGGAGATCACCATTGCGGCCAAGATGCCTTAAGTTAACATTCCCATATTCCAAATCTCCTTCAAGGCCATCCATGGAGGTTTAGCGGTCTAGATTGATTTCTATGTTTGCGATTTTGAGAACAATAATATGTCCTTCCAAAAGCATTCATTTTGACAGTGGAACAGGTCTCTAGATCATCCACCCGTTTCATGATCAAATCGACCACTTGTTGCAAAGTTGTGACAACAAAGCACCTTAATAAGAAAAATCTAAATTTATTTCTTTCCTAATATAAAGATATGAAAGAAAAAGGAAATTTCCTAACATAGAGATTTTGAAAGAAAAGGAATGCGGTGATGGGCTAAAAAGGGAAAGTGGTCATTTTATTGTACACACATGTGAAGCGTAGCACGTGTGGGATATGAGGCGATTGCATCAGTGACTGACTAGATGGCCATCGGTTTGGTCCAAATGCACATCAGGACCATTGATCTTCCCATCAGATCAATCTTGACCACCGAAGCAGTCCATATCTTCGATTCAGAGAGTTGGATGATTCACATCCTTGAGCAGGGCCCATTGATGGGCCTGATCTTCGATCAGCCAACTTGTGCAGCATGGATGCATCAATCTCCCATCTGCAACGCGGTCCACCATATAAACGGATGGATCACCACAACGTGGGCCCATCATATACCGTACCCTCCTTGTCTTAGACAAGAAACTATTTAGAAAGAAAATAAAATAAAATACGCAAGGACTGAAAATTCAGAATTACGGTCTACAAATTACAAATCATCACTTACGATCCAAACCCCATAATGAGATCTCATGCAAAGAAGATAAGTAGAGGACTGAAAAATTCAGAAACAGGCTAAAAATTACAAATCATCATTTCCAACCCAAAACCTAGATCGAGATCTCAAGCAAACTAACAGCAGATTTCGGAAAAGGAACAAGCGGAAAGAAGAATCCTAGAAAAACGAAAGGAAAAAAGAGAAACTCTAGAAATGGAAGGATTTCTGGAACTGACCGTTGATTTCGCAGGGGGCCGAATCGGACGGTGGAGGTTGCAGGATGAGTTGATCTTTGGTAAGCACTGCGTTCTTTACTTCTTTTTCTTCCGGGATTGGAAAGACAGGGGATTCGAAAGAGATGGAGTTTTGGAGAGAACCGTCGGCGACGGTCCAGTTCGTCGCGGCGGACCAACAGGGACTGCCGCCGCTGCTTTCTTCCATTTTCTCTTCTTCCATCTGCACAGTTGCGTGGTTTGGGAAGGGATGAGGCGTGGTTTATTTTTATATGATACTCAGGCTGCGTATGACGCTTCATACGCAGGTACTACCCCGCCGGAGCTCGTGACAGGCGGAGGCTCCGAGGGCCACTGAGGGGCCACCGTGATGTGTGACTCTTATCCACACCGTCCATCCCTCTTTTCATATCACTCTAGAATGTTAAACCCAAAATAAGGCATATCCAAGGCTCAAGAGGACCACACCATAGGAAGCAGCGGTGCTGAAGACGACCACCGTTGAAACCTTCTTAGGGCCCATTTTTTCGTTTATTTTCCATCTAACCCCTTGATGTGATCATATACACGGCCTGGATGAAGTGAAATAACAAATATCATCTTGATCCAAAATTTCTGGGATCCCTATGAATTTTTCAACGATAATAATTTAATATCCACTGTGTGGCCCATTTGAGACTTGGATCTTCGATATTTTGGGATAATATTCGAAAATAATATGAAAAAAAACATAGATGGACGGTGGGGATAAAGTTCATACATCAAGTCAGCCCCTCAGTGGCCCTCGGAGCCTTCGCCTGTCAGGCGGGGGTAGTACCTAATCGGCGCGCCTCAGAAATTGTGCACGTGTAATGGAATAAACGGACTAGATTACACAGACCGCTGTCTCGAATTCAAAATTGCGAAGTCGGATTGGTTGAACCAAATAACCTCTGATTCGGGGAAACTTGTTTGGGAACATGACTGCTGCTGGACATTTCCATTTTAAACCGTCCAATGAGTGTTCGAAAATCGGATGGTCAGATGACTGGAGGAGCTTAATTTTTCGTTTGTGGCGCATCTATGCTGGGTAGCATATTTTGGACCGTTTAATTGAGTATTTGTATGCCACGTATTTAATTTCTAAGGAATATCTGAGCGCCTGTGTATCATCCATCACACTCTACCAGTGTATCAAAAGTTTCTCTCATTTTTGCGAGTATGTTTTAGTTTTTAGTATATACCTAATTGACTACCCACGTTATTTCATTCGACCCGAAAAAACCTAAATTACCAAAGTAGGCTACTATTCGTACGGACGAATCCATAAAGATAAAAATATCTCTACTTTTTCCAGCTATTTTACCCTAACAAGCAGGAGTATTTTCGTCAAAAAACCAACATCCGTACCCTAAAAATTGCCTTCCGCGAGATAAGTACTCGGGCGACGGAAAAAAAAAAAGCATTGTATGGACTCGTCTACAATACTAATTTTTTCCATTTTTACGAACCTCGCTAGGCGTTGGCATACATGGGCGTGCCTGTTACTAACCAAGTAGGACGTGAGAAAAGACATGCATGAGATCCACCCCTGTCCATCAAGTGCATTGCCTGATGTTATCACCAAGACCTAACAATCAGACGGTTTAGAGCTCAAGTGGGCCACGCCATGGGGAAGAGTTGAAATGGAACATCCATCGTCAGTTTAGTTTGAGGCCCACCTAGGTTTATATATGCCATCCTGGTCGTTCATATGATGCAAATAACTAGGATGAAGGAAGGTAAAACAAATCACCGTGTTACAAAACTCACTTACGCCACACCAGGTTTTAGCCATGATGACGGGGTAATTTTTTACCGTAGACGTGACCTTCCATCTACCTTCCTTTTTTCGACCCGAACAAAACCTATCTTACCAATGTAGACCTTTACCCATACGAACGAACCAATAGAGATAAAAATACTCATACTTTTTTAGCTGCTTTTACCTGAAAACCAGAAGTATATTTGTCTAAAACTCTCTTTCTATATCTGAAAAATCTACTTTTGTAACATAAGTTTTTGGCTATTCAGGAAAAAAAAACACATAAAAGGTGAGCGTCTATAATGCTAATTTTTTCCGCGGATGGGGCTTAGGTGGATCCAGGAAGAGAAATTGACCACTGTAAATACCACCTTTTACCCAGCGTCTTTTCAAAGTGCTCCCAAACTTTACTTTCCCAAAGTAACCATTCTTTACGGACACACTATTTGTAGACAAAAATGCCCTTACATTCACAACCTATGGCTACAGATTATAACCGTAGCCATAGCTGTTTAGCCACCATGAATGCAAGGGTATTTTCGTCTGCAAATAACGTGTCCGTATAGAATGGTTTACTTTGGGAGGTAAAGTTTGGGAGCGTTTTGAAAAGACGCGGGGTAGAAGGTGGCATTTACAGTGGTCCATTTATCATCCAGAGGAACTACCAAGCTCAGTGATTTCAGGAGAGTGGGGTATGTGTGTGCCTTATATCCACGCCGTCCATCCTTCTTTCCATATCATTTTAGGACATGAATCTAATAATGAAATGGCCCAGAATCTCAAACAGTGGTCATTGAATCCACCATTAAAAACTTCTTTTGAGGGCTACCAAAGTTTTAGATCAAGTTGATATTTGTGTTTTCCATTAATCTAAGTTGGTGGAAAAATTAGCACTGTAGACTCCTTACCTTCTATGCCTTTTTTTTTTTTAATGCCCGAAAACTTATGCTACCAAAGTATATTTTTAGGGTATGGAAATAGGGTTTTGGACAAAAATACCCTGATTTTTAGGGTAAAGCAACTGGAAAAAGTAAGGGTATTTTCGTCTTTATGGGTTCGTCCGTATGGGTAGATGTCTAGTTTGGTTAGATAAGTTTTGTTCGAATTGAGCAATAAAAGGTGGGTGGTACGTCGGGCCCATACTAAAAATTTAACCAAGTTGGTGTGATCTTATCAACGGGTTGGATGGCTAATAAACATTACAGTCACCCCTAAGAATTTTTTAATGGCAAGCCTTCAATCACCACTGTTTCCTATGGTGTGGTCCACTTGAGATTTGGATCTGCTTCATTCTTTAATCCATATTTTAAAATGAGATGGCAAAACAGATAGATGGCATGGATATAAAACATATAAATTATAGTGGGCCCCACAATCTCAAACCAGGATCCATCGCAGCGTCTTTTTAAGTTGTTACTTATGAGGAGGCACACCACGCTTGAGTTTTGGAGTTGGATCGATGGGTGGCGCGCTTGATGATGGATACGATGGATTTCATGAAGTCACCTATCTTACAGAAGTGGTTATGGTGTTTTGCATATAAGCCTCAACCTCTTGCCCAGATTGCCAAAAACCCCCCTATATAGGCTTATTGGCAAATACCTTGTACCTATTGTTGTATACTTGCACATCAATGCTAGAGTTACATTTCTAACCAAAACAAAGACTAACGGACGTAGATTAGGTGGTGTTGCAACATCGTTGGGTGGTGTGTTGACTTGTTGGGCGTTGTGGAGCTCAGTGTGATGTGTGTTTTAAATCTATGTCGTCCAGTTGTTTTCCCAACTCATTTTAGGTCTTGAGCCCAAAAATAAAGTAGAATTGAAGCTCAAGTGGACCACACCACATGAAATAGTAGGGAAAATGACAACTACTGGTGAAACCAATTTTGGGCATATGTAACGTTTATTTGTCATCCAACCTATTCATAAGGTCGCTCGGACCTTAATGAAGGGAGAACAAAAACATCCATCTGATCTAAAACTTTTGTTATCCTCGATAATTTTTTAATGGTGGGTGATCAATCAATGCCATTTCATGTGGTTGGTCCACCGGAGCTTCAATTTTGCTTCATTACTCACCACTATTGAGCTCATGAGCGTAAATGTTAGTTTTTGTAGGAGCCTTCGACGGGAGTAGATGTAAGGCCTTAGACTATAACTATATTCACTGAACCGAGTGCGTGTGTGTTGGTCTCCATAGGGAGCTACCGATGTATATAATGCATTGGATTAAAACCAATAGTGGTTAATGACGATCCTGATTTTAAACATTTAAGATAGCGAAAATCCGGTACACTCGGGGATAGTAGGTCTATTGGGAGTGGAGTAACTGAATTACTATACATGTTTATGTCTAGGATTATTATTTGTATATATTTTTTGCTTATGCTTTGTGAGTGTATCTTGTTAAATTATATAAATGTATAATTGGATGTATGCTAAGGGTTGAATTGCTTGCACATATCACTATCTCTTTTATAAATTAGTTGCTTATATCGTTGCATTTATTGTAGCTTATGTGATTAAACTCACTTTGACTTTGAAGATCAAGTGTTTATTTGTTTAATTGTTTTTAATTGATGAATTAGTTTATTATATAATGAATTATAAGTGAACATATTCATCTCTTTTAAAAACTTAGCCATAATTCTAAACTCCATCAAACTTTCATATATCATGGTAGACAATCCATACAATTTCAATAAAGTTTACCCACATACTAGCACTATAACCGATGCTTAGCTTTTAATAAAATCCACGAGCAAAATACAAATTCATTTTATTGTTTATCTAACTGCATGCATCAACTCGTGCAACAATAATGACATCTTCTATTTCCACTCTCCTTAATTGCCATTGAAGTGGATGAATGCAGCTATGACCTCACCAAGACAATGCCCCTCTTACTATAGGGCGTACCTTGACGTGTGTATTTTATATCCAAGCTCTTCATCCATTTTGCTAGATCCTTTTAGAGTATGAGCCAAATAATAGAATAAGATCAATTGTGGTGAACCATATTATAAAAAACAACAATGATTTTATATATTATCATTAAAAAACTTCATAGGGCTCACCAAAAAATTTGGTTAACGTTTATTTGTCAAACAATTAATAAGGTCGGGATGAAGGGGAAAGCAAATGCCAACACGTGGACTCGGTGGCATGATGTACTTTGGATGATTGTGAATCGTAACTCAGGTAAAACAAGCTTGCGAGGCAGGGAAGCGGATTATGTACTGAGTAAACTCTGTGAAGTTCACCGTAATTTATGTATTTTATTCACACCGTCCATCCCTTTTACAAGATAATTTAGGGGCTTCAGCTCAAAAATGAAGCATATAAAAAGATCAAATGGTCCACACCACAGGAAATATTGTTCATTGAATGTTTACCATTGAAAAATTTTAGGGGCTACAAAAGTTTTGTATCAAGCTTATACTTGTATTTTCCCTTCATCCATGTTTGTACAATCTTATGAACAGATTGAATGACAAACAAAAATTACTGTGGAGCCTAGAAAGGTTTCAAGGGTGGAAATCATTATTCCTACTGTTTTCTGTGATATGATTCACTCCATATTTGGGTAAGCTTCAATTTTAGGTTCAACCTTTTAAATTAGCTGAAAAAACAAACGGACGACGTGGATAGACCACATACGTTCATGGTGGGCTCAACTAAGTTTTGATGAATGTTCCCGATCTTAGCATTCTTCATTTAAAAAAAAACAAAAAAACACCCGGTTAATGGTTCGATTACTCGTAGGTGGTGAAATACTACTACGGTGTGACTGTGTGAAAAGAAAAAGGGAAAAAAAAATAAAAATAAAATTTCCTTGCCCCGCTGCAAGTGCCACTGCGAGATCTATACCGTTCATTAATTGAGTCGCTGGTGTATGTTCAATAGCCAGAAATCAGGGTTGTTCGATGACTAGATAGGCCTGCAACAAATCCATTATCAACGGTGGATCCTGCCAAATCGACGCCATTCATCCTCTATAAGAGATGCTATCTATTCTACGCACGGTGCACTACTGCACGGTTCTCTTCATTACGAGCTCACCCGGAAATTCAACAGATACGGCACTGTAGATACTAACCGTTCGTTTGGTGATTTCCCAATGTGGACTGCGGTATTTATGGCGGGACCCACTCTATGAACCGCACAGATCAACGACGGTTCTCCGTGGATCCAACGGAACGAACCTTTACACGCATCAAACGTGCCAACCTGGCAACAGTCATGGACGGACGCGATTGTCCTGTAACCCGGGCTACAAGAATTCCCTCTGACCCTAAGATATGTGGGGCCCACCTTGATGTATCTGCTATATCGGCTCTGTCCATCCGTTTCTCTAGCTCATTTTAGGATATGATCCAAAAAAGGGCAGATCCAAAGCTCAAGCGGGCCACTCACAGGAAACAATGGCGATGGAACGCCTACCGTTGAAATCTCCCTGGAGCATGACGTTGTATTTATCCAACCCGTTCATGCTGTTGTTCTCGTCAGGATGAAGGGTAAATACAAATATCAGCTCGATCCAATGCTTCTGTTGATGCCTAGAACGTTTCAATGGTCTGCATTCAATCCCCACTGTTTGCAGCATCGTGGTCCAATTGGATTTTAGATCCGCCTCGTTTTTACCCTAATATTTCAAAATGAACGGGAGAAATGGATGGACGGAGTGGATATAACACAGACGTCACGATGAGGCCCACAGAACGGTTGGCAAGTTTTGTTTTAAATCGTCCATTCATTTTATATGGTCCACCCAATGAGTGGACCATCCCTAGTCGTATCGACCTATTCCTGACTGGGCCGTAGTATGCACGTGGGGCCTTTGGACAGGTGCGTGTGCACCACCAAACCCTAGAAGACAATGCAAGAACAGCCGCATAAAATCGTTCTAGTTTTCTCCGGCTGGAAGATAAACAGCGTTACCATGTCATCTCAGTAAATGGATTTATTAGAATACATCCCGATGTATTGTAATAGATACATTGAAATTTGGCATAGGACACGGATCATGCATCGATGATCCAAACCGTTTATATGATGGGCCTCACTTTGAAAGTGGGATGTCAGAAATATAAATATCTTTAGTTAGAATATTTTAAGCCCTTAATTATTTAACTCTTTTCCTTTGAATATGGACAGTGTACCCAACACATCGACGATCTATGGCTGGGGTTGAATTATTTATGAGAGATTTTTAAGGTTTTCTCCATCCATGAAAGGCCCATCATATAAACGGTTTAGGTTATCGAAAATGTCCCCAATCCAACGGCTAAAGCCGGGACGCACCTATTGCTGATAGGTCAGTATGTATTCCAGCAAACCTCTATGAATCAACCCTGCCAAGTACACTCGCACAAGTGTTAGAGAACTCGCTACTAAAACGTGCCTAATTAAAACATCCAAACTGCTTATCAGGAATGACAAACCGTGTATCTGGTGTGAACTAAAAATTGGCTGATTCTCTCATTAGATGGGCCACACATAAAGTACATAAGCAAAGGGTTGCAAAAGGGCTAATGGTCCACATCAACGTACCTTTGTATTCTACCACCTAATTGATCCCTTCTAACCTCATCGCAGTCAATTTTGGCCCAGTTAATGAACGGATTAGATCTCTAATATCGGCTGGTGCAAGGGCGAGTACACTTGTAGAGTGTACTCTCACGAGTACACTTCCATTTGTTTCTGAGCTATAAAGACCATACCCGCCTCTTTTTTAATTTCATACCAGCCTCATTTGCCAAATCCCCTCTCTCCGCCTGCTGAGAGAGCGATGGAAATGGCGATTGGCTTCCAAACGCAGCTCAAATCCTCGTCTTCTTTCGGCCATTTCTCCGGCAGAAACCCTAATAGGAGCCCTTCCCTTTCCTCTCTCCATCTCCCGAAACAAATCCTCGGCCGCACCTTCCCCTCATCTCAAACCGTTAAAATACTCTCGAAGCTCGCTGCTCGTTCTGGGTCTTCCAATCTCACCGCAATCAAATGCTCTGTTTCATCGACCACCGAAACCACTACCGGTATATACCCTCAACTTCCCTCCCTCTCTGTCTCCGAAACTCACATGTTTTTGGTTTCTCTCAGATTTAACTGCAATTTCCCGATGAATTTCAGTTCTAGTCTATCTCGTAATGATTTTCGACTTTCTCCTGAGAATTACGTTATATTCTAGTTTTTTACTTTAGATGAAATTGAATTCTTCAATTTTTGAGTATTTTTGTAGTCAATTTTGAATATTTGAATGTTAATTCTCTGGGCTTCACTATCTATACCCTTCTTTTTGATATGTAGACCTTTAATTGTACTTTTGGTATGGAGACGGTACTTGAAAATGAAATTTATCATGAAGCTAGCTAAAAGTAATTTGTGTGCTGTCCGATGGATATATTTTTAGTAAAAGAGGACTCTAATGAGCTACTTTGAAATCTGGACCATATTATTTCTTTATCAGTAAACAAGGAAATTGTAGCTAGTTACTGATGATGAAAGATTGACTAAGATGAGCTACGCTAACTGGAATTTATCATTGCACTAAATTAAAAGAGAACAATCGTATCGAACGGTGAAGATTCAATCAATCAATCATAAACCAAACAATGGAAAAAATTTCATATTCAATAACATGAACTAAATTCCAAAACATCATCTAAGACTTGCCCCACTTAGTTGGGGTTGGCTACGTGAATCCTGTTTCGCTGTTCCACTCTATAAAGGGCCATACTTTCAGTTAGACCATAGATCATCAGGTTTTTTCTTACTACCTCCAACCACGTCCTTTGGGCCTTCCCTTGCCCATTTAGAGCCTTCAACTTGTACCAACTCACTCCTTCTAACCGGTGCAGTTCTTGGTATCTATTGCACATGACCAAACCATCCAAGTCTACTTCCTCTCATCTCATTACCTATTGGCACTACTCTCATGTTCCCTCGAATGTGTTTATTTCTAATCCTATCTGTCCTTGTTTTGCCACTCATCCATCTCAGCATCTTCATTTCAGCTACACACATCCTATGAACATGTTCTTTTTTAACTGGCCAACATTCCGTCCCATAAAACATGTCTGGTCTTATAGCTTTCATATATTCCCTTTTAGTTTGAGTGGTGCATGATGTTCACATAAAAGTAAAACTCTAGAGGCACCTCTCCATTTCTTCCACCCAGGTTGAATTCTATGGGTAACATCTTTATCAATCTCTTTGCTCTCATGAATCATTGACCCAAGATATCGATAGGAGTCATTCGGGAAACTCCTTGGTCAGAAATCTTCACTAATTCCTTGTTTCCACTCCTATTGTTAATAAAATTGCACTCCATGCACTCTGTTTTAGTCTGACTAATTTTAAATCCCTTAGCTCTAAATGAGTGTTTGAAGGGAATAAGTTGGTGCATGAATGGTATGAGAGTGGTATTGATAAGCATGGCAATGCCTATGAATTTGTGTGAAGCATTGACCATGGAGGGCTTTCAGTAACCAACTTTACGGAGTATGCGGGCTAAATTGTGGGGCTGTTAATATGGCCTCAACATGCCCTGGCATGGGCTTCTTTGATTGCTGCGAGATTCTAGTCATTGTTTGGTTTATCAATGATTAATTGGATGCGAAATTTTAAGTTTTGACATGGTTGCTCTCTTTGATTATAGTTACCTGAAACTTCACTTTTCGACAATTTTCATTTTTTCAGTTGATTGATTAATTTACTAGTTCAGTAGTTAGAAACTCTAGTTATTCTAGCTCATCTTGGCAATCTTTCATCATGAGTAATTAGCTACACTTTTCTCTTTTACTAGTAAAAAATTCATCATTTCAAAGTAACTTATTAAAGTCCCCTTTCATTAAAAGTATCTCTAATAGTGAGCAAACATGTTCCTTTTGGGTAGCTCGTAGGTCAATTTAGTTTTCAGTTCTAAATATAACATTTTAGCACCAAGCCTAGGGTGCATGCATGGAAACCATGGTGTGTAAATATCAATTCCTTTTCCCATACTGTGCGGAGAGGTCTTATTTGCAAGAAAGACCTTTGCTTTGGTCTCACAATTCCTAATTATAGTGATAACTTTTATTTTTGTCAATCACAGTAGGGAAAAAGAACCAGTTAATGACAAGAAGAGATGTACGAAATATAGCAATTGTTGCTCATGTTGATCATGGAAAGACGACTTTGGTGGATGCAATGTTGAAACAATCTAAGGTAAATGCTGCAGGATTTCAAATTACATTTGCAACAATCTGCATTACAGGGAAAAAGCCTGCCAATAAGATGGGTTGGATTTTGCAATCTGTTTGATGTGATTGTTGAACAATGACTAATCCAATTGTGACCCAGCTGGTGAACAGGTTTGGCATCACCAGACTGTTGTGACACTACTCTAAGTATGTGCAGAGATCAGGATGCAAAAACAGTGTCTTGCCTTGTGTTAAACTATTTCAGAAGTTCCCCAGATCAAAAAGGTGATTGGGCTTCTAGAATGATCATATCTTGATCTCACAGCAGAATGTCTGCCAAGTAATGCAATATTGGACTGGTGCAATGCCTGTTCTGATAATTAAAACCCTAGCAACACATTGTTCTTACTCTTCATTTCCAATTATAATGGTATCATGTGAACAATAATTACCAGATGTCCTTTTTTGCAGGTGTTTCGTGACAACCAATTTGTAGAAGAGAGGATAATGGACTCAAACGATCTTGAGCGGGAAAGGGGAATTACTATTCTTAGCAAAAATACTTCAATCTTCTACAAGGATACTAAGATAAACATTATTGATACTCCAGGTCATTCTGACTTTGGTGGTGAAGTGGAACGTGTCCTTAATATGGTGGAGGGAGTTCTTCTAGTGGTACTATAGTACTATCGTGACAATTTTTCTTAGCTTATTTTAAAGTCATTGAACTCCAAACCCATCAATAAACAATGGCTGTATGACTTTGAAGCCAATTTATGTGGAGATGAGATTCTTGTGGTATTTCATTCACTTTGATGCCTTCTGTTTAGCTTGCCATGTTAAAAGATAACTGCTAGTGCTGTGGATAGGTTGAACTTGTGAAATTAGTTCTTGTTCCTAATTAATCTAATTGATGTAAATCCAGAATGATGGTTGTAGTGATTGGTACGAATATCACATGCCCTCGAAAATGGCTTTTGAAAAATATAGTAGAAGTTTCATGGTGTAGTTCTTTGAGTTCATCGTGTGAAGAAAATCTTTCATTTGTATCCTTATACTCGGTGTATAAGGTTCAGCTATTATGATGTCTCTGCACTAGTGTTCAATGCGAATAATTTTTCGATGTATATATGCAGATTTGATGAGCTATGGTTTAATTGAAGGTCTAGCTCTTGATAGAGTGGAATGGCGGAACATGATTCATGTAGCCGGCCCTGATTAATTGGATAAGGCTTAGATGATGATGATGATGATGATATATGTAGAATATACACTAGTTCATTTGAAGTTGTGTGTGTGTGTGTGACACCATAACTAATCTCTGTGTGTGTGTGTGTAGATGATACACTAGTTCATTTGAAGTTGAATACCATACAGGCAAGACGTGTTTGTATATAGAGGCATGCCTATAACTATATATATGCGTGTGCGTGTGTGTGTGTGTGTGTGTGTGTGTGTGTGTGTGTGTGTGTCTCATGTGTGTGACACTATAACTAATCTCTCTATAACTAATCTCTGTGTGTGTGTGTGTGTGTGTGTGTGTGTGTGTGTGTGTGTGTGTGTTACACTATAACGAATCTCTCTCTCTCTCTCTCTCTCTCTCTCTTGTGTGAGCTTCGTCATACAGCTTCCAATGATTAAATGTGGTACATGACACCATAACTAATATCTTGTGCATGTATATTATGTGTGCATATCATACAGCTTTGATGATTAAATCTGGTAGAAGTGTTTTTGTGATGTATATCATACAGCTCCTGATGATTACATGTGGTAGAAGTATGTATATTGTACTTTTGTGTGTAGCGTGTAACGCTATAACTAATATGTATGTGCGCATATCATACTTACGATGATTGAATGTGCTAGAAGTATGCATGTTATACTTCAATATTCCAATAGCAAGCATTATGTGCTAAACATTGTATACAGTATACATCATTCTATTCGCAAGGTGCATAATTCCTACCTTAGCACCTGCAGTTGCCTGTGGAGCAATCGTTGAGCCAAGTGCCATCTAGCACTTTGGAAGTTGTGATTTGGACTCCATCTTCTTGCAGATTGATTACTTGTGTGAAAAAAAGGCAGTTATCCTTGAAGAACGTCAGGTTACCTAATTATTTAGTCAATTTTAATGGCACTGTCATCCACCTTTATATTACTTAGATGCCATTCATGAACGTCTGATGCTGCCTTTTTGCTGAGCAGCATGCCTCTGCAGGGTTCCCTCATTATGTGGTTCTTTTACTTCAATTGTCTAGATTACTTTGACTGTTCTGATGGCTGTGGTTTATTGACAAATTGCAATGATTTTGTATTTTACAGGTAGATTCTGTAGAGGGACCAATGCCACAAACAAGATTTGTTCTAAAGAAAGCTCTAGAATTTGGGCATGCTGTTGTAGTTGTTGTGAATAAGATTGATAGGCCTTCAGCACGCCCAGACTATGTGATCAATTCCACTTTTGAACTTTTTATTGAGTTAAATGCAACAGATGAACAGGTACTCTATCAACACACAGCCATCACTTCATGTTTTCTGGAATTTTGTCACACCAAGAATAATACATTATGTATAACAAGATGTCAACAAATTTGCAATTTTGAGCCTAATCTCCTGGCTATTTTCATGGTTTATGCAGTGTGATTTCCAAGCGATATATGCGAGTGCTATCAAGGGAAAGGCTGGACTATCTGCAGACAATCTTGCAGATGATCTTGGACCACTTTTTGAGGCTATTGTTAGATGCATACCAGAGCCAACTATTGATAAAGATGGTGCATTGCAGATGCTTGTTAGTGGTTGTTTCTTTATATAGTTAATGTATTTAATGTTGTTGATAAACTATTCTTCATGGAAGTTGATATCATTTTGTGCATGTTACTTCTATACATTCTTTTGAAAGATTTGTTACTTGTATTCATATATAGTTTTGTCCTTCAAAAAGGCGTTTATGCTCTACAAAAAATCCTCTGATAATGCTGTTTTTGTTCTTTCGTCCATCTTGAATCTTGATTGTATGGTTTGTAGTTTTCTTTACAAATGCTCCCTGTTGCATATAATGGAAACAAGCTTTAGAATGGGAAAAGTATGAAAGAACTTAACTTTGCTATCAACTCAAGGATATTACATCGAATCATTGTATGCTTTACGTTTTCATTCAAGGGTATAATGTGACTAAGTGATGCAGGATGGTCTAAACTAGAATGCATGTGTGAGCACAAAAATTATCTAGCGAAATAAACTAAGCAAATCAATTGAAATATTCACATTCCACATCATAGTAAAGATAATAATAAAGGGAACATGCAATGGTTGCAGACTATCATCACAATTCTGCGGTACCGTATTCAAATCATGTATGGATTAGATTCGGCGAGGGATGAGACTTCTCGATCTTGCATGGTTTCAATTCAACAATCAATGCACCTTCTCTAGTCTAGGAAATCAAATGATTTCTGGAATATGAGCGGCTGAAAAATTTGAGAGGGTTGAGATCAATTCTTAGATTTTCAGGGTCAATAGCAATTACAAAAAAAAAAAGAAAAAAGACTAGGCATAGAAAGAGAAGAAGAAGGTTGGAGGGCTAGAAATAGAATTTATAAGAAGAGAAGAAATTAGGGGAAGAGAAGAACTTACCACAGAGAGAGAGAGAGGGGAAGGAGGCACTAAGCTTTCATTAAAAAATATTCTTAGGTTTAGGGTAGAAAGTACCTTATTTATAAAATTCGGATTTAAAAGAAAATGACTAAACTACCCCTATAACAAAAGGGAAAAAAAAAAGCATGCAAAACAAAGCTTTCTAAATAAAAAATAAAAAATCATGCGTAACAGATCTGTCTTCTAACTTATCCTATATGTGTGTCCTCCTAATGCGGGGCCTTCAATTAATCCAGGGACACGTGTAAGGTCTTCAAAATCTTCATTGGTTGTGCCACGAACCATCATCGAGCCATAAAGATGTATTCGTCGGCCGCCTTCATCTCTGATCCACTTTGAAGGGTCTAATGTCCTCATCACTAAGGGTATTTTTTTTACCTTTTAACTAGTTAATTGCTTCAAGATACCCTAACTGGAGACAGAGTACTCTTTGGTTGTCTTGACACACTGTTAATATAGTATCGAAGCATGCTATATTGGACATCAAGGCACAAAATCTATTGGGTTTGGATGTCCATGATTGTGGTAGGTGCAAGGAGGCTGTTGATTTAAGTTTGGGTATGAGTTACTGGATAAGTTGATATGGTACGTCGAGTATATTAGCCAGTGACCATGTGTCTTACATCTTCATTCGCCTTCCAATGGTTTCAATATGTGACAAGTCATTCACCTCACTGTGTTATGTTTCCATAAATATATAAGCCTAGAAATGGTTTCCTCCACTGATTTCGTAACAGCAAAATAGTTGTACATTGGTCTTGTAGCAGTTCATTACCTATTTCTGGAGGAACTTTACTGGGTTTTTTTTTTTTTCTTGGAAAAAAAAATTGAAATGTAATGATGTTTTATTTTTTTTTAAAAAAGAAGAGAGAGCCATATATGAAGATCTAAGGCAAATTAGAACAACGAAGACAAATACAAAGGGGAAAGATTGCACTCTGAATTAATTTCAGGATATATGACTTTCCTATTATAATAGGTTGCTCAAAAGGATCTCCTGTTCTTCCGTCAAATATTTTATCTCCTATGGAATGTTGAACTTTACTGGTCCTGCTACAACTTGAAATCCTAAAAGAGACCTTCCAGTACACTTTTGAAATATCTAGATTTTATTTAGCAGGAGAAGCTTGTTGAACACAATGCAGCAGTGCATTAGGGTTCATGAATGTGTAGCTTCAAATATACAACTCTCATTTGTATTATCTTTTAAGTGGATGTAAATTTATCGTCAAATATTACTGTTTTATGTTCAGTAAATCCGTGATATTTTGCAAATTTCAGGTGACAAATACTGAGTATGATGAGCACAAAGGCCGAATAGCAATTGGACGCTTGCATGCTGGGGTGTTGCAAAGAGGCATGGATGTGAAGGTGAGGGAACCTTGTCTTCAGAATTAATTTATGAAGAACCATTGGTATTACTGAATTAAATGTCTTCTAATATAGCAGTAGTGGGAAATTTCTTTTAATCGATAAATCATCAATTCCTCTTATTTTTGGAAATGATTTAGAAATCTAAATCTAAAATTGTAAATGTTGGATTTTTTTTTTTTTTTTTTGTATCTTTGTTTCATTAATTGTTGAAATCTACTGGGAGGAGATGTAGCCTAGTTTGATCGTTTGCTGGACATCTCATCCACAACAAAAGAACAAGCCATTTAATGGTGCTTGATTTTAATTTACCTTTTGTTTTGCAGGTATGCACCTCAGAGGAAACATGTAGGTATAGTAAAATCAGTGAGCTTTTTGTCTTTGAGAACTTTAGCAGGGCTCCGGTGGAGACTGTGGAGGCTGGTGATATTTGTGCTGTTTGTGGTATTGGTGATATTATGGTAAACATATTATTTAACCTTTTATTTATCAATTAACCATGTCTTTGATCTTATGTTGATCTTGATGACCACTGTCTAGCTCAGAATTATGGTCCATCCTTGAGTACCTGCAAGTTACTAAAGCTATTCTTTCCTGCAGATTGGGGAGACAATAGCCGATAAAAGTGCTGGGAAGCCTTTACCTGCCATTAAGGTGGAAGAGCCAACAGTTAAAATGTCTTTCTCTATCAATACTTCACCTTTTGTTGGCCGTGAGGTACGCTCAGTCATTCAAGAAGAAAACCTGTATATGGGATGTGAGTGTTCAACGAGCAGGAAAATGTGAAAATTCAGGAAAATAGAGAAAAATAAGAACAAATTGCAAAATCTGTATGAAAATTGTGCATAATGTACTTCAATATTTTATACAAATTTTTTGTTGCGTTATATCTATTCAGTAAGTGTTACGTTTAAATCTAAGAAAGATAGCTATAATATGTGATTATTTAATAGGAATGCAGAAGTAGAACATGAATAACCAACAAAAGAAAAGGTATGGAACATTTTTCAGAAACAGAATGTCACGAAACACTAGACAATTTGGAAGATAAGTACCTAACAAAAAAAAAATCTGTGGGGCTCATTTGCCCATTACATAGAAGATGTGTAAGAAATTGGGAGAACTCTTGAATGGGGTTAAAAGTACCTCAAAAATATATTTTACCGAATTCCTTAACTGTTAGCTTCGTGGTGGTAGAGGGACAAACAGGTAAAAGTAAATACGTTAAAGAAAACATTTTCTTGTACAACTTCCACTCTTGAAAAAGTAAATTGAGAGGTCTAAGCCTCTTAATAGAAGTTGTAAAGCGTACAAAACCCATATGCCTCCCATGTGCCTCATTAACTGAAGTGTAACATGTAAGTCTCAATGGCTATGCCCCAGGGTGTTTCCGGAGAGCTTTGACTTGAGGCAAGCCTTTACAAAACATTACAATATACAAGTCAGTTTACAAAATGCATTCTGTTTGTTGATTGAATCTCTGGGTGTGCTTGTATCTGTTGCTTAGGGCCTCCTTTCTTATCATGTGTAGGTTCAGTGTGTATAGGCCTATAGGGTATAACTGATTAAAAAAGTTCCTCATATGGGCTCATTAACTGAGGTGTAAGCCTCAATACCTATGCCATGGCTATGCCCCAGGGTGTTTCCCGAGAGTTCGTCTCGAGGCAAGCCTCAAGGTGGAAGCCTCCCTTGCCTTCAGAAACACTACAATCTTTGAGCAAGTTTACAAAAAGCTTTGTTTAAGCATTTTTTCTTCTTCAGTGGATTGAAACTGTGGGTGTGCTCATACATGTTTCTCTGATGTTTGGAGCATCCTTATTTATCATGTGTAGGTTCCCTATGTATAGGGTACAACTTTTGAATAAAAAATTACCTTACATAGAGTTTGATGCGATGTTTTGGAAGGAGCCGGATTAGAACGGGACTCATTCGATTGTGTTCATGGAATATTTTCGGCTCGAACTCAGCTTCAAACCGAGTTGAATCGAGCTTTTTCAAGTCGAGTCGAGCGAGCTAGCTCGGTTCGTGTACACCCCTATCTCTGGGTGTGCTTGTATCTGTTGCTTAGGGCCTCCTTTCTTATCATGTGTAGGTTCAGTGTGTATAGGCCTATAGGGTATAACTGATTAAAAAAGTTCCTCATATGGGCTCATTAACTGAGGTGTAAGCCTCAATACCTATGCCATGGCTATGCCCCAGGGTGTTTCCCGAGAGTTCGTCTCGAGGCAAGCCTCAAGGTGGAAGCCTCCCTTGCCTTTAGAAACACTACAATCTTTGAGCAAGTTTACAAAAAGCTTTGTTTAAGCATTTTTTCTTCTTCAGTGGATTGAAACTGTGGGTGTGCTCATACATGTTTCTCTGATGTTTGGAGCATCCTTATTTATCATGTGTAGGTTCCCTATGTATAGGGTACAACTTTTGAATAAAAAATTACCTTACATAGAGTTTGATGCGATGTTTTGGAAGGAGCCGGATTAGAACGGGACTCATTCGATTGTGTTCATGGAATATTTTTTAATTGTCATGAGGTACTGCCTGGGTATTCCTCAAAGTTACATACTCATCTAAAAGGAACAGATAACACTGTACCTAATATGAAATGACGATGCAATAGAGTGGGGTTTACTTGTATATGAGCAGTGCAGGCTGATGCTATGGATGCTGATCAAACATGGCATGACATCTGTACCATGTTCATATCCAGGGAAAGTATGTAACCAGTAGAAATCTTCGAGATCGGCTCTACCGTGAGCTTGAGAGGAATTTAGCTATGAAAGTTGAAGAAGGTGAAACGGCAGATACATTCATCGTCAGTGGGAGGGGTACCTTACATATCACCATATTGATAGAGAACATGTAAGCTAGGGTTTAAGGTTTCTTTGTTTGCTCTTGGTTTTCTTCTTTAGCATCTTTTGTTTCTCTGATCCTCATGATGCAATTCAGGCGGAGGGAAGGGTACGAGTTTATGGTGGGGCCACCGAAGGTTATTAACAAGAAGGTGGATGATAAGTTGTTCGAGCCTTTTGAGGTAAACTTCATATCAGGATGTGACTTGTTGAAGGCCAGGGAAACAATTTTGCTTTGAGAATTTGCGTGTAAAGTGCAAATACATACTTTTATGAATGCCTTTCTTTTGATAGAGTATCATTGGCGCTTTTAACATATTTGGTGGGCATGATGCCTGTACCAAAAAAAAACAAAGGCATGATTCTTTGGATTGATTCCAACCCCCCCCCCCCATTTTCTTCTATCTTTTTGACTGTCCCCTATATTTCCACTCAATGCAGATTGCTACTGTGGAGGTTCCAGAAGAATACATGGGACCTGTAGTTGAACTTCTTGGGAAAAGGCGGGGGCAAATGTTTGATATGCAGGGGCTTGGGTTTGTAACCTCTCTTTGCTTTGGTGTCATTTTTCATCTTCAGCTTCCAATTGAAATTGTGAAAAGTTTTGATCTGAAGCAGTGATATGTTTTCTACATAGGTCGGAGGGGACATCATTGATTAAATATAAGATCCCTACTCGTGGTCTTCTTGGACTGCGGAATGCGATCCTAACAGCTTCTCGAGGCACAGCAATTCTCAACACGGTATTTGATAGCTATGGACCATGGGCTGGGGATATCAGCACCCGTGATCAGGGGTCCTTGGTAAATTCTAACACTTCAATTGACTTTGCTCTTCCTTTAAGATCAAAGTTTTTCATCAGATTCATGGTAGAAAAGAAGAAAGAAAGAAAAAAGGAGAGAGATTCTCATCTAAAACAATAAAAAAAGAGCGAAAATTGATGTGCAGGTTGCTTTTGAGGGTGGGACAACTACTTCCTATGCACTTTCGAGTTCACAGGAAAGAGGTCAGTTGTTTGTTAGCCCTGGTATGGAAGTGTACAAGGGTCAAATAGTTGGCATTCATCAGCGTCCTGGTGATCTATCCCTCAATGTCTGCAAGAAAAAGGCGGCAACAAACATACGGTCCAATAAGGAACAAACAGGTGAGTAATAACTTTGCATTTAGTGACACTGCAAATGACTCAGATGCTTATCATGATCTTCCTTTGTTTTTCTTCCAAAAAAGCACGCATATGCCAGCTGTTTCTAGACAGTTCCACTCACATCCGAAAATTAGTATTGTCGATGTTCAACACAAGCCTAGGGTGTGTTTTTAGCACTTCAAAGAGATTAGGATGCAATGGCAATTTAAGAAAGTGTGTTATTTTTTGAAAATTAAATGAGGGAACATCCAACTGATGGTCCAAAAGGATGTGGGTGGAGGTAGTAAGAAAAGACTTGATGACCTGTGGTCTAATTGAAGTTATGGCCCTTGATAAAGTGGAATGGCAGAAAAGGATTCATGTAGCTGACTCCAATTCCTTGGGATAAGGCTTAGATGATGATGAAAAGATGTGTGAACATCTATTAGCCCTTCCATTACTGGTGCCAGTTCAGTAGGAGAAGAACACCCAATGTTCAACACATGTTGTTTTTGCACAGAGAAGCTTTCTGCCCAACTGAATTCTATACAATCCAAAGATGAATACATGTATGTTTAATGAGCTTGCCGACTTATTTAAAGGTGCAGATTAATCTATAGAATCTCTTTGTTGTATACTTTAAGGTGTTCACCATGTGCCGAGGATTTTCAATATTTTTTTTCAAGTACGGAAATAAAGTAATTTTGAGGGATTTTTTTATTTTTATTTTTATTTTTAAAGATGGTGGCAGCATGAGAAAAACCCATCATTTTGATGGCAATTACTGAGGGAGGTTTCTGTCCCTTGCGCAAGTAATTTGGGAAGAAAGCTTTTCTGTGCAAAATCATCCTGTAAATATCTGCCTCCAACTCTCAATTGGTCAACAAATCTAACTCATCAGCTGTTTTAAAGAAGAACCATGATTTTCAACCAGGTGCTAAGATTTCGGCTTTGCTTGGTATCAAATCTGACCAAGGTTTTCAGCATTGTTTGAAACCATTTTGTATTGCTGGATACTTACATGATTACTTAATGATACGATACACCCCTCTACACAATATTAAGGGATTACTCTGCCCAAATTATACTTGATATGTACAGGTTTGGGTGCATAACAATACGGTGCACCCCACCTATACAGAATATTAGGAAATTACTTGGTTCTGATAGCTGCCGAATTGTCTGTGTCGGGCTGACTCAAACGAGTCATGTTGATTCGGACCAGCTTCCTCCAGAGCAACTCAGCAAGTTGATAGATGATGTTAGTGGTGTGAGGTCAACCGTATAACTTAAATCCGCCTGGACCGCCCCCCATCCATAAGGTGTGCTCCCCCAAGTTTGCCCATGAGATTATAAACAAGGCCAATCCATAACTCATGGGTGACAAAACACAGAACAAGAATGCCCCCTTCAGGAAAATAAAATAAAATAATACTGTGTGGGGCAGCCCTCCTTGATATGCATATTACATAAAACCCCTTCATATAATGTCCCTAACTAGGATGATGTGATGCCCCAAAACTCAAGCCAATCCAAAACACAGGTGGGCCACACAGCTCGAATTTGAAGTTTTGGACATTCTTTTAAACTGTTTCCTTGATGTGGCCTACTTGAGTTTTGGATCAGCCTGATGTTAGGGCATCCCATCCTCATGTGGACCAAACCATAGGAAACAGTGTAAAAACATGGCCCAACCTCTAAATTCAAGCGTTGTGGGCGTCACTATCTCCACTGCTTCCTGTGGTGTGGTACACTTAAGCTTTGGATCTGCCTCTTTTTTGGGCTCATGTCTTAAAATGATCTGAAAAAATGGATGGATGAAGTGGATAAAACACATAAATCACAGTGGGCCCCACAGAGCCCCTGCCTGGACCAAGTCCACCCTGGCAGGGGCAGGATGCAACCACATCTATCACCATCATGCCGTTTTGGTCCTAAAAGCTGCTGAGGAGACTTGTCTTTTCTCGTGCATGCTATGATTCATATGTTCAGTGGCTAAGAAATGATCATTTAAATATATTGGTTGCTTTGTTTCTGCAGTAAATCAATCTAATGTCATTTGTTATATACACTGATTTTTCTCCTTTTTTCTTTCCATGCAGTTATTCTGGATACGCCCTTAACGTACAGTCTTGATGACTGCATAGAGTACATCCAAGAAGATGAATTGGTAGAGGTCACGCCATCAAGCATCCGAATGTTGAAAAACCCAAAGTTCGGAAAGAAAAAATAACTCAATCATTTGGCGAACCATGCCGATTTGGCCGTTTGTGCCTTCATACAAAACCAAATTGGTTTGAATACGTACCTTCAGAAATCAAGTTCATATTGATTGCCGAATTTCACTTAGAATCTAATACATCAAAGCTTCCTTCCGAAACTCTTCACTTGCCCTTCGTACAGGTTACATTGCATTTCCAGTCGAGAACTGTGTGAGGCAGTTACAGCCCAAAGATGAATACATGTATTTTTAATGAGCTTGCTGCATATTTAAAGGCGTAATTAATCTATAGAATCTTTTTGTTGTATCATTCAACATATACATAGGATTTTCAACACATATATATATTTTTTAAAATAAGGAAATAAAGTAATTTTGAGTATTTTCTAAACATGGTGGCAGCATGAGAAAAATGTGTCATTTTGATGCCAATTACTGAGGTAGGTTTCTGTCCCTTGCCGGCGAAAAGCTTTTCCATGCAAAATCAACATCTCTTGCACATTGGTTAAAACCCAAAAACGTGTTGGATTTTGATCTGGGGCGAAATGTAAGAAAGATGAATCTATACAGTCCCAAACCCAAAGAGGCAAATGGTTGACGAATGATCTGTGGCGAAATCTATACAGAGGAAAGATGCAAATGTGAAGTGTATACAGTGGAAATCTGTTGTATGTGCCAGTCGGATGCCACCAGACATTGATGAGTAGCCATCTGCATGCATGCTCTCTTGCAGCACAACTGGTTATTTTGTTTGAGGAACTTGGAATGATTTTATGATTCCTGTCTACCATTTATGGGAAATGCTTGGTGCCTTATCTTAACAAGGGTTAAAGATGAGGTTTCCTCATTAACGGTAGACAAGCCTCAAAAGCTTCAGGCCAAAAGTAAATCACCATAATTCAGTTCAGTATAGTTCTCTAATAAGTTTTTAGAAGATATTTTCCAGTGGTCCATCCCTTCAATGGCAAACTAGCCTGTGGTTCGGAAGGGATTAGAATCTCTGCAACAGGGTGCCAGTGCTAAGAAAATAAGAGAGGAAGAAGAAGCTGGTGGGGCCCACTGTTGTGTGCCTGTTGACACAACACACGTTCTTCATTTTTGATGCAGTTCCACTACACTGCAGGGAACAGTGAGTGGGGACAGCCTACCATTGAAGCCTTCCCTTCCCCACTGTGATGTTTATGTGCCATCAAATACTCTGATAGGACGGTGAGTCCCACTAGGATGGAAGGGACCAAATATCATGCTGATCAAAACTCCAATGGCCCAAGGTCTCATGGTAAGCATCCACATCCACACTTTTCACTTTGGTGTGGTTCACGTGGAGTTTTGAATTGGCCTTATTTTTGGATTCACGTCCTAACGGTTGTTGGGAAGAAAAGAAATAGTAGCATGTTTGGTAGCTGATATGGGAACACCAAGGTTTAACAAAAAAAAGGCCACTTTAAATCAGATTGGTCCACACGTGTTTAAGGGTAGGAGATCCATTATCGGTGATTCTGCATCGTACCCATCCCTACAAAAATTTCCACCTACTTGTAAATTTTAGAAAGACTGAAAAAGGCCAGTTCCTCCATTAGTCCTTGTAGAGTAGGCTTATTCAACAAGGGTTGCCCATGGGTCCTCCATGTTGTGTCGATGACATCTAACCAGTCCAGCTGGTCATGTCAAAATACAGGCCAATCCAGCCATCATGTGCTGGCCATGGCTGAATTTGGAGGTTTTTTTTTTTTTTTTTTGGGTGGTTGTGGATTGTTTTCTATGGTGTGCTCACCTAATGATTAGATAGTCCTTATTTTGGGGCGTCCCATCATCACAATGGAGCTCTCTTAATGCACAGGTCGGAGGTCATACACAACACGGTGGGCCCACACAGGCAATAGTGTAGAAGCAGATGAATAATTCGTTGAATAAACTTATTCCACAAATGACTTGTGGGGCACGGACAGGATGTATTAACAAAAGTAACGAAAATTGAAAATGGGAAATATTGACAAAGGTAATTAAAATTTTGCCATTTTCACATCTATGGAACTGAATTGTTGCAATTTCCTGTCCATAAATGGATTCAACGAACTACATTTGCACTCATGGACACCTCTACGGAGCACACAGCCATTTGTTTCAGCTCATCAGAACCATTGGGGTGGCTACCCCATGAATGGTTGTCATATCCCAAAATCAAACAGGAACAAACACTCGAGTGTTCAGAACTCACAATAGATGGATAAGAGCAGTCCGACAATGCTTCTTTTCTTTTCTTTTTCTATTTTTTTTTTTTCTTTGGCTAGTAGCCCATCCAGGTAATGTCCCACCATATGAACAGCTAAGATCACCATACATGCCTCACTACATTTACAGTGAGAAACTGCCTAAAACTCTACAACACGAAATGCAACGACCAAGATAGTAAACAAAGGGGGCGGTGGGGAAGATTAAGTTAAAATAGTATTTAAAAAAAAAAAAGAAAAAAAAACTATGTGTGTAAAACTATTTAAGACATTTTACAGAAAGCATATGCCTAAAGAGGGAGCAGTGTTCTAAAGACGGTCCCAATCTGCATTTTGACATATTAAGGAGAGTGCAAAGATGCACCAGCACAGAACATACATCTCTGGTTCAACGAAGATTACCTACTCCATGAAGACACTGCAAGAGCCTCTACATCATCCAACAATAGCCTTGATCAGATTCCTGTTGCCCACCACTGGCCTCAGACTATCATCGTCAGCTCTGGCCTGCTGTAGATATTGTTCTCCTCATCATCCAACACAGGATAAGCAGCTACGAGTGCATCTTGTGACCCAATGTATAGGGAGTTGTAAATTTTCCAATACACCTCCCTTACTTTCCGTGCTGGATGGAACAGGCCTTGAAGGCAGTAGTTCAGGACTGCGGCAGCGCCCAATGCCACTCTCATCCCTTCAATCGCTTCCATCACCGCATTTATGACATGGGGAGACGTCTCGAATATGTTGGGCCACACGTAGTTCAGCAGATGCACCAGGGCATCCTCGCAGCCCAGCCCAGCTACGCCCAATGCCATGTGCTTGACAGCAGAGGCGGCTGTCTGCCTGTGCACCAGATCCCTGTCCATAAGTGCATCCTCGAGCAATGGCGTCACAGCATAGATGTAGTCCTTCCCCATCTCACCTATGTACTCGAAGAGGAAGGAGAGAGACTTCAGGACCCCATTTTGCACATTCAGCTCCGGTACCCGGTACTCGTTCATCAGAGCCGGTAGGACCGTGAAAGGAGAGCAGGTTTCTGCAACAATTGCGATGGCCACAGTCGTGCACACGCGATTCTGACGCTCTTGCACCTTGAGGTTGTTCAACAGCGTTGCCAAGACATCCTGAGGCCCAATTGCTTTTGCAATGTACCCGAATGTGTTCACAGTGGCACGTCGGATCCCCTTCTTGTGGGCCTTCAACATCTCAAGTAGCTCGAAACAGATCCTCATCCACTCCCTTGCAGGGACAAACTCTGCCCCACGATCAGCAATCCTCCCAACAAGGTCGATGCAATTCTCCTGCACTTTCTCATGCCTGTTCTTGAGAATGGGAGTCAGGCGCGGGAGCAGATCCTTTATTGGAGGCGTCATTTTTGTCATACCGATGACATTGACGATGGCCTTCAACGCTCCCAATATAGATCCCAAAACTTCAGGGTACTCTTCTCCCAAATACTCATACAAGACAACACCCAAGTGGCCCATCAGCTGCTCTTCTTGGCACTGCTTCATAATGACGGCGATCCTCGATATGAGGTCCGCCGCTTGCTGCCTCACCTTTGCACTCTTGTTGTTCAATCGCCACTTTATGGTACCACAAATCTGGGGAAGGTACGGTTTCACCCTCTGTCCAAGGGCATTCACCACAGCACCAAAACCATTGAGCATCACATTAGCATCATCGCTGGTCTGTTCTTGGAAAGCATACAGAATACCATCGATCAGGAGCTCCTCCAACCGGGCATCGATATCAGATGCTCCCAAATTTGCAACCACCTTCTCGATCGTCTCCATCACCATCCGTCGGTACGGCTCGCTCTCGTCTTTGAGATCCTCGACAATCCTTCCTACTATATCTGCAACACCAACCTTGTTAGCTATTTCGACGGTTGTCTCCACAAGCTGCCTATAGTTTCTGCGGTCAAGCGCCATGCGTCTAACCCAGAAATTGCGGAAGAACTCCGGAAGAATATCGCTACGGATGTAATCGGCTTCCACCCCTTCTGTACTCACACACTGCTTGACCACTTTCAGAACAATCTTCTTCATTTCTTCATCAGGCGATTGGAACTCTCGGATCAGTATAAACATCACTTCCTTTGTGTAGTAACTTGCATACATAGCGTCCATGAGAGGAATAATGAAACCAATTGATTTCAAGAAAGCTGCCAAGACTTTGCCTCGGTGTGAACGAATACCCTTCCACAGAGGCTTCAAGACCGAATCAAAGCTCTCTATACCATATGGAGCAGCAGCCTCAGCAAGGGCAGCAAGAGACAATGCAGTAATAGTTCTCACTTTCTGGTTTTCATCGTTAAGACCATGTTCGATGATTTCAACGAGGGACCTCAGATGTGGAAGAACAGCACAACCCATTAGAATGGCAATCTGCTGTACGATCTTAATTCCCGTGTGCCGGGCTTGCCAGGATTTCTTACTCTGGCACACAGCTTTCAGGAAGGGCAACAGAGCAGGAATACCCAACGCTGAGGCAACCACACTGAAGGCCCTTGCTGTTGTGTTCCTGACGTATTCATCGATATTGTCGATATCTGGTCGCATTGCAGCAATCATCGTGGCCAAGCCAGCTGCTTTGCTGAGATTGGAAATGATCTCTCTTCCTTCCACACGTGCATAGTAGTCCTCATCGATCAAGAGTGGCTCAATCACCACCAAAATCTTGTGTACAAAGGGCCGAACCAGCTCATCCAGCTTGTACAAAACCCTGTCAATGACCTTAACCAGAAGATGCCGTTCTTGATCTTCCAATGTCGGTTGCATCAGCAATGGCAGAATTCGGTTGAACAGGGGGCCAGCTCCAAATTCTCGAGCTTTATCGGTAAGCTGCCGCAATGCCGTTTTCCTCTGCGGCGGAGTCCCATTCTTGACCTTGAGCAGCAGCTTCATGATCTTCCGCTCTTTCTGTTCTTCTGGTGACAGCTCTTCCTCATCATCTTCATTCAGCAATGCACCAAAGTATTGGTAATCTTCTGGCTTCATAAATGGCAACCCACCAGGTGCTTCTTTCGGAACATCAAATTGCTGCCCACGATTTTCTTCAGGAATCGCATACAGGGGAGTTCCCAAGGGAGTCGGGGTGGCTAGAAGTTTCCTAGCAGGAGTTCTGATCGGAACATAAGATGCCGGAGGATCCAGAATCTTATATCCTTCTTGCGGGAACATAGCATCCAGCTCTTCATCAGTCAATGGCCGGTTCCGCTCCTCAATATCCTTTTCCCATCTCAGCAGGTTATATTGCTCGGGTGTAATGGCACCACGAAGGTTGATAGCTCCAGGGGTTGGGGTCGCAAGGTCAATTCCCCCAACTGGGGTTACACCAGGGGTGAACGCTGCAGCAGGGGTGGCTCCAGGCATTGGCGTTGCACTCCCCATGCTTGCTGGGGTTTCATCCCATCTTGATCGCTGGCGTTTGGGTGTTGGTGTAGAGAGTCCTGCCAGCTTAGGTGTTGCATCCCATGTCATACCAGCTGGTGTCGCCCCAGGAGTCGCTCCTCCAGCAGCCGGGGTTGCATCAGCATCAGCCAGACGACCAGGTGTTGGAGTCTCATCCCAACGGTTCCGACGAGAAACTGATGGCGTTGCGTCGCCCACCCTTCCTGGAGTCGGAGTCGCATCCCATCTGCCAATCCCTGGAGTGGAATCTGGCATGTCCCAATCTGATGCTGAAGACGTGGTTTTGGCCTTCTTGCCACTACTATCCTGTTCTTGAGATTGGTCCCACCTGTTCCTCCTTTTCTGAGCAGCCTGAACGGGCGCGGACGCAGCATCCCTCTGCCCCTCTGAAGCCTTCTTCTCCTCTTCCTCTTTCTTCCTCTTTGCAATCTCTCTCAATGTCTCTTCTTTCTCTCTCTTCAAGGCCTCCTCCTTCATGATATCCCTGTAAGTCCTCACAGAAGGATCAGGTGTCTTGTCCCCCATTGCAAAAGCATCATTCCTGTCTGGTGAGATTATCCGGTTGAGCCTCCGCTTCCTATAATCATCCTCCCTATCGATGATTTTCTGTGGTTTCTTAAAACCAAAATCATCAATATCATCCCCACCCATTCCTCTCGGTAGTTCCTTCAATACCGATTTAGGTGCAGTATAAGATGCCAGTTTCCTGGCAACCTCTCGCTCCCCAGCATCTTGATCTTCCTCGTCTTCGTTGACAGGGATCGACTGCTCATAGCCCTCAAAGCGGTTGCCACCCCCATAAAGATCGGCATCGAAGGTAACTGCAGTGAGAGAAGCAAGCTCCTGCTCCTTCTTTCTCCTCTCCTCTTGGGCCCTAGCAATATCGCTGTCTATTGTTTCCATCTTCCGTTCCCTGTCTCTTTCCTATTGCCAAATTGTACGAAAGTCGCCTTAACTGTAAGTCTTCCTCGAACAAAAATTCCAAAACTCTTCAAGCACTGTCCCTAGACCTGCAGAAACAAAAACAAAGATAACCACATGAACCGATATCACAAACAAAACTTGAAAGAGAAATCACAATTCAAGAAATGAATTTCCAAAAGGAAATCCAATCCAAACACATCTCCTCAAGAAACTCTGGGCCTCTTTGGGTGCCACTTGAAAATGAGTTCATCTTATTTTAGTTATTCATAATTATGCAGATGATGACTGTTGGTTATCAAGATTAGTTTTAATAATTTCCAAAAAGAAATATGATCTCAAATACATAATTATGGTAACAAAAATGAGATGGAAATCATTTTTATGCGTCCACCAAACAACCCCAACGTTTTTTTTCACCACTACCATCAAAAGGAGTGTTCATCTCAAGAAACGCAAAAACCCATCGATATGAATGCTAAGGGAAAAAACCACAGTGCTGTTATCTCTACATAATTAGACTGAAAATTGCAATTCAATTCAGTACCACAGCCAAACGTTCCTTTGGTTCACAATTCGTAAGTAATAAGGCAAACCCTAGATTCTCATAATTCATTAGAGGAACTACCTAAATAAAACTACAATTCTCAGGATTCTGATGCAAGATTTGAAGCTGAAAGAAGAAGAAGAAGAAGAAAATCATAAATTGATGTTTCCATGAGAAACTGAATTCTAAACCCTACATTCACAGAATTCAAACACGGAAAATTGAAAAGCACCAGAATTCGATAGGAGATCCGCGTTTCGCGGGAACATTGAAAAAACAAATAGATCTAAAATTACAGAAATAAACTCGAAAGTAAGAAATGTGATACAAAACCCTATAATCCAAGGGAAGATAAAGAACGCTAGAGCGAAATCTAGGGTTTTGAAAGGGTAGAATATCAAAGAAAAGGGAAAAAAAAAAGAAAAAGAAAAAGCAATAGCAAAATAACAGCTAGGGCTTTTTTAAAATTATTTACAAGTTGGAGAAAATCAACGAACCTGAAACGCTCTATCCCCTTCGCAGCAAATGGGAGAAGTTAGAGGATGAAAGGAAGAGAGGAGTTTATATACGAATCAAAGGCAGTCGCCGACCCACGAGGGGCATTTTGGTCCTTTCACAAATAGGTCAGGTGGGTCGGACCCTGTTGGGCCGGGCCCGTTGAAGTCTAGGCCTATGGCAGTGCCCTGCGATGCGCCAATGATAAATGGCCCCTCCCAAAACATTGCCCTGATCCATTCAGAAAGTGGACCCCATTATATCAAAGAAAATGAACGACTTAAAAACACTCAGAAGCAATCTCTTATTAGGAATGTTTTAATTACAAATAATTACTGCTGAGATTTAAAATGATCTCTTTGATCTTTCTTTATTATTATTATTTTTTTATATTTAGAGCCATCTCACTTATATTTATACACCACCAAAACATACAAGAAAGATTAAGCAATCATCCTTTTGAATTCATTTTTCATGAAAAAATTCAGTTCCTATTTATGATTAATCTTTTTTAATTTATTTTTTGTTCTTTGAAAATCTTCAATTCTCATTTATTATACATGTGTAGTTTAAAGTCACTCGGCAAAAATGGACAGTATAGGGTAATTATAGCGTAATTGGGTAACATCTTTCTGTACATTTGTTCTGCTACCATATGTTAGGATGTCAGCACAAATAAGAGCCGGATCTAAAATTCAAGTGGGTCATATAATAGAAAAAACTATAGACCGATCTCCTGCCATTGATGACCTTCTTTCTCTATCGGCGTGTATTAGCATCCTTTTCACTTTGCTTTGGAATGTGGTAGCACGGGTACTTTGACTGTCATGTCTTTCTAGCCTCCCATTTTCTCATAACATGCCTTATCAGTGGACCAACCAACGTTGCTTGTGATTCAGGAAATCCTTATAATGTATGTTGATGCAAGAATTTGGGCCGCCCTCTCTCGTCTTCTGAGCACTTGCACAGGAGGAAAGCAAATGAGACTCTAGCTAAAGTAGGGGACCCTTCGATGCCAAAGTCAAGTTAGGAATCCGGGTCTAGTCGTGTTGAAAGGTTTAGGGCCAAAGATTCTGCATACCTTTTCATTTAGGTGTGCCCCTTATTTATAGTGTTTGTAGGGCAGGATGACCCATAATCTTAAGCATGATCTCATCCGTTAGGCGAGATGTGCATGAGTGATGAATGTCGATAGTTACTCTAGAATAACGCAATGGACGGTTATGTGCAACTGGTGGGGATCGGCGGTTACTTTTGAATCATGCATAACTGAGAAAGATTGTTCGCTCAGCCGAAGATATAGTTCAGCACCGTTCTGCCGGCTGAAATAGTTAAGACGTCATTGGTTGAAATGGTATGGGTCCCTTTTTGTTCGAGCTGAGCCAATTCGAGCTGAGCTCTGCTGGCTAACCAGAGACGAACTGAGCTAAGCTAATTTGAGCCGAGCTATGAGAGGGCTCGAGAATCCTACTATGGTTGTTCGGGTTGCCGGTTTTGCAGACTGAGGGTCGGACTAATCTCCTTGTCGATGGATCCACTTTAAGGAGTACGCTTGTTGGCCCGAGTTGTATTTTCCCATAACAATGTACATTACCTTTGAATGGTCTGGATCACTAATCAATGAGCCGGGGGTCATTTGGCCCAACCCATTGATAATCCGACTGGGCAGGTTCAACCCAAACTTGACCCATTTACTTAAGTGGGTCAAATTTTTAGCTTGAGCCCGACTCACTACCCATTTAACTTGGCCTGAACCGCCCCAAAAGTGGGTCCGGCCAGTTTACCCACAGGCTAACCCAATCCATTCCTGCACCTAAGTGTGATTTAAAGCCATCCATTGGTTACAACCATGTAATATACTCTTATCTGACAACTAACCAGAAGCCTAGATCTAAAGACCCGATGGGTAGTCCGGGGGACCCTAACTTAAAAGGACTCAGACCGGGCAAGACCCTGAACCGGTGAGGTCAGGTCTGGTTTCTATAGGACTCGACCCGAAATGGACCTGTTGTTAGCCCTACCTGGAACAAATTAACCTTCTGCATGGTCATACTCAATTTTCACGCTGAGCCACATCCACGGTGGGGATGAAAGGGATGAGCAGTTAGAAATTCTTTCTTAATGATCTGTTCTGCATGGAGATCGCCTCGATCCAAACCGCTCAAGTAGTGGGACCCACTGTAGATAGGACATGAGACCAAGATCAGATTGATTAGTAGGTGAATTCCTGTTGGTGGAACTGTCCATTTGATGTCCACCAAGCTGCCAGTTCCAATCCACTTAGTTTGATTGGTGGGTCATGGCCCATTTCAAATGGGCCCGTTACTTGGACAGTGTTGTAGCCGACCAATATATGGTTACAAGGAAAATGGTTGGCTGTCAATGAGCTGGGCCCAACCGGCCCTCATAGTCAGTTCTAGGCCAGAGCCCAGCCTAGGCCCATGATGATTCTGCACAGCCCCAAGCCTGGCCTGGGCACCCACTTTTCTGCAAGATCTGAGCTGTTCAAAGGTGGCCCATCATCCAAGATGTATGGAGAAAAAAATTCTGATGGGCCAGCCTACTAATGAGCTTGACCTAGGGCACACTTAAGGGTGACAATAAGCCGGGATGCCTGGCCCAGCTTCGGTGATCTGACCCTTAAGGGCTACGGCTGGGCCAGTAAACTTGGCCCGAGGGCTAAGATAGGGTTTTAAATGTAGGCCAACTATTTGGGCTGGGCCGAGCTAGGTCCAATGATGAATTTCCATTCTAGCCCTACATAGAAATTAATAGGTACTAGTAATATAGACAATGAAGTTTGAATGCTAGTTTATATAAGTAATATAAAGAACTTTGATACTTTAATACGGTGCAATGGATGATATAGAGGCACTTATAAATTATTGGATATGAGCCGGTGGGGCACACATATGGGCAACTAAGTAGTTGGGTGGGTCCACACATTTTCCCGCCTTATTCATCCTTTTCAGTTTTTTCTAAAAGTTTAAAATTAAATTTCAAAATAATTTTTTTTAAAAAAAAAAAAGAAAAAGAAAAAAGAGATCAGATGAGACGACATAACTCATACCCCATTCAGTCTCTGATATCCCTCTCTAGTTAAAAATAAAATAGTAGCTAATCTCATTAAAAAGTCAAGTTTCTGGAGAAAAAATATGAAGAAATAAGATAATCATATGACCCACTTCTAATACATTTTAAGTCATTGATAGTAAGTTTTAAGCGTGAAATCAAAGAAAAAAATAAGAATCTCTTTGCTCCCATAGTAATCAAGCCATTATCAAGCCCATGTTAGTCCACGCCTCTTTAGTCCATTAGGGCACTAGCCAAATTAGGATAACAGCTTAGGGCTTTAGGGCTATGCCATAGCCAATTGGGCCATATTAGTCCAAGCCCAAGTGGAGTAATCACACAACGTTAAGGGGCCAATGTGTTGGGTTTGGGCCTCAAAAATCAGAATTTTGAATAGAGCCAGCCTGATGGCCCAGCCCGAAATAGTTCAGAATCTGGGCCAAGACCTACCTCAAGTCTGGCCCATTGACAGCCCTACACATCTGATGATTAGATACGCCTGAACCCGTGGTTCAGTGATCCAGGCCGTTCACCTGATGAATCCCATCTTCGATGGAAGATGCCCAATAAATTTGGCAGATTGGATGATCTTGGCCCTTCAATACTAGACTTTTGCATAATTGAATGTGGGCAATTGCTGCATTCTCACCATAAAAGACTATTTGAGAGCCAACAGATCAATGGAATAGCATCCATCGTTGTAAAATGCTCGGCGTGTTTGGATTCACGTTTTGGTTGTATTGTATTGTATCCGGTAGTGTTCCCGTATACGTTGGGCGATATTCATAATACATCTAGCGGAGACGTGTCTCTAACCAATGTTTGGATATGACGTATTACTCTAGTATGTATACAATTTCATGTCAGATCAATGTTCGGAAACGATCAGATAAAGGCCACACGATGTATATACATGCGTGTAGTGGGGCCCATCACTATTCCATTGAATGATCTAAACTGTTCATTCACTTCAGAGGATGGGCATTACCCTTGCCTAGGTGTCCTTTTGTTTCTATGTAAACTATTGCAGAATCTCAATCGTTAAACATGAAATGGACGGCAGAGTAAACACCCTCATGGGCCACGCTAATTTCACTCCAAAAGCACTCCCTTCCGGATGGTTTTTCGTCCTAAATCCAATGGATAGAGTGGATTTTCCAAGAAACTTCAATAAGTGGGCCACCAAACTTCACAGAGTCGACGTACGTCGACTCTATTGCGAAACAGAGGTTCCGTCTTTTCGTTGTGGGCCACCATCATGTAGTGAAAAGTGGATCTGAACCGTTCATCAGGTAGAGAGAGAAAAACCTATGAAAAACATATTGACCTTTCATAGCCATGTACTTCGTCATGATCGCTACAATGATCAAAAGAAGACCGTTTGGCTGTTGTTTCATCTTAATTGTCTCAGTGGGTCACATTATTGGATGATCAAAGCTCACATTCATGGTTTAAATCTCGAGAGGAAGATGATGGACAGTGTGGATTTGTCAAAAGACGACTATACTAGGCATTACCAGCAAAACACTGAAAGAAGAAAATGCTTTCTTCCTGTTTACAGCTGACGTCGGGTACTCAAAACCGTGAATCCAAACACGCCCTTAATGTGAATTGAACATCGAGGGTGTTCCTTGAAGATTTAAGATTTTGATCACGGATTCGATTCACGGGAACTACTGATACTCTGGTAGGTATGATTGATGATTGATAAGCAGGAACACGAAATCTGCAAAGTGGTATACATCAACTCAAATAAACCGTCCAAATCAAGTGTCCCATTGCCGATTGTTTTTAAGGTCAAAATCATATTGGTTGAACAATGTTACCTTTTGATTAGTGGACACCTGTCTGCCTCATTAGGACCATTGGCTACTTTTCACAACAACCGTCCACTAAATATCCTTTCATCCGCTAGTTGGAATTTAAAATTTTTTAATATAAATTTAGGTTATATTCATCAAGTTGAGGGCCACAATTTGGACGGTTCGGATTGAATTATTAATATTATACTTGTGCGTATTAATCATATCACTCTACTAAAAGTACCGAAGTTCATCATGAGCTTTTTTCAGTGTAAACAGCTACTATCTTCGCCGATCGCACACGCGCGTGCAATAGAGCTCATGTACATGCCACACATGTGACAGCATGGTAGATACGTACGAGATCCAATCCATCCATCATCTGGGTCCAACCTTATAAATGTTTTACCAAAAATAAATTTGGTCCGATCATCATGTGGGCCCTAATACTGGAAACACGCGGATACGTTAGAGAATTTCATCCAATTTTCAGATCCTTACATTTGTTTGAAAAGTATAGCCAAACTGATAATCAATAGTGGTTTCTTTCTGATGGACGGATTGGATCTTAGACCTATCGTTCCATGATGGCACGTGTGGCATGTACGTAGGCTTTATTGCACGCGCGTCTGAGCTCAGCAAAGCATGAAACGGTCATCAATGAATTTGACCGGCCAGTTAAAAAGGATGGGTTGTTATTTGATACTCTGCCAGAGAGTGGTACTTGATACACATGCACTAAAAAAAATTATATGTGGCATACATTAGTTCTGATTAAACCAAACAGATTGAGAACCAATATCTGAGTCAAAATCCCAAAATCAGATTGGATTACTATTCTAACCTCTTATTTGGATACTTAATGAAATAAGATCAACGGATAATTTTCAATTTTAGCCGTCCAATGAGTCCACTAATCCAATGGTCAGATAATAAATCAACCTTGGTTCATCATATATCTTAGCTGGGACCATAATTTAGATATTCTAGTTTGAATTACCCTTTGCAGGCAACCTATGTAATTCCCAAGTGCACGTGTATCATCCGTCAACTTAGCCAGAGTATAAAAGTTTTTATCAAAAGAACGGTGGCTTCGTCACGGGTTTAACCAAAAGAGTAAAGAGAATGATCACATGCGTTCGTAGGCAAGGTAATTACCATACCTTCCAACTGTGTGGGGCCCACCGTGATGTGTGAGTGCCATCCAACGCATTGATGTTTGAAATTCGCGAATGATCTAATCTCAGCATTTAAGGGCATTTACGTCTTTTCGTTATATAGCTCGCTCCGCCTTTCCAGGAGAGGAATTAATTATCTGATGGGTGCGCAGTGATGCGCTCTCATGGAACCGTGTCGTGCTGGAACCTGGCTGTTGTGGGGCCCACTTAATGCGTTCATCCAATCTGATCCGTTCATATTTTCCGTAGAGCTCAAGAATCGGGCCGATCCAAGAGTTGGGTATAAAGACAAACTACAGAGAAGATTGTCGCATGAAACCTTAAATTCATGTGGTGTGGTCCATCCGAGTGTTGGAATGGCCTTTTTTTTTTTTTTTATGTCCATTAATCCTGGCACGTTGTGACTGATTAATGGATTGGATGACATATATACAACATAGCGGTGGGCCTCACTAACCTCCGGGGAAGTTTTATTGGATGCGCGTGTGACCCTCCTTAGTTTCAGTTTTGACTGAATTTTGGTCCAATGGCTTAACATTAGAGTGACCCAAATGGACCGGGCAGATTTAACGAACACATCAGGTGGGCCCCACAATAGGCTGGTACGGCTGCCATGTGAGCACTTGTATGATAAGAGGGAGCGGATTCAGCTAGGTTGGGGCCTCACCCAGTTCGCTCAGACCGTGAATCTGTATATCCAAGCCGTTCATCCGTTTTTCTAGCTTATTTTAGGACGTGGGCTAAAAAATGAAGCATATCCAAATCTCAAGTAAACCACACCACATGAAAAAAAGAAGTGGTAATTGATCATTAAAAGCTTCTTATGGACCATACAAGCTTTTAATCAAGCAGATATTTGTGTTTTTCATTCATCCAAGTCTGCTTGACCTTTCATCAGGTTGGATGGCAAATAAACATTACAGTGAGCCCTAGGAAGTTTTTAATGGTAAGCGTTTAATTACCACCGTTTTTTATGGTGTGGTCCACTAGAGATTTGGATCCGCTTCGATTATGGGTTACCTTAAAATGAGCTAGAAAAACGGATGAACGGCGTGGATATATAGCATATATATATAAAGGTGGACCCCACAGTCACGGCTGCCCGACCTAACTGAATCGGCTCTCATGAGAAGGAGCTTGCATTAGAACAAGTGATGCGCGGACGTCTTTCCCACCAACGTGCCACTCGCGCAGAGGACGCGGATTGCGTCCTACCCCGTCCGGGCGGGCAGGGTTCTGTGGGGCCCACTGTAATGTAATTATTTTATCCAAGCCTTTCAACACTTTCCTAGGATCATTTTAAGATATGTTTATAAAAATGAGGCAGGTCCACAGCTCCAGTGGACTACACCAAAGGAAGCTGCACTGATAATGACACCCACCGTTGAAACCGTTCTAAGGGCCAACGTGATGTGTTTTTACCATCCAACCTAATAATAAGGTCATGTAGACGTGGATGAAGTGAAAATACAAATATCAGCTTACTTCTCCAGCTTTCAAGAAGTTTTTAAAGGTGGATGTTCAATACCCACTTTGTGGTCCACTCAAACCTTGGACCTGCCTCATTTTTTTAAATACATCTTAAAATAATCCTAGAAAAGTGTTTAACGGCGTGGATAAAATACTTACATCATGGTGGTCCCCAATCCGTCCGGGCGAGGGTAGGACGCAATCCGGCTCCTCACGCAGAGGACCTCAGTCATGAAAATCCTGCATCGCATCATGAAGAGCACCTATCTTACCTCGTGAATTCATTAGGTGGGCCAAACATGTATGTTAAGTTGGACAATCCATATTCATTTGATTTTGATGTGTTGCCCACCTAATGAACAGACCTGGCCTAATTTATGTGCCGGGACGACCTTTTTCATGATAGGCTTGCTCTGTGCAAGTGGCATGCATGTAGGGATAGGCGCCCTCATGACCATTTAGCCTACAGCCAGCAGGTGGTCAGTTCTATCATGCGATAGGTAGGCCACATCTTTGAAAAGTGCATGATGTGTTGCCAGGGGACACTTGTTCTGGCAATCTGGACCATTGACAAGTTGGCTCCCACCGTTGATGGACGTTGCCTCAAAAAAATAAAATAAAATAAAATAAAATCTTATTATGATAACAATATCTTTCGACTTGATCTTTAACAAGAAGATGAGAACATTCCCCATCCCCAGTGGCAATCAACCAACCATTTGCCTAAAATTTTGAACGGTGGACCCCACTTATTATAATTGAAATCACACGCCGCCTCACTAAGCGTACAAGAAATTAAAAACTCATGGTATACAATGTATATCCGTATAATTTAATGAAATTAATATTTTATATATTTTTAAAGTTCGATGTAAAATATATAATGATAATTATCTAATTATTCATATATTTAAAATATTGTTATGGCCACTATATATGTGTACTAAGATTCTACTACTATGATACATGTTTCCACACGTGTATAAATTCATCGGATATAAGAAATTAAGCTCCGATATCAGACATTACGCGAAATTAAATTGCTTGATATTATCTTGCACTTCTTGTAGTTGTTGCACTTATCCTTAGGTCGAAAAGGACCTATGGTTTCAATGGGAACTTGATCAATTATCTTAATTTACTGATTTGTAAACCTCATAGGTGGATTGTGGTGGGTTGGGTGGTTGATCATATTCTCATGGGAATTAGGGTTCTCAATAAATAATCTACAGTCCTTATGGGTTTAACCTTATATTGAGAATTGAAATGGTTGATCAACATGGCTATTCGAATTAGTTTTGCAAATGTTTATTAATTAAATAATTGATTTCAAAATGATCATACTTATTGTTTATTTTTAATGATCAGTAATAATTGTGGAATGTAGTGGAGTGGGGGACTATGAGTCTTAAAGCCGTACATAAAAGGGTATATGTATAATAACTTGAGACAAAATTATCGCATACATTCATAGTACATGTGGAAATATCCAAACTTATATTGGCTTGATTTAGTTAAAGTTCTTATGGGGTTAGGCAAGTATATTTTGAGTGTTACTCGTGTTGGAAAAAATATATTGAAAAATTAAAAATAAAATTATTTAAAATTTAACATAAGGTTGAATCACATATAAATACATTGTCCTTAAAACTTGATTCGCCTCTTTTTCAATTGCTGATGGTTTACAAGCAAATTGCTTCCATTATAAGATAAGCATTCTCTCTTAGATCCTATGTGTAATAATTATGAATAGATCTACTTAGGAACTCAGTAAATGCAGTTGGTTGTCTGATAGATTTGATGAATGGTCGAACTCAACGACTCGAATAATGTTTGAGCTACTCGGTAATTTCTTAAAAGGAAAAATGTTTGGAGAGATCATATCGGATTGTGATGGGATTTGTTAGACTTAGATGATTCTGCTCTTGGATGGTCCAATTTGTATAGTATATGAGGTGTGGACAATTGTTAGGTGGTCATCAATGGTTTAGAACATTTATAAAATGTTTCTGACCGTTGGTATTAATTTTCGAGAGTTTCAGATCATTGGATCAACAATCTAACCATTGGATCATTAAGGCCTGTATGTTTTTGGACCAATTTGGCTATTAAGGCTAATAGTCGTTCTCAAAATAGTCGAAGGTTTTGGATCCATTGATCTGATCGTTTCTAGCAGCTTACGACACGTATAAAGTGCAAAGTGCGCCATCTAACGCCACTACAACCATGCTACCCACGCCCTCACCCTTGCCACCGTTCATGCCCACGCCCACATGCGTGTACCTCATCATGCATTTTTCTAAGTAAGAATACTACCCACTCAACCACTTATAAACCACAATTTTTCTCCCGGTCTTTCCTAAGTAGGACGGAAGAAAACAAATTTTTCTATTCATTTTTCAAAACCATTTTGGAGGGAAAATAAAATTTTCAAAACATTTTATTTTTTTTTAAATAAAATTTTTTTAACAGCTCATAGTTTAAGTAACTTATAAATATTGATTCCTATATGATAAAGAAAGCTTAGTAGAAATGGCTTACAAGTTTACAATTGCATAAAAATAGTTTAGGAATTGCATAGTCATGCCATGGAAAAGTTTCCTTAGCATATATAGAACATGTTAAGGGTGGGCGATTTGAGAGAAGAATGGGAGAGAAAAAGCAAGCACACATCAACTAACATTCTCTATAAATTAGATTTTTATAACTACTAGTAGTGTTGCACGTGTAAAGAACATTACTTGCAATTGATCACACTAAAAATAGGCTCACTAACATATTTATATATGCAAGGTCCAACTATTAGATCCAATCCAATATATTAAAATTGTTGATATAGAATGGCCCACAAAATAAGAAAATGTTACATTTATAGATGATAATAATAAGAATATATTTCCATTAAGCTTACAAAATAAGAAAATGTTACACATACCGATAATAATAAGAATCTAATTCCATTAAGTTTTACTAGTATTAACTATGTCTCATGTGAATATTTTCCTTATGGGTATTGATTTGTAATGGGAATTTCATTAACGTAATCAATGAATCTAGGGACAACATTGCAAAAAATTATCCAATAGAAGCATTAGACCGATAACGCACTTTCTTAATATTTTCAATTTAAGAAGGATTTTCTTAACTTTTAATCATCTTATAGAAATATTCTTAAAATTGTTCTTATATTAATTTATTTTGAAATATAATTGGTCCATATTAAGTCCTTAGATGGATGGTCCAAATTAACAAATTATATTTAATTTATGTTAATGAATTATACTAAATAAAAGCACAAAATAAATGAACAACAATCGAATTGAAACCTCACACCCGATTGTTGGATTGACTATTGATAATTAAAATACTCTACCGTTAGGATGAGGCGTGGACAATGTTGCTCTCTTTGAGATAGTTCATGCTACTCGGGTAATTTCGGTCGGTGCACAGGCTCCCCACGTGCTATCCCTAGGATACAACATGCAACGATTGATTTTTTTTTGGCCTATGCATAGGCTGAAGAGATCCAAACACCAAAACTGCCACATTTGACCTTCGATTTTTTATTTTTTTTATTTTTGCAAAAAAAACGAAAGATGATTCTTAGATAAAAGATTATGGGGTTAGGGTTTTCGTCTCTCCCTTTTTCATTCAATAAAATTTCTTTTATAAAGAATAAAAAACTGACCACTTAAAAAACAAACACGTCCTTATAAAAAATCAAAACCGATGCCCCTTCAATATGTGACACTTTTCACACAATGAAAACGGTCCCATGATTAGTAGGCCACATCTAATAACTGTAAAAAAGCATTATAAATTTTAGTAAAATATGACCAATCAAGATTCTAATCAAAGGAGAACACGAGTATAAATGGGTGTGCTTACACGCAAACACCCGGTTAAAGTTTTTCGAACTAGGAATCTTACCGATTGCACTCCCTTGTGTGCGTATACAGGCTTGTGCATAGTATAGCACATTACATAAGAGTCTTATGAAGAAAATACGATATAAACACATTTTCTCCCAATTTTTATCCGATATAGGACAAATGTTTTACCTTTGAAAACCAAGAAAACCAAAATGGGTTTCTTTACACAATGAAATCTTTTTTATGTATTTTTTTGAAATACGTATAACAATCACCCACTTATTTCAAAACAACAGAATAAAATTTGGACAATGCAAAAAATTATTATGCATAAATAATGATAACAAAAGGTCTTAAACCTCACCTAGTGAAATGTATTTGGGTTATAAGGATTAGCATTTTCATCTTCCCCCTTTTCTAAAATAAAAACTAAAACCAACGCCCATTCGAGATGAAGCACATTTGCCACATCATACACAATGGAAACGACCAGATGATTAGTAGGCCACATTCAAACCGCCCACCGGGGGCCAACAACAGCCCCCTCCTGCATATACACAAGTGTGCACATGCGCACATGCCCAATTAAAAGTCTCTATCCAGGAATCTTACCAATTGCACTCCCTCATGCGCGCATACAGGCTTGTGCATAATATAACACATTACGTAAGAGTCTTACAAGGATAATGCTATATAAACACATTTCTCTCATTTCCTATCTGATATGGGGACAAAGGCTTTTCTTTGAAAACGAAGAAAACCAACATAAGTTTCTTTACATAATGAAACTTTTTCATGCACTTTTTGAAATACGCACAACAATTTGAATGTATAGATCTATAATGTTATTCTGGCTATACGAATTCCTCTTTCTTTCTGGGGAGATTTTAACAAGTAAGCATTTACTCATACCTATGACTGTACACAAGCTAAGCTAGCTCGAAAGCTCGCTTGGCTCGACTAGATCTAGCTCGGCTTAACTCGAATTGAATGACGACATGAGGCAAGCAAAGCTTCATATGACCCAATTCGTTTTGAAAACGAGCCAAGGTCGAGTATATTGCAACTTGACTCGACTCGACTTGAACTTGGCTGTCACACCCTGAAATTCGATACCTGAGTTGGCCAGGCCCAAACCCGAATTACAGGACTGTGAGTTGACTTTAAACAAAATATACACCACAACCTACATTATTTTCATGATTTTTACGGCAATCAGAGTAACTAAAAGGAGTCAAAGTAATTATCATTAAATAACATCCACAAATTAATCATTGAATATTTAATTACATTGATATTTTAAAAAAATTAATAATAATATATATTGAACTTTAATTGATTTTTAAATAAATAAGAAAAAAAAAACTTCAATCTTGCCCAACTGATTCTTCATATACAAACCCTGCAAAATAATCTATACGGGTGTAAACGCGATGACTCGCAGGGTCACATCATTCCCAAAATTGAAAATTTTACGTTAACACCAATACAACTCAATAAAATAAATAGGATCAATTATGAGTATTGAATCAACATTTTACATGACAATAATAACAATTTATTTTTCATAATAACAAAATAAGATAATATAGTCATCTAAAATCCTTTTTAGTTCAATCCAGGGCAGAACACCCGTGTTTATTGATCCTTTTAGGGAATGACCATCGGCAGAGCACCTGGTGAATAAACTTTTAGGATAAATACTTAAGGCAGAGCACCCGTGTGTGTTGATCGTTTTAAGGAATCGCCTAAGGCAGAGCACCCGTACCGTGCCAATCCTTTCGAAAATGACCGTAGGCAGAGCACCCGTATCAAAATACCATAATGGTCCTTTCAGGGCAGAACACCCATAATATAATTAAAAGCATTTAACAATAATTAAATGAATTTATTTCACAAATTAGAAATCAAATAAATGCATTCTACATCACGTAAAACTAAAATCAAATGTCTTAAATCGGCAATACGAAATAAATAATTGATAAAATCAAAGTATATAATAATGTAGTCTTTTCAAACGGAAAAATCACCTACCTGCTATTAGAGTGATAGATTTGATGTGATGATGAATTATACATGTAGATGGTCTGGGTCTGACTTCGCATAAACTCAATTCGACGCACTTAAAGTAGTAGCACTAGGTAAAGATTTTCAATGTAAACGATGACATCCTTACACAAATCATATATGCTGATTTATTAAGACCTACACTAAGGTTTCTAATTAGCTAATATTAAAATATAAGAAAATAACACATTAAATCATTGAGTTGACTCAATGAGTCGACTCGAATCAAGGCTACTCTAACGTATGATGTCAAATGATGGAGATTAGAAACTTAATTGATAAATGGCTCGAAGTTAGAATATGGAATCAGCTCGGATGATCGGGCCAGTGAGTCATTGGGTTGACTCGCTGAGTTAACTCGATGAAATTGTCTGCTTCTCTTTCTTCCTTATTTATTTTCTTCTCATTTCTTCTAGCCTTTTCTTCTGATTCATTCTTCTGATCTTGTCCAAAAAATCTTTCACGCCCCGAAATTCGATACCCGAATTGGTCAGGCCCGAACCCGAATTGTAGGACCGTCAGTTGACTTTAAATAAAATATACACCACAACCCACATTATTTTCATGATTTTTACGGCAATCAGAATAACTAAAAGGAGTCAAAGTAATTATCATTAAATAACATCCACAAATTAATCATTGAATATTTAATTACATTGATATTTTAAAAAAATAATAATAATATACATTGAACTTTAATTGATTTCTAAATAAATAAGGGAAAAATCTTCAATCTTGCCCAACTGATTCTTCATATACAAACCCTGCAAAATAATTTGTATGGATGTGAGCGCGACGGCTCGTAGGGTTACATCATTCCCAAAATTGAAAATTCTACGTTAACACTAATACAACTCAAGAAAATAAATAGGATCAATTACGAGTATTGAATTAACATTTTACATGATAACAATAACAATTTGTTTTTCATAATAACAAAATAAGAAAATACAGTCATCTAAAATCATTTTTAGTTCAATCCAGGGTAGAACATCGGTGTTGATCCTTTTAAGGAATTACCCTCGGCAGAGCACCGATGTCGATCCTTTTAGGGAATGACCTTCGGCAGAGCACCTGGTGAATAAAATTTTAGGGTAAATACCCAGGGCAGAGCACCCATGTGTGTTAATCATTTTAGAGAATCATCCAGGGCAGAGCACCCGTGCCGCTCCTTTCGGGTATGATCCTAGGCAGAGCACCCGTACCGTGCCAATCTTTTCGGGAATGACCCTATACAGAGCACTCGTATCAAAATAACATAATGGTCCTTTCAGGGCAGATCACGTATAATATAATTAAAAGCATTTAACAATAATTAAATGGATTTATTCCACATATTAGAAATCAAATAAATGCATTCTACATTATGTAAAACCAAAATCAAATGTCATAAATTAGCAATACGAAATAAATAATCAATGAAATCAAAGTATATAATAATGTAGTCTTTTCAATTGAAAAAATACCTGCTATTATTAGAGTGATAGATTTGATGTGATGATGGATTTTACATGTAAATGGTCTAGGTCTGACTTCGCATAAACTCAATTCGACACACTTAGACTAGTAGCACTCGGTAAATATTTTCGATGTAAACGATGACATCCCTACACAAATCATACATGCCGATTTATTAAGACCTACACTAAGGTTTCTAATTATCTAATATTAAAATATAAGAAAATAACACGTTAAATCACTAAGTTGACTCAGTGAGTCGACTCGAATAAAGGTTAGTCTAACGTATGAGGTCAAAGGATGGAGATTAGAAACTTCGCTGATAAAATGGCTCGAAGTTAGAATATGGAATCAGCTCGGATGATCGGGCCAGCAAGTCATTGGGTTGACTCGCTGAGTTAACTCGACTCAAATATATTTTATGTTATATATATATATATGTGTTAAAACTTAAAACTTAAAAAAAAAAAAAAAAAAACCCTACCCTACCTGGTTGTCCATCCCTTTCTTACCCTTTCCCTTTCTCTTACTTAACCCATCGTGCCCAAGCTCATCTCTCTCTCTCTCTCTCTCTCTCTCTCTCTCCCCTTGTTCTCTCCCCACTCAGCCACTCGCTCGACTCAGCGTCTGCCCGACTCATCTCAGCCGTATGGCCTGCATTTGGCCACTCGCCTGAGCTCTCTCTCTCTCTCTCTCTCTCTCTCTCTCTCTCAGCACCCACAACAAGGTACCTTTATGGGTTAGGTGCTTGTTGGGTTAGTTGGGTTTGGTGGTTGGGTTAAGTCGGGTGCGGGTTGGTTGATGGGTTAAGTCGGGTGCGGGTTGGTTGATGGGTTAAGTCGGGTGTGAGTGTTAGGTTGGGTGCTGGGCTGAGTCGCGTGTGGGTGTTGGGTCAGATTGGGTGTGGGTGTTAACTGATAGGTTGGGTGTTGACAGATGGGTTGGGTCAGGTTGGGTGTGGGAGAAAACTCGACTCGACTCGAGATAAGCTCGCCTTAACTCAATCCATTAGCTAGCTTCGAAAGGTTTGGCAAACAAGTAAAGCTCCAATATTAAGTTCAAGGAGAGCATGAACAAATCAAGCCAACTGATCCCACCTCAACTCAACTCGGCTCGATGTACAACCTTACTCACACCACCCCCACTCACACTTAATGGTAAGAGAAGGGTAATAAAGAGAAGAAAAGCAACACTAACCTTTTTCTTTTGGTTAGGTTGTACTCACTGCCTTTGATTTCAAGTTTTTGTTAGATCACCACTATTTTGAAAACGACATTTGCTCGTTTTAAATTTGTTAGTCATGTTAGGTAAAATAGGCCACATAAATGAACACATGCACACATGCATAAAAAAAAACCTTTGATTTTATAAAATTTGGACTCTTTAGTTATAAAACCTGTTCATAAAGAAAATTTTAAATTAAGAAAAAAATATTATATATAAATAAATAGAGTAATGTAGGACTTGATATTTACCTATGTAATAAAACAAACCCTATAAATAAGAGAAACCTTTAGCCATCTCTCTACAAACTCAAAAGTGTGGGGCTGGCTATTGCAGGAGAAGGTGAGCCAAGGTATCAACACACATAGAAATGATAAAGCAACTATAATAACTATATATCATCAAGCTCAATGAATTCAAAAAAGTACCCTGCATCGTTGATTTGTCATGGCTCAAGATAAGTGGCTAATTTCACTTTTAATTTATGGTTTTTTAGTTGATAATGTATTTATATGTTTCACAAGTCCAATTTATGAAATCATGACCGTTAATTTAATTATAAAAAACCTGACTTGGACAAGTCTTAAAACTATGGTATTAAGCAAGGCCGATAATGCTGGGAATTTGATAACCACCATTCCATATTAGAAAACAAATAATAAAAAGACAAAAAAATGTGTTGCATAAATAGCTACTGTACCAAGGAGCATACATGACATTCAATCAAAACCGTCCAAAATGTTGGGCCACTATAGATCAGTTATAGCCAAAAATCTCACTTAAAAAGATGATTTTAAATTTAGAACTGAATTTCATCAAACCAATGGCTGAAATAAAAGAAGAGATAAAAAATAGTGAGGCCCATATTTGGACAATCTGATTACTGTATGTGTACAATGCCTATGTGCACGTGTGAAGATGGTCCCACTCTGTCACTGTATGGAACTACCTGTGCTAAATAAATAGGGAAAAAATCTTCAATCTTGCCCAACCGATTCTTCATATACAAATCCTGCAAAATAATCTATATGGGTGTGAGCGAGACAACTCGTAGAGTTACATCATTCCCAAAATTGAAAATTCTATATTAACATTAATACAACTCAAGAAAATAAATAAGATCAATTACGAGTATTGAATCAACATTTTACATGACAACAATAACAATTTAATTTTCATAATAATAAAATAAGATAATACAATCATCTAAAATCCTTTTTAGTTCAATCCAGGGCAGAGCACCCGTGCGTATTGATCCTTTTAAGGAATGACTCTCGGCAGAGCACCAGTGTTGATCCTTTTAGGGAATGACCTTCGGCAGAGCACCTGGTGAATAAACTTTTAGGGTAAATACCCAGGGCAGAGCACCCGTGTGTGTTGATCGTTTTAGAAAATCATCCAGGGCAGAGCACCCATGCCAATCCTTTCGGGTATGACACTAGGCATAACACCTGTATCGTGTCGATCTTTTTGGGAATGACCCTAGGCAGAGCACCCGTATCAAAATAACATAATGGTCATTTCAGGACAGATCACCTATAATATAATTAAAAGTATTTAACAATAATCAAATGGATTTATTCCACATATTAGAAATCAAATAAATGCATTCTACATCATGTAAAATCAAAATCAAATATTTTAAATTAGCAATACGAAATAAATAATCAATGAAATCAAAGTATATAATAATGTAGTCTTTTCAATCGGAAAAATCACCTACCTACTATTAGAGTGATAGATTTGATGTGATAATGGATTCTACATATAGATGGTCTGGGTCCGACTTCGCATAAACTCAATTCAACGCACTTAGATTAGTAGCACTCGGTAAATATTTTCGATGTAAACGATGGCATCCCTACACAAATCATACATGCCGATTTATTAAGACCTACACTAAGGTTTCTAATTATCTAATATTAAAATATAAGAAAATAACACGTTAAATCACTAAGTTGACTCAGTGAGTCGACTCGAATAAAGGCTACTCTAACGTATGTGGTCAAATGATGGAGATTAGAAACTTCGCTAATAAATGGCTCGAAATTAGAATATGAAATCAGCTCGGATGATCGGGCCAGCGAGTCATTGGGTTGACTCGCTGAGTTAACTCGACTCATATATATATATATATATATATATAGAGAGAGAGAGAGAGAGAGAGAGAGAGAGAGAGAGAGAGAGAGAGAGAGAGAGAGAGAGAGAGAGAGAGAGTCATGCTCACCTGCGCATGTGCGCACCTTTGCACACGTGTCATTGGTGTCTAATCTGAACGGTCCATGTAATGCGGAATCCCATGAAACCCCATCTGATAAATTTTCACCTTGATCTAAAATTCTGGTGGGCCATAGCAAAGAGAAATGCGAATCAAGGGAGAAAACTGTTTTCATTTTTCATGGCCCATCAAAGTTTTAGATCAAAGTAAAACTTGGGCCCGGGGGGTTTCACAAGGTGCTACTTCACATGAACGGCCATAGCAAAGAGAAATGCAAACCAAGCTCTCTCTTTCTCTCTCCCTCTCTCCTTATCCTCTCCCCACTCAGCCACTCGTTCGACTCAGCCGTATAGCCTGCATTTGGCCAATCTCTCTGTCTCTCTGTCTCTCTCTCTCTCAGCACCCACAACAAGGTACCTTTATAGGTTAGGTGCAGGTTGGGTTAGTTGGGTTAAGTCGGGTGCGGGTTGATTGATGGGTTAAGTCGGGTGTGGGTGTTGGGTTGGTTACTGGGTTGAGTCGGGTGTGGGTGTTGGATGATAGGTTGGGTGCTGACAGATGGGTTGGGTTAGGTTGGGTGTGGGAGCAAACTCGACTCGACTCGAGATAAGCTCGCCTCAACTCAATCCATTAGCTCGCCTTGAAAGGTTTGGCAAACAAGTAAAGCTCCAATATTAAGTTCAAGGGCGAGTTCAAGGAGAGCATGGACGAATCAAGCCAACTGAGCCCACCTCAACTTAACTCGGCTAGATGTACAACCTTACTCACACCAACCCCACTCACACTTAATGGTAAGAGAAGGGTAGTAAAGAGAAGAAAAGCAACACTAATCTTTTTCTTTTGGTTTGGTTGTACCCTCTATCTTTGATTTCGAGTTTTTGTTAGATCCCCACTATTTTGAAAACGACATTTACTCATTTTAAATTTGTTAGTCATGTTAGGTACAATAGGCCACATAAATGAACACATGCACACATGCAAAAAAAAAAAAAAACAACTTTTGATTTTATGAAATTTTGACTCTTTAGTTATAAAACCTGTTTATAAAGAAAATTTTAAATTAAGAAAAAAATATTACATATAAATAAATAAAGTAATGCAGGACTTGATAATTACCTATGTAAAATAAAACAAACCCTACAAATAAGAGAAACCTTTAGCCATCTCTCTACAAACTCAAAAAGTGTGGGGCTGGCTAGTGCAGGAGAAGGTGAGCCAAGGGTATCAACACACGTAGAAATGAGACAGCAACTATAATAACTATATATCATCAAGCTCAATGAATTCCAAAAAGTACCCTGCATCGTTGATTTGTCATGGCTCAGGATAAGTGGCTAATTTCACTTTAATTTATGGTTTTTTAGTTGATAATGTATTTATATGTTTCACAAGTCCAATTTATGAAATCATGACCGTTAATTTAATTATAAAAAACCTGACTTGGACAAGTCTTAAAACTATGGTATTAAGCAAGGCCGATAATGCTGGGACTTTGATAACCACCATTCCATATTAAAAAAAATAATAATAAAAAGAAAAAAAAAAAAAACAAGAAGAAAAAAAAAATGTGCTGCACAAATAGCTACTGTACCAAGGAGCATACATGACATTCAATCAAAACCGTCCAAAACGTTGGGCCACTACAGATCAGTTGTAGCCAAAAAATCTCACTTAAAAAGATGGTTTTAAATTTAGAACTGAATTTCATCAAACCAATGGCTGAAATAAAAGAAGAGATAAAAAATAGTGAGGCCCACTATTTGGACAATCTGATTGCTGCATGTGTACAATGCCTATGTGCACGTGTGAGTATGGTCCCACTCTGCCACTGTATGGATGTTTCTTAACTGCCAACATGGAACTACCTGTGCTACATTTAGCATAGAAAAAAAGAAAGAAAATCAGATCATGACCGGACCAGGCTCATTCTCTGCGAGAGCATGCTTGCTGTGTACTATCAGTTGAATGGTCAGGATTTCTTACAAGTGTTTTATGTTCGTGCGTGTGTCTAGAAGTCTTCGTTCTATCTCACACGAGCGAATAATTAAAGTATGCCGTTGAATTTCAAACGTGACGGCATGATTCCAGTCTTCCCACGACTCTACATTGGTAAAACTGAATGTATGGGCAGCTCCGTTCAAAAATGCGTGATCTTTTCTTGACGAAAATGCCATTGGAGCTGGTCCTAACTTTGGCGGATAATTTCGTAAAGATAGTTAGAAACAAGGGTTCTTTGGTAAAGCTTTCTTTAATTCCCCGCGTCATCTGAAAGGAGTGGACGGGAATCCTCTGTAAGTCGGCTACAACTGTTGCAAGAAGAGCGTGAAACAATCGACCTTTGTGGGGCCAACGTAATGCTTATGCAAAATCCACTCCGTCCATCAGCTAGGAAATATTATATTAGTGTAGAACCAACGATTTATCCAGATCCAAAATTTAAGTAGGTCACACCTCAGGGAATAGTGGAAATGGGACGCTTACAGGAGAAACCTCCCTGGGTCCACCGTGATTTTTGTACGCCATCCAGACCGTTCTTCAGATGGTAACCAACAGGATAAATACATATTCTAAAAATCATCCTGATCCGAAGACACGGGTGGTCCACATCGAATGAGTTCCGACGGTGTGTCCCACCTAAGTTTGGATGATCCAATATTTCTGGATGCAAGGTGATAATGAGTAGAAAAGACTGATGAAAGGAATGGATACCACAAAAAACCGCAGTGGGGCCACGGAGTTCAGGCGTTGCACGCGCTTTCTAGAACATGTGGCGCGGAGGTTTCCCCTCAAAAAGCATCGTGGGTGATACCCTGATCTTGGGGCCCAACTCAATGTATGAGTTATATATCTACACCGTCCATCCATTTTTTCATCTCATTTTATCCTATTAGCACAAAAATAAAATAGATGTAAATCTCGAGTGGACCACACCACAAGAACCAGTTGTGAATTATTATTAAAAACTTTTTGTAGGCCATAAGATTTTTTGGATTAAGTTTATATTTGCCATTTCCCTTTGTACGGTTCTGTGTGACCTTATCAACAGTTTGGATGGCAAATAAACATCGCGGTGGGCCCTTTCGACCTTATCAACAGTTTGGATGGCAGTGGGCCCTTGGAAAGTTTTGAATGGTGGGCATTTAACCAGCACTGTTTCCGCGTAGTTCACAGTACCACCGATATAGATGGTTCCATGTCCCACCCTAATTCGCGCCGGAAAAGGAGTGGAGGTTCCTAGAGATGCGGATTAGCTGGAGATCCCTTGACCAGGGATCCCCTCACCCGACTCTGCAGGACCCACCGGATGTATGTATTCTATCAACGTGGTTCATCCATTTTTTTTTAAATCATTTAATGGGATGAATAAAAAAAATTTATTTTATTTTTTTAAAAAAAAAGCAGATCTAAAGTTTCGTATGTGAGCATTATTATCCCCACTCTTACATATGGTGTGGTCCACTTGGTTTTTAGATTTGCGTTGTATGCTTATGCCTTAAGGTAGAAAAATGGATGTACGGCATAGATAAAACAAATGCAATAAGGTGGGCCCTTCTCCTAGCAATCCGCATTTGTCTGGCTTCTCGAAGGATTACGGCGTTTTATCAAAAGTCTCTAACAAGTACTTGACACGTGTTGTTATAATCATCACTGAGCAGGACGCGGATAGGGTCTTACCCATGTCCGTCAGTGGGTGAGCCCACGGTGATGTATCTGTTTATCCATGAGGATCGTCCTTTTCTGGTATCATTTTAGGACATGTTTGGGAGCGTGGATTTGTAACCGCCTGGATTCGAAACCCGTGATTAGAAACCCCTGGATTTGCAATCCTCACAGTGTGTTTGGCACCTTGAAGTGTGAATCAACCTTGATCCAAGAGTACTTATCCATAGTATATTTACGAGGATTTGAATTTAATTACTAAATTAACTTTAATATCTCTAATTAGTGAGATATGTAATTTTTGATACAATGGTTCTGATAAGCCGGCTGAAATATATGCTTTGCCCGAAAATGATGAAATTTTAAGTCTTAGATGGGCCACAAGCACAAGATCATGTCTGAGTGACTAACCAACGATTTGTAATCGTTGATTTACATGAACAATGTTTAGACGGTGCTGGACAATGTTTGGAAGGTGCTGATCATCATTAGTGGGCCATGTGCCCAATAGAATGATAATATATAGTGACACACATGTTACACCTGCAACTATTGAAATGATTTTAGGTGTAATCTAAGCTCTCACAGTGGATTGCAAACCCCCTCAAAGAGGGGATTGAAAACCCCAATTAGTTTATGCTGCCAAACAACCAGGGATGGGAAACCCTTTCCAATCCATCGTGCCAAACGACCCTTAATGTATTGATGCAAAAGTTAGGCAGATCCAACGCTCAAGTATACCACACACCATATCACTCTTGCATTTAATGCCATGTGCATTCAATGTAACCAAGCTTATTATTTGGTGTGGTCCACTTAAGCGTTGGATATGTCTCAATTTTATTCTCTTACCTTAAAATGACATGAGAAAACGAATGTATTACGTGGATAAGCACATACATTACGTTAGGCCTGCCCATTTGTGGTTAGAGAGAGGGGAAGGACGCGATTACTGTAGGAGCCACAGAATCCGCTATCAAAGCCTTTTCACATAAAGTTCATAGGAACCTAGGTGAGACCCACCATGATGTTTGTGAGAAATCTATCAGCTTTGCTATTTTGTGAGATCATTTTAAAACTTGGGACAAGAAGGATACAAGACTCACGTCGGCTGAACTAGGGAAATTTCTACCCTTGAAACATCCTTAGGGTTGACAACGATGTTTACATGCGATCCATACCAAACCGTTCACAACGTGATATTTATTGGGATGAATTGGAAACACAAATATTAGATTATTCAAAACTTCCGTGGCCCTACGAATACTTCAATTGGAAACGTTCAATCCTCACAATTTTAGCCCAATTGAGTCTTGGGTCAGATTTGTGGAACTTAATCTATATGCGGAATAGGCCCACGAATCTATTTGTGCATGGGATATGATGATCAGGGGTTCAAACAGCTTACCTAGCTGAGACGCCGCCATGACAGCTAGATAAGAATATCAGAATTCTTGTAGAGCTTAGGATCTTCCTCTCCTTCACACCCTTTCTGCAATACAATAAATGAGACTCGAGGATCTTCCTCTCCTTCACACCCTTTCTGCAATACAATAAATGAGACTCGAATTTTGCTGTGGTGTAGGATCGGGGACCCAACTCTCTTATATAGAATCTGTGGAGAGAGAGTTTGAAACCCATCACAGCTCTCTCTCCCACACTCCACATTGTAGCATCCTAGTTTAACTCAAATAGTTGTCTGCGTAAGGTAGCTATAGTATTTCAGTCCCAGTACGCAAAGTTGCGTAAATAGACTGCGCATCGCATCACCTGAAGTGGAGCCCACTGGTCTACTCAATCATCTAGTCCAACTGAATGACAATCTAGACCGTTAATCAGTAAAGCCCACTAAATAGAGTTCTTACAAGATTTACTTTTGACTCCAAGTCATAAAATGAGCTAAAAAAGGGATGAAAAATTTCTCACAAATATCATGGTAAACCCACCTAAGCTTTCAGTGGAGGAACTTCGTATGAAATGCCTCAGTTTCCTAAATGCGTGTCCTGGCCAAAGCCTTTGGCGTGCAGTTACTGGTATAATATAGGTGAGGCCCACCTTAGGGCCCATTTGGCCGAGTGGATCAGAAGGGACTGAATGGTATTAGGATGGATGGTGTGGATTTCAAGGTAATGATGGTGTTGAGAGTGAATTGTCTTAAGATCATGGGATTGTTATATCAAGTATGTTTGGCATGCCCGGCCAATCTCGGGATTAAACCTTCCAATCCCTCGAACCAAACACGTCCCAGGCAAATTTGAACGGATTAGGGTGGATTGGATGGGATTTAAAGGTAATGACGGTGTTGCCAGTGGATTGTCTTAAGATCCATGGGATTGCTATACCCCGGGATCAGGTCACCCAGTCTGTTTGGCACGCCCAGCTAATCTCAGGATTTAACTTCCAATCCCTTCCAATCCGCCTGGCCAAATGGGCCCTTAATGTTTGTGAGCAATCCACGCTGTCCTTTTTTTTTTTTTGAGAGCTCATTTTAAGAGATGAAAAATCCAAAACTAAAGTAGGCTGCATGGGAGAGAAAATTAGGCAGCGAGTTTCTTACCGTTAAATCCTCTTTTGATCTAATTGATGTTCATATGTCATCCAAACCGTTTATAAAGTCATTCTCACTGGGATGAAGTAAAATCACCTATAAAGTCGTTCCCACAGCGATGAAGTGAAAACAACGAAAGCTTAGCCTGATGCTAAACGTCATGGCTATGCAAATATTTCAAACAGTAGGCTCATTGAATCCCAACTATTTCCTCTCGTATGCCTAATTAAGTTTTGGATCCATTTCATTTTTGGTGGCATGTCCTGAGATGAGCTTCAGAACGGATGAACGGTGTGAATTTCTCAAAAATATAACGGTGAGCCCCACCTATCATCCCTCTAGTAAGAAATCCACGTCCGGCAATTACTAACAAGAGGCATCAACGGGCCGGCAAGCGGTTGACCATTTGTAACCTTGTTTCTACGAGAATTCACGAGATTGCCCTCTCCCTTGAAACATCACCTGAGGTCATCGTGTCTCGTGTCGCTTTTAAGAGCTTTCTTATTTATATATATAAAAAAAACCCTCCCTCAGCTCTAAATTACGACGACAATATTGCACTTAATCGAAGGATGAATTGCATTTTTACCCCTAAGAGAGGTGAAGGTTCTGGAATGCGATGGACGGACGCCAATTTCCTATACCACCTGTTGCTTGGGCGCGGATTATGTACTAAACTGTTCCGAGCTCGGGTCAGGCGGAGGCTCGGAGGGCCACTGAGGGGCCACCGTGATTTATGAGTTTTATCCACACCGGCTATCCATATTTCCATATCATTTTAGATGGCTAAACCAAAAATAAGGCAGATCTAAAGCTCAAGTGGACAACACTATATGAAGAAGTGGTACTAAGGATGCCCACCATTGAAACCTTCTTAGGGTCCACTGTGTCAATTATTTTCCATCCAATCCAATCTGTTAATATGGTCAAATATAATTGGATGAAGCGAAAAAACAACTATTGTCTTCATACAAAACTTCCGTAGCCCCTAAAAGAAAATTTCAACTTTGGGAGTTTAATTCCCGCTGCGTGGTCATTGGCATTGGACATTCGTTATTTTTTGTTTCATAATCTTAAATGATATATAAAATCGTGACCCCTCAATTGCCCTAAGAGCCTCGAGCTCAGAACAGGTGGGAATAGTACCTAATCTACGCCCATGTCGCCGCAACTCATGTTAGGATGTGAGAACAAAGATTATAAAACTCTAAGTAAGCCCATGGAAAAAACATTAGGACGCCCGCTCCTCAAGTCACCGGAGATTCGACTGAGGCTGATATTTGTATTTTACCTTTATCTTGATGTAATTACTTATAAAATTTTTTATTTTTACTATTTCCTATAACATAACTTTAAGTTTTAGATTTATTTTATTTTTAGGCTAACGCACTAACTTAAGCCGGTGTAATTGACAAATGGAAAATATTTAAGACTGATTATGATTAAAGTAGGCCGCAAAAATTTATTTTTCAGGTACTCCACGAAAATGACATTGAAGGAAATTCACAGCTGGTCCATTCATACTTTTGGCCCACATTAATGGGTTATTGTCTAGAAGACCAAAGACAGTCTATCCATTACTTCTCTTCAATTTTCCACCGGCTGTTTGACAATTAACTGTATTCATATTCTACCCTGTCTTTAGGATAGAAGGTCAGGTTGATTGGGCTGTCTAACATAAGTTATTTTTTTAGTTAATTAATACATCCGTGCTATGGCTAAGAATATAGACGGACCTGATTGATGTATCATCCTGCCAGTTGTATTGTGTACAGATAACTCCATCACATTTCATTTATTCCGGCTCTACCATATCATCTTCCTTTCGCTTCCTTTCCAATTTTGCCAGATACATGGCGTGCGAGTCGGACCTATTGCTGATCAATAAAGGTGTGGACCCATACCCCTGGAAAATGATGGACCCAACCTTGACTGGAAGCATACGGTGATGGATGAATATAGGCAAACCATGCAAGGAAAAGCTTTGTAAAGCCCATGTGATGGTGTGATATCTACTCCATTTATCTTTTGCGCCGACTCATGTTAGGATGTGATAAAAAAAATGAGATTAATTCAAAATTTTTGGTAGGCCATGCCACCTGAAAAGGTGGAAAAAAATTGACCACCGTTGAAACACCTGCAAATTTATAAACATCCAATTTTGGCACAAATATAGTACACCTGATGAGTGTACCCATCATACTGTTAGGCTAAAAAACATACATTGTGTGGCGTACTTGATGAATGGCCCAGATCTTGACAGGCTTGCAATGACAGCACGTGTACTTGGTTCGTATGCGTTCGTGAATGCTAATGCAGCTAGAGAAGAGCGTGATGTTTGGGTCTGTTCGGCTTTCCTAAAGAATGATGTAGTGTGTTTGGTTCGCCGAAAGAAGATTTTGAAAAAAAACATTTCAGGATTTGCATTTTTTTTCTCATGCGGCAAGCACCCATCTGATGTGAATGTGTGTTGACATTAGCAAACCAATTTTATAAGTGCATAGAATGCGTGGTAGAAGCCATTATCTCTACAAGTAATATTGTAATTTCTACAAGTAATATTGTAATTTCATCGAACAAATGATGCATGTGGGTCCCACTCAGATGTTGTTATGGCATTAAATATGTCCATCAAAATCCCCCACCATGAAAGTGGGACGCCCTAAGGATAACGTTAGTGCAATCATCAAGTAAGCCACCATATGAATTTGGAGGCTTTTTTATAGTTTTCGATCATTTTCATGGTATGGCCCACTGAATGACTTTATAGGCACGGCTTTTAGTTTGTGCTATAATGATAGACTGCTTTTTTTTTTTTTTACACACGCGCGCACACACACACCCCACACACACGCCGTGGGATTTCACCACTGGTGGGTACTCGAACCCTTGACCCGGGTTGAAACTCCTGGGAGTCTACCCCACACACGCCATGGGATTTCACCACTGGTGCTATAATCATAGACCGCTTGAATAATCAGATCTTGTGGGTTTTATCTCAACCGATTCGCCTTGTCCATAAGAAGAACAGAGATTACAGGACTGAATTTTCAGCATGTCCAACCAAAAGCTTCAGATGGCCCACCTTGATGTTCGTGTGACATTCACTTGGTGTGTTAGGACATGAGGTCAAGCAGTGAGGAAATTGAAACTGAAATGGATCACGCCAAAGGGAATGGTGGGGATGGGCATGCCTATACCAATGAAATCTTCCTAGGTCCACTTTGATGTGGAAGCAAATTGTGTAGGGACCTCAACAACACCGTGGAGACCACAACACCATTGATATCCTTGGTGATTCGATTTTATGAGGCCTAGCATGATGTGTTTGTTTTATCCACATTGTTGATCCGTCCAAAGCTCAAGCGGACCACACCATAGGAAATAGTGTGGATTAAATGGCTACGTGGAAAATTTCTTAGGAGCCGGAGACTCTTGGTTTATGAGGAGGTTCTCTAATTCTAGCAACATGGGCTGTGTCGCCACCCATGAAATGCTTCGAGATGGAAGTCCTCTTTCGGTTCTCTCGATGATGAAATAAGACTAAGTTTATGAGCTTATTATCTTAGGTCAGAACAAGTTGATAGGATTCCATTTTTTCTTAATGGTGAGACTCTTCATTGTCATCTCACAGGAACCAAACTAAACTACCAGCATCTACGTGTATCCTTGGTTGTCGTGAAGTTTTGGATCTTTAGGAAGGTTTCAATGGAGGAAGTCATTATCCCTTGGTTTGTGTGGTGTGGTCCAATAGGGCTTTGAATATCCTCCATTTTGGGCTCGTGGCCTAAAATGAGCTCAAAAATGAATGTAGGGTATGAATAAAATGCATACACCACACTAGGCCCCATAGAGTCATTAAAGATATTTATGCTACCCTTTAATCCACTTCCCACATGAGTGCCATCCAACCCATTTATAAGGTGATTCAAACTATAATGAATGAAAAATGCCAATATGATGCAGGGATGAACATGATGAGGTCAATCACCGTCTTCTTCAAGGATAACTACTCTGAATCCACAGAGCTTCTCTGGACTCCTCACAGAGATTTCTCGAATCCACGAGGAAAGAAAGCAAGAAAATAGAACTAAATTCTAATAAAATTCGAAATTGATTAATGAGTTCATAAAAATGAGTTCACAACCCTTTAAATAGGGGTACCTAGCAATGAGAAAAAATCAGAATCAAACTACAACTAATACTCCTAGAATTCGTGACTTACTATAAATAGTAAACTTACTATTTATAGACGGTCGTGATGTCTACTAGTGCGTAAGGTTACTGACCAAAAATAGTAAGTGTCCTATCTGGCTTCAACAAACCGTTCTCCTAATTATTCTAAGCTCTTTTCACGTTGGACGCAACTCCTACAGCTCGACGGATGAAGAATTATAATCAAATTAAAACTTACTATTTATAGTAAAAACGATATTAAAACAGGGAAACGACCGTCGATCCAGGGGTATTTCGTAAATCCGGGTTGCGCAACCCAGCATAGCGGGGTTGGCTGGCTAAAGTAGATCGTTCTACCCGAAAATCATATATTTTATGCCCGATAACTCATTCCGGATTGTGAGATACGCCCGATCTAAGGTCCAACGGTCTGAATCACTTCTGTCATCGACTGTGCCTTTTCTGATCCATCTTGGCCATGAAACTGTCCGTGACCTGCTCTACATCACAATATCAGCCTAGCTAAAGCATCCATGGACACACGAAGGTTTTAGTGGTGACTTTCATTCCCTAGCGGTCACTTGTTTTATTGAAACAAGACCATTGGAATGTTCTAAACCGTTCCTTAAGTTATCCAACAATCTGAAAACCACATAATAAAATAATATTAATTTTTTGCCCATGACAGTTATAAGCTGGGGCTGTATTTGTAGAGTTTAATTTGAATAACTTACATTTTACATATACAATTTAAAAGTAATTTGTATGCACTTACACGTCATCAGTCAAACCTTGCTTTAGCACGAAAAGTTCTCTCTTTATAATAGTGTTAGGAGGAAGGGAAAGGATTAGGTGTGGCCCTTATTGCGGGGCCAATCCTTATATATATATATTACTAATTATTTTTGAGTATCAGCCTAAAAATGAAGTTATTTCCGTGAAACAACTGTGATTGACCATTAAAAATTTCTTGTGGACCACAAAAGTTTTGGATCAAACTTTTCCTTCATCCAAGGGTCTGCCTCCTTTTGGAATCTTATCCTACTGTGAGCATGAGAAATAGGCGGGTTGGATTTCTCACAGGTATCTCTATAGGCCCACGTAGCTTCGGACCACAGACAAGCAATTCGCATCCTTGAGAAAATGTACACGTGGTACATGCATAAATAAGGCTAAACCATCAAGAAAATGATCACTCAGATTCATCAGTTCCACCTTAGATTGGATCTTAAAATAATAATAAGCCAAAAGTGAGAGGTGGCTCATATGGTACGGTACCACCAGAACTTGTGCTGGTACCAGGTTGTTTTGTGGGGCCCACATCAACTGTGCATCTGATCCACTCTGTCCATCGTTTTCTTCCTTTCGTGCTCACCGTACGTAGAAGTAAAAAATCAAGCTGATCTAAAACTTGGGTGGGACACAGTGAAAATATAAAATCATGCCTATAACATCTAAATTCACATGGTACAGCCCATTTTAGTTTGTGTGATGTTACATGTGTATGGATGATGATTCTCATCTGGCCTAGCAAATCTCTTTAGCTTTATTTGAGAGCAACGAAGTTGGGAGAATGGATCCAGCACGACCAGGCTGCTATCTTTGGGACTAGTTCCCTCTTATAGAGGCTTATTTAGCATGGGGGATTAAATGGTATAGAATTGCATTACATGAAATTAATACCACTATCGTACAATGATTGTATGGTATTTTGACCACTTATTCCCCCCTCATTTGGGATTAAATTCTTTCTATTGAAAAAATACTATATTAAATAAAACCTGCATTTGGATCCTGTACTATTTCTCTTAGAAAAATATTGCGTTAAGTTAAACCTATATAATGAACTACGAAATTGTAATAAACAAATTATATTCACAAATGATGCCGGTCACTTGTAGATATATATAACTCGTGTCATGCCTAAAAGGCATAGGATAGATAGTGTGGATAAAACACATGCAATCAATGTGGGGCCCACAAATGTAATGGATTTCAAAATCCATCGGGAACCCACGAGGGACTAAATGCAATTCCATCCCGCCTATAAATAAGCCCACACCTAATAGGCTTAAGAGTGCATTGGATTGACAAACAACTCTCAAGACATATACCATGCTCTAGTTTTACCACTACATCTAGCTAAGTATTAAAATGATATTGCAAGGAACAGAAAACAAAGAAAGAAAGCAGTAATTAGTTTTCCCTGCCATGGTTTGGACTTTGCTATGGTTTATATAGAGACTGATGGCCAGAGACTTAAAAAATTCAAAGAAAAACAATTATAAAGATTAAAGAGAAGACCATTACAAAGATTGAGAGAAAATTGTCACACCATATTTGATTTTTCAAATTATAAAGTGCATGTCTACTCCTATAGTTCTTAATGCATAATCTCTAGAAGGGGCTCAATCCCCTTACAAAGCTCTTTTTCTTATGAAGGGTGTTTTTAGAGCTCATCTAATGTGGGACAAATATAAGACTTAAAAAAAAAAAAAAACTCTTATTTGTTTTGAAATTAATATAAACACAACAATCTATTCCTTGTTTCAAAATAATTTTTTTAAAATAAAACTTTGTGCAACTAGGAAAAATATTAACAAATATATATATAAATATCTGACAATTTGAACTATATTCGTAACTTAACTTGAGTCTTATAATTATATCAATGACTTGAGTCTTATATTCTTTTACCATAAGAAAAGTTAATTTACTCTTATTTTTCTATAACTACTCATAGGTTGCGCCCATGTGTAAAATTTAGTTTTATAAGTAATTTAGAGATTTAGCTCTAAATTTTATAGAAAGGGGTCCCGCTTCTATACTCATATAAATGAATTTATCAAGATCAACTGCTAATCAATATCCCATTATAATAACTATATATACACTTATTAAGGAATTTAATCCAATCTATTTTATATTACAATAGTGGTACCATTTCACATCTTAGGAATGAGACTTTGAGAATGTAATTCTCATTCACGGTGATGCTCTTTAAACAAACTCCGAGTCACGATTACCTGTGGAATAAATTTTCTAGGATCTTCCATCACCCGATTGAGTTATTAAGGTTGAATATTTTTTTCCTTTGCAAGGCTTTCTATTAAAGGATAGGCTAAATTCTTGCCTAGCCTGACAAAATTAACAGTTATCATTTCATAATCTAACAAGTCATGTCTTATATACTTGTTCTTTGGTTGCATTATTGTATATTTTATTTGGAGCTTTACTAATGGTTGCATTACAACGACAATGTATTATAATAGGTGAAATATGTTTCACCTCTAATGGCAAATTACTTAATAGAGTTTTAATCCACCTGAATTCTTCCCCGGCTATTCCCAAGGCTATGATATCATATTTCATCATTTAATAAGATATAAACATTTGTTTCTTTTTGACTTCTAAGATAATGCACCTCTCGTAAGGTGAAGATATAGGCACTTGCAGATTTAAACTAGTCAATGTCAGACTTTCATTCAATATTAATAGACTCTTCTAAAATAAATGATAACTAAAATATTGAAAGGCGTAATTTTGAGTTTTATTTAGATATCTTAATACTTTTAAATACAACATTTTAACAACTTCTAACAAGATTTTGTATCTACCCAATTTACTAACTATACAGGCCATATCATGCCTAGTGGAATTTATAGCATGTGTTAAGCTACTAATCATACTTGCATACTAGCATTTTAATCAAATCCCATGGCATTCATTCTCGTTACTTTTAATACTAGGATCAAATGGTATTTTGTTTGGTTTATATGTAGTAAAAACTATTATAATTTTTAAGAATATTTTTAGCACAATAAGATTACAATAAAGCATTTTCATTTTCTTTGTTTACAATTTACATTCCTAATATTAAATCTGCTTCATCTAAATTTTTTATTTTGAATACTTATGATTTTAAAAAAAATAAAAATTGTTTCTATAATACCATCTGAATTAGTACTAAAAAAATCAATATATCATGTACATATATACAAATATATAATAATTATATGCTTATCAATATTTTTTCAATATATACATTTATTTGCTTCATATATTCTAAACTTATAAGAAAAGATCTTTCAATCAAATTTCTCATTGTTTAGGTGCTTGTTTCAGCCCACATAAGCATTTAGTAAGCTCATATATTTTATTTTCATCACATACTTTTTAGCTTAAGCTTTGCCAGTTTCATAGTCTTAGAATGATTTCAACAGCTCTCAAACAATACAAGTTCTAAAGTATAAGCATTAGATTTTATTGGCAATTAGATTGATAAAATGATTCTTGGGCATATATTCATTAGCTTTTCATTTCTTACGACCACAGGATGAATTGGGTTCAAGTTCACTAGTGAGGCAAAGTTCAATTAACACATAAGCTAATTTCAACAATGTCCGCCAAAACAATAACTTTTGTTGCCATCATTGAAAATTGGTTCCATCAAACTAATTCAACTTGATAAGGTCTTGGTTCATGATATTTAAAGATGATTCAAAGTAAAAAAATATGTTATTTTTATAAGGACGGGGATTGTTTTGTGTACATTTGACAAACATCTTTAGTTTTATTTAACAGTAGCATCATCAAAAGAAGGTACTAAAAGCAATTAGGTCACTATCTTTAGGACCAGTTCCACCCACAGAAGTGCCCTAAACCAGCAATAAAAAAGCTCCTAGGATTTAAATGGCCCACCTCAGATGTGTGCTCAGCTTTGGTTGTATGATGGAATTGAGCAAGCAACTTAATGACATCCTGTAATGTCATAGTATGTAGAAGTGGGTTTAAGGGAAGCTCCATGTGATTTAGAGCTCATCTCTATTCGTTGTGGGACAAATACGGGAGATAAATAAACATGGCAAGCACGACACAATCATCCGTCTTGATTGCAAACGTGGAATTGATCGATTGGCATATAAACAACATTGGTAACCCCATGAACAATGTGAAAGGTTTTATTGGTTGGGCGTACCATCCAACCGTTCTTTGCGTCGGCCAATTGAGTTTTCATTCTGATTTTGGCCCCCTGGCCCAACATCTAAGGATAATCTAACGGATGATGTCCATCTGATGCACGGTTGATGTGAACCTTGCAGCAGCCCAGGTGAACTTTCCAAATGATGACTGAATTGGTGGATGGGTTTGATATCTATTAAAGTTCATAACAGGATCATTGCATCAAAATGCATGTTCCAAGAAAAAATAAAAGTGGATTCAGAAGGTTTGACCAATGGTCAATGACTAATGAAAGGCTATGATCGTTTGACTGGTGTGCTCTGGCATTTGGTCCATCTACTCATGATAACAATAGATGTACATCACATATTTCGTGCACGTGTGCCACGAGTGTATAGCAATTGAGAGATTAATAGTCATGAGGTTTAGTAACCCCACTTGTACGTACCCCTGACTGCGGTCACACGTGCTTACACGTACATGTAGTCGTTGGTGTTTCCCTGACTGTGGGGCCTATGTATTTATTGTAAATGACATTCCAGCTCATTTTAGGGCGTGGTCAAAAAAATGAAGAAGATCCAAGTTATATTGGACCACCGTGACGTGTAAGTGCCTCATTATACAGGACCCGGACTGCGTCAGATCTTGCCTGTCTCTAGTTTGGAACGGGCAGCACCTCTGAGTGCCCACCGTGATGTATGGGTCTTATCCACACCATCAATCTATTTTTTTCCTATTATTTTAGGGGATAAGACTATAAAGGAGGAAGATCTAAGGCTCAAGTGTACTACAAGATGGGAATTAAACTCTTACTGTTGAAAAATTCTTGGGGATCACAGAAGTTTTGGATAAAACTGATATTTGTGCTTTCTCTTCGTCCAGTATATATGTAACTTTATGAATGGAAAATAAACATCATGTGAGCCCTATAAATAAAAGTTCCAAAGGTGAGAATTATTATTCCCGTTGCTTTCTTTCGCGTGGTCCACATAAGCGTTGGATTTGCCTCATTTTTCAGGGTATCTACGAAAAAAAATATTGGATGCTGGGGATAAGACCCATATATTATGGTAGCCACTCAAAGCTGCTGCCCGTTCCCACCCGGGCGGCGTAGTACGCAATCCGCGTCCCACTGTACAATACGCATCCCATCCCGTCTGAATATGCTACGTCCGGTTTTCACGCTGCGTGTACGATGTGTTGTGTGTACACATTCTGGCTATGAAAGGGCGATCTGCTGCAGGTGAAAGAGAAAGTCAGAGATTCACTTGGCATGTGGGCCTTGCCATAATCATGATGATCGGTTACAGAACAACAAGCTCTAGGGAGCTTATATTGATGTAAAGCAAGTCGAGGACAACTTCATGGTCGGGATGGATCAGAAAAGGTTCAATTGATGACGGAAGTGATCTGAACCGTCGGACCTTAGATTTGACGTATCTTGCCATCCGTAATTATTTATAGTAAATTACAAATTTTAGAGATAAGTTTTGAATTATTTAAAAGGTTACCAATTTTAGAGAGTTTTAATTGTAGTTTGCATCTAATTTCTCTCTATATACTTGTAAATTCATTTATCTCAATTAATTAATCAAAATTTCAATTTATTAAAATTTATTTTTATTTTTTACTTTCTTTTCTTGTGGATTCGAAAAAACCGGCAGGTGTCCCAAAAAATTGGTACAAAAAAATATTAAAAAAAACTGATCCAAAATTCAAGTGGACCACATCATAGGAAATAATTAAAAACCAAAATGCACCACACACCGTAAGAAATAATGGGAATGGACCGCATCATAGTAAATAATTAAAAACTCAAATGCACCCCACACTATAAGAAATAATGAGAATAAACGTTGCCATTAAAGCATTCCTCGACCATGAACGGAATATACTCATTGGAATCTGAATCAGAATCGTTGAGATAGTTTACCACCATTTTTAAAATGGCAGAGAGAGCAATGGCTCTCCACCCGCACACATGAAATGAACATGGCGCACCTGTCGGCAGGTTATCTATTAGGGTTACTTTGCAAATGGGAACCTCTGGGTGTAACTGTTTCATGAGATCAAACCCGTCCATCTTGTACAATGCCTCATGTTAACTTAAGGGATATAGAAATCATGATAATCCTAAAATTAGGTGGGCCACACCATAGGAAAGAGTTGAGATGGAATGCTCACCATTAGTTTTACCTAATGCCCACATTAGTGTTTATATGCCATCCAATCCATTAATCTAACGTGCCTAATCAGATGAACGTATTACCCAAAAAAAAAAAAATCACAATATTTCAAAACACGTGCCATAACAAGTGAATTTATAGGTTATAGGTATAACTTGTTTGTGTGGCCCACCTAGTGTTGAATCAGCCTTATTTTTGTGAAGGTAAAAAGGGGTGGTGTGGCGATGGATAGCGAGGAATTCAGCTTTCCCTCCTTTAGACAAAGGGACGCGGATTGTCGACTGACTCTCATGGTCGGTGCTCTTTCGGCCCACCCGTTATGTACGCGTTTTAACAACGCCGTATATTTATTTTTAGTACGGGAAGCTAGGAGCGTCCACCACTAAATTTGTGAGAAATCCACTTTGGCTATCTAAGTCCTTAGTTTTCTGGCATGAACTCAAAAAATGAGGCAGATTCAAAAACGAGGTGGACCACACTACATGGCAATTGAATACCCACGCCATTATAAGTTTTATAGGGATTTGGACGAAAGGAAAACACAAATATCACCTTGATCCAAAACTTTTTGACCCTTTAAATGGTTTTAATCGTCCACGTTCAATTGCCACTGTTTTCTTGCAATGTGGTCCACTTGAAATTTGGATCTGTCTCATTTTTGGGCTCATGCCCTAGAATGAGTTGAAAAAAAAAGAAAAGAAGAGTGACGTGCAGGAGCAGCCCCAACAGTTACGGAAGGCCAGGTACCCAAGTGTTTTTCCATGATGACTTGGGCTGTTCGGGCCGGGCCGGGCCGGGCCTCGGCCAAAATTTTAACTATTTTGAGCTGAGCCTCGGAGCCGAAGTTATTATAATTCTGATTTTGTAGGCTCAAGCCTGGCCCAATGACACCACTAACATGACGTGGGTATGTGCGAGGGGAGCATCACCACAGCTTCGGTGAGGAGAATGACGAGAATACCTTTTGAGTGGAGGAGATCTACTTTATCCATAAAAGTACTCCCTTTATTTGGTCTCACTCAAATTCATGATTCAACACTCAGGTGGACCACCAAATGCATAAGTGCAATTAATTAGGATAACCAGCTGGTACTAGCTCTAGGTCCTAAAATCCTGCCTAATTTAAAATTCTAATGAGCTACACCAAAGGAAATAATGAGGACATTGTGTAGGGGACGCCCCCCCTTGAGAACCACCGTGTTGTATCTACTGTATCCAACTCACACGTCAGGTGTACCCCACCATGATGAAAGGTTGCACTGAAGCTAATGCAATTTAAAAACTCAGGTAGACCACAACACTGAGAGGGTATTAAGTGTAAGTGGTTGGACCACAAGGTAAAGTGCATGCGTCACCCAACCCTTTCAAATCAATAGGTTAACCTCTTTGAAAATCACCTTGGTGAAAAAGACAGTCTCATCTACTCATCAGGTAGTCCACACCATAGAAAATAATATATAGCCATTAAAATTCAAGTCTCATCTACTAAGGGAGTGGACGGGCTGATTTCTGCACAGCATGAACATCGGGGATGTCAGATGATGCATAAAAGATTGGAAGTTGTTTGTTAGGTTGATCGTAACTCTATTACCTTCCGGCAGATTTGTTGCTGCTTTGATACAGATGGCCCTGTCAAAGGCTATGTTGGGGCTATCATAGTGTATGTGATAAATCATTTTAAAGTATCACCGAGAGCATATCAAAAACTCAAGTGGACCATGTTATGAGAATAGGTGGGGATTAAGTTCCTGATATCGAAAACTTTCTTAGGCCACCAATGATGCTTGTTTGATTTTTTAGCCTAACAATAATTACCATGTAAATGGGTAATAATTATTTACTTAAGTAATTATTTATTTAATTATATTTTTAATACTTAAATTGAGAAGTTTATAAAGCCAATGTAGGACTCGTCTCAATATCTATTACTTATCCACATTGCTCATTTGTTATGTAGTTGTATTTAAGACATGAGCAACAAATGAGCGAAATCCAAAACTCAAGTGAACCACACCGCAAGAAACAATCGGAATCAAACTCTTATAATTAAAAGTTTCTTAGAGCCTTTAAAAGTTTTTAATCAAGCAAATGTTTGTGTTTTCCCTTTATTCACATCCGTGTGACTCTATAATAGATAATGATTTGATAGCATTCTCCATACCTATGAACGAGTTAGATGATGAAAAAACTTCAGGGTGAACCTAACAAAAGAAGTAACTTTTAACGTCGGATGAAATAAAGCAATTGTTTCATTTTCCATGACCCATTTGAGTGTTGGATTTGCATCGTTTTTATGATTATGCACTAAAATGTTTTAATAAAATGGATGGTTGGTGCAGATATATCATATATATTATAATGGGGTTCATATATTTAAGTTAACACTTTTGTATTGCTTTTTGAGGTGAAATTATGTGCATTTTCAAATATTATGAAAAAAAATGATAATTACTTATTAACTAAGATTCACATATATGATTGAAAATCAAATTAACCTGATAAAATGTAAATATTAACTTGATCTAAAACTTCCGTGACTTCAAATAAATTTTCAATGGGTAGACTTTTAACTCTATTACTATCAGTAGTGTGGTCCACTTGAGCCTTCCATCTGCCTCTTAAACATATACATCGTGTAGGCCCTACAAAACCCCTCGTACGACGGTCCGTTTCTATATAGGTCTGGTGAGGGTAGTACCCAATCCGTGACAGCTCCAACCTGACTTCTGAATATGGACGGAATCACAACAATCACGGTTTGGATTCGACTTAAACGTCATCGGTGGGCCCCACACGGCGAGCGCATGTGAACATTTTTTCCCTCGTGAAATTTCCGAAGAAAACCAAGGGCATTTTCTAGAGAAAGCCAGTGCGTTGCAATTTCTAACCTTCCGAACCAAAACGAGGGGGTATTTACAGAGAAAATTGGAAAAGAATTTCTGGCGTTTGTTTTGTTTGAAGAGTCTTTGGACATTACATTGCCAGGAAAGAGAAAGCGAAGGGGCAGAGAGAGAGAGAGAGACAGAGAGGGAGGAGAATTTCGTAATTTTTCAAGGGAGAGGGGGCTAGAACGGGAAATCTCGTGGAAGTAGCTTTGGCCCTCTCTCACATCCCGAAATCCCTCTTTTCATCTTCTCCTCCCTCCAAAATCCTTCTTTTTCCGCCATTAAAACGCCTCTCTGCATCTTAATCCCATTTGGGTGTCTTTCAATTCTTTTTTGGTTTCCTTCTCTTCGCTGTTTCAGGTCTCTTCTTTTTCTTTTTTCCATCTCCAAAGGTCAAAATCTGGGATTTTTCTTTGGAAGTCTGTGGGTTTTTCTTTCTTCCCTTCCTCACGTTTTCGACTGTTGAAATATCTTCCTCAGCTCTTGAAAGGAATTGGGTTTCTCTCTGTTTCTTGGTTTTCAACAGATCTTCGAAAGACTGCTGTTTTCTCTGGAAAAAGAAAAATCTTTTTTTTTTTTGCCAATGAAAGGATCTAAAGCTATGTGAGGAAATTGGTTTTTTTTTTATTTTTACTTTTATTTCTTTCCTGTTTTTTTGTTTCAGCAGGAAGAAAAAACGGACATTTGAAGCTGGATCTTTGAAGGGTGGTGGTTATTTCTGCAAAAAAAAAAAAACTCTGTTTTCTTCATTTTTTTGGCTCTTTCTGCCATTAAAAGACCGTGAAATCTCTGGATTGGGCTTTCTTGGATTTGGATTTTCTTCAAAATCTCTAGCAAAACGTCTTTTTATTAATTCTCCTCTCTTCTTTTGGCTGCAATCTTTTATTTTCTAGGTTTTTCTCTCTTCAACCAAGAAAAAGATTGAAGCTTGAAGCTTAGATCCATGGGCAATTGCTGTGGTTCACCCGGCGTCTCTTCAGAGAAAAAGAAAGCTAAGAAGCAGAACCCGTTCTCGATCGACTACAACGTGACTCATGGCTCCGGTGGTGGAAAGTTCTCGGTCTTGAAAGATCCGACTGGCCGAGACATTGGGACCCGGTATGATCTTGGCGGCGAGCTCGGCCGAGGGGAATTCGGAATCACGTACCTCTGCACCGATAAATCCACAGGCGAGCACCTTGCCTGCAAATCGATCTCGAAGAAGAAGCTGAGGACCGCCGTCGACATTGAGGACGTGCGGAGGGAGGTGGAGATCATGAAGCATTTGCCCAAGCACCCGAACATCGTGAGCTTGACAGACACCTACGAGGATGACGATGCCGTCCATCTCGTTATGGAGCTGTGCGAAGGAGGGGAATTGTTCGATCGGATCGTCGCAAGAGGACATTACACTGAGAGGGCAGCTGCGGCCGTCACCCGCACTATCGTTGAAGTCGTGCAGGTTTGATCTTGACCGCCTATTTTTGTTGCATTGACCTGATCTTTGTCTTGTTTGCGTCTGCGTTGATTCTGTTCATTTGATTTACTGGTTTATATGGAGATTGTGGGTGTTGTCGCTTTTTCTATCTTGATTTGATTTTGATGAGTTTGTGGAATATTGCTTTGTTAGGATCTTGGGTTCTGTACTTTGTTATGGTTCTGATTCTTGTTTGTTAAGATATAGGTTTTTCTTATTTTCTATTTTTTATTATTATTTTGGTGAATTTGTGGGAATTTTTGTTTGGTTGGGATTATTGATTTGATATCTATGAGACTGTAGATTCTAGTTTTCTGCAATCGAATTTCAGATATGTTTGATACCGATATTTCTGTGGTGAAAACCCGACTTCCCATTTTCTATGAAAATCATCTCTATATTCTCTCATTGTAAAGCTCAGTTTTGGTTGATATAACGGTATTTGGAATTTATCATGGCTTCCTAGCAACCGCTTTTCACAACTCCATTTCCACAGGATTTGGAAGGACATCATTTGTTTCGAGATCCATCATGCATATGTCCTGATCACGAAAGATGCTCGCCTTTCCTGTTCCGGTGGTCCTCAAACATGGAACTGCCACTGTTCTTATTTTTTGCTGTTGCTGTCCTATAAAAAGTCATGGTCGGTCATTGATTCTGTATCTGAAGTTTCCACTAAGTTGCAACCTTTATTCCAAAATGTTTTTTTTTTTTTTTTTTGATTTTCCGCGTGTTCTCAGACTCCTGCTCATACCATTGGCTTCGCCTTTTTAATGATCGGGTATTGGAATTTTCAGTCATCCTTTCTTTGTGTTGAATTGAATCTTATAATAGCATGATTGGTTTCCATGGTGACTTGGTTTTGATGCTCAGAATCTTCACATTTCCATGCGTGAAATTCCCACTAAGTTGTGGCCTTTACTCTTGTTTATTTATGATGGCCTTCTTTGATGCTCTCATCTATTGAGTTTTTGGTGCTGCACATTTGTTACTGAAAAGAAGATTTGGTAGTAATCATGCCTTTTTCATTTGGAATATTCCTGGGAATTTTGAATTTGGCTTGTGATGTGCCGACATGGTCTCAAAATATATATTTATTTTTCTATCTTTTTTTCCCCCTTTTGCAGATGTGTCACAAGCACGGGGTAATGCATCGGGACCTCAAACCCGAGAACTTCTTGTTTGCGAACAAGAAGGAATCCTCTCCACTCAAGGCAATTGATTTCGGGCTCTCTGTATTCTTTACACCTGGTAGGTCCTTGGAAATCCTTGTTTCTGATCATACTAGTACACAAATGCTTAATATTTTCTTGATTATTCAAGCTCCATGTAAATATGAGGCTCATTTGGTTGTACCCCAGAATGAGAATGGAACGGAATGCAGTTGATCTGTGAGCATTGTTGTTTAAGTCGAAATGTTTGGTGCGTCCCATAAAATGTAGATGGTGGGATGCACTAAAAGTTCCCAATTGCAAAATCCGCCCACATGATAATGCAGTGATGGTGGTGGATCCGATCTGTTATCATTGGATTGCTATTTCGGGCACTGGATGCATGTTACCACCTGCAATTTTGGTAATGCCCAAATTGTCCATAGATGGTTAACTACTAATGCACTCCTGTCTATGTTTAAAAGGAGAGTTGCATATAATTTGTTGTGCTATTTATTTTGCCTTCTGGGCATTTAAGTACCAGGCACCATATTGCACTAGCAGTTCTTTTTCCCCATGCCGTAACTGAAAATTCTTGGTTTTACACAGGTGAACGCTTTACGGAGATAGTCGGCAGTCCTTATTACATGGCTCCCGAGGTGCTGAAACGAAATTATGGCCAAGAGGTCGATGTCTGGAGCGCAGGAGTGATTCTTTACATCTTACTTTGTGGGGTCCCACCTTTCTGGGCAGGTCAGTTTTTCCCTTCATATTTACTGTTAATTTTTTATTTTTTTTTGTTGGTTCTGTTTCGATTGGTGGAATCTAAAATGTAGATTTGGAAAGGAAAATGAATCCTAAATAACCTGTTTGTTTTATAATTCATTATTTCTGGAAATGTGGATAAGTCAATGGTAAAAAAGTGAGAGTTCTCTCTAAAAAAATGTGGAAATCTCCACTTAGGTTTTTCTTTTAGGAAATGGAAACCACCATTTTTTTAAAGGAAAACCGTGGAAATAGAAACTGATTGTCACAGTTTTTTTTTTTTTTGTTACACGCACACACACCCCCACACACTCACGCTGTAGTGGGATTTTACCACCTATGGATACTCAAACCCTTGATCGGGTGTTGAAACTCCTGTGAGTCTACCACCGGAGCAAGAGTAAGGATCCTGATTGTCACAGCTGCTTTTGTTTTCGCAAACTCCTGTGAGTCTACTACCGGAGCAAGAGTAAGGATCCTGATTGTCACAGCTGCTTTTGTTTTCGCAAATGGCCAAAAACCTCACGGTTGAGCTAAAAGATTTCTTTTCCACTGTAGAAAAATGGATTTCGCTAATCCAACCAGGGCTGCCTGGGAAGCTGGAAATGGTTGGAAATAAAATCGATTTCCACAAATGTTGTTTTCCGCTGTTTGCATTGTAAAAAGTAGCAGGGGAAATTGTTTCTCATTATTATGCTTTTCCTCAGAGAATGAGTGAATTGATTTCTTCTCAAAAAGCTTATCCATAGACAGTTCCTCTAGAATGAGAGATGTCTCTCGCCATTGACTATTGACCTTTCAACGTTTCCATCGAAATCAACCATGCAAAACAAACAACGTACATTGGTTTCATGCCTGCAGCTTTCCCTATAGAATTCCGCTTGGGTTTTCCATGTCCACGGTTTGGATTCTTCCTTCCCACAGGACTTGAACTGGAGGGGCTTGCCCATTGTTTTAAGCGGGTGAAAAACTCATTTAAGTGCTCAAGTCCCTGTCCTATTTTTCTTAGCTGGCCATGTTTTACTTCAAGCTCTTTTTGATATTTGCTCTCCCTTCTCCTCTTTCTAAGATTTTATTGTTTTGCTTGCAGAAACTGAACAGGGAGTTGCGCAGGCTATTATTCGGTCCGTTATTGATTTTAAAAGAGACCCCTGGCCTAAGGTGTCAGATAATGCCAAAGACCTTGTGAAGCGGATGCTTGATCCAGATCCTAAGCGACGGTTGACAGCTCAAGAAGTTCTTGGTAATGTTCCACTGTTTATTTCCTCGATCTGAATATGTGCACTTATATGATGCAAATAAATTATATTGTTTAAGCTTCCAAAAGAATTATTTTTCTTTGTTGAAGTCTAGATAGATGCATGCGACTTTCAAATTGTTGTTGCTTAAAACATATACTATTCCATTTTCTCTTAATACCTTTTTTCAGGAGGAGAACTAAAATGTTTTTCATTTATAAGTTGCATTCATGGTCGAAGAAAGCCTAGCTCTCCCTTTAAGAGAAAAAAAAATTGTGATCGAAGATAAAATGCTTAAGAAGCTTTTTCTATAGTCTGGTGTATTCTCTTTATCATAGTGAAGATATCAAAATCATCTCAAAGGTCCTAGTAGCATGGGAGGAGACCATTTGGATTTCTTTGGTTGGTGATAATTTCTCTCACAGAACCCATTGCGATCACAAATCATCTCTAACAGAAATACAACGGGATTTCTCCTATGCAAACAGGTCCTGACTTGTCTGTTGAAGGGAGTTTGATTGCTGTACTTTACTGTGCTGAAATTGAACTTTCTGTGAAGTTCTCCATTGAGTTTATGGTAGATGAATATAGGGTCCTGATACATCAGGATGCAAATGGTATCCTGAATCAGTGATATGCCCATTTCAGACAAGTGGGTCCCATGGTTCGTGATCCTGTTGATGTGATGGCACCACCACTGATGGTGTATGCCTCAAAATTCTTCCAGATTGAATGGTCCTAGCTATGTAATCTTTGGTCTTTATTCTATGTTGCTGTATCTTTCTTACCCATCTATTCATTGACCACTGGTTGAAGGGTTAGGAACTTCCATTCTGAGAGATTTTGAGACACCTGTCCATGGTGGGGCCTCCCATGCCCACAAGGTCTGGATCACATGACCATGGTCCTACTGGGTGAACTGCATGTCAGCATGCATTCAGTCTCTCATTCACTGTTTGCACGTTGAAAATTTTTCAAAAATTTTGAAATAGCTTATGATGATGGATTTCCTGATTTTCCTTGCGTCTTGTTCAAAGTCTGTTATGCTTAAATGTCTGAGATATTTTCATTGTGGCAGCTCTTAACATATAAGAGCAATGCCCTTACTCTTTGAAGAAACTATCCTTTTAAAGATATAATCCTGTTAACCTTCTCTACGAGTCATATGCTGACTTTGGTGTCCTTCCTCATTATACATTTCATTGTAATCATGGATGTATGAATACTTACATGCCCCATTTGGAATGTCCATGGAATGTGGATTTGGAAATGCTGTTCACTGCTGATTTCTTCTCAAATGGATGGAGATGACTGTGATTTATCATTTTCATTGAATATGTGAATTAGAGCCCAAATGCGGATGGGAAAGCATTGAGGCATCTTGCCACATAGTTCAAAAACCTGAAAACTTGATTCAATGTTCAGCCGGGGTGCGTTGACTCGAAGACTTGGCCCGACTTGACTCAATATTTAATTCTTGTAACTTGAAAAGTATTAGGAATATAAGGAGATTTTTAAAATAGTTAAATTTAGTATAAATAATTTAGAATGTAGCTCAAATCAACAACAATACTGATACCTCTCTGGTTAAGGGTGTTGTCCTTTGGTTGAGGTTGGAGTTCGATTCCCATTCCCACATTCGTTATTTTTAATAAAATCCCTCCCTAGGAGGTGAGTGACTCGGTTGTGTCTCTCTGAGTCCAGGCCAATTCAGGCCCAGTACAGAGTTTCCTGGTGACTCAGCTTGAAATCTCACTGAGTTGAGTTGACTCGGTCGAGTTCAAGTTGAGTCGGCGTGTTTTGGAACTATATCTTGCCATCCACATTTTGGGCAGCATGACAAACAGTCTGCTGCTGCTGCATAATGTTCATGGTTTGAGATGCTTTTTTTCTTTTGTTGAAATTCCCTATTATCTGATTCTGCTGCATCTTTTTTATGCCTGTGAAGTAGCCAAACTGGAACACAGTAGCACCTAAGCATCTTCTTGATTCTTTTTGAGTGCAGATCATCCTTGGCTGCAAAATGCCAAGAAGGCCCCGAATGTCCCTCTCGGTGAAACTGTTAAAGCAAGGCTCAAGCAATTTTCTGTAATGAACAAGTTCAAGAAGAGAGCTCTAAGAGTAAGATTCGAAAGACCGCTAGGATTTTTTGGTCTGTTGCTGTCAATTACTATTGCGGGTCCCAGTCTCTTAAAAGGACTGATCTTGGCAAAGTTTGGCCCTGCTCTCTTATATAAGTCCTTGTTGGCTGACACCGCTTTGGAATTTCTCCTTTGCAGGTTGTGGCTGAACATTTATCTGTGGAGGAGGCTGCTGGCATAAAGGAGATGTTCCAAATGATGGACACAAACAATCAAGGCCAGATTACACTCGAGGAATTGAAAGTCGGTTTGCAAAAGATTGGTCAGCAGGTCCCAGACCCTGATCTTCAGATATTAATGGAAGCTGTATGTGTCCCTAACCCAACCATTTTTTTTTTCTTTATCTTTTTTTTTTTTCTTTTTCTTTTTTGGGAAATGATTTTGGGTTTCCATTGGTAACTGGAAGATTTAGTACCAATGGTTCACAGCCATCCATTCATTGATGGGCAGGAATCTCTACATGCAGTCAAAGGTGGGTTTGGGGGAATTCCTACTTTGGATGCAGCCCAATCAGTTAAAAAATCTGGTCCAAATCAACCCAGCCTGGGCCTAATCAATTTTAACATTCGGCCCCAAGCCAATCGACACCCTGACTATTGACCACCCTAATTTTTTTTTTTAAAAATAATTAATGCCATTGTTTGTATTGCAGAATTTGTTTGTTTTAAGTCTCATTAGTTGAAGAGAATTATCTTTGCATTGAGTCAGTTTCTCATTTTTGTGACAGGCTGATGCTGATGGGAATGGCGCTCTAGACTATGGAGAATTTGTTGCCGTCTCAATCCACCTAAGAAAGATGGGCAACGACGAGCACTTGCACAAGGCATTCTTGTATTTCGATCAGAACAAAAGTGGATTCATAGAGATCGAAGAGCTCACGGACTCCTTAGCTGATGACTTGGGAGAGAACTCTGAGGAGGTCATCAATGCCATTATCCGCGATGTAGACACAGACAAGGTCAGCTACACACACACATCAATTGCTTGCACTGCCCCAACTCTTTGAATCTCAATTTATTTCCTTAAAATCCTCTTGTATACTTGTAATAATCCGAAATGAGGGGACTTTTGCAGGATGGACGCATAAGCTATGAGGAGTTTGCAGCCATGATGAAGGCAGGCACGGATTGGAGGAAAGCATCGAGGCAGTATTCAAGAGAACGGTTCAATAGCCTCAGCTTGAAGCTGATGAAGGAAGGATCTTTGCAATCAACCAATGGGGGTAGATGAAACTGAAAAAAAAAAGGAGAAAAAAAGTGAAGAAAAATGGGAAATCCTCCTTTGTTGGGTGTTATAAAATTATTTTTTTATTCAAGTTCTTCTCAATGGAGGGAGGGGAAAATGTCGATTATTTTTCTTTTGGGGTGAGGGAGAGAGTGATTTGGTTTTCTGAAAAAAAACATATATTACTCTTCTTTGGTATCCCTTCAATAGAGAAAGAGGTTGCATGGGAAGGTACACAGCCTTTTCTAAGTGAAAAGTGGAACTTATTGTTGTAAATTCTTGTTTGATTAATGCCTTCTATTTTGGGGTGTAAGCCATCTTTGAAAATTTGTTTGGCTGAAGTCATATTTGCTTCCCACCTGCATTGGAAATTTCAAATTTTGGGTGTTTGGAAAGTACACGCGTAAAGCATTTCCTGAAATGTAATGACTAATGAGGTTTGGGATCACAGCTTCAGGAGTGTAATCTGCATGCATGTAGTTTGAGTGCTGCTGCTTGTCTGCCGTTCCTCCTGGCATTGATGTTCCACCCTCTATTAATTAGTCTAGATGGAAATCAATCAGCCATGAAAAACTGCAAATGCACTGTTTGGGCATCACGAGAACGCCATTTCATTAAACTTTCAAGGTGGGATTGAGAGAATAAACTAAAGTCTTCTTCTGACTTCATTGGAGTTTCTCAACTATGTATAACTCACAACTATTAATTTTACCAGAGCTTTGCAGTTTAAAAATTCAAAAGACAATGGAAGGCATTGAAATAATGCTATGCATATTTTGGTAATTTGGAGGTGTGGCTACTTCGCAATGTATGGTTCACATTTACTTGTGAAATAGTAAATGGTTTAGATTTTATCTGTGGTGACTCTATTTGGACCCACCTTTGCCTGCAGCTGGCACTTCGTATTTATTGCTGCCTGTATCCCTTGTCTACTTTCCAAGTGTAGTTTGCACTCCTGTCTTTGCAAGTAGGCTGCACCTTGTCTCTATCTACCCATAGCCTGTACAAGCCTTCGGATGCTCTCTCCCTTATCTCTTCGCGTGCATTGCACGAGCTTTCTAGATTGCATATAAAGCTAGTTTGAATGCTTTGGCTATTGGAGAATAAAATTGTGGTTTAAATATAGTTTGGCAAGAAATGGTTCAGATTTTACTATTGGAGAATAGTTTGGCGAGGAATGGTTCAGATTTTACCGCACAAGGTGTTACAGGCATCTCTTAGATTGAATTCACTTCCTTTCACTTCTTTTAATTCATATGGATAACATAGATCTTTCATCTTCTCTCCTTGTGGCTAACACAAGGCGTCTAATTAGGTAAGTTGTACGATGAAAGTGTTGTGGAGCCTACTTTTATGAATATTGTATATATGTTGCATTGGCTCATCTTAGAATGCCAACTTGTAAATTAGAAACTAAAGTGGGTGGCAATTGTTGGGGAATTGCGGAAGCACACATAAATTAATCAAGCAAAGTAATCAAATAGCACAAACAAACCTAGTCACGAAGACTTGAAATTTAACGTAGAAAAACCCTTTCAGAAAAAATTCAAGATATAAAGCGACAAATATCACGATGAAAGCAGAAATTACAAGAGAGAAAATATCCGATTCGGATAAGCCTTGAATCTTCCTTTTACAAGCCATTAAAAACCTTAAGAACAAATTAAAAAGTTCTAAGATATACTCCAATCCCGATTACACCCTTATATATAGCCTTAAGGAGAATCACAATCAAAATCGGAAACAAATGTCGTAGATACGCAATTTTATGTAACTCAACGCGTTCTTTCGATGAGACTTCAATGACATTGACAAACTGTCGATGGCATCGAATAAACGACCAAAACGTTCTAATGACTAAACATGATTTTCTCAGATTTTACTAATGTCATTGATTAAGCTTTCGATGTCATCAAACAACCTTCAATGACATCGCATTGGGTACCTAAAGTGTTTAGTAACCAACTTGATAAATTTTGAATTTTACAGACGACATTGAATTATCATCAATAGACATGTTGATTTATAGATTTAAAGCATCAATCAACAACAATATAAAAAAATAGTAAAGTCCGGTCGGCCACCGTTCCTTCTCTCTCCAATATTCACCTATTTGTAGTCTCGGCTTTTCTCTTTGCCTTTCTCCTTTTCTCACTGAATGCAATTTGCATACTTAGTAAACTATGTGGAGCTAACACATGCTGTTTCCATAGCTTATTTTATGGCATGAGCTCAAATTGAAGTATATCCAAAGCTCAAGTGGATCACACCTCAAGAAAAGGTGGGGATAATGGCGTCCAACACTAAAACCTTCCTAGGGCCCATAGTGATATCTATTTGCCATCCAACCTATTCCCAAGATCATGTAGACAAATGAAAGGAAAACACAAATATCAACTTGATCCAAAACTTTTGTGGGCGTAAGAAGTTTTCAATGGTAGGCATTTAATTCACACCATTTCCTATGGTGCATTCTACTTGAGCTTTGCATATGCTTCAATTGGAATCATAATCTAAATGAGCTGTTAAAATGGATGAATAACATGTATAAAAGATATAGATCACAATGAGACCCATAGAGTTTATTCAGTATGCGATGCCATACTAACTCAGCACACAATTTGCTTCTTTTCTCACTCTTATTTGTGTCTCTCCATCCTTTCTATATCCCCTCCTCTCATCTAATATAACCATACTCAAGTGATTAAGACAACTACTTCAAAATTGAGGATGGATCATTCTTTCTATAAAATTTAAATTATAATTCTAACTCAAATTCAAGGGCTAATTCATTCTCTTACAATTAAGGTAAACTACTACTTACACATTATTTCAAATTCAGATATTATTAAATGCCTAGGCTCACTTTACTAACCCGAATGATTTGGCCTACTAATTAATTCATGGATTAGGCTCATTTTACTGATCTGAATGGTTTGGCCCATCCATTCACACTTGGACTCTTAACATCCTTGATTAACGTGCATTTAATAACTATAAACACAAATAGAAAATAGAGCAAATGACTAAACTACCCTTACATGTAACATCATTTAGCAACCCAAAAATGTGAAAGGATGGTCCAATAAGAACCACAGTAAAGAGACCAGTTTTGCCTCTGTGGATTACAACTTAAACGGGTGTAATCCAGTTGGCAGCCATGAGGGTAAAAATGTCATTGCGCCTCTTGCTTAAAACCCTTTTAGAAGCTGTTAAAGCAAGGCTTTGCTAAAAATTAATGGTCTGAATCAAGTTCCCCTATCATCCAATCAAACGCAACTGAGTTAGTTGAGAAATGGAGGGGCAGTATCAGTCATTCTGCATGAGGTGAACGTTAAACTCCTGTTACCGACGTTCAGTACTGTAACTCGCTGCACTCTATGATCTTTCCTACTAACATGCCACTTATTATTAAAATCAGTACCACTAAAAAGCTATGATCCACTTTTCAGATAACCGTTGTCAAAAATAAGGTCGATCAGATTAATATATGGACCACACCTGCAATTTGATTCATATCATCATGTGTCCATTCATTCTAATGACTTAACCCGCCTGATAATCGGACTGAATGGCCTGATTTTCGTCCCAGATGATCTTCATGGTTCGGCCTACCATTTATACGGTACTGATTTCCTACAGAAGTGGAATGTTAGCAGGAAAGATCGTGCGGTGCTACAAACCTTGCCTGTATCTCATAAGTTCTCTGTTAGCAGACTAAGCAAAGGCCAAAGAAAATATTCCCGTGGTGGGGAGAATATACGGGGTCATTCTCTATTAATGCATGGAAAATCTGGTGATTGGGTTATTAGGAGCCGTCCATTTTTGACTTGTTTGATGTGGGAGAATGTAAAGTTAGAACTAGTAGGTTGGTGGCTATCCGTTTTTGGGCCACCCTTAAATGATCCATGAACATATTTTGTCCACTTGAGTGTATGGAAATGTGATCTGGACCGCTCATCATGGTAGCTCTACATCAGATAACCTTTTCTAATTAAAGTGGAACATCAGGTGGTTTGGCCTTTTGTAAGAAATTGATTGGAGCGTTAAGATCATCTGATTTGTGTCGGTTTTGATGTATGGACCTTAGATCGTAAGGTCCACCTGATGAACGGATCAGATCTCTTTACGTGACAGTGGATCAAGGACCCTACCTGTAGAAACCTAGAACCGTATACGTAATGTGCAACTTTTGGGCAATGATATCTCAGAGCGGCCCTACCAACTTATGATAGAGCTACCTTCCACCGTCGAACCGGGACGGTAGATGGTGAATAACGACCGTCCATCTAGTGGGGCTTCCTTATAGTTATAGGGCCGTGGTTCAAAAACCAAACTAATAGAACAATCCTAGCCATTCCTTTCACAAACATTTCGATATGAATATCAATCGCTAGCACTTTTCTTTGTTTTCCCGTCCATTTGAGGGCCACCAGTCGAATGTTTAGGAGCATCCGTTTTTTGCTGTATTTTAATCATGCCTCATCCATTGTAGGGACTACTAGTTGTACGGTCCCGATCCAAACTCCATCATGCCATGTGGACGGTGGAAGGGTGGATGTACGGCTCCTGAGAGCACCGTACAAATACTTGAATCTGCAAATGCGAAAAATCCTCTCCACGACAAACCGCCAAAAGCAAACCAAAGAAAAAAGAAGCTCCCCTAGATCACGTGCGTTTGCACGGAAAGTTAACGTGAGATTGAGACGTGTGGGGCTCATATGTGATGTTTAAATAGAATCAAAACCGTGAAGATGTTGTGAAACCTCATTCTCACCGTACATCTCAAGAATCATCCTGATAAAAAATTCATGTGTGACACACCATGCAGAAAAATGTACATTCATGCTTAAAACCTATATATTCACGCGGTGTGGGTTAATGGTTTTTGTTACGCGAGGGCCTGTCTTTTGGAAGTTTTTATCGATGTTGTCGTTTTCGAAAGTAGACCATGAGTTTTAAAAAGTAAGGGCAATGGACGGTGGCACTAATCAAATCAGGGGCTGATTGAAGACGTATGCGATAGAAAAAATTAGCACGGTAGACTCTTCCATTGCATGTCTTTCTTTTTTATGCACCCGAAAACTTATGTTACGGAAGTAGATTTCTAAGGTATGAAATTAGGGTTGACTATGTGGATTCGGATCAAATAAAAAAAGTAAGTGATACCTCAGGCCTATAGTAAAAAATTACCCACGATGGGACAAATTAGCACTGTAGACTCTTCCCTTGTTCTCGTTGTTGTTTTATTTATTTATTTATTTATTTAATGGTGGTAACATACATATGGTGTACATGTGCGGTTTTTAGGCCATCCAAATGGGGTTCGTAGTGGATGTAGCATGATATGGATTTTAAAATCGATTGGATGATATTAACAATCTCTCTCTCTCTCTCTCTCTCTCTCTCTCTCTTACTTATTTCTTTGAATTTCTGGGGCCCAATTATTAAAACCATTCATTGGATTGAATGGTTATGAATGTCTCATGTCCATTGTCGAAAATGGGTCCCATATGTTCAGTGGCAGTGGGCCCATACATGCAAGATCACTCCACATGCATAGTAGACCATATCGTGAACGTTAATTCCCTCAACATAGGTGGATTATGAATCGTAGAGAGGGTTATAGTGGGACAAATGCACGTTTGTCTGACTCATTGAACCATCCAAACAATTGATCCACACAAATGGATGGATGATGCCTGATTTAAGATCTGCACCATTAGTTTCATTGGTGTTTGTTGTTGATTTGATTATGAATATATTTTTTGATGTGGTCTACTTCGCTATTTATAGATTTTTCGGTGGAATTGTGATCATTGTAGCGACATTATATATTGTTAACTATAAAATGATAGTTGCATTTAGTCATTCGTGCTTTACTTTTGTAGAGTATGTTTTTATTAAGATAGTCGATTATCAATTATGTCTTAATGTTGACTTAATCTTAACGGTTCCTTGTCTTTATCCATAGGTTACACAAAGCAGTATAATTTTTCAAAACCTGATCATTAATGAGCTGCATTTTGTATATTTAATATATGTCATGAAGATATTATGTCTACCCCGTGGTTACATATGCATCATCGAATCTATCATTATTAGATTTTACCCAAACACCCCTTCATATAATTTCAATGATTTATAGAGCTTAGCTTGATGCATTCAAATGAGCCTAGGGCTTCTTATGCATTGGTTATCTTCTTACAATTAGTATCAAAGTCAACGTCACATTCTTGGATGGAGTGGCTTGTGGAAAGGGTAATCTAACTAGAGTGAAAACCATCGCCACGTGAAAAGTACTAAAACAATTATCATATAGACCCCAAGTAAAGAAATGCTACTTAGATAACTAAAGTGCAATCATCATATTTTAGAAAAATACCACTAGGCAAAGAGACTAGATCGAGTGCCACTATAAAGCGGGTGGTGCAAACATTGGGTAGAATATGGTGGAATGTTTAGAATAAAATATATTATATAAATAAAATAACTTGGGTTAGGGCTCTTTTTAACTACCATAAAAGTTAAGCTCCTCTCTAGAACTACCAAACCAAAGTTCTTAATGGTTCTCTCACCATTGCTGAAGTTTTACCCTTACATGGCAAAAATGGTATATAAAGCAAAAAAGGGATGCCATATTTCATCTGAAAGCTTCCCATGTTTTTTATTATATTTTTATTTGTTGGGACGAATGATGCAGCCAGTACAGGCTACTGCAGGCCTTTCAGGCAAACCGATCTAGGCCTCCTCTCTGTTTGCTACTTTGCATCTCGCTGGAGATGTTGGGGAAGCATTATAATATTATTTTGTTAAGCCCCGTGACAAACCATGGGGGACGTTTTACCACACTGCATGAGGCTGGAGTTGTTGGGGGAGCACTAAAATATTATTTTGTTAAGGCCGTTAACAAACCAAGTGAGACCTTTTTATGGGCTACCCCGCATCTCACATGTCCCACACTAGAACCCACCGTGTGACCATTATGCATCTCAAAAACTCCACCTTGTGGGCTACCCTGCATCTCACAAGTCCCACACTAGGACCCACTACGTGGCCATTATGCATCTCACAAACCCTGTCTTGTGGGCCACCCTGCATCTCACAAGTCCCACACTAGGACCCACCGTGTGGTCATTATGTATCTCACAAACCCCACCCTGTGGGCCACCCTGCATCTAACAGGTCCCACATTGGGACCCACCGTGTGGCCATTATGTATCTCACAGACCTGACCTTGTGGGTCACCCTGCATCTCATAGGTACCACACTGGAACCCACCGTGTGGCCATTATGCATCTCACAAACCCCACCTCATGGGCTACCCAACATTTCACGGGTCCCACATTGGTACCCACCGCGTGACCATTATGCATCTCACAAACCCCACCTTGTGGGCCACCGTGCATCTAATAGGTCCCACACTGGGACCCACCATGTGGCCATTATGCATCTCACAAACCTCACCTTGTGGGCCACCCTGCATCTCACCGACCCACCATGTGGCCATTATGCATCTCACAAACCCTACTTTGTGGGCTACCCCACATCTCACAAGTCCTACGGTGGGACCCATCTTGTGGCCATTATACATCCCGCAGACCCCTCTACGTGGGTGACCCCACCCAACGTGGAGATGCACCTGCATCATACACCTAAGTTATGGATCTATCTAGGTCTGAAAATAGCTGTACGCGCCACATTCACCGCGCGGATTTCACGTACACATCACAGTGGGACCCACACAGCTCGATCGCACGACAACTTCACGTGTGTTCGGACCAGGATGTGAACGAAACAAAAGGAGTAACGGTTAGCTATCCTTTACCGTTATAAGGCTGTTTCCTTTTCGCGCCAAATACAGTTACTCCTTTCCATGGATATAAACCTCCCCAAAACCCCTCTCTTAACTCAAGTAACTCTAACTAAAGATCCAAAAGCCTGGAATTCGATCATCCGATACCACGCAAAGCTGAAAAATGACCAAGCAATCCTCAAATCATTCGCTGCAATGGAAGCCTCAGGTTCTCCTGTGAATAATTCCACTCTGCCGCTCGTTCTCAAGGCCTGCGCTCGGCTGCAGGCCGTCAAACTGGGAAAAAAGATCCATTCTGATATTCAGAACACGCCATTAATCAAAGATGTCCGTGTTCAAACTGCATTTATAGATTTTTATTGTAAATGTGGGTTTTTCTATTATGCACGCCGCTTGTTCGACGAAATGACTAGAAGAGATTTGGTTTCTTGGAACGCTTTGATTTCTGGCTATGTGGGGAATTCCCAGTACGAAGATGCTATAGCTCTGTTCTTCAGGATGCGAAAGGAGAATCTGGAACCCAATTCAATTACTCTGGTGAGTCTGCTCTCTGCTTGTGCCGAGATGTTGGAGTTAAGATTAGGACAGGAGATACACTGTTATTGTTTGAGAAATGGGCTTTTTGATTTGAGTGTTCATGTGGGTACTTCTCTGATCGGCTTTTATTCAAGATTTGATGTGAGGGTTTCACGTTGGGTGTTTGATTCGATGGTGCTGAAGAATCTCGTTAGTTGGAATGCGATGATTTCTGGTTATTGCAATGCAGGAGAAGCCTCAGAAGCTCTGAAGCTTTTTGTACAGATGCTAGTCATTGGCATTGCTCCCTGTTCATTGACAATGCTTGTCCTTGTCCAGTCATGCGCCGATTTGGGATATCTCAAAGTGGGCAAGCAAGTTCACCAATTTTCTATTAAATCTGGGCTTTCCTCTGATATTTTTATAGGGAGTGCGTTGATTGATTTGTATGCTAAGGTCAGAAGCTTAGAATCTTCAAGTGATGTATTCGAAAACATGCCTGCCCGAGATGTTGCATCATGGAATGCCATGATGCATGCATATAAAGATTTTGGGTGTTATGAGAAAGCGCTTGATTTATTTAACAGAATGCAATTGGAAGACATGAGAGGGGATGTGATCACATTCGCAACCATGCTGTCAATATGTGCACAATGTAGCAGCTTGAGGCAAGGTAAGTGTTTGCATGCGTATATGATCAAAATTGGGCCGATAAGGAATGTTTCCATTGGAAATGCATTGTTGAGCATGTATGCCAATTTCGATTGCATGGAATCTGCCCAAAAGATCTTCTGTAAAATGCATAGATTAGATGTTGTATCATGCAACGTGTTGCTTGCTGCACTGGTACGTAACGGATCAAAAATTCAAGCTTGGGAACTCTTTAAACAGATGCGCCAAATGGGCATTGAACCAAACTCGTTTACATTGGTTTCCATTCTTGCAGCATGCAAAAACCAAGCTTCTTTGAAAACTGGCCAATCAATCCACAGTCATGCAATAAGGCATGGGAAAGAGTTCAATTCCTCTTTGCACACTGCTCTGACTGATATGTATATGGATTGTGGGGATGAGAAAACAGCTAGATGCCTTTTTGAGAGATCTTCTGATAGAGATTTGATATCATGGAATGCGATGGTTGCATGTTACGTTCGAAGCGGCCGACCAAATGAGGCACTGCTCCTCTTCCAACAGATGCAGTCAGAAGTAAAGCCCAACTTGGTCACCATGATCAATACTCTCCCTTCAATTGCTCATCTAGCAAATCTTCCACAAGGCAGATGCATGCATGCATACATCATAAGGAACTTCCCATTGCATTTAGATGTCGCCCCAGGAAATGCTCTTCTAACGATGTATGCGAAGTGTGGAAGCATACACGATGCTGAAAGGGTACTTCAGTGCCTACCCAGGAGAGACATTGTATCATATAATGCTATGATTGCCGGGTATGGAATGCATGGCCGTGGCAAAGATGCCCTCCGTGTCTTCTCTGAGATGCAAGAAGCTGGTTTGAGGCCAACCAGTGTGACTTTTGTATCAGTTCTTTCCGCTTGTAGCCATTCGGGTTTGGTAGAAAAGGGTCAGCAGCTTTTCCAATCGATGTCTTGGCATTATAATGTCGTGCCTGAGATTGTTCACTATGCATGCATGGTTGATCTGTTCGGTCGTGCAGGTTTGTTGGATGAAGCTAGAAATTTTATCGACTTAATGCCTATGGAACCAGATGCTAGTGTATGGAGAGCTTTGTTGGGCGCTTGCCGGAACTTTTCTAACATTGAACTAGCACGAGTGGTTTCCGAGAAGCTGATCGAACTAGAACCCATGAACATTGGGAACTACATCTTGTTATCAAACATCTACGCTGCAGCTGGCAATTGGGACATTGTAAGGAAGCTGAGAATGCAGATAACGGAGCAGGGCTTGCGAAAGGCTCCAGGAAGTAGTTGGGTTGTTATTAAGACCAAGGTGCATTGTTTCGTAGCAGGGGATAGATTGCATCCACAGACGGACGAGATCTACTCAAAGCTGAGTTGCTTGATGGCCAGGGTAACGGAAGCTGGATATGTTCCTGATTCGAGCTGGGTGTTGCATGATTTGGAGGACGAGGAAAAGGATCAGAGACTCTTTAGCCATAGTGAGAAGCTGGCGATTTCATTTGGGCTACTCAATGTGATCTCTGGGGCGCCGATATTGGTGACAAAAAATCTCAGGGTGTGTGGTGATTGCCACACATTTATTAAGTTGGTCAGTAAGGTAGTGGGAAGAGAAATTGTTCTCAGGGATGCGAGCCGTTTCCATCACTTCGTTGACGGTATCTGCTCATGCAAGGATTATTGGTGAGGCCCACAAGAATAAAAACCAATGTGTTGATCATGCAAAAGCAACCACATGTTAGAGTAGATGGCATGCCTGGAAAATATCTCATGGATCCACCCCATAAGGCAACTCGTGATCCATGAGATATCCTGGTGTCTGGAAAATATCTCATGGATCCACCCCGTAAGGCAACTCGTGATCCATGAGATATCCTGGTGTCCTTAGATAATCTTGCTCCAATTGTACATAGTTATAATTAGCCTCACAATATTCAGATAATATGTATGTCTTGTAACAGCCCTCCAAATCAGTGGCTGATTGTTCTCCTCTCAAGTTATTAATAGAAACCGTGCACATCCATGAGATACATCAGATTACATCTCAATCTATCTTGGTATCAGATCTATTACGAGTGCATCCACCATGTCAAGCACTTCATCTTCCTCCTTGTCGCCATCTGTTTCTAACATCACTCACTTCCTCAACATCAAACTTGACAAAGGCAATTTTTTGGTATGGCGTTCCTAGTTCCTTCCCATACTAAAACTCCATGATCTTGAAGGCCTTATCGATGACACCTCTCCATGTCCAGACCATTTCCTCCCTCCAACAGAGAAGGATACCTTGCCTATCCTCAATCCTAACTACACCAGATGGATCAAAATGGACCAAATGCTCCTCTGCTGGCTCATCTCCTCCCTTACTGAACCGGTCATGGCCCATGTTGTCGGCCTCACCACATCTCGTGATGTATGGTGTGCTCTAGAGAGGATCTTTGCATCGTCCTCCCAAGCTCGCGTACAGCAACTCAAGTATCAGTTGCACACTGTCAAAATGGGTGCTACACCTATGTCTGAATACATCAAGTCTGTCAAGTCTATTGTGGACAACCTCGCTGTCGTGGCAAATCCCATCACCAACTCCGACCTCGTGTCCACCCTCCTCAGTGGCCTGTCTCCTGAATATGACTCATTCGTCACCTTTGTCAACACACGAGTCGACCCTATTTCCTCTGAAGAACTGATCGGCCTCATGCTCAGTCAGGAGATACATCGTGGGCCCACCCTCCCCAACCCTGAGTCCACCGGCCTCATCTCTCCTGCACCTGCAGTTCACACTACTTCACGGACTTTGAGGTTCTTCTTTGCCCCGCCTTCATCTTCCTTCCGTGGGCATGGTCGAGGACGGGGTCGGGAACACGGTCGTGGGCGTGGTCGGTACTCCTCTCTACATCCGACCTCGGGTGGCCCCCAACATCAGACATCTGGTGGTTGCCCGCAGTGCCAGATCTGCAACCGGTTCGGCCATTACGCCAACCACTGCTACAACCGCTATGATGAAGCCACCCCGCCTTCCAACCCGACTGCTCTCATGCACTCGGTCGGTAGCAGTAGCTCCTCCGATCCTAACTGGTATGTTGACTTTGGTGTTACACATCACTTGACTGCTGATATGGCGAACCTGGTAATTCCGACTGCGTATCATGACCCTGACAAGATTCGCATGAGTAACGGGACAGATCTGCCTATCCATTCTATTGGTTATTTTATTCTGAGTTCTCCATCTTCCTCCTCTGCGTTACATAACCTTTTGTTCGTTCCCAATATCACTAAGAATCTTCTCTCTGTTAGTCGTTTCACTGCTGATAATAAAGTTTACTTGAATTTCATCTTGACTTTTGTCTTGTCAAGGATCTCTCCACCCAGAAAACTCTGCTGCGAGGACACCTTAAGAACGGTCTATATGCCTTCTCTCTGTGGGACAAGAGTCTTGTTGCTTCTCCTCAGGCTCTTCTTGGTGAACGTCTCTCTTCCTCGGTGTGGCACAAGGGCCTTGGTCATCCCACCAGTCGCATTGTCTCCAGTCTACTCTCTCAGCATAAGCTTCCCTCTCTTCCTGATCGTGGGGGTCCTTCGGTTTGTGCTGCCTGTCAGCAAGGGAAGAGCCATCGTTTACCTTTTTCCTCTTCATCTTCGGTTGCTACTGCTCCTCTAGAACTTATTCATTCAGATTTTTGGGGTCCGTCTCATGTACCTTCTGTAAGTGGTCATCGCTACTACGTTAGCTTTGTTGATCACTACAGCAAATATATTTGGCTTTACCCATTAATGAATAAAAGCGAGACTTTTTCAGTTTTTGTCACTTTCAAAAATTATATTGAAAAATTCTTAGGTCATTCAATAAAGGTCCTGCAGACCGATAGTGGTGGTAAATTCCTAAAATTTAAATCATTTTTTTCTTCTCATGGTATTGTTCATCGTTTTTCCTGCCCACATATTAGTGCCCAAAATGGAACTGTGGAACGGAAGCATCGCCATCTCGTTGAGACTGGCTTGACCCTCCTCGCTCGGTCCCATGTACCTTTCTCTTATTGGCCATATGCTTTTCAGACTGCATCTTTCCTTATCAACCGAATGCCAACCATGGTCTTACACAACCTTTCCCCTTTCCAAAAATTATTTTAGAAATCATCTGATTACCTTTCCTTGAGGGTGTTTGGCTGTGCTTGCTACCCTCATCTTCGCCCCTACAATCCACAAAAATTTGACTTTCGCTCTGTGCAATGTGTATTCTTAAGGTACTCCACATCCCACAAAGGTTACCAGTGCTTACATATCCCCACTGGGCGTGTATACATCTCCCGGGATGTTGTCTTTGATGAATGTACCTTCCCATTCCTCGGCCTCATGCCTAACCTCTCTTCTCCACTGTCCCCGTCCCAATCACCAATTCTAATTTCCGTTGGTCCCCTTGCCTGTCCCAAACTCCTTTCTGTCTGCTACACCGGCGCCCTCTATCGGTCCAGTAGATCCTTGTGTCTCTCCTCCACCTTCGCACCAGTCCCTCCCTAATCCTTCTATCACTAGTTCATCTACTCCATCTCCTGAACCCCCTTTCGATACTACTCCCTCCTCGGTATCTCCCTCTCCCGTAGTTCCTACTAATCCACCTCTCATCCGAAATCATCCAATGGTCACCAGGACTCAGGATAACAAAAGAACACCTAAAGTCTGGCTTGCCACCCGGTACCCACTGCCCACTTGTCTCATGACTGATCTGCACACCTCACCTGTCGAACCCACCTGTTTCACACAAGCAAATTGTGATCCTCGGTAGCGTCAGGCCATGGACACCGAGATTAATGCTCTACTCCAGAATGGTACCTGGTCTCTTGTTCCCTACCATCATAATATGAACCTCATTGGTTGCAAGTGGGTCTTCAAGTTGAAATACAACCCGGATGGTTCGGTGGACAGGTATAAGGCACGTCTTGTGGCCAAAGGGTTTTACTAAAAACCGGGACTTGACTATGGAGAAATGTTCAGCCCTGTTATCAAACCAACCACCGTTTGAACTGTCTGCAGCCTTGCCGTGTCCAAAGGATGGACCTTGCACCAACTCGATGTTAATAATGCTTTTCTACAGGGCTTTCTTGCAGAGACCGTCTATATGGCACAACCTTCAGGGTTTGTAGACCCGGCTTTGCCCAACCATGTCTGCCGACTCCATCGTAGCATCTATGGTCTCAAACAGGCCTCGCGGGCCTGGTTCTCTCGTCTCAGTAGTTACTTGGTTCGCATGGGCTTCGTGGGATCGAAGTCCGATACTTCTCTATTTATCTGACGGCCTGGGTCCAATCTCCAACTGGTTCTCATCTATGTGGACGACATCATCATCACAGGGGATAACTCCGACTCAGTCGATCATCTTATTAGGGATCTTGGCCTGGAGTTTTCCTTAAAAGACTTGGGCCCATTTCACAATTTCTTGGGAGTCGAGTGTCACCGTACTCTGGATGGTATGTTTTTATCTCAGCAAAAGTATATTCGCGATCTCTTACTCAAACTCAAGATGGATGGTGTGAAGCCTGTCAACTCTCCCATGGCCACGTCCTGTAAGCTATCAAAGTTTGGAGGTACTCTCTTGTCCGATCTTTTCCTCTTTCGAAGTATTGTTGGAGCCCTTCAATACCTCAGTTTCACTCGACCAGATATTGCCTTCTCCGTCAATAAGGTCGCCCAGTTTGTGCAATCTCCTACAGAGGATCACTAGTGCTCGGTCAAGAAGATTCTCTGTTATCTCAAATCTACTATTACACATGGTCTCTATTTCTCCTCTCAATCCACATTAGGTCTTACAGCCTATATTGATGCAGACTGGGCCGGATCTATTGATGATCGAAAATCCATTAATGGGTATTATGTTTTTCTTGACAAAAATCTTATCTCCTGGAGTTTAAAGAAACAATCTACAGTGGCACGATCCAGCACCGAGGCCGAATACCGGGGAGTTGCCAATGTAGCCGCCGAAGTTGGCTTCAGTCTCTCCTTCGTGAGTTAGGACTCCCCCTATCCACTCTTACAGTGCTTTGTGATAACCTTGGAGCAACTTATCTATCGGTCAATCCGGTATGTCACACTTGGTCGAAACATGTTGAGATCGACGTTTATTTTGTCCGTGATCATGTGGCCAATGGAACCTTTAATGTTCAGTTCGTCTCCACTGAAGACCAACTTGCTGATGTACTCACTAAACCGTTAAGTTCCGCCCGTTTCTCTTTTCTCAAGTCCAAGCTCTCGATTCTTTCAGAACCATTACACTTGTGGTATATAATGTTAGAGTAGATGGCATGCCTGGAAAATATCTCATGGATCCACCCCATAAGGCAACTCGTGATCCATGAGATATCTTGGTGTCTGAAAAATATCTCATGGATCCACCCCGTAAGGCAACTCGTGATCCATGAGATATCCTGGTGTCCTTAGATAATCTTGCTCCAATTGTACATAGTTATAATTAGCCTCACAATATTCAGTTACCATGTATATCTTATAACAGCCCTCCAAATCAGTGGCTAATTGTTCTCCTCTCAAGTTATTAATAGAAGCCGTGCACCTCCATGAGATGCATCGGATTACATCTCAATCTATCTCCACATACAGTACTTGAATTTGCTACCACTGATCAGAATTATGGGAGAAGATTGCACTGGATCACACCATAACGTGCTTCAATTCCACAAGAAGGGGGGCCATATCGGAGCATCGAAGAAATCGGCTTCTTGAAATGACACAACACCACATTGCCACATTGGATGATCATGTGATTTCCATGTCATATTGACATGTATGGCTTCAACACTGCACAAGCATTTCATGAGAGGCGTCTGTGGGATGTCAGCGTGCCAATGTGGTGTAGATGTATATCAGCTTGTTGGTGTGGCGTTCTTGGTACCTCTTGCATTGCAACGATTTCAATTTCATTGTTGAACTGTACCTTTCCTCTTCTTCTTCTTCTTCTTCTTCTTCTTCCATTAAAAAAGTGAATTTTTACCTTTCCTTTATTTTTATTTTCAGGACATCTTGAATTTTAATGTCTCTCTCTATCCGAATTCCTTCAAATCTAGAAAATACTGAATCGGTATGTTCTTAGTGAAAAGGGAGGAAAAAAGATTGAACTGAAAATCTTTCATCGAGATTTCTATTTTTCTAGAGAGACTGATAAAATATCTGGGCGGCTTTTCTAACCGTTGATCAGGCAATCCACGCACATCTTGGATTAGTTTGTTGATTTCATTCCTCCAAATGTCTATTTCTATGCGCATGTGGGCCCACTTGATTAACAAATAGATTAGGAAAATTCAAATCGGAAATAGGAATTTTATCAACAAACCTCAATTTATAGCTGGTTTTCCGTACCTTACGTGTGCAAATACACCGGTGTCATTTCCTGTCGCACACATGTTCTTATTATTAAAATCACAGAACTGTAATGACGCAACCCATTATTAAAATGGGACGCGGATTGCGTCCTATCCCACCTGTCTCTAGCCACGAATTACGTATCTGTTTGTTCACGCCGTCCATCCCTTTTTTTAGTATCATTTTAAGGTATTGGCCCAAAAATAAGCAGAACCCATGCTAGGATCCTTACTCTTGCTCTGGTGGTAGACTCTCAGGAGTTTCAACACCTGGTCAAGGGTTCGAGTATCCATAGGTGGTGAAAACCCACCACGGCATGAGTGTGTGGGGATGTGTGTACGTGTGTTGAAAAAGAAAAAAAGAAAGCAGAACCCATGCTAAAGTGGACCACACTACATATGATTCTTGTATTTAATGCTTTGTACATTTAATGCAACCTAAGTTTTTTTTTTTTAATTTTTTGTGTGGTCCACTTGAGCATTACATCTGCCTCATTTGTGGGCTCATATCTTAAAATTGGGAAACATGAACCCACTTATTTAAAAAATATTAGATGAAGTTGTCTAACACATCCAACTATTTCCAATACCGAGGCCCACATACTGATTGGACCAAATTTTATTTTTGAGAAACTTGTACAAGGTCGGACCAACCTGATGGATGGATTAGATCTTGCTTGTATGTGCCATGTTGGTGCATGTGTGCAGTGTACACGAGCTTTATTGCACATGTACGTGCACTTAGCGTCTTTTTTTTTTTACACACACACACCACCACACACTCACACCGTAGTGGGATTTCACCACCTAAGGGTACTCGAACCCTCAACCAGGTGTTGAAACTCCTAAGAGTCTACCACCGGAGTAAGAGCAAGGACCCTAGGTGCACTTAGCTATGGCGAAGCTTTGTTCTTGACATAAAGTTTTTTGTTCAAATTGGAATGTTCTTGACGTAAAGTTTTTTGTTCAAATTGGAAGGACACGAGCTTTATTGCACATGTGGGTGATTCATTAGTTTTGCAGTATGTGGTTGTTGGATTTGTTGTTAGATGGTTAGATGTTGATGAAATGATTTAATTTTATGGCAGGATGATCATGCAGTGCCCAATGATGATGAATATGAGGAGAAGATGAAGAAAGAAACTATATCGTTTTTCTTTTTAGAAACGTAAGTTAGAGTCTTTTTAGATTGGTTTAAACTCCTGTTTCTCTCAATTTTTATTTATATATCTATTTTTTAAATTCAGATACGAGACCATTATTATAATTTTTTTTAGGGAATGTACGGCTAAGAGACACCATTATAATACATAAGTTTTTTTTTTTTTTTTTTTAATGCAGTGGCTACGGCTATTAACCGTAGCCTATTATCTACAAACCCCAGTCGTTTCTAACTTCAGCCTATTGCTACGACTCTCGTTCTACTTTTAGCTACAAATATAACCTGTAAGTGTATGCACTTTTTAGGTACGGATAATATAATCCGTAGCCATAAAGATCTATAGCTACGGTCGTACTATAGAAGATAACCGTAGCCATATGATTTAGCTATAGTTTTTATCCATAGCATTTACTCCTTTTCTGGTAGTGCATATTAACTAAGTTCATAGTGTGGCCTATTTACAACTAGCAGAAATGACGATTCGATTATGATCACCATAAACCGTCGATTCTTAGGTTAAAAGAATACTAGGTCACTTTGATTTGTTAATTAAGATCTGACCCTTAGTTATCTTTGCTTTAAGTAGATCTTTATTTAGTTATGGTTGTTTTGATTAGTCAGTGATAGTTAGCTAAATTTGGGATACATGTGAACAAATCACGAGGCTAAGTCCAATGTTTAAATGATCGAGCGAATTCATTAGTTTCCTACAATTGATTAATCAGATTTGAACAGTTCTTTACTGGTATCATCCACATATAGGCTCACCTCGAGCATTAATGGTTAGTTAGTGACAACGTGAAATAATTATACTATAAAATTTTTAAGATTTTTGAAAATTCAAAATAGCAAAAATCCATGACATTACACATCGTCATGTTCGTTAGAAATCCACCGGGGTCCACCCTGATGTTTATATGCCATCCAAACTGTTCATAAGGTCATTCTCACTAAGATGAACTGAAGACGTAAAAATATTAGCCGGATCCAAAACTTCTCTAGTTGCATGAATGTTTCAATGGTTGGTGTTCAATCCACAAATTTCTTTTTATCGTGTGGACCATTTGAGCTCTATATCTGCCTCAGTTTTGATTTTATGTCCTAACATGAGCTGGAAAAACAGATGGACGGGGTGGATTTTTAACAAACATCACGGTTAGCCCCACCTATCTTCCGACATCAGAACTTGCTGGGGTTGGCTACCAACCACGAACAGGTAAAGGACGCAAGACTCCGTTGACGAGAAGAACTTTGGTACTCTGGCAGAGTGTGATCAATGAAACGCAGGTACTTGGCATTTACATACGTAGAATACAGGTAATTCGAGTTAAACAGTCTAATCGATGGGTCATACTTAGATTCGTCATGGCCCAAAATTACACTTATTTACTTACTTAAAAATTATACTTATTTAGTTACCTGACCATCTGATTGATGGAAAATTATACTTATTTAGTTACCTGACTATCTGATTAATGGAAAAATTATACTTATTTAGTTGCCTGACTATCTGATTGATGGACAATTATTGGACGGTCAAGATGAGAAATATTTATGCTAAATATACAATTCTGAGTGCCTGTGTATCAAGGGTCGTTGCAGCTAGAGTATCAAATAACTCCCAAAACCAACATGGTATATCAATGGGGGCATCTGAATCCATATCTTGGTAATCAAAGGCAACTTTACCATCGTTAATGGTCCTCGTAAATGGGCCCCACTCCCACTACGAGGCAGAACATGGCGGGCCACAGCAAATGGTGGTGCGAGTCCATCGCCATCTTTTCAAGAAGCCACATGAAATCTTTAAATAGAGAGGAGGGGATGATCTATCCTCTGAACTATTGATTTGGGTGAGAGTGGGAAGTTGAGTTGGGTAACTTGCAACTAAAACACTCTTCTCATATTGTGATTTGTGAGCCAGCCAAACACGTCAGGAACCAAGCGCTGTTGGGAAAACAAGGTATGCATTTACACCTTCTCTCTTTCTTTTGATTGGGTTTCTTTGAATTTGGATTTGCAGAGAAACCCAATAGATTTTTATTTGTAAATTTCATTTTTAAGCATTATTGAAGCAGAGATTTGTATGGGAACCCAAAAGTCTCTCATTGGGGTTTACAACAATGGGGTAGACTCATCTTCCTCGATCTGGAATTTCATGCACTGCTATCCAGACCGTCCAGATTGTGGGAAACGCTTTGGATGAGCCATATCTATGAAATTATGATAATCAATAAATCCTAACCTGGCAATTTGTGGCCGTGAAATGGATGGTTAAAAGTGCAATAGTGATGCTCCAACTCATACTCAAGCAGCTTATGACGCTTGATACGCAGGATTAAACCGACCAAATTGTGGAACCCACTGTCGCCGAGAAACAATCTCAAATTCCAGTTGTTTGAACGATCCCAACCGCTGATTAGTGGCTATTTTTATTTTTAACCGTCCAAAAATTGTCCACCAATCTACTAGTAAGATAATCACTCAAAGATGGCCTTCGGGTCATGATGCATCTAAACTAGCGATCCTAATTTGGACGGTTGATTTGAGTTACTTATATGCCTTGAACGCAATTTTAAGTGATTTTTAAGGGCCTGTGTATCATCCATCACACTCTATCAGAGTATCAAAGTTTTTTTTTTTTTTCTTTCTCTTTCATGACGCTACCTACACAATTGGGTCAGTAATTTGGACGGTCTAGATTGCCAACTTTAGCACGTTGAATGGTGAGGAATCACTCTTATTTTAAGAGGCCCACAGACTTCCAAGAGACAACACGACATCATGCAACTACGTGATTCTTGTTTAAGGCTATTGCGTGTCAATTACGTGTCAAAAGCAGATTCCTTCTATGTAGAGTATTTTACAAGACTCTCTCTCATGCATTATTTAATACATGATTCGCATCTTTGTACAGTAAACCTTCGGTTTTATTTGTGGTAAGTGGGCCACGGTTCAGTAATCTAGAGCATTAGTCTGATGATTATAATCATAGATTGAAAGTTTCTCAAAATTTTAGTTGATATGTTGATCTTAACCATTCGATTAGTGGCTTACGCATTTAGATGGTTTGAAAAGAAATAAAAGAAAACTGGTGATTTTGGTCTCTGGGATCTTCCAATACGATTTTTTTTTTTTTTTTTTTTTGAGGAATTGTTCATCGACGGTCGGAATCAATCTGCCACCAATGGTCTGGATTACTGGGCCATGATCCCCACTTTTCAGATTGTCAGAATTGAAATGAAACGTGTCATGTTTCCAATCGCCAATTTTCTGAACTTTCTAAGATACCGCTTTATCTCCTGCGGGTGTAACTTTTTTGTAGATGAATCGAACCATTCAAAAAGTGGGCCGTGTCAAAGAGATTCCCTGGAAATAAATTCATGGTGGCCCACTCATCAGGCGGCCCACAGTATTGAAATCCACGGACAACGGATGGTCTGACTCAATGTATGGAAAGCGAACACCCAGATCCATAGCTCAACCGGTAGACTGAGTGGATACCTCGTTTAAAAACTTGAGGTCTTGGTATCGATCCCTAGTGGGTAGTTAACATCGAGTGTGTGTACTGACATGACATGGGTGCGTACTAACAAGCTAACCCCCAAATAAAAAAAATTGGAAGGACCGCGAATTGCCTTCGCGGGTACTTTCTTATGTTGGTGAGGGGAACGGATTGGCTACTCCCCCTGACACCAGCCCCGTGGCTGGTGGTCGGTGCTCTGTGGGCCCCACCATGATGTATGTGTTTCATCCATTTAGTTCATCCATTTTTACAGATCATTTTAAGGCTCGATACAAAAAATTATAGGGATATAAATCTTAGGTAGGCCACACCACAGGACAAAAATAATGAATGGATATTCACAATTAAAATCCTCGTTAGGCCCAATGTACTGTTTATTTGACATCCAATCTGTTGATTTGGTCATAAAGATTCAGATGAAGGGAAAAAATAAATATCAGCTTCATACAAAACTTTTATGGCCCCAAAACGTTTTTAATGGTCAAAATTCATTCAACACTGTTTCCTGTAATGTGGTCCACTTGAGATTGATATATATTTCAATTTTTTTATGATATCATAAAATGATATATAAAAATAGATGGACTGCATGGATGACACACATAAATCATGGTGGACCCCACAGAGCACCGACCACCAGCCAATGGCTGGTGTCAGGGGGAGTAGCCAATCCGTCCCCGTTGGTGAGAAGTCCACCCGTGTATCCCTCATCTTAAGGACATGAGACAGAAAATTGAAGCAGATCCAAATCTTAGAAAGTCACACGAGAGAGAAAGAAATAGCTAGGATTGAAACCTTCTTGGTTCACCTTGATGTTATATGCGTTCAGAATCGTTTATAATGTCATTCTCACTTAGATTATCTTGAAACATAAAAGAAAAACCTAATTTATATTATTTACACTTAACATAATTGACATTGTTAAATAAGAAGCTACCATGTGATGACACTACAATAAATCAATAATTTCAATCTTGCAACTTACTAAAAGTGGCTCCGACCGTATCTATACACAAGTATGAGATAGAAAGAAAGAAACACCACTCGAAGATTTGTGACTGACGCACGCATGAAACATGTAACCCCAGGATGTTTCCTAAGTACAACCAATGGTTGATTCTTCACAATCTAATATATGCACGGCAAAGTTGTCTTCCCAATCAATGTTATTAATGAAAATGTCCAAAGTATGAGTGATATTGTTGTGTGGATGCCTTGGATTTCGCTCCGTCAAGAAGGTGAAGCAGGGTTAATTTTGTCGGTTGGACCCATTGGATATTGGTTCGACCTACAAAGTGCGAGTTTTCTCAGAAGTGGAACATGTTCTGTTGGTCCGAGTTGGTCCAACTGATGGTGACTGTCGGTCCGATCGGCGGACACCGATTAGTTACATGGTTTTACACAAATCAAGGTATTTAAGGTCTAATATGATTAGGGCTTGAAAATTACGAATGTTTTCTCTCATAGGGTTAGTGTTTTAATGCTTGAGAGGTTTTCTACACTTGTAAGGCTTGTGAAAGTATTTTCTTAAGTAGCTAAGGTTTTTTATTTTTTGATTTAACACACGCTCACACACTCACGCTAGTGGATTTTCACCACCTATGGGTATTCGAACCCTTGACCGGGAGTTGAAACTCTGGAGAGTCTATCACCCGAGCAAGAGTAAGGACCCATTATAAGGGGAGATCAGGTTGCTTATATAATCGAAGAATGTGAGTGGTGTAATTCTAAGATTTTGATTATAGTGGAGATCTTTGTCACTTTGTGTTGTGGTTTTTTTTCCCGAGACTTTTTCATATAAAAAAGCGTGTATTTATGTTTTGCTTTAATTAGTTGTTTTTGTTTGATTTTTTTATATTTATTGAACATGTTTCCGCAAAGCGCATGATTGACCATAGTATTAAATTCAAATTTCTAAAATCTGAAGTTAATTCAAGTTTGTTGTAACTTTTAATTTCAACAAATATTTTTTTGGAGGCAACAAATATCAAAATTAGACCTTAGCCCCGAAAGAAATACCTACTGTTAAAACCTTTATGGGTCTACCTAAATGTTTATATGCCATTCAAAACCTTTATGAGGTCATTCCCACGGGTAAAAACTTAAAACACAAAAAACTTAGCTTGACTAAAAAATTTCATGGCTACGCAGATGTTTTAATGATAGTCATTCAATCCCACTGTTGCTTCTCTTGTGGCTCACTTGAGTTTTACATCTGTTTTATTTTTTTCATCTCATGTCTTAAAATAAGGTGGAAAAACAGTTAGACGGTTTAAGTTCACAGGAACTTCTTCCTAAAGGCTTTGAGAGGCCATCCCATTCAAATGTAAGGGTGCTGCCCATCTAATGAGTGAGTTGGTCCGATTTTCTTCTCGAGTGATCTTCATGGTAGGGTCCTTCTTTTGCACGGCTCAAATGTGTCACGCAACTGACATGATGGCCTAGATGAAAACGACTTACGAAAGAAGTTCAGAACAATGGCGTCAGTGAAAGTCTCTTTCTAGAATGTTAGATTGAAAATTTCTGGACCAAGAAAAAATGGGTGGCTCGAGTCCAAAGCAAATGAATGGTATATATGGAGGTGATAGGAAGGTTCCTGCACCTTCTGGTACAGTGTACTTGGGTTTGAAGTTCTGAGACTTGACTTGAGATCCTTAATCCGGTAATCCAGACCATTGGACTGTTGTCCATCACCATGGATGGATCATTTCTTAAAATTGTAATCAGTTGAAAATTTCTCGCCTTTTTATTTTGTGACCTACTAATGGACGGCCAAAGGAGATGATTATAGTAACCGTCCATATTCAAAGGAAAAGTTCTCAGGATCGGTGGCTATGATCTTCCAATCTTGGATATGGGGTATTGTCTGTCCCTTGTAGGATGCAAACTGATAGTCTGGATTTCCAAACAATGGGCCCACTTTTCAGCTATATATTGTGCTTGGCCTCCCGTGCAGGATCTTCTAATTCCCGAGCTACTTTTCGGTCTGTCGCGACTCACTATCTAGCAAATCTCGCCACCCGCGGCGGTAAGATAGTGCTATGAATTGAACCGTCTATATGCTCTGCGCTACCATTAAAAAGCTATTATTCCATAATTATACTTCAGAAATCATCCTAGCCTCTGAATTTTTTTAGTTGAATGCGGGCTATGAGAAATCTTCTTTTCGTTGTTATAAATTCACCCGTAGATACTGATGTCACAATCGTTCTTCTAGAGTAAATTTCCTATGGTTGCCCATATAGAATTGAGCCCACAAAATGGACGGTTACGATCATCTGGCCACTCAGCATGTGGGCCTCAGTGAACAGTGACACACGCTGGAAGTGTACGCTAGGTTGCTAATGTACACCTCAGATACGCGTACGCTAGGTGCTAATGTACATGTAGGATACATGCGCGCGCAGCTAGCCGAACGTGCAGAACACATGCCAGCGTGAAAAGTATGCTGGATATGATATCGGATTGCGTGCAGACTAATTTTCTGAGGAATGGTTTGGCTACTCCCCCTGCCACCAGCCCCGTGGCTGATGTTCGGTGCTATGTGGGACCCACCATGATGTATGTGTTTCATCCATTCAACTCATCCAATTTTGTGGCCCCGGAAATGTTTCAACGGTGGAAGTTCAATCCCGACTATTTCCTGTCGTGTGGCTCTGCCTTGTTTATGGCGCACATCTTAACATGAGCTGTAAAAACGGATGGAAAGAGTAGATTTCTTAGAAAATTCATGGTGGCCCCACCTAGATTCCCGCTGCATGAATTTCGTAACGGTGTGGGCTTCTGACTTCTCCATCCGATCTAAGACTCTTGTAAATTTGGGCCTTTGGTCCTAGTTATTAGTAGATTTTTTTTTTTTTTTTCACTTATTTTATTCCCTTGTAGTGGGAAGCGGATTAGGTGCGGCCCATACGATGTGGACCATTGATGTATTCTATATCCACACCGTCTATCCGTTTCTGCGGATCATTTTAGGGTATGAACCCAAAATTGAAGCAGATCCAATTCTCAGGTGAACCATACTATTGGAAACAGTAGCGATGGAACTGCTTCGTTTTTTGAATATGTCCTAAAATGAGCTTTCAATACGGATGGACGGCGTGGATGTAGTCACATACATCACAGATGTATCACAGTAAGCCCCATGGTCAGGTGTCCCAGCCACCTGGGGGGATCCGGTTTCTCACCTTATCCGCTCGTCGGATTCGAGTCTTCCGACGGAAGAATCAAAGACTTCTTAAGCGAACTCGCGTGTGTAGTAAAGCTCGTTTAGACGCCACACATGTGTCAGCATGGTTCGCACCACAGGTGCGAAATCCAACCCAACCATCAGGTTGGCCCCGGCCTTCCCCATTTAAACCCCAAAATAAAATCCATTCAGAATTTGGGCCCGAAATAGGTAGGTGGGTTGGCGAACCAAAGCAAAGTTTTTTAGAGTCTTACATTTATTTTGAAGAATGACCCACCTGATTAGTGGATCAAACTGATTCTTGGGGTTCTTATATCAATGCAGTGGTTCGTATCCAATGGATGGATTGGATCTTGAATACATCGTCCCATGCTTGAACACGTTTGGCATGTACATGAGCTTTATTGCACATGCGTGTGTGCTTAGCGAAGTTAATGAATCTTATCATAGTGGAAGGTTTGCACGAATATACCCCGAGGCATTGCAACGTGATACGTCAAAACTTTAGCCTTTCAATCTGGATCGTCTTCTAATGATCCAAACCGTTAATACGACGAGTATCAACTTGTATGGTCTAAAACAACAAAGGAAAATCTTCAGGTTGGATCATTTCAACCATTCGAAGTTGGGCTTTTTTCTTTGAAAATGGACGGTTAACTAACCTTGCCTTAATCAAAGGGTTGAAATATTCAATCTCTTAAATTCTAAGCGTTCCCCATCAAAGGATAATTCTATTCATAAACGGTTTAGATCATTTGAATAATGGCCAATTGCAATGGATAAAGTCCGGACGTTTCGCACTGTAGTACGCGCATGATGTATTGAGAAAACCTCCCGAATTTTACCCATATTTGGCATTTATCTTCTTAACCGTCTGTCTAAATGCGGGCCACAGATTAGGGATTTGATTGTTCTATGTTGGAGATTTCTGGAGAATCTCCAATCCAGATTGGAACATCAAATCGACGGTCGGATTACCGGGATATGTGCCCACTTGCACAATCTAAAGTATCCGGAGGGTCACATAATTCCAAGCCAGGCCATGTTTAGATTTTCTAGACCCACACGCAGTCACGTACCGTCCAAGACGGGCAGTTTACCCGCGGCATACGTGCCACTTCCAACACGGTACGTGCGTATGACATCTGACAATTGCAGCTGCTCTCCAGCATTGAAGTTGGCCTGATAATATCAGGCGGGCCACACGTGTAATCCGAATGTGGATTGTTTGTCATGTCATCCTGAGCCGTCCATTGTATTTTACAAGGAGGCCCACCTGATGAGCAGGCTGGAGTTATTTTTGTGCAATATTATATTCAAACTTCGAAGTTAACGTGACTTTACAAAATATAACTTTTTCATCCATTCATTTTAAAATTCAGAGATTTCTTGGGCCCCGATTGCAAGCGGATTGGCTGGTGAACCACACACCACCAACTTCAGTAGTGTCACGATATCATGCATCCGGTTGAGTCGGGTCGACCCAACACAGTACCGAGTCTAGCACGCTTGACCCGATCCGAGTTCAGGTATGGCATGGATTAATTCGGACTAAGTCCGACCCGGTCAAAAGTATCGATTCAAGTCGAGTTGCCACCGAGTCAAATCTAAAGGTGATGGAGGCAGGGAGTGGAGTGGAGAGAGAGAGAGAGGAGGAAGAGGAGGGTGGTGATGGTGGTGGGTGGCTGTTGGGTTTAGAAGACAAGGGAGGGAGGGAGGGAGAGGAGGTGGAAGGTGATGATGGTGGTGGGTGGCTGATGGGATTGGAAGAGGGAGGGAGGGAGTGGAGATGAAGATGCGGAGTGTTGTGATGGTGGTGGGTGGTTGCCGAGTTTGGAGGAGGATGAGGGAGGGAAAGAGACTGTTTGGGATGGGATTGGGATTAGGGTTGGGTGAGGCATGTAGGGTTAGATATACTTGATTTTTAATTATATATATACTCAAATTCGAGTTGAATTAGGTTTCAGATCGAGTCAAGTATGACCGGAGGAGTTTTGGGTCAAGTAAGGCCGATGGGTATTCGGATCGACTCATCAAGCTCTGAAATCTACATATGGTTCCAAGGAAATTAAAGTTAGTGGACTGGGCAATGATGTATTTATCATATCGCATCGCTTATCCATTTTGCGAGATCATTTTAGCGAAGGACACCACTATTACTAATCAGACAATGATTCCCCATTAAAACATTCCTAACATTCATGCTACTCTAGAGAGGGTTTCAACGGTGGATGTTCAAATTCCTGCTGCTTTCTGTAGTGTGGTCCACTTGATCTTTGGATCCTCTTATGGTGGGGCTCAAGCTTTACAACAATCTCACCGAATTAACGGACAGTTTAGATATAACACATACCTGATGGTGGGCTTACAGAACTTGACGTCAACACACCAGAGGTCGGTGTTGCGTAGTACACCAGCCAATCCGCATGCGGCGTTCAATTTCCTCTTACCTACGAAGAAATGATGGCCTTGAATTTCGGATCTCACGTGATACTCTGCGTACCGTGAGGCTGCGGACCTCACGTGAAGCTTATCGTGAGTTTGGAGCCGTGCAGCCTCTGACAGTTACAGGCAACAATTGATGGTGGATATCCACCCATCGCAAAAATCGGGCTACGTTACGGACAACAGTTGACAGGGACACTCACCCATTTAAACCTTCCTATTCTTTTATATGGCCTATTAAGATTTGGTTCACAAATCCAACCCATTCATTGTGTGTGCCCCACTTGGATGAGGGGGTAATACCAAGTTTGAGCCGTATTCAAAACTCATGTGGGCCTATCGAGTGCTTTTTTTTTTCTTTTTTTTTTTTTAATGTTTTAGGCATGATTTCACACAGTCTCAGGTACTATGACCCACTTGAGTTTGGGACACCAGTGAGTTTTTTAATATCTCATAACCTAGAGTGAGGGACCCACCAAATGTACGGCGTGGATGTTTGATACACGTCACGGTGGGCCCCACACAACATGAATGTCTGATACACATCAAGGTGGGCCCCACACAACTCGACCTCATGGAAGCTCTCGTCAAAACTCCATGGGGCTCTCAGTCTCTCACAATGATGTCCCGGTGGGATTCGTTCGTCCATCAATTTCACCGGATGACATCAAGACATGACCAGCTCAATTGGTCCATCGGAAACCGTGTCATCATGGGGGCCCACCGTGATGTTTATGTGCTATCCAAACCGTTCATGGGTTATTTCCACTTGGACGAAGGGAGAACACAAATGTCATCCTGCTCCAAAGCTACCGTGGGCCCACTCTACAAAGGTTTCAATGGCGAGCGTTCAATTCCCACTGTTCCATTTTGGGTCTGCCTCAATTTTGAGGTCATGTCCTAACATCAGCCGACGAAACTGGTGGACTGAATGGATGCCACGTGGACATCACAGTGGTCCCACAAAGCTTCCGCTTATGGAGACTCTTGTGTGGGAGATGAGCTAAGGGGCGCTTGTTTGATATTTTAATTAATTGATAAATATCTGTAAATGGATAATAATCAACAGAGAATTCCTATTACCCTAATGGTTTGGCGTCCGAAGCCGTTTTTTATTATTTTTATTTTTTAGTGAGTAGTGACGTGGACCAATGAGAATTAGGGTATCAGGAATACTCTGTTGACCTGATAACAGATATTTTAATTAATTGATAAATATCTGTAAATGGATAATAATCATTTCATCTAGTGTTTACATTACTTTTTCTGTACTTGATTTCACCATATGCTCTTTAGACCCAAAGCCTAGTAATATTGTAAAATATTTGTGGATCTCACTGTCATTTACGTTGCTTATCTACATCATTCATCCATTATACTATTTGTACTTATGGCACGTGCAAAAAGATGAGTCGTATACAAAATTCAAGCGAACCACATCGTGTAAAAAAGAAAATCAAACACATACCCTTAAAAATCTCTTAAGGCTACTGTTTCTTTTGATGCAGGCTACTTGAGTATTGGATCAGCTTCATTTTTTATCTTATGCTTTAAAATATTATGAAAAAATAGATAAATAAAATAGATATATAATATACATCACCTTACCGGTAACAAATTTAAATTAGTTCTTTTGAATTGGTTTTCAAGGCAAGAACGCATGTAAATTTTCAAACGGAGGGAAACTGTGATAATTACTCGTTTGTTGAATATTTACACCAGCCTTGAGAAATCAAACATGCCATAAACTCCTTTACACTTGTTTTAAGTGCATTTATCCTCATCTTTTTCTCCTAAATAAAATTCATACTCTTGCACAGCGAGATGGATGATACGCATGCACCTGGAAATTGCATAGATGGCGTGCACGCAGACTCTTTAAACTGTACAAAATCACTCATCCCAGTTCAGATGTATCATGAACCAAAAATTACCTTATTTGCTTATGTAACCATCCGATTGCTGGACATTTATTGTACTCTTGAAAACGAAAAATATCTATGGTCTTTTTCCACAAACACGTGTCCCCAAATCAGCAGTTAGGATTATTAAACCAATCTGATTTGGGGCATGCAGCATAGCTACCGTAACTCCCACGATTTAGTCGGATTAAGCTAAAGCTAATGTAAGCCACGTGTTCTGTTTCTGAGCGCTTGTGTATCAAGCATCATAATCTACCAGAGTACCAAATAATTTGCCGAATAAAATCGTATCCGTATCAAAACTCCTCGTCTTCTCGCCAGCTCTTTCCGCCTCTTGCTTTCGTACTCGACAGAGAGAGAGAGAGAGACAAAGAGCTGCCTCTTGCTTTCGTACTCGACAGACAGAGAGAGAGAGAGATGGATGGACTTTTGCAGGTGTGGCATGCCAGATTCCATGGCACGCTACGTTGAAAACAGTCCTACATCAATTTCACTCAATTTCATCGGTCTTTCCTTTGAATTTGAGGACATTTTCATTTCACAGGAATCCCACTTTCCTCTTTCGTGCGTAATCTGTAGATTTTGGGGTCAATAGATTAGTTAATCCAAGCCATTGATCTGATGTCCCCCACCTTGGATGAACGATAACCAAAAAATCTACCTAATTGGAAGATCCTAACCATAAGATATTTTGCCCTTTTCTCGATTGGATGTTGGTGGATCGTTCATCCATGATGGGGGCCATGAAATCAATGTATTATTAGATAAACCAACCATGGACCCCAAATGCACGGGTTTCGTTAAAAGATATGCCCAAATATCAGGCCGTTCTAACCGTCGGATGAAGAAGCCCAACTTAAAATTTAGATGTTTTTATGGTTGTGGTTCTTTGTTTCTGATTGCAAGGTTTTGATGATACTTGGTGAATAGTTGTAAGCTGTAACTGATTAGCCTGTAAATTGTCTAATCCTTCCATTTATAGCCATTAGGTTGTAATTGGATTATCTGTAAATAAAATTACAGCGTTTTGCCTGTGAATCAAATGAGGCTAAAAGCTGTAAATCGTTTACAGTTAGCCCCATTTATAAGCATCCAAACACGATCTTGATTGATCATTATCACCACCCTCAGTTCCTCAAAGTGGGGCCCACGTTTTGAGCTGTCGTCATGGAAACGGCATAGATGATCAGAATCGTACGGTAGTTCTTTACATTGCTGTTTTATATTTCGGAGAGGAAAGAAACGGATCAAGAAGATCCAACGGTGGAACGTGTTCTAGGAGGAACCGTGCCTCCATATCACTGCTGCACACGTGGCATACGTTGACTAGATCGGAACTTCGGTACATCAAACGGTGAGGAAAGATCCATTTATTAGATGGTTGGGATTGTTTAATCATGTATTTTTCTATTAGTTGCTAATCAATGATAGGGCCCACAGGATGTCTGGTTGAGATCGTCGTACGCATGTGCCACGTGTACAGTACAGGATATGGAGGCATGAAAAATGTGGTGTGGTCAGTTGTAAAGGAACGACGCGTTTGGGCATGGAAATATCATGGGTAGTTCCCATATGGTGAAATCTTTCTTGGTAGAATAAGACGCGAGTTTGGATACGGTTCCTAGTCAATGGCCGAGGTTCCGTGAATGTGGGGCCAATGTTTTCTGACATAAAAGGTCCCGCCGGTGGGCCCCACCAGAGATGAAAAAACCATCGATCTGATAGTTCCACTATCATTTCTGAAAAGATCATTCGTAAGATTCTCAAAAGAATCTGTCAAGCTTCTAGTTAGACGTTGTATCAGATTAGTTTCGGCCAATGGTTTAGAATTTAGAATGCTTTGTTATCTATCTTTGTACATGGACTTGTCAAAGAACAGCTCTTTAGATGTTTGGTATTTGGTTATTTTGTAATTTCTATTGCTGAATTATTTTAATTGCGCGTTTGTTGAGTTGGTTGCTTTTTTAAATGTTCCGTGGCATTTTATTCCTTTTTTTGGGGGGGGTTGGAAACACATGCCATTGGTTGTTTGTATGTGGGCCCCAGCTGTTGGGCCCACTACCTATTTGATTCTATGCCTTGGAAGAATTCATATATATATGTATACTTCCAAGGAAGGAGGTAGTAACCGGGCAGGCTCTTTTGCAATTCCATTTTCTTTGTTTGAGTCTTGGAGTTGAGAAAAAGCTGTTTTGGGTTTTGAAAAGTATAAATTAAAGTCAGTGTGTATTTTGATTATTTTTTTTTTTTGTTTTTTGTTTTTGGAGCATGGATTAAAGTCTGCTGAATTTTTTTTATTTTCATTTTCTGACACCCAGCGAGCGTTTGGGCAGCCTCTCTTTCAAGGTATGGCTTCTAAAATTGAATTCCTCGTCACTCCAATTGTATTTTTATTTTCTTTGAATGAATTGGTGTGTTTGAATTCTGTTATCTTGATTCTTGGGTGGTGTTTGGTTTTGTTCTTGTTCATGATTGGGTATTGTATTGAAGGATGTTTGTTATGAATTTTGGTTTTGGCAGTTCTTGTTGATCATAACTTGATGACGATGACGATGATGGATCCTGCGGTGAATTGATTTTCCTGTGGGAAACTGAGTTTTCTCTGCTGCATGATAAGGTGGTACCTACTGCAAGCGGAACCCTTGTGCCTTGTAGAATCCTTTTCACATAAAGGTGGTTATTACAAATGGACGGCCCCCTTATGGGCAAGGATACTAGTACCTATCAGTCCAGAAATGGAAGGAAGACGCCTTTTCATATTTTTCTCAACGATGCAAGGTACCTTTTTGTTCTGTTGCTTATAGCAGAAATTTCTCATCCAAGAAATGCATTGCGGTGGTTTCATCGCTGGCGGGGATTTGGGAATCACAATATGTAGAGACTTCAAAGAAATGGCAGTAATTTGTTCCAACGCCATATCTGTATTTGAGGCTGGTTATTGATGCATAACATTTTTATTAAGAGGACTATTCATTTACAATCCATTGCATGTGAATTTCACATACTCACATGTCATGTGTATGACATCCAAGCGGTGCAAAACGTGGGCCCCACCAAGGAGGTCACCTGGCAAGAATAAGGCTGGTCCACTCATCATGCAGATTGCCCTGTACTATGAGAATGGATGGTTTAGATCATACCTGCTGACGATGATTGAAAGTGATCATGTGGCCTGTCCAATGAGTGGACCTGCCAGATTTAATGGTTTGCTAGGGAGGCCTGATTTTGTTAGTTTTTGTGATTTCTTTTGACCTTGAATTTTTTGTTTTAGTGATCATTTTGAACGCTGATGCTCAGATATGTAATTGCATGATCAGGCTCATTTTCAAGAGGGATGAGCTAGGCCTGGAGATAGCTCAGATTGCACTCCCTGCGGCACTGGCTTTGGCAGCTGACCCTATTGCTTCTCTAGTTGACACGGCATTCATTGGCCATATAGGTTGATCTTCTCACCTTTTCTCTCTGTCTTCTTCTTCTTCTTCTTTTTTCTTCTCTTAGAAATTGATCATTTTATTAGTATGAGATCTACACCATATAATGCGAGCAGCTTTTAGACGCTTTCCCCACAATTAGTTTGGTAGGGCAGAAAACTTTTGAATATTCAAAGGATGTGGGAGGACAATTTAAACGTAGGGGTACTTTGGGAATGGAAAATGTAGCTGGATTTTACATTTAGCCAAATTTACCACTGCAAGTAGGTGTAAGTTTGCTTTTTGTACTTTCAAATCTTTCAACAAGTAGCTGCATCACCTCTCCACTTTGCATGTAGCCTGTGGGAAAGGCATCTATTAACAACCAGTGGATCAGAGGCTCTGTGCAGCCCACCTTGATGGTTTGTGACATTCATTCCATATAATTGTTGTTTCGGTTCATGTTAGGTCACTAGCCCAAACTTTAGGCAGTTTGGGGACTAGAGTAGACCGCAACAAGGGAAACAATGAGGATGGGTCGCCTATTGTTTCTCTCTCTCTAGGTGGCATGCACCTGCGTGTAGGCTCTACCCTTCCCTCCATCTCTCTCTCTCTCTCTCTTTTTTTTCTCCCTCTCTCCTTTCTCTCTCTATCCCCACCATGGCAAGAAGAGCATGATCTGATATGACAAGTGATCCTCTAGTCAGTCAGATATTAGGCCAGACATAGCAAAGCAGGGAATGGAAATATTATGAAAAACCCAGACCCAATATGACAAATGACCCTCTAGTCACTCAGATATTAGGCCAGACAGCAAAGCAGGGAATGGAAAAATCACAAAAAAAACGTGGGCCAAATTGTAACAACCATCTACAAACAGTCTGAATTCCCCAAAAGATTTGCCTTGAGCAGTGCCGGAATTCCTGCCTTGCGAGAGCCTAATCGATAGTCATATGGTGGATCCTTCTTTTCATAGCTTCAACCAACAAGATGCTATTCAAAAAAATTCTAGTATTCTCTCCTTCCTCACTCCCATAAAATCCCGAAGAATTACATCCTCCAAAGCGTTTCCTTATGGCCCTTGAACGAACCAGCTAATGATTCCTCCACCTTTCCAATTGAGTTGTTAAAAGACCAAGCAACCCCACAGAGAGGAAGAAAATGCCACCACATCTCCCTACCCACTACACACTGAAGGACCAAGTCATCAACCAATTCCTCATCATTCCACATGATACGCATGTTAGGGAAGTTCATTTTTTTACTTTCTATATTTATTTGAAAAAGAATTATATGATCTGTGACCCATATCTTTGCACGGTACACCTGGGCTTTCAATTCTGACAAGTAGTCTGTTGAATTCCAGCCATAGGAGTATGGTCCAAATATATCCCAGACCGGAAAAATCCTAATCAGCTATTAGGACCTCTTTCTGTTGAATGTGGACCACTTTTGTACTTCTGTTATCTCTCCATCTATAGGCCAGAAATCAACAGGCTATGATTTTCCAGTCTGGATGATAGCAAGTGAACCATAGGAGAGTTTCTTGTAATGCAATTTAATTTTCCAAGTCTTTTCTCGGAAGAAGAAAACCAATAGATAAACCAACATTCTAAAGAGGTGCACTCACATGGTAATGGTACCATTATTGTGGGGCCCATGTGATGTGGCCCACCTAAGTTTTGGATCGGACTGATTTTTGAGTTCTATGGTGAACACAAGGGGGCTAACACAATTGACAGGGTATTTTGATGCAAACATCAATTGGGCCCCCAGTACCACCACTCCTGGAAGAATAAGTCATGCATCCTTGCCATTTTGTTTTGTTTTGCAGGTCCAGTGGAGCTTGCTGCCGTAGGAGTTTCCATTGCTGTATTTAATCAAGTATCAAGGGTTGCTATCTTCCCACTTGTTAGCGTTACAACATCATTTGTTGCAGAGGAAGATGCTGCGTGTAAGATGATGAGCACTGAAGAACGAGGAAATGAAAATCTGGAAGAGGCTTTACCTTTAAGCAGTGAAATGAAAAACTTGCCTTCACATCTTGGTATGCCAACATCCATACAGCCTCGTTCTTAATAAGAAGAAATGGTTGGTCAGATAAAGTGATGAAATTAGAAAGTGTCTGAATTTTCTTTTGATCTCTTTCATATTGATTTTTTCATGTTTACATTCATTTGGAGTTTCTTAGTTCAATTCAACCACCTGGAAAATCAACATGCTTTCTTTCATCATTGCTCTATCAGATTCTGGCAACAATGAGTACCACCCGTTCATTGCTTTTGAAAATCAAAATATGGCAGAAAGCAGGTATGAGAGAAGGTATATACCGTCGGTGTCTTCAGCACTGGTTATTGGTGGAGTGCTTGGTGTTCTACAAGCTGTTCTCCTCATTTTTGCTGCAAAGCCTCTCTTAAACTTCATGGGCGTGCAGTCAGTAAGTGGAACACATTAATGGGTTTGCATTAATTGTTGGTCGTGGTTTCTCATTTTCTTTCATATGTCATAAACATCTATTAGGATTTTGAAAGAGAAAATGCATCATTTTTCTAATGTTTTCCATAAATATACCTCCCTATTTTGATTTACAGGGTACTTAAATTTCTTAATTTTTTAACCATAAGAATCTTTAGTCTTATAACTTGTGCTTATTAGCATTTTCACTTTAATACATTGAAGCACAAAAACCTATCTAAATTAATTTCTTACACATAATTACATTTATAAGACCATGTTTGGATACACGTATTCCAAGGGAAAAGAAAAGAAAAGGTAATAATTAGGCAATGATTATTGTTATGAGCACTATTGAAACATGAATTCCATTATTAGGGGGGCTTGTTTCGATAGCAAGTGGAAATATCATGTTTTTGAGACTATAAAAGGTGAATCCAAACTATGGAAAAGTGAAATGATTGCTTTCCTCCCTTTTCTTTGCTATCTAAAACATCACAAACTGTCACATCAATGGAAAGCATTTTCCATTTCTATTGATTTCCATGGAATTGGTGATATCCAAGCACGCTCTAAGAAATGATCTGGTGGGAAGCGAATTTTAACATGAGAATGCATTAAGTGAGAGAGCCATTAGATCTACCATGCATTTTTTTATGATTGGATTTCAGTTTGAAGAATGTTGCATTACGTGTGCTTGTGTGTCTTTGCTCATGCTTATAGGTAGGGAAACTTAGTGTATAACGCAACCATGTTGAACCGCATCACCACCGCAACTAGAGGTCTTAATGTCGTATGGCTAATTGGAATATTAGACAAAAAGGAAAGATGAAGGAGAGTAGGCAGTTCATCCATATAAAAAATGATTTATTTATTTTTTAATTGTGTGCTCACTGCTATGCATGCTCACTGCCATCACATCTATATATAAGAAAAAAGAAACCTAATCCTGATATAGCTCATATACCATGACCTGATCCTACTTGATAGTCTTGATTGCATTGAATCCCAACAATTGCCATTCAGACACATGATACTTCTTAATTGTGAGGAAACCCATTAGCAAGAACTCATAATCTAACTCTAACAATGACTCTTTAACAAAGACAACCATGATAAATGCACATTAGTATTTATCATGCAAAAATTTTATTAGATCTAATGGATCTCCCACTAGATGCATTGTAATGTTAGGATGAGATTATACTGCTACATCACCTTGATCTCGATCATGATCTCGACTTGACCCCCACCCCCGATTGCATGCGTGGCCCACCATTATATGGTTCAGATCCAACTTGTTCATTGTGTGCGCCCCATATGGATGAGAAGGGTTTCAGGCCATTTCAGAACTCAGGTGTGCTTCACAAAGTGAAATTAGAGTGCATGATTTGTCACTTTTCCAGATGGTGTGGTGCACCTTAGTTTTGGATATGGATTATTGTTTGGGGCATCCCATGTTCAGGAGAGGACTCACCAGATGTATGGTTCATATGCGAGATACACATCGTGGTTGGACTGACTCTGCTCAACCTTACCACGAGTTCAGGTAAGGTTGACCTTACCTGGACATTCTCCTGAGAGAGGCATGATTTGTTGTTGGAATTATAACATGGTCATAACTTATCCTGTTAGAGAGAGGCATGATTTGTTGTTGGAATTCTAACATGGTCGTAACTTATCCAAACAGGATTCCCCAATGCTAAACCCTGCACAACAGTACTTGACATTAAGGTCCCTTGGTGCTCCTGCTGTTCTTTTATCATTGGCCATGCAAGGGGTTTTTCGAGGATTTAAGGATACAAAAACTCCTCTGTATGCTACAGGTAAGCAGAGAACTAGTCAACTTCTTTTCTCTATTTATATCAGCTTGTATGATTTCCTAGCTGCCTTTTGTTCCTACTCCTTGATCCGGAACATACCATGTTTCCAATGGTTGTCACTTAAGACGGAAACTGAATATTTCTTCTAATGATCGGAGGAACATTTGTCGTCATGCCCCCATGGATTCCTGATTATTATTATTATTTTTTGAACAGAATTGAATTTTCTCGCATTTGTTATTTGGATTCCGTATGCATTTCATTTAACTTCTGTTCATATTGATCCAATTCAGTGGCAGGGGACCTGACAAATATCATTCTAGACCCGATTTTTATGTTCGTCTTCCGCTTAGGTGTCAGTGGTGCAGCCATTGCCCATGTTATTTCTCAGTAAGAACTACTGGATTTCTCTTCCAAAATAATTTATCTTACCACTAGCGTATATCAATGCTTTAAGGGGCACACTCTGGTGGTACCGGCTTATGATGGTACTAGGTGTGGGACCCATGTGATGTATTCACACCATCCAACCCATCTATCAGATGTGCCACCTCAGAAAACCTCTCAGCTCCAATCCAAAACTAAGGTGTGCCATAGCAAAGGGAACAGCTGGGAGGGAATACCACCCTTAAATTTCACAGAGGCCCACCTGAGTTGTAAAATAGCCTGAATTTTGGCTTGACCATCATCTGGACTGGATGAAGGGTCTGAATAGCATTGACTATATGCACACAACATGCTGGGCCCCCAAGCTAATCAACTGTGTATGTTCCCTGTGCTGTGGCCCACCTGAGTTTTGGATCAGGCTGATTTTTGGGCCTTCAGGGTTTTCTGAGGTGATGCAACTTATGAACAGTTTGGATTCCACAAACACATCACTGGGTCCCACATCTGCCCTGTGCTACTAGAGGGCATCCCATGTTTTAAAACCTGGACGGCACACTGACCCAATTTTTGTGTTCAGTTTTGTCCAACTGGTCAGACATGTTCCTGACTGTTTTGGCCTTCAGTAATTTAAATTTTATAAAAATAGCAAATAATATGCATCTGCTACAGGTTGGGGTGTTTGTTTTCCAAGTGGAGGTTGCAGGTTTGAACTTTACCTATGGCATTGCATTTTTGGAAAAACCGTTGACCACCGTGGTTGAGACGGGGGTCTAGCAATCCGCCGCCCCATTTTGTTGTCACTGGTTCCAGTCTTCACTGGCCCAACAATCCATTTCAGTTGTGGGTCTTAAAAAATAGGCACATGCCTTTCTTGTTTACGAGCATCGAAGCATTCCACTTTTCTTTTTGCAAGGCTGCATGTTATATGTGTTCATGTCCCTCTGGCTCAAAAACCTTGCTCTTGTAGGTACCTGATGTCACTGATACTGTTATTGAAATTAATGGAAAAGGTCGATGTCTTGCCCCCAAGTATCAAAGATCTTCAATTTAGTCGGTTTCTTAAAAATGGTATGGGTTTTTGTTCTTGAAACTATCTATAGTTGTTCTTGGGGTATTCTTCAACTGTGATGTGATCATGCTGTTACTAGTATCCTTTGAAGGAAATTAATTTCAGAAACTCTATTGAGATTCTGATTTTCCATTGATGAGGCCTTACTCAGTCCATGCACTTGGATTCAGGCTCTCTATTGCTAGTGAGGGTGGTAGCTGTAACATTCTGCGTAACCCTGGCAGCATCAAGGGCTGCACGTCAGGGCCCGATCTGCATGGCAGCATTCCAAATCTGCTTACAGATTTGGTTGACGACATCTCTTCTAGCTGATGGATTGGCTGTTGCTGCTCAGGTTAGAAATGCATTCCCAAACCATATCAGCTTTTTGTAGCATTTAACAGAACAAGTTCAATCTCAAGTGTTCTTTTTCTTTTTCTTTCTTTCGTTCTTTCTTTTTATTTTTTTGGTTCAAACTCAGTTATTTTAGACTCTTCTCAGGCAATACTCGCATCTGCATTCGCCAGAAATGATCGTGACAAGGCCATGGCCACCACATCCCGAGTATTGCAGGTACTCTTTCATTCTGTTCTGACAGAACACACCATTTTCTCTACTTGTGATTTATCTGTTTGGTCCATGATTTATGTAATTGGATTCATCTAAATACCATATATGCTGCGATTTTACAGTTGAGTCTGGTTATGGGATTGTCTCTGGCTGCATTTCTTGGGATCGGCTTGCAATTTGCATGGAGATTATTTACAAAGGACGTCAAAGTGATGCAACTCATGCGTATAGGCATTCCGGTATCTCGTTGTTGACTTTTTAGGAACAACAATATAATCATTATTATTATTAGGGAAAAGATTGTGTGCCAGGTGTTCACCGAGAGCCAGGGAACCGTTAATATCCCACCATCCATAATGGTGGGCAGAAATCTTGACGGGCATTGAAAAATGGAATTTATTAATCTATGAATTTGGAAATGCTGCTATATTCCTGCCATCCTTAAATGTTGAGAGATAATATGCACACTACTCTTGGTGCATTGTTGTTGTTGTTGTTGTTGTTCTTAATATTTCACTACTAATGTTTTCTCTTCATTCACTCAGTTTGTAGCTGCTACCCAACCGATTAATGCCGTGGCATTTGTTTTTGATGGGATCAACTTTGGAGCTTCGGATTTTGCATATTCTGCTCATTCGATGGCAAGTCCAGTAGCTGATATTTATTCCATTAGTGTGTGTGGCGCATGTGTGTGCGTGTAGGGGAATGCTAACATTCCTACCTTCATGGGGCGTTGGTAACGTCCCAGAATCTCTTAAATGACACATGGGATTAGCCAATTATCAATCCGGACTGTCCATTCATTCATACCTCCAGGTGCAAGCCATGGTGCAAAAAATCACACTGATTGAATGATTCTAACCATCCGATCAATAGCTTGAATAGCCAATCGACTCGTCCAACAAGCCCCAAATGGATGGGCATTGACCCAAAACTCTAGCCAATCAGATGGTTTTAACCACTCAAATTGGAATGGGGCCTGCGAATCGGCTCTGATCATATTCACCTCAGCTCAAATAATTAGGATCATCCCATGGGCTTTCTTTTTATGCTACAGGCAGTCCATGGCTGGGTCTGGCTGGAAGATTGGTCCAGATTGGTGGATGTCCACAACGTATCCCATTTTTTGAACTCATGTGAAGTATCTTTCGTGATAAGCAATGTGCAATTAGCATTCTTCCATGTTTTTAATATAAAATTTTTAAAAGGATTCTCTGTTTTTCAGATCATCGTAGCAATTCTCAGCATTGTCTGCCTGTTTCTTCTGTCATCAAGCTACGGTTTCGTCGGAATATGGATAGCTCTGACCATCTATATGAGCATGCGCATGTTCGCTGGTTTTGGGAGGTAATCCACTGTCATTAACTAAATTTGCAGCTACAACACACTACAACTGTTCCCATTTGCCGTACATATGTAGCTAGGTGATGAGCAAACCAAACCATTGATATGATCATCTTGTGGGGCTACCTTTTGCACGGTTCAGATGTCCCACTCATTTGGCAGAATGGCACATCTATGGCATGTAGATGTACACATGAAGAGGCTTCATGTGGTGCTATCAAACCTCTGATATTTGTGATCTGCCTAATGAATGGCCTGGATCTCTCAAAAATATACCATGCTCAGGAGACTCACATGAAGAAAAAAATTAGAGGCGTTTTCTGACTGTTGTTTTGTATGTGTCCCACCATTTCAACGGCCAATGGGGGCCTCTGTTTTGACTTGTGGAATATGTTGCAGGATAGGGAGTGCAAGTGGACCTTGGAAGTTCCTCCGGAATTGATATTTTCGTTCTGTTGAGTGAAAAATTCCCAAGCCCTTTTGTGTTACATAACCCACTACTAACCATTATATTTCTTGTATTATAATTAATAGAAAGAAACAAAGAGAAAGAAAGGCTGTTTTCTTACTTCCTGTGTATCCATTTGATGGCCAATGATTGGATGGTTTGGATCATCTGCTAATCTTGTGCAGTGGCTCACCCACCATGGAACCAACGGGGATTGGGCACCCATTTGTTTAAAGAGAAACCCATGGAAAATTGTAGCACCGAAACATTGTGCTGTGGCATACTTCAGTGTGACTGTGGAAGATCCTGGCGATCAAATCTTTGGTTTTTCCTCCGTTGAATGTGGCTTGTTCATGCATTTCTTTTTTAATCATGTATTCCCGTGCCAAATGTTAGAGCTGACAGGGGATCTTTTGGGAATGGTTCATCCGTGATGGTGCCGTCAGATCAATGGCTTGGATGGACCCACCATTGGCCCCAAATTTACAAACTGTGTTTCGCCCAACTAACTTGCTTCGCCATGTGTTACGAATAGGAAACTCTGGGCTCTTATTTTAATACATCTTATGGCTAGAAAAGCACTGTACCGCTAGGTGATCAGTTCTCCCATAGAGAACCGATGAGAAACATTTGTTGGAGCTGTATATGGTACTCCACATTCAACTGAAAAAAGGTTCATGGATTGGTGGCTAGGATCTTCTGATCTAACAGATTTTTTGGGGGGCAAGCCGTCAAATTCTGGATTATCAAAGCATGGGCCCCACATCCCATGATACCTCTTTTAATAAATCTTCGCTAGGAAGTAAAATCCAAACTCATCTATCCTCAAAATCATCATCATTACAACCTCCTCCATGCACTCTTCAAAATGAAGCAACTCAATGGAAAACACATCAACGTGGCAGCATTTCACCATAATCAAGGTATCCAAAAACCGTTAAATAATAGTAACGGTGGCAACCATTACACGTTACTAGGATGTAACAGCCGTTGTGGAAACATGATAAAAAATAAAAAACAAAACAAAACAAAACTTATATTGCAATTTTCCACCCTTTCATAATTGAACTCTTTTCACTTGAATATATTCATAAGTTTTAAATAATAAAAAGGTTGAAAGATTTCAACCTTGGGTACACCACATCCATGGTGAGACTCATCTAAACGGTTTGGGTCGCTGAAAGAGAAAAAGAAAAAAAAGAAAAAAAAACCAATCTAACAGTTACATGCGCTGATGAATCCTATTGCAATCATAGTTCATAAACCCAAAAACTCGACTCGATCCTCACTAGGGTTGGGTTGACTTGAAGACACGAACGAGTCTTGAATTGACTCGAGTCGATGTTATAATATATGTTTGAAGAATATAATTGGTGTGAATACATATTTAAAATTCTTACACATAGATTTATCTTTAGAGGGGCAGACGTGTAGCTTCTGCTTGTGGAGTGCAAGTAACACTGTTGCGCTTCCACAAACACTGCCAGGGCATGAAGCTGAAATTGACGGATATTCCATGGTACAACTGAATGTACCATGTGCACCCAGCCCAATGAGCAAAAGGACCTGACTCTGGGTTGGGCCCACCTGCACATATTAATTTGTTAGAGAGCAGGTTTGCCTGTGAGGCTTTGGCTAACCAGTCTCCAGCATCTCTGCAGCCTTGATTTTGGGCCCGGATGAATGGTGGGGACAGGCTGATGATCGGCTCAGATCAAGAACATACGTGCCACATTGGCTCTGGGCAAGTTCCTCCCCTGACCATGTCCATGAACATCAATACCAATATAGCAGCACAGAGGTGGTTTTAAACATTAATTTTACATGGCCTATTGTTCCACCAAGCGTACCATTAGAATCATCCAACAGGATGAAAATTTTACGCACAACCCATGCACAATAAGGCCCACCGAATGAGCGGTCTGGACACCCAAAAGGTGGGATCCTCCTCAATGCATCCAGGTTGAGCAAGAAATGCCTTTTAAATAAAAATGAGAAATGATCAGATACTGTATCAGAAGTTCACATACAACCATTTTTATCCTGCCAACATGTCACATGTGTAGAGTATCCAATCTGTGGAATATATGTGCCACACCATGATGAAGAGCTGATATGAAAAACAAGCCAATTCACATACTGAGTTTTGACAAAACATCAAAATTATCGAGTATGACTAAGTGTAATGGTGCCGTCCACCAGATGAGTGGATGAGCCTATTTTCATATCTGGTGATTATCATGGTGTGGCCCACCTTTTTGCACAAATTGGATATCCTAACCATGTGAGAACTTCTGATCCAGCCACTGGATGTGATCATTTCCCAATGGAAAGTTGAGTTATCGTCAAGGAGTTGGTGTCAAACATTTGGTTTTTCAAGAACACTGTTTGATTCCAAAATTGCTATTTTGCTTCTCTTAAATAAATAAAAATGTATTAAGGTAACTCAATTTGTATAATGCCCATTACCAATAATCGCCGCAAGAGCACATCCCACCCTCAAATCGATGGAATCGATTGTTATCCCTCAAGATAACAGTCCTTGCTGTGCACTTGGACACAAATTTGATTGCCGTGTGACAGTCCCCGCATATCCGTAAGTTCTTCATCACCCGTATAAGCCGATCAGGTGGGAAGCTAATCAGCCCAAATGCAATAGCTAATCTCTCACTGTGATACCGGATGGCCTGCTTCTTTTCTTCGCTATCCAAATCATGCAAAACAAAACTTGTGTCAGCAATGTAGCCTGCCCGCTCCATCTCCTTCTCCAACTCTGCTAATTTTCTATAAATCTCTTCAGTCACTGGGTGTGACCGGTCCCCAGAGGCAAATGTGTGGACCCTATTGCCCTCCTCAACCCAACTCAAACCAGTCTCCTTCTTCACACCCCGGTCCCTCATCATCTTCCTTGCCCTTGCAGCATCGGCCCATCTTCCTACAGCTGCATAGGCATTCGATAACAACACATGTGCACCGGAGCTCATGGAGCCTGATTCGAAAAGTTTGTCGGCCGCAAATGCCGCTGTCTCTGTATCCCCATGGATACGGGATCCAGTCAACAATGCGCCCCAAATAGATTCCGTCGGCTCAATTGGCATCTTTTCAATAAATGTGACTGCATCGGGCAATTTGCCGGCACGGCCAAGCAAATCCACCATACATGCATAGTGCTGAGCCCCTGGCTCAATCCCATGTTCACTCATCAGCCTGAAATAGATTTCGCCCTTCTCGACAAGCCCCGCGTGGCTACAGGTGGAGAGCATGCACAAAAAAGTAATGAAATTTGGCCGAATTCCAACCATCTCCATCTGGCCAAAAATTTTGAACGCTTTCTGTGTGTGGCCATGTTGGGCACATGCAATCAGCATCGAATTCCATGCGCCAAGATTTCTGTCAGGCATTTGATCGAACACGCGATAAGCTTCCTCAACAATGCCGCACTTTGAATACAAAGAAATCAAAGAACTACCCACGAAGCTTGATGAATTGAAGCTCGTCTTCAAGCAAAGACAATGCACCTGAGAACCCAATTCGAGAAGCGTGGAATGACCACAGACCCGAATCACACTCGAGTAAGTAAAATCGTTAACAGCCAAATCAGCAGCCAAAGCCCGTTTAAACAGCCTCAGAGCCTCCTCATCTTCGCCGAACTGAGCATATCCATATATCATTCCGCTCCAAGAAACCACATTCCTCTCAGGCATTTCATCGAACATCTGCCGAGCATCCCGAATTTCCCCACATTTTGCATACATATCAACCAACGAACTGCCGACAAAGACATCCAAATCGAACCCGGTCTTCAATGCTAGGGAATGTATCGATCGGCCGCACAAAGTGCTCGACAGGATTGCGCAAGATTTTGTTGCGCTAGGGAAAATGTGGTCGTCTGGCCTGATCCCGGCCTCGAGCATTCGACGGAAGAATTCGAGGGAGAGATCGGGGAGTTCGTTCTGGGCGAAGGAGGAGATGACGGAACTCCAGGAGGTGGGTTTCTTGTAAGGAATTTCGTCGAACACCTGGCGGGAATCGAAAGGGCGTTGGCATTTTGAATAGAAATTGATGAGGTAGTTGGAAAGGAGGGCGATGTTCCGTACGCCGGTTTTGATAACGTGCGCATGGAGTTGCTGGCCATTGGTGAGCGATCTGGAAAATGTAAGGGCCTGGAGAAGGCTGCAGAGATCTCGGTAACATTGCTCGAAGCTCACTGAGTTTGATCGATTCTGTAGGAACGTTGAGAGATGAACGGTTGAGATCGAGAGATGAGTGTTTAGATGTTGGAAGGGCTTTCTGGGGATTTGCAGTGGTCGCATCAGAGATGCTGTCTCAGGGTCTTGTATTTCATTTCTTTTTTGTGGCGGTGTAAATGACAGAGAAGAAAACGGCGGGGAAGGACAAAGGAAAAGGGCAGAAGGGTATTTCTGTAATTTACTAACTCAACCCTATGCTTGGTCCACCTTGATGAGTTGATGAAACAAGGGCAGGTAAAAGATACGTTGGGCCCTGTTTACTCCCGCACCTATTACAACCTTAGCCTACGAGTTGAATGTTGCTGTGCGTCGGCACATTCATGCATAGGCACATAAAGTAGACTAGCGAATCACGAGTTAGTTAGATCGTGGGTATCTTAAATATCTCTTTTTTTTTTTTAATCAGACGTCGAACCAGAAAAATTAAAATGTCATGATAAGCAAAACACTATTTCAACGTATTTGATACAGCAAGAGAAGTGTAATGACATCTAATGAAACATGGCTAAATATAATTAGCCATACACACCCAAAGATCATGAAATGGGGCGCTAAGAAAAAGAAATCGTGTGAAAATGAAAATACATTGTATGCAGAAATACATTGTATAGCTGTTTCATTTCAAAAATTAAATGTATCATAACCAAGACGACTAATTTATTGAATGCCAATTTCAAAAGTCAAGAGGCCATACACTAGCCCATCACTTCTCTACGTTTATAAACATAGCACTGAATGAAGAGCTTCGTGGCCTCGCCAATTTAATAAAAAATAAAATCAAGTCAACGTTGCTCATCAATCTTTCGTCATTTATGAATGCTTATCTTATCTTAGTGATAGCTATTCAATTAAACACGATGTCACACGTGTTAACGAAAACTCGTGTTCAATCAAATATGTAATTATGATAGTGCAGATGTGCCAAAGTCATACTTGACTCGAGTTTGATTGAATACTTATAACCTAAGTTACGGAGAGCAATTAAGATCGGATTAGTGAAGATCACCCGCTTTCTCAACCACTAATTGTTGCCACGTCGATCAATTTAGAAGAGGAGAGTTAGTCCTTCTAAATGAAAACTTTTTGCCATACACTAAGGATTTTTCTTTTAATGGTGATGGTGACCTTGTGTTTCTCAATAACACACTAATGGATAGAAAGAATAAAAATTAAAGGCTAAGAATGCCGAACTGGTGCTCCTTGTATAGATTAGGAGGGCAGTAGTCCATGTGTAAATTTTCACATCATAAGATATTTGAATAATCATAAATCTCATTGATTCTCCACATAGTTAGTTGTATCATGCCACATGTATATGAAAGATCCTGTAAGCCTTCAAGAGTCTTGATGTGACCGGACTCTTTCCTTTTATAGAATTACTTTTTCCTTTAAATTCTTGTCTAACTTTCTTAATTCTTATTGTTTAGGCAAACACATTCAAGCCATTATCATTGTGATAAAAGTACTGTCTCTGGGGCACTAAAAAATCCATCCAAAGGACTAACTCTCTCCTTCATATATCGCCTGGTCCCATTGTCAATCATTGGCTGAGTAGTTAGGTCTATTTTCACAAATCTGATTCTAATTGCCTGTATAAGTCACATGGTGTTTGTCTCGTTCGAGTCGAATATGACTCTGGAATGCTCAACATACACATACTCGCACACGCATAAACAAAACCAGGTCATTCGTTGCATGTGTTACTTTCTGTTTGAATTGAATAGCAGCAGACCCCACCACCACTTATAACTACCCTTGAATAATCCCAGGCTACAATAGTTGTAAAAATCTTTAGAATGTTTTAGAATTCTCTAAATACTAGAGCTATAACGGCTAGCATAAGTGGCCTTTTGCAGTGATATTGAACAATTCTAGTGCATGATCCTATTCAAAACCAAGTTTTGCATGGCCCAAGCTTGGTTTAGATGAGCATGGAATATTATTTTAGAAGAGTTGTAGAGTGTATTAATAGATTGAAGGAATGCCATATGACATAATTTTAATAGTGGTGTAAAAAAGCTAAAAGTTCTAAATAAGTGAGCCCTTCTCATATGGAGCACACCAAAAAGAAAGAAAGAAATAAAAATGTAAGCCTTTTGAGCTCTTAAGCCTGTGAGTATTTTGACTTCCACTCTTTCATGCGTTCTGGTCTCTCTTCCCACGCAGGAGTGGATTAGGTGTTACCTTCGTGTGACTGGGTGTTACCCTGATTGCGGAGCCCACCTTGATGGTTTTCTGTATATCCATGTCGGCCATCTGTTTTTTCAGCCCATTTTAGGACATGGTTCAACAAATTATGTAAATCCAAATCTCAGATGGACCACACCACGGGAAACAGTGGTGATTGAACACCCTACCATTAAAAATTTCCTAAGGCCCACTGTAAATCCTCCGAAATGTTTATTTTCCATCCAACTTAATGTGGATGAAGGAAAAATACAAAGACCGGCTTGATCCAAAACTTGTGGCCATGAAAAGTTTTTAATGGGCGACCTTCACCACTATTTCCAGTGGTGTGGTCCACAGGAGATTTGGATCTTCTTAAGTTTTGGAGTCACATCCTGAAATAAACTGGAAAAATAGATGGACAGCGTGGATATAGAACACATTAGTCAAGGTGGGCCCCACACGGTCAGGGTAACAGCTAATCGGCTCCCCAGCTAACACTCTTGACAGTTGGCTGTTCGTCCGAAAAGGAATTGTGGAAGCCTTAAAAGGACAACGGTTTATTGCAACCGTCCATCTAATCCCACTTTGATGCAGTCAGCATTGATGTCAGATTATTCTCCACCATTGATTGTCGAGCAGCTTGTGATTATGACCCTTCAAGGCCCAAAATTTCAACCCATGATGCATGTATGGTCATTTTTATTACTTTAGGGTACCATGATCGTGAGTGGATGAAGAGTGGCCACTTTCACGCTGAAGAGCCCTTTACCTAGATATGTATAATTATCAGTATTTCTGGCACTTTAATGGCTGTTGTGGTATTTCGTGGTAATAGACAGTAATTACACCTTTTTGGTGTCGTTTGGCACATTGTCCTCTATGGTAAATGAAAGCTATTTATTATTTTTATGTACTTTGAAATCTCTTTATTTTGTTGTAAATTCATTCAGTTTAGTGTGAAATACCTTTGCTTATTCCCTTTTTAAAGGCAGGAAAGTCACACCAGTAACAAAAGCATTGCCAGGTTACTCATCCACCATACATCTGGCATGTTGTTAATACTACAAAAAAAAAAAAAAAAGAAAAAAAAAAGAAAAAAAAGAAAACCCTAATAATAAGATGAATCACTAAAATCACACCGGTAAAATAATCCAAAATATCCAAACAATGGTCATCTAATGGATGGTTGAAAAATGTTGGGAAGTATTTTTCGGGATTCTTATGTTTGGGCCCACCCAATGCTTGGAATTTCCTTTTTTTTTTGGGCTAAAGTATATATTTCAATGGGCTTATAATAATCATTTTGTCAAATATTACATATGTACACTAATTTGAAATGTTAAAGTTGATTTACTAAATCAAATTTAGATTCCCATGTATACAAAGGAACTCGAAATTCATTCTAATTATAGGCTGCCAAATAATACAATTAAGGATTTCAATTTAAGTCGATTCTATGGTAATACATAAATTTCATGGTAATTGTTATTTGGATTCAAATTCATACCAAATATCAATTACCAAATGAGCCCATAGTGTGTCAAATGATATTGAACCCATGCAAAATTGGTCACATTAAAAACTTATTTGACTTTCAAATAGTCCAAAATCCCAATAATTTCAAAATTGTTTAAGATGATTAAGGCTGATTTAATGAAGTCCTACACAATAGAATCATGGTGATTCTAAATCCTTAATTGTGTTTGAAAGCTTGTAATTGGAATACAATAGAATCTAAACCTTTCCTTGAGAGCTTGTATTTAAAATGTGATGAAATTTTTTAACATACAAGACTTAAATTTAATTAACTAAATCAATTTTAGTATTCCAAATTAATAAACATATATGATATTTGACAAAATAATTATAATGAGCCCATTGAAATAATGAGAAATTTCAAGACTTGAGTGGGCCACAAATGCAAGGATCACAAATGAGCAACTCACTGATGCTTTTTTAACCATCTATTTATAACGTTTGGATAGTTCAAATCATTTTATTAAGGTAATTTTAGTGTTATAGCCAATAATTAGATTCTTTGAAGGTATCATCAATGTGCTGTGTATGGTGAATTAGTATCCTAGCCACACCTTTTCTTACACGTGCTACTCTCTTGCTTTTAAATGAGAACTAAAAGTAGCATTTCATTCAAATTACACCCAAATCACACACAAAAAAAAAGTGGGATTTCAAAACATACTAAAATTACATATTTCAAATATATTTGTTATCAAAATTGTGAATTTGTAGTGTAACAGATCCGTCGAAAAACTAATTAACGACGGATTTTGTCCGTCGCTGTCTGCGGCAATGCAAAACTAAAACGACGGATGAGGTCCGTCGCTGATCTTAGGAGAAGCAACAGGCTATCCGTTACCAAATTTTATAATGACACCAAATTAAAAATCCGTCATTGAACTATGGAAAAGCCCGAGTAGTACGTCATCATAAAATTTTGCGACGGTTACGATCCGTCGCTGATCTTTGGAGAAGCGACGGCTACAGTACGTCGCCGATCTTAGGGGAAGCGACAGATCTCAAATCCGTCGTTTTTTTCGACTTGTTCAAAAATCAGAGATGGATTTGGTCCGTCACTAAAATTTCTGAGTTTTTTTTTTTTTTTTTAATTATTATTTGTTTTTGAATCTGTTACACTTGATAGTCATTGGAAAAAAAAAAATCACACAATTATTTAATAAGAATCTCATTCAAAAAATTAAAGTGAATATCATTTTGGGTGTGTTTGGATGCCCAATTAGCCTTAATAGCAAATTGAACTAAATATATAGTAAATAGTCAAAATTGGGTCAACTACTGATGAAATAAGGTAATGTAAAGAATATCATCTGCCATGAAAACTAGACAAATGATCATCATAATTATGTCCCATCAATTAAAATTCAAATCCATGAGATATTTTTTATTCTCAATATTTCTACAAGCATCCAAATGAAACATAACACAATTGAAACAAAAGAGAAATGGTAAAGACGATAAACCTATAAGTTGCTTCCATTGATGTTTCATCATGAATGCTAGCATTATAGTCATCATGAACATAAGAGACATTGCATTAGTTTTATATAAACACATTTGATAAAGTGATATTACAATCCTAAAGTTTGGGTTGTTTAGTTGTCTTTTTGCCATAAATTCATTGAAGTTATCAATCATAAACATTGAATTACTATTACCCTCAGAAGTATGCAGTATTAAAGTTCAAAGGTCAAACTAAAAAAGAAAATCTCAGTACAAAAAATAAAACAAAATGCTCATTTCAATCAATGTTGCTTCCTATGGAATGATCCAAGATTTAAATCTTCCTTATTTTTGGGCACATGCCTTAAAATAAACTAAGAAAATAGATGGATGGAATGGATAAAACATAAATCATGATGGTTTCATAAGAACGACCAGTACCACAACCTCAGTAGGAGAGGAGGCGGATTAGGTAGTGTGCAACACACCACCGAGCTACCTGGTGTGTTAAGGTGGCAAACTGCTGTGACCCAAACACGTTATATCTATTATATAAACACTATCCATCCATTTTACCATACCATTTTAGGGCTTGAATGCGATAGCTAAACAAATTTAAAGCTCAAGTGGACCACACCACAAAGTAGTGGAAACAATGGTGCCCACCATCGAAACCTTCCTAGGGTCCACCGTGATGTTTCTTTGTCATCCAATCTGTTGTGAGGTCTCATTGACAATGATGAAGGGAAAATACAAATTTCAGCTCGCTACAAAGCTTCTCTAGCCCCCAAGAAGTTTTCAACAGTTCGCCTCATTGTTCCAATGCTTTCAATGGTGTATTCCACTTGTGATTTGGATTTAGCTCATTTTGTCTCATACATTATGGTGGGGCCATAGCAATTTACCACATCAACACACCATGAAGTTCTGTGGTCAATTGCAGGCCACCCGATCCGCTTCTGGTACAAGAGGGATGGGAAGCGGATTGGCTGGCTCTTGTGTCCACGTCAGCAAGTTCTGTGGCTCCCATCATGAGGTATGTCTTATATCCACACTGTCCATTTGGAGAGAGCCGTAAGGCTTGAGCCAAAAAATGAAAAATAAAACAGATCCAAAGATCAAGTGGACCACATTGCAAAAGCAGTGGGGGATTGAACATCTATCTTCGAAACCTTTTTGGGGTTGGAGAAGTTTTGGATCAATATGATATTTGTTTTTCAATTTCATCCAGGTATGTGTGACTTTATGAACATATTGGATGGAAAATAAATATTATGGTGGGCTCTACGAATGTTTTAACAGTGAGAATCATTGTCCCACTGTTTTTTGTTGTGTGGTCCACTTGAGATTTAGATATGAATCATTTTTGGGTTCATGATCTAAAATTATCTCAAAAAATGTATGAATGGTGTGGATATAATAAATACATCATTGTAGGGCCCATATAACATTGATCTCCTTTCAACCGTTCGTGCAACTCGTAGCTCGAGTAGGTCAGCGCTCGTCTTGACCCGACATGTACCTACACTAGCCAGGTCGGCGGGGTGTGGTACACCAGCCAATTCGCTTATAGAGAGATCACTATCAAATTTGAATCCTCTGATGGGACACACCTTTTTAAAAAAAAAATTGAGCTTTGAGATCTAGAGCCACAAGTCTATCTGTACTCACTCTCTCATGGGAAGTGGATTGCCTACCGACAGCCTCAGTAGCGAGGTGGCCACTGACAGTCCCCCATGGCTGCATCATGATATATGTCCTATCAATGCTTTTTATCCATTTTTCCAATCTATTTTATATCATAGCCCAAAAATTAGTAAAATACAAATCTCATATTAACCACAACATAAGAAAGAGCTGTGGTTGAACACTCACCATTAAAAACTTATTAGGAACCACAAAAGTTTTGGATTTAGCTGATATTTGTGTTTTCTCTTCATCCACCTGGTCATGACCTAATCAACAGGTTGGATGACAAATAAAAATTACAGCGAAACAGTAGTCAACTCAAAATTTGGATCTCTCATTTTTGGGCTCATGCTCTATGATGATTTGGAAAATTAGATGGACAGCTTGGATAAAACACATATATATCATGTGGGGCCCACAGAGAACCATCAGTAGCTACAATTCGCATCCCTCTGTCATGAGCTCTCTTCCTTCATACTTGGACAGTTGGCTGAGTCGTCCAAAAAATGAATGGTGGGTACGAATGCGCAGTCTATCTAATACCAGCTTGGTGCAGTCGGCATCAATGTTGAATTGTTCTCCACCAATGATTGTCGAGCAATTTGTGATTATGACCATTCCAAGGCCCGAATTTTCAATCTACTGTGCATGGATGGTCATTTTTTTACTTTAAAAGGACAGTGATAGTGATTGGATGAAGAGTGGGTTCCTTCAAGAGTCCTCTAGCTTGGTTACTCCCAACTTCACTTGGTTTCGTGAAAGAGATATTCTCTTAGCTTTTTTATCTGGATATGATTTCTAGTATTTTTTGTTGGGTTTGTATCCCAACTACTTGCCGATGTGTGGCTGCAGCCACCGTAGAATAAAAGATTGAAAAGAGAAAGATATGAGCTGCTGCTGTATTTTCTTATATATAGAAACGAATTACATTGCTGCCTTTATAGGCTTTCTTATACTATGAAATTACTAATTTATCCCTGTCTAGATTCATCCTAGGGGCATCTAAAGAAAGGAAAAATCCAAAGGAAAAATCTACTGTTTATCTTCTCCAACTAATATTCTAAAATTAGAAAAATCTCACGGCTAAAAAAATCTTACAGCTAGCATGCACAGCTAGCACACACACCCTTCACACGGTTTTGGATTTGCAAAATCCTCCACTGTATCCAACACTCCCCTTCAAACCAAAACCGGCTTCATTCCGAGCATCGTTCTTAGTCGTTTGAATGCATCTGTCGGCAATGCCTTTGTGAAAATATTCGTCACCTATTCCGTAGTATGACAATACTCTAATTTCATCGTTTTCTGCTTCACATGATCTCTCAGAAAATGGTATCGGGTATCGATGTGTTTGCTTCTTCCATGCTGCACCGGATTTTTGGCTAGCTCGATTGCCGACTTGTTATCCACATATATGACTGTGGATTCTTCCTGCGGATGTTTCAGCTCCTTTAGCAGATTTCTCAACCAAATTCCTTCACAGACGGTGGACGATGCTGCCATGTACTTTACTTCATATGTGGACAGGGCGACCACACTCTGCTTCTTCGAATTCCATGTGAATGCTGTCGACCCAAGATAGAAAACATAGCCTGTGGTGCTTTTTCTTTCATCTTGATCACCACCCCAATCACTATCAGAGTATCCATACAACATCGCATCATCATTGTACGGATAAAAGAGACCAAACTCAATAGTCCCTTTGATATACCTCAGTACTCGTTTTGCAGCTAGCCAGTGTGACTCTTTTGAGGCTTCCATATACCGGCTTAGAAGCCCAACACTGTAGACTATATCTGGCCTAGTGATTGTGAGGTACCTTAAGCTTCCGATTAGGCTCTTGAATAGGGTTGAGTCGACATTTCTTCCTTCTCCATCTTTCGTGAGCTTCAGGCCTGTTGTAACAGGTGTATTTACGGCTTTACAGTCGACCATCTGAAACTTTTCAGGAAGTTCCTTTGTGTACTTCTTCTGGGATATGTGAATGCCGCCGACTTGTTGCTTCACCTCAATGCCCAAGAAGAAAGACATCAATCCACCATCAATCATCTCGAACTCTTTGAACATAGCCTGATTGAATTCTTTAAACATCGCCTGACTGCTCCCAGTGAACAGCAGATCATCAACATATAAACAAGCGATAAGCATATCACCACGGGCATTCTTCTTTGTGTAGACGGCATGCTCATATGGACATTTGACGAAACCATTTTCTTGAAGATAACTGTCGATCCGTGCATTCCAAGCACGAGGAGCTTGCTTCAACCCATACAGGGCTTTCTTCAGCCGATACACCTTGTGTTCCTCCCCTTGCATGACAAAGCCTTCAGGCTGGTCAACGTATACTTCTTCTTCAAGTACCCCATTTAAGAATGCAGATTTCACATCCAGTTGGTAAATCATCCAACTGTGATGAGCTGCAAGGGAGATTATCATTCTTACAGTGTCAAGCCGAGCAACTGGGGTGAAAACTTCTTCATAGTCTACGCCATATTTCTGTTTGTAACCTTTTGCTACGAGCCTTGCTTTATATCGTTCGATCTCACCATCGGCATTCCGCTTGATTTTGTACACCCATTTGAGACCAATGGTCTTCTGGCTTTTGGGGAGTGAGGTCAACACCCATGTTCGATTCTTCTCGATGGCATGAATCTCTTCTTCTATAGCCTTTCTCCAACATTCTTCATTCACAGCCTCCTCGAATGTGAGAGGCTCATGGTTCGCATACAGGCAGAGTAAATTTACTTCCTCAGTTTCTGCATAGACGTCGTTAAGGCTTCTCATTTTAATAGGAGCCAAGGGTGAAGAAGAATCGGATGAAGATGTGCTGGATGAATTCTGATTTGATGAAGTACTTCTAGGAGAGATGGAGCGTACTCCTGGACTTCGGCGATTCGAATGGGGTGATATCTGCTCTTGAATCTCAGGTCTCTCTTCTTCGTATTCTTCGACCTCGACTTGCTTTTCTTTGGCCGAGTTTCCCTCGTTCCATTTCTATGCTTCTTCCTAACAAAATACCACATCTCTACTCACCACCAGCTTATTGGTTAGTGGGTTGTAGAGCTTGTATGCCTTTGACTCTTTGCTGTAACCGATGAAGATGCATTTCTCGCCACGATCATCAAGCTTTTTCCTTCTCGCTTCTGGAACTTGAGCGTAGGCGACACACCCAAAGATCTTAAGGTGCGCCACGCTTGGCTTGTATCCACTCCATGCTTCTTGCAGTGTCTTGAATCTAACACTTTTGGTCGGACACCTATTAAGCAGATAGGCAGTACATGCAATGCCTCTGCCCAGAAATTCTTTGGCGGACTTTTCTCCTTTAGCATGGTCCTCGTCATGTCGAGGATGGTGCGGTTCTTCCGTTCTGTAATTCCATTTTGTTGTGGCGTGTACGCTGCAGTGTGTTGTTGCTTAATGCCATGTTCCCTGCAATATTCTCGAAAAACATTTGAGGTGTACTCCCCACCTCTGTCAGATCGGAGAGTTTTGATTTTAAGACCACTTTCTTTTTCAACAAAGGCCTTAAAATTTTTAAAAATAGTAAAAGCAGCAGACTTCTCTTTAATTACATACACCCACAATTTTCTACTGAAATCGTCAATGAAGGTAATAAAGTATTTATTACCCCCAAGAGAGATTGGCTCTAATGGTCCACAGATGTCAGTGTGAACCAACTGCAACGGTTCTCTTGCTCTTCGGGATACTCCACTCGGAAAGGAGTTTCTTTGTTGTTTCCCAAGTGTGCACGTCTCACACACATGTTCTGGAGCTTCAATGGCAGGCAAGCCATGCACCATGCTTGATGAGGACAGAAGTTTCAAGCCACTGAAGTTTAGATGGCCAAAGCGAAGATGCCACGTCCAGGAATCATTCTTTACTTTCCCATAAAAACATTTCTCAAGCATTGTGTTTATATGGAGAGGAAACATACGATTCTTCGCCATCTGGACTTTTACAATCAAACATCCATGGATATCTCTTATGGAAAGAGAAGAGTTCTTCATGTGTATGACATACCCTTTTTCGAGGAGTTGTCCGAGACTCAGTATGTTACTTTTCATGTTGGGCACGTAGTACACATTTCGATATAGTTTGGAACACCATTCTTCTGAAAGATTTTGATTTTGCCTTTACCTTTCACTGGCGTTTTTGATGACTCTCCAAACGTTACATCGCCATGAACTCGTTCTGTGAGTTCCACAAAAAGTTTCTTGTCGACGCACATGTGATTACTTGCACCCGTGTCGAGATACCATACATCCTGCTGATCACTACTTTTCTCTTGTGCAAGGAGAAGTGTGGAGCTTTCTTGTTCATGGCCTGATGCTTCAGCATAGTTGGATAACTCGTCTTGAGTTACCGGCTTGCTCCAGCAATCAGATGTATAGTGGCCAAGCTTGTTGCAATTATAGCATTAGATGTTCTTTGTACTTCCCCGTCCATGCATAGATCTACCTCTACCATTTCCTCTTCCACGGAAATTGGTATTCTTCTGTTGGTTTTGGCCATGACTTTGTTGGTATTCGCGCCCTCTGCCTCTTGCGCGATTGTTAGTAAAACGTCCACCACGTTGTGAACTTCCACGTCCACCATTGTTATCATTCAGAGTCAATCTTGACTCCAAAGCTTGTTCCATCGGCATGGAACTGGCATTCTTCTGCATTCGTTGCTCATGAACTTGCAACGATCCCATCAACTCCTCAATGGAGAGTTTCTCAATATCTTTTGATTCTTCGATCACCACAACCACATGCTCAAACTTGGTTGTGAGGGATCGAAGTATCTTTTCAATAACTCGGACATCTTCAATCTTTTCACCATTTCTTTTCAAATTATTGACAGTTACAAGCAAACGCGAAAAATAATCAGTAACATTCTCACCTTCCTTCATGTGAGTCGCTTCGAACTCGGCTCTTAATGTTTGAAGGCGAACCCGCTTCACTCGATCTACACCCTTGAAGATGGTGCCAAGAGTATCCCATGCTTGCTTGCTTGATGTTGCTTCGGCAATCTTTTCGAAGGTGGATTCATCCAACCCTTGATAGAGGAGAAACAAAGCCTTATTGTCTCTCTTCCTTTGATTTTTGAGCGCAGTCTTTTCTTCGTTGGTGAAGGCGGTTTCTTCTTCCATAGTGGGTTCTTCATACCCATCGGTGACGATCTTACATAGTTCTTGTGACCCGAACAATGCCTTCATTTGGATGCACCATTTTTCATAGTTGTCCTTTAACAACTTAGGAACCTACGGCTGGATTGTGCTAGCCATCTTTTTCTATTTCTTTTTTTTAAAAAAAAGGATGGACTAGAAGAAGAGATTTTGTTTTTTTTTTTTTTGCTGAAATCTGATTTTTTGAAAAAAAAAAATTAATCTCTGATTTTTTTTTTTTCGAAATCTGATTTTTTTTTTAAAAAAAAAAAACAAATTTTTCTGCTCTGCTACAACTGATTTTTGAAAACAGATTTTTTTTGAAATCTGATTTTTTTTTTTAAAACAGATTTGCAAACCTCCTTCTCACGGCTTTTGAAAAACAGGTGTTGAAAAATAGCTTTTGAAAAACAGCTTTAGGATCTGATTTTGAAAACAGATTTTTTTTTTGAAAAACCAGGGAGTGCAACAGGACCTGCCTTTTTGCTGATGAGGCCCAATGATCGAATGCTGCTCTGATACCACTTTGTTGGGTTTGTATCCCAACTACTTGCCGATGTGTGGCTGCAGCCACCGTAGAATAAAAGACTGAAAAGAGAAAGATATGAGCTGCTGCTGTATTTTCTTATATATAGAAATGAATTACATTGCTACCTTTATAGGCTTTCTTATACTATGAAATTACTAATTTATCCCTGTCTAGATTCATCCTAGGGGCATCTAAAGAAAGAAAAAATCCAAAGGAAAAATCTACTGTTTATCTTCTCCAACTAATATTCTAAACTTAGAAAAATCTCACGGCTAAAAAAATCTTACAGCTAGCATGCACAGCTAGCACACGCACCCTTCACACGGTTTTGGATTTGCAAAATCCTCCACCGTATCCAACATTTTTGGCATTTTATCTCTAATTTAATAAAAACTTTTTTAAATAAGAGCTACTTTAATAAGTTTTTTTTTTTCTTGCCCTTGTTTTAAATAAGTTGATTTGATAAGAATTATCTTTTCAAAACTTGGGGGAAAAAACACTCTTTTTTGAAATTAACATATTTGGTAAAATATTTAAATAAAAGCTTTTTTAAAAATAGTAGATGTCATTTTAAATACTACAACTACTCTATTATTAGAGCAATTCATATTGTTGTTTTGATGGAACTCATCATAGGTGGCCGTGCCCCAAATGACAAAAGAATGAATGACTACAATCTCCTCTATATTTAAGACATTTGGGCTATCTATTATGTCAGACATTGAATGTGGATTATTCATCATACAAAATACACCTTTGATGTGGACCATCCATTGTGTGAGCCAAAACTTCAAAGTGAGTTGTCCATCGTGCGAGGCCCATCTTGGATATGGATCATTCATCATTAAGGGCTAACCTTTGATTTGGACCATCCATTATGTGGGGCCATATTGATGTAGACCATCCATCATGTGGGGTCCACCATCAATGCTAATTGTCCTTTATACGGGGCCCCTCAATGTCCATTACCCATGATATGGAGTCCACATTCAATGTGTCCATTATGTGGGCCCCACCTTCGAAGTGGGTTGTCCATCATGTGGGGCATACTTTGGATGTCTTCCATCTATCATGTGGGGCGCACCTTTTAGGTGGATCATCCATCATATTGAGCTACTTTGGATACGGCCCTCCATTGTGCGAGAGACCTTGGATGTGGATTGTCCATTAGGTGGGACCTACTTGATGTGGATTGTCTATCAAAAGGGGCCGTACTTTAATGTGGGCCATCCATCATGTAAGGTCCACTCAGTTCATTATGTGGGCCCTCCTTGACATGGACCATTCATTATGTGGGCCCCCACCTTCAATATAGGTCGTTCATCATGTGGGCCCACATCTTATGTCAATCATCCATCATGTGTTCCCACCTTCAATATCTTTCATACATCATGTGGGTCCTACCTTTGATGTGGATGGTCCATCATGCTAGGCCACACTTTTATGTGGGCCTTCCATCATTTGGGGCCCACATTTGATGTGAACTGTGTATTATGTGAGCCCACCTTAATGTGGACCATTCATCATGCGGGTCCCACCTTCAATATGGGCCATTCATCATGTAGGCACACCTTTGATATCCATCATCCATCATGTGGGCCCCACCTTTGATGTGGACCATCCATCATGTGGGGCTCACTTGATGTGGATAGTCCATCATCCGAGGCCACATTTTGATGTGGGCCATTCATCATGTGGTAGCCACCTTTGATGTCCACCATCCACCATGTGGGTCGTTCATCATGTATGCCCACCATTGAAGTCAACCTTTCATTGTGTGGTCTCACCTTCAATGTTCAGGTGGGGCCCACTTGATGATCATCCATCATGTGGGGCCACACTTTGATGTGGTCCATCCATCATTTGAGGTCCACCTTTGATGTGACTGTGCATTATTTGGGCCCACCTTGAAATAGACCATTCATCATGTGGGACCCCACCTTTAACATAGGCGGTTTATCATGTGGGTCCACCTTAGAGAGATTGTGAAGAGAAAAGATTAGGACAAATACGAATTACTTTAAAATTTTAATAACAAACTTGTTCAAAAAATAGTTAAAAATGTCTACGCTTAGGCAAAATAAGCTCTCCAAACAAACAAAAAACAAAAAACAAAAAAAAAAAAAAACCTTTACTCACTTATTTTTAAAGAACTTTTTACTAATTTCTAAGTATTAAAATTAAAATTTTAACAAACCATCTATTTTTTAAATAAAAGTATATCCTTTTAAAATAAGCAAATAAGTTCTTATTAATAGAGATGTCAAATGGCTCCTGATGATAAATGGAGATTTTTTGTCATAGAACTTGAATTTATTATAAATGATCTAAACCTCCCACTTTCATAAGCCATTAATGGTATGATAGGATTGTCTGATCAATGTGATTTTAGTAGATAGCCCACTAAGAGTGTACATTAGCCAGGCTTGTTCACTGAAATCATAAGCTAGAATGAACGAAGGAGTAAAAGCATCCATTTAAAATCAACATAAAGACAGATAAGCTTCAAAATCTCGTGAGCAACGGATTAATAAAAATCCCAATTATGAAATATCAGAGCTGCTCAATAGGACCGATTGTTCAAGAGTCAACAACTATACCCTTGAAATTTAGGATCAAACTTCAACTTTCTTTTATCAAATCAATCTATTGTATGATAAGATTTAGAGACTAAATATATAAGAGGTTGTTTGGCACCGTGTATTTGGATTTGACAAGTCGTTTGACAGGATGGATTATTTGAGTGTATTCCAAATTTTCAATATGGATCGATCTCCATGTTAGGCTTAGGGCTGAAAAATTAGCCATACTCATGATTTAAGTGAACTACATGATTGGAAATAGGCTAAGGTGGAACCTCCAAACCACTTTCCTTGGATGGGCCTGATTTTTGGAACTCATGCCTTAATTTTTGTGTGGCATCTAATGGTTAGAGTGGATTTCATGTAATTATTATGGTGGGCTTTGTAAAAATCAAGGATGGATATTTCTCTCTCAATTGTTTCTTTTGGCATGGCCCACCTGAATCACAAGTCAGCCTAAAATTTTGGCTTTGAGCATAATGTTAGATAAGTCATCTAATGGTGGGAGTGGATTTCAGGTACACATCACATCGCTGCGACTCAAATTCCACGTTGGGATTAGATCTTTTAACTTTTTAAAAAATATATATGTTTTTTTATTATGTGAGTTTGCTGCACAATGCACTATACAATAGGTGTTAGCTGGGCGAGACGCTAGTGGGTGTTTCCTTAACCATAGGGCCCACCATGATGTATGTATTATATATTCATGTCATCTATAATTTTTTCGGCTCATTTTAGGGTATGGTCTAAAAATGAAGCAGATCTAAATCTTGAGTGGACCACACAATACAGGTTGAATGCCCACCTTTAAAAACTTTTCGAGGGCCACAAAAGTTTTGGATCAAGTTAATATTTGTATTTCCCTTCGTTCAGGTCATGTGACCTTATCAACAAGTTGGATGGCAATAAACATTACAACGGCCCTAGGAAGTTTTTTATGGTGCGCATTCAATCACTACTTTTTTCTTATTGTGTGGCCCATCTCAACCATAAGTCACCTTAAATACAAGCAAGCAAACCAGCCCTAAGTGTATTTGAGATGAGTTAAGTGAAATTTGTCCTAAATCTATCATTTGGTGTCCTATATTTGGAGGTAAATGAAATCGAAGGAATTTAAAATCTCATATTTTTGTTGTCATTGGGTTTAGTTGCTGCTAGGCTACTAATTCGTTTTACACGTAGCGTACTGATAATATTCCAAAATAATTTGATTATTGACTACAACGCTAAAATCACATTAATAAAATGATTCAAATTGTTCAAACGTTGGTTGTAAAATAGACTGTTAAAAAATGCTTATAAGTTGCTTGTTGGTGATCCTCACATCCGTGGCTCACCTGAGGGTTACAATTCATTATTTTGGCCAAAGTATATATTTTAATGGGCTTATATATATATATATATATATATATATATATATATATATATATATATTTGTGATATTAAAGCTAACTTAGTTAATCAAATTTAGGATCTATGACTTTACTAAAGAATTTCAATACAATCTGAATACGCGCTCCCAGATAAAAGGCGTAGATTCCGCAGCATTTTAATGATAGATTGTGATTGAGTATTCACTATTCAGAATCACCTTAATTCCAGTGTAATTTTAATTTGAATTCCAATGCATCTCAAATAAAAGATGCCAAACAGGGCCTCCATCTATAGCTGATCTTAGATAAGATGGTGCTTGGCTGAGTTGACTCAGTCCATGGAAATTTAAAAGCGCCCCATTCATAACCGGTACGTATTTTTGCCCAACTCGTGTCAAAGACATAATAAGCCATTTATCTAATTAATGGGGGTGGCCTAAGATGATCTAGACCATTAAATTAATGGATGAGATGTGCCATAAGAACATCTAGACCCATTAAAATAATTGACGGGATTTACCTAATGGGTTGGTTCTAAATCAGGTCTAGGGTTTAAAATTATAGCAGGCTTTTCACACATATGATGCCCATGGCCATGCAGTGGGCTCCACCTTAAATATGGATGGAGAAAAACTAAGGACCACACGCCATCAGTTATTTTCATTTCCTACCATCATGAATATGAGGGCCACTCACCAAATGGACAGGATTATCTGATAGATGTGACATTTGAAATATAAGCCGTCCAGGCTAGGTTCCAGTGGATGGATGGACCCCCATTGACGTATCACCTGCCACGTGTACAGTGCTATCATGTTCTCGTTATTCCTACTCAACCTCATCAACTCCAACTTCTTATTTGCTTAAGAAGCAAGCTTCCAAGCTTTAGTGCGTCGGAAGCGGATTTCCTGATAAAGTACTTCTTGCGACCGGACGCTTGGTGGGGCCCACCGTGATGTTTGTGAGAAATCCACCCCGTCCATCCGTTTTTCTGGATCATATAAGGACATGTTCCGAAAAATGAAGCAAATCCAAAGCTGGAGTGATCCGTACGACAGAGGATTGAACCTCTACCGTTGGAACATTCGCGAGGCCACAGATGTTTTGGATCAGGCTAATTTTTTATTTTTTCAGTTCATCCGACTAGGAATGACAACGGTATAGATGGTATATAAACATCACGGTAGATCCAGGGAGGTTTCAACGGTAGGCATTTACCTACCCACGTTTTCCTAACGTACGGCCCACTTGAGTTTTTTTGGATTTGCATCATTTTTCGGATCATGTCGGTAATATGAAAAACGGACGGACGAGGTGGATTTCCCGCCTCACCTAGCTTCCCGTAAGAGGAAGTTTCTGCGAAAGGGAATCCGCGTCCAAACCACCAACCCACCAACCCACAAACGCCGGTCTGGATATATAACTGTCAGAAATGCTCCAATGCTCTCACAGCACTTGGAAGTTATTGTGCTCCTAGTTGCATCGGTTCACTTGAAGACTCCAATCGACCAATCTGAACCGTCCATTTAAGTCCAGAACACATTGGATGGCCTATTACAAAAAATTTTCACGGTTCAGATGGTCCAATTTATTCTTTATTTGGCCTTTTTCCAAGCCATGGATGGCATGGTTATGATTGCCTAACAAAAACATTCTTTAGAATCATTAACAATCCATCATGGGATCTAAAAATTAGATGGATCAAATTTCTGATTAGACCTACTTTGGTGTAAATGATCTTGATCATCCCTATTAAAGGCCATTGATCAAGTGGTTAATATTTGTCTAATCAATGGGATCTTTCACTCAGAGACGTTTGATCTTTCTACAGCAATCATGTTCCACGTGGCGCTCCTAGATGCCACACGATGATGTTGAAGTAAAGACGTGGTCAATTACGATGGCATTGTCCGAAGCGATGATGACATGGATGACCACCGTGACTCAGATGCGCACTTATTCATCTTTCATACACTTGGTAATGATGATTAGAAGGAGGTTTGATGAAAACCACACGCGTGCATTAGGCCATCAAACACGCGCCAACGTGGCACACATGTGAGATCTGAGCTGTCCATCTGGTGCATCCTTTCCTAAACATGTCCACTCCATATATCAGGTGAATCATAGTTTATAAAACAAATCGACGGTTAAAACAAATTTCTGCTTGTTCCGAACACTATGGGCCATCCAGTGGCCAGACAGTCCAGATTTTTTGTCCAGGTAATCTAAACGGTGGGATCCACCTCGTGGACGGAATGGATCTGACGCAGATGTACCATTTTGGTCCATGTGGTGGTGTGCGTGTAGGATTAGCAAACCTCATAGAGAAAAGATAATACTCTCAAAGCATCTTTCATGCATTTGTCTATTCTCTTTCACCAAATCTTAGTATAATGATTGCCATAGTCTGTTATCTCTATGAAATAATTGATTAATGGAAATGGTATTATTACTCATTTGGAATCTAAGGTGTGAGGCTAACAACCTACATTATGAAGAATGGATGTAACAACGTGAGGAGAGAGAGAGAGAGAGAGAGAGAGAGAGAGAGAGAGAGAGACTTGAATGACATAAGTGCATCCAGCTGGGCAATTCATCAAAGCTTTTGAACTCCACTTGAAGAAAACATGATATTCCACAAACTCTTATTTCCTTCTTGAATATTACAAGATCAAAAGTTCTTATTATATGTGCAATGCTACAACATAGAGAGAGAGAGAGAGAGAGAGAGAGAGGCTGCTCTTCACTAATGTGTGGTAAATCCTACTCGCCTCCCACTAATAACAACTTTTTCATCCCCCAAAAATCTCTTCTTCTTTTTTTTCTTTTTTTCTTTTTTACATCCATAACAACTACAGTCTACCACCAACATATGATGTGGCCCACCTCTGCTATTCACATTCTCTGTTCAAATATTATTTGATATTATTAGCCCATGAGATTGAAAGAACACCACCCCTGAATTTTCATCAAACCACAAGATTACCCTCATCCCAAGGAAGGAGTAGATAAAAACCAGAAAAAAAAAAAAAAAAAAAAACCCAAGAATTTCTTGTTTTCACCAAAATTACATGCGCCCCCCCTACCCTAACCTTCTGTCAAAGGATTGCTATGGGTTTTTCATGGCAGGAAGGGCCAGTGGTTCAAGGGTATTTTAATCATTCAAAATGCATGTGTTCTCTTTGTTTTCTTGGAGAGGAATAATCAGTTGGGTATTTTGGTGGAAGAAAAAAAGAAAAGAAAAAAGAAGAAGAAGATAGGTATGGATTAAAAGAAAGGTAAAAGGAAAAGGAAAGTCCATGTGACTGAAAACATGTGTATGTGGACAGCTAATCATTCAGCTTGGAAGTTAAGAAAAGGAAAAGAGGAAATATCTTCCATCAAATCCCCTAGGTCCCACTCCCCCATCCTCAAGTTTTCACCTTCCCAACCATTCCCATCCCCAACCAAATTCTCTCCTTCATTGTTGTTGTTATTGTTGTTGTTGATAGTAGTGTTATTGACATTGTAGTTGTTGTTGTTGTTGTTGTTGTTGTTGTTGTTAGTGTTGGTTTCACTATTGTTATTTGTAGTAGTATTCTCTTCAAAGCTTACACTCTCCAGTGGGGGAACAAACATCCCAACTTGTGCTCCCATCTGACCACCATCCATGACCCCATGATCACCATATAATATATGCTCAAAACCAGCTTGTGTTAGGCATGGTGGCACCTGGAAGTAGTCTGCGGCTAAGCCGGCCATGTCGAACGCAGGCAACGGGTGGAACCGGTTGCTAAGGGTCATGGCATGGGCTGATGTTGATGACGATGACGACGACAACGATGATGATGATGATGAAGAATCCATGCACATGGTCATGATGTCATGGTCATGGATAGATATGAGCCCCCCCACGACTTCTCTAGGCTCTGAAGAATCACTGTGTTTTGGTGATGATGCAGATGAATTTCTCAGCCTTTTCTTTATGGTGGAGTTCCAGAAATTCTTTATTTCGTTGTCGGTCCGTCCCGGCAAGCGCGCGGCAATCTGGGACCATCTGTTTTTGTTGGACACACAAGGAAAAAACACATAAATGGAACGTAAAAAAGGAAGGAAAATGGATTAAAAATGGATGGTATGAGTGCATCTTAAGGTCCATTTGTAAGTATTTTTATGCAAGGCTAGTTAATAAAGCTGGTACATACATACACAATCTAGCACACGTGCCAATATGGAACGCGTGTGTGAGATCTGAGCTTAGAATCAGGTGGGCTAAACTATTTTGATCTTTTTTGTCTAAGGGTGGACGACCACAATATACAAAACAAATGGACAGCTAGAAAATCTTTTAACCATCTTTTTGATTCATACCTAGTGGCCCACCCAAAGAGTGAACGGTGTGACTTTTTTTAGGAAGAAGATTCCAACCAGATGAAAAGCTATACTCGTGTATTGGCAAGTGTGCCTGCATGTGGACGGATGGCTCCAAACATGTGGAATCTCTATACGTACAAAAATTAGGTTTGCTAGCCCCACAAGCACCTTCTCCACACACAACTTCATACACGGCACGTGCTAGCCTAGGAAGTGTGTAAGCCATCTGAGCAATGCATAAGGTGGCCCATCTATGAAAACAACCATCCTATAAGAAAGTAATGAAATGACAAGAGATTAAAAAAAAATTGCTTGATGAACTTTCATGTGATCATCTTCAAAGTGGGGTCAACCTTATGATCAGACGTTCCACATATTCGCCATGTGTGCACGTGCGCTGCGTGTAAAGATGCGTGCGGGGTTAGTAAATTTACTATCTTTTACTCCTGAGGCTGATATAAATTGGGGGAACTTTCCGTACCTTTTTCAAAAAAGTCTTCAGTAAGCTACCCCATTTGAGAGTATTATCATGAAGAGCAGCTTTCGTTAGATTTCTAGAAAAGGTTGGGTCGCCCGTCCGAGCAAAGCTGTAAGCCGCTCGAGTGGGCCCCACCATTATAATGATACTTATGTAAAATTCACACACCAAGGGATTGAAAACCATATACAAGCAACTCTCACCCTTCAAATTGTTTTCTTTAATGTGGTCCACCTGGATCAGGTATGGGCATAATGTTGGGGTCCCAAGCTTAAATTTTAATACGATATCTAATGATTAGAGTAGATTTCATACAATCATCTCAGCAGGCCCTGTAAAAATTTAAGGTGGGTGTTTCTCCCAACTGCTTCCTTTGGTGTGGCCCACTTTAATCACACGGCAGGCTGGATGTTTGGCCCTGGGCTTAATGCAGGAATACAGATAGAATGGTCGGAGTAGATTTCTCATGCACAAAGGTGGGGCCGTAAAAAAAAGAAAAAAAAAAATCAATGATTTATCTCTATCAAATGTTCCAAAAAGAACGGCGATTAGGTGAGAATTTTTACCAAACGTCGACCGTTGATTTTTGACAGATATAACGTAAACATTACGTGATATCTATCGTGAAAAAGTTAATTAAGTTGACCTGTCATACAGGTGAGCTGTACTAAAGGAAATAGCTGGGAGAAAGACATGCACTAAATTTTTTAGGGCCACTGCAATGATTATATAAAATTCACTTAACCATTAGATGCCCTCAACAACATTTCTTGGGCCCACATTAAGGATTAAGGAGAATAGTTTGGAAGGTGAGAGTTTTTCCTTCTTTTTTTTTTTTAGCTATAAACATCTCCACGTGTGGATGATTTCCTGCCCATTTACTGCCCTTGTAAGTACTCTTTCCAATCATGTAGTCCATATGAAGTACGGATTAATCTGATTTTTAGACCTTGGCCCTAACATATAATGACACACTTATTTGTGGAAACAGATTTCACATAAACATCACAATGGGTCCACCAATAAATCTAGCCAAGGTACGAGAATCAAAATTACTTAGCTTGGATGCCTATTGCCCGGTGAACGTAAGATATCCCTAGTTTCCTGGCCTTAAGGGGCCACCATGATGTGTGTATATTATCCATGCCGTCCATTCACTTTGCTGGATCATTTTAGTGTCTATGCGACGAAAAATGAAGGAGATTCAAAGCTTAAGTGAACCATGACACAAGAAATAGTGGGATAATGGCAACCACTATTAAAACCTTCCTAAGCCTACAATGATGTTTATTTGCCATCCAACATGTTTATAAATCACACAACCTGGATTAGGGAAATGTAAATATTACCTTGATTCCAAACTTCCGTGGACCTCAAGAATTTTTTAACGGTAAGCATTCAATCTCCACTGTTTCCTGTGGTGTAGTTAAGCTTTTTATATGCCTCATTTTTTTGGCTCATGCCCTAAAATGATCTGGTAAAACTGATGGACGGTGTGGATAAAACATATACATCACTGTGGGGCCCACAGAGATGGGTCACGATCTCCAGGCAATCCAGCTCCTGCCTATTGAAACCTTCTCCGAAAAGATACCGGAATGTAGATTATGTATTAAGTATTTTTTTTGTAAATTTCCCTATAAACTATATACATGGTGGTGTCATTTTCAGCCCTCGTTCTTCCATACAAATTAAAACACATACGTAACATGCGTTTGTGGCCCTAATAATTAAACACCCAATAACTCTCAAGTCATGCATCGCTTATTGAACACTGTCCTGATGTACCATTCTGTACAAGTGAGGCCTATATTTCATCAATCTAGACCGTTGATATTGTGGGACTCACTACAGATGGTATATGACCTAAAATTTGTCTAGATCTAAAATTGTAACAATCCACTCTATGGCGCTTTTTCCTGACCGTAGGTGCATTTTTTTCCTCAGCCGACTATTTCCAGGCCTCTAGTTGAAGGGTTAGGAATCTCTAATTTGGGAGATTTTTCTGAAATCTCCAATTAACGATAGGGCCCATCAAATCAACCATCTAGATCACCTAAACGTGATTCCATTTGTTGTTAGATTGGAAAATGGACAGATTATCTACAGAACCCGAACGATCTCATGAGATGGAGATTCCATAATTCCATGCGTTTACTTCAATGATGCAAGCGCGACTTTTGAGTAAACAGACTCGATTCGGTAGTAACCCCTCCAATATCGACGTTGGTGCTGGAAAAGCTGTGTGGGACCCACAATGATTTTAGTATTTTATCCATGCCATTCATCCATTTTTCCTGATCATTTTAGGCCACGAATACAAAAATGAGGCAGATCCAAGTCTAAGGTGGTCCCCACCACAGGAAAGAGTATTGATTGAATACTTACCATTAAAAAACTTCCTAGCGCCGACTGTAACGTGTATTTTCCATCCAACCTGTTGACTAGGTGACACCAAATATCAACTTGATTCAAAACTTTTGTGGCCCAGGAAGTTTTTTAATAGCAAGCGTTCAATCACCACTGTTTCTGTGGTGTGGTCTACCTGAGAATTAGATCTACCTCATTGTTTGGCTCAAGCCCTAGAATGATCCGTAAAAATGGATGGACGGCGTGGATGAAACAAAGAAACTATGGTAGGGACAGAGATTTTCCGGCACCGACGTCAGTACTGGAGCAGTCACTACCGAAGTCTTGATTAAATATAAACATACACGTGCAAGCCAGGCATGCCTACATGCACGCAGTCATGCATGCGTATATCACACGTATGTCCGTCTCTATGCGTCATTTGTCATGCAGCATATCAATCTAGAACGTCCATCCTTTCATACCATTATGTACAACCCATGGTCCAAATTCACACCGATCAAATGATCCTAATCCTTTAAATGTGATCCATTTTATTACAACCATCCATTTTTCAAGATCCACATATCATGATTATCATCGCCAAACCAAAATGCTTCTTTGAAACCATAAGCAATCTATGGTGGGGTCCATCGAATAGATATTTTAAGAAACTGATTGAACCTATCCGTTTCCATCAATCTTTACTGTCCATCTTTCATATTATTGATTAGATGGTTAGGAATATTGATCAATTTGATTTTTGCACAATGGATAGCCTCTAGTAAAATGAATGAATGGACAGCCTTGATCGTCCGTCCTACATGTCAATTAAAAGCTTTGAAGACTTTTCTAACAGCCCAATGAAGTTGAGAGACTGGCATATATATATATGAAATTATTTCCTATTGTCATGGCGACCAGAATTTTGTATCGGGATGAAAATTGGGCTAGTGAGGTTTCAAGGGGTGCTGAATCATATGGACCGTTCAGATTATGTGCACATGACACGTGTGCAAAGGTGCCTGGTGCGCATTCATGTATATATATATATATATATATATATAAAAGAACACTTATTGTGTGTGTGTGTGAGAGAGAGAGAGTGTGTGAGAGAGAGAGAGTATAGATCACCTGTTGCCAAGGATGGAATGCAAATGGATAATGAGATCTTGTTCGTGGGAAGAGAAAGCGCCCCTCTTGAGATCGGGGCGGAGATAATTGATCCAACGAAGGCGACAGCTCTTACCGCATCTTTGAAGGCCTGCATTCCGAGCGACGTCGCTCCAACAGCCTTGACCATTGCGGAGCATGTAATTCATAAGCTTATCATCTTCTTCAGGAGACCATAACCCTTTCCTAAGCTTCTTGATGTGGCTGTTGTCGTTGTGGTTTTGCTTTGCCGGTTGATCCGGCTTCTTCATCATGGATAATTGAGAGTCGTTATGGGAGAGTAGGAGTATATGTTTCTCCAACCCAGTTTGATAGAGAGGAAGTGAGAATTTAATAGAAGGAGAGAAGAGTCTTCATGGAGTGGGATGTGATGATGGGAGTGGAAATTTGCTTACAATTTGGACAAGGAAAGAGAAGAAAGAGAGAGAGAGAGAGAGAGAGAGAGAGAGAGAGAGAGAGATGCTTGAGTTTGTTGTTGGGTCGTGAGGACAACGGTTTGGAGGGAGACCTTTTTAGAAGAGTGGGGATAGTGAGAGAGATGGGTGGTCATCTTGTCTTTGACTCCAGCTCTCGTCTTTTTCGATGCATTTTTCTTCACTCACAAGGTAATCATCATATAGAGAGAGAGAGAGAGAGAGAGAGAGAGATCGAGAGGAGCTTGTTTTATAACCAAGCTAGGGAGATCTTGCTTCGACTTCACATAATCTCTCTCTCTCTCTCTCTCTCTCTCTCTACACGATACATGTATGTAGTGAGTGCGGTTCGTCTGTGTTTAAAGGCACACGAAATTCCTCTACCGTCGCTTCTCATTAATCCATGTCATTTCGATGGATACGCTGGATTTCTCTCTCCGAATAGATTGCTAACTACCCAACACAATTTTTAATGTGTAACTTTTTCTCGGTCATATCATGATTTTTTTGTTAGATCTACGCCATCCATTAATTTTTCAGATAAATCTAGAGCATGACTCTAAAAATGAGTACATCTAAAGCCAAAGTATATCATACTACAAAAAGCTTCGGGGAATGAACAAAACACCCTTAAAACATCAACCGTGACTCTTAAAAAGCTTCGGGGAATGACCAAAACACCCTTAAAACATGAACCGTGACTCTTATTTTCCTTCTTACATGTTCACGAGATCACATGTACTGGGATGAAGTTAATATACAAATATCAGCTTGATCAGAGCTTTCTAACCCATAAGAAGTTTTCAACATAGCATCAATTCCTACTACTTTTGTTTTAGGATTTGGATCTTGAATGATATGAAAAAAATAAATGAATGTTGTGAATCTAAGAAATACATCATGGTGGGCCAGTAAATTTCACACCTCATGAAATTGTGTGAAATAGCGAATTAGGTGATACTCTGGCCTCACCCAAGACGGTGCAACCCTTTGCATGGGGCCCATCTTGATGTGTTTATTACTCCATCCGTCCTTCTTTTTTTTCAAATTATTTTAGAACATGATACTTAAAATTAAGAAGATCCAATAATTATCAAGTCGACCATACACTAATAAATAGCGGTGATTGAACACCCTATTTTTAAAATCTTCTGAGGGCTTACCTTAATGTTCCGGAAGATTTTATTTTCTATCTAATTTATAGATAAGTTCTCATAAGTCCGGATGAAAACAAAAAACCAAAAATCAACTTTCTTTTTCTTTTCCTTTTTTTTTTTTAACACACGCACCCGGTACACACCGTGGTAGTGACCACCTATGGGTATCAAACCCAAGACCTCGTGTTGAAACTTGTCAGAGTCTACCACTGAGGTAAGGACTCGAAGCCAAAGCAAACAACAAACAAACATCAACTTGATACAAAGCATGTGGCTCATTAATAGTCAATCACCACTGTTTCTAATGTTATGGTCCACCAAATAATTAGATTTATTTCATTTTTTGGATAATGACATAAAATGATATACCAAAACGGATGGATAGAAGGGATACATAATACACACGTGACGCATGGTCTTGGGTGGGCCAGAGTCTCACCTCATCTTCTCCCGTGGTGCGGTACATTCCGGGTGGAGAGAAAAAACTAGAACGGTTGACATGTGAAACTTATGTGGGCCCATCATGACATATGTATCGTATCCACACCGTCCATTCATTTTTTTTCATACCATTTTATTAGAATAAGACCAACAACTAATCATATCTAAGGCTCAAACGGGCCACACAACAGAAACAGTGAGAATTGGATGCTTACTATTGAAAACTTTTTAGAACCACATCGTTCTCTGATCAAGCTTATATTTGTATTTTCCTTTCATCCATGTCTATGTGAACTTATGAAGAGGTTAGATTGCAAATAAACCTCACGGTGGACCTTAGAAGGTTTCAATTGCAATCATTCAATCCCTGCTGCTTTTTATGGTGTGGTCCACTTGGGACTTATATGTGCCTTATTTTTGGGCTCATACTCTGGAATAATCTGTAAAAATTGATGAAAGGTGTGGATCTAAAACATAATGATTTATGGGCCAGAGAAGTTCCACACGTTAAAATTCATATTGTGTAGCAGAAACGCATCGAGTCATCGGTGATGACGTGGACTAATGAGAAGCGACGGCGCTGAATTTTCCTGTGTTGAATCCGCACTCGTATGTATTTTGTCTGGGCGCGCTCAAATGGTCTTGTGTGTCACAGTAATGTACTCATGGAATTCAACCCATTGGTGAGAGGTACCACTTTAGAAAACCTCCAAAGCTCAAAAATCAACCCGAGCTACAGGAACTCGGATTGCGTCGTGTAGCATACAACACCGACATACATACGTGCTGCTGGAAAAGCTGTAGACCCCCACAGTTGATGTAGGTGTTTTCTCCACGTTGTGCTTTCACTTTTTCATATCATTTTATGGTATGAGCCCAAAATTGAGGTATAACGAAATCGTGGAGATACCTCGTTTCAACACTTGATGTCTTAGTATCGATCCCTAGCGGGGTGGCTAACATGGAGTGTGTCTACTGACATGGGTGTATGCTAAAAAGCTAACCTAAAAAAAAAAAAAGTATAACGAAATCACATGGGAACCACACCACAAGAAATAGTCGTGATTGGGCGTGCGCCGTTAAAAACTTCTTAGAGCCACTGTAATATTTACTTATCATCCAAACTGTTGATTAGGTTACAAGGACCTAGATGAAGGGACAATACAAATATCAGTTTGACTTGAAACTTTTGTAGCCTCCAAAAAGGTTTCAATGGTGAGCTTCAATCACCACTATTTCCTATAGTGTGTTCCACATGAGATTTGGATCTATCTTATTTTTGAGCTCATGAACTAAAATGAGCCGGCAAAATGGATAGATGGCCTGGATAAAAATACATATATAATAGTGGGGGGCCACAGTTTTTTCAGCAGCATACACTGCCAATGTCGGTCCTCCATGCTACGCTACGCAATCCGAGTCCGATCCGATTCTAGGATGGACTGTATTGGGAGGGAACCCCACCGTTGATTAGCCTAGAGGTCCATTGTGTTGTGTACATATAATCAAGGTCTTTCAGACCCTTCATCGACTCCACGTGAAGGGTCAGGATAATATCCAGGTTGTTTTGTGTCTCAGATGGACCGTGGTGAAATTCAAGGGCGGGCATTGCCTCCATCTGGTTTCCTTTTCTGTGGCCCACCTTAGTTTTGGATCAGGTTGGTGTGGGGTGGCAGAGGTTTTCTGAAATGACCGATTTGATAGACAGGATGAATGGTGTGAATATATTGTGTGGGCCCCACATCTGCTCAGTACTACAACCAAAAGCTTGCGTGGTACCTGTACCACTAGAGCGCATCCCATACTGCATTTGCGAAGGTCAGCGTGGCGTCATGGGCCTACATGCACGCATGGTTAGATTCTTGTTATTCAATTCAGAGACGTGAGTGCACTTATAATGAATGGTTTGATGTCTGTTAAACGTATACGGGTTAGATTAAGTGTTTTTGAGACATGTTAGAGTTATATTCAACTCAAAGTAAATTGAATGCTTGTGACCCTAGGCATATAATTTACCAAATTAGAATTAGATTTACGAAGAATAGCTGGACTATGTATTCAGCCATTGACTGTTAAAGTGATCATATAATTGCAAATGATTAGAAAGTTAGTCCCTCTAAACGAGATCTTTTTGTATTAAAGACAATTCTTTAATGACTTTGCTTTCAACCGTGATAGCTTAAATCGTGTTTCTCAATAAAGAAATAAAAAATATACAAATTTTAAAAAATGGTTGGATCAGTGATTTTATTACTTAGAATATCAAGAAAGTACAATCAGCAAAAGGAAAAGAAGTAGATGATATTATCAATGGTCGTCTGCACTAGTGGACGGTTGTGAAAAATACCCGACAGTTGTGAAACGATTGTGGTGTAAGGTCAGTAGGACATGACTGAAGATATACCAAGTAAGAACTCTATAATCGGGGGATCCGACGACAGGGTCGTGGATGTTTAGACTAACCTGCTGATGTACCGTAGCCGTGCGCTAAACAACAACGAAACTAAGCTAAGAATTAATGGGTTCGGACTTGCTGCGTCATAGCTGGTCAGAAGTTTGTTAGTGCACTTATTTTTGCACCATGATTTGTCAATTACGTAAGTTATTATATCCGTAGTCGGTTGAGCCTTTAGAGAGTGAAGACTGAAGACACAAGTGAAACTAGAGCATCAAGGAGCACATACAGGTAAAAGAGATGCTTTGGTGACCCTAACCCTTGATCCGATACAACCACATAATCTCTAGATGATTTTGTCACAAATAGGAATATTAAATTGATCATCCATTTGCCTTAGGAGACCAAGAAAATTATGATAAAAAAATGCTAGAAGATGTGCGAATCTATTGCGTAGAAGATAGCCCAAATCAGCAGATTTCAGGCCATATTTGATGACATCGAGCTGCCATCGAACTGCCTTTGATGGCATTGAGGAATTGCCCTCGATGACATTGATTTGAGATCCTAAAATGTCCATCAAGGTTTTTAGATTTTTCCACTGACTCTCTCGATGGCATTAAAACCACTTCGATGACATCAAACTATGATTTTCGATTGCATCGAAAATCATGTCGATGTAATCGAAATGGGTCCAGAATTGTCCAGCAACCAAACATGATTTTTAGCTGAAAATCTTGATGGCATCGAGGAGCCCTTCGATCCATCAAAGGAATCTTCGATGGCATCGAAGGCCCTTCGATGTTATTGATAGGACTGTTTTTTTACCGTTGGAGCTCGAACTATTTATAAATGACATTCGGTTCTTGGGCTTTTTATGGGTTTTTGGAGCAACCAGAGGTAAGGTGATCTCATATGCATATCATTCATTCCTTGCCTCCATTCTTATGAGTTTCAAGCAATCTCCCTTAATATTTCAATTCTGATGAGGATTCCAACCTCACCATTGGAGATGTGCTTGAACTCTTCCATTTCCTAGATATTAGACTTAAGCATTTTGGTAAATCATTGTCGAGATCTTCTAGAAGACTCATCTAGTTAAATCCCCTAGGCAATCAACTACCCATTAGTTGTAGGAGATTCAACCCACTCCTATCACCTTGGGTATCTCAGAGGAGCGTTTTCAGCAAGGTGATTGATCGTGGAGCTGAACTCATGGTGAAGCTGTAACAACATGATCGGGGGAGCATTGAGGAGCTGATTGAAGCATGGGAGAGCGAAAATCAAGCAACCCACAAGGCGCGATAAGCGAGGCTCAATTAGATAAGTGAGTTGTTATTTTTAGAGTCCATTGTTGTACTCCTTCCTTGTATAGGTTGGATTGCAAGAGTTTATGTTCAAACTCACCTAAGTTCTTTCGTAAGACCATGGCTCTTTCATAGGGCCTAAATTTCGTGGCTCTTGTGTAGGACTAAGGTTGTTAGTTAGCTTAAATTCCAATGTGTAAGGCCCGTATCCTAGTTCATACCGTTCTATAGACTTTCGCGATCCTTCCCGTCGAATTTCGACAATTCACGACTGATAATCGATGTTTGTGCACGACCCTAAGTCGTTTCCATAGATCTGAGTCGGTTCAATCCGAAACTTATACTATTGTGACCGAACCGTCACTACGTTTCCAACGCCGCGTCTTGCATACTGATCCGATACCCCGGCCAGGAGATGTGGACCCGCGTTCAATTCGAGAAAAACACCTCGTATTTGCAATCCCAATAAAATCTCTACAACATGTCTCATCAATCAATCACTCAAATCAATTACATCATGTCAAGTACAAGAGTAACTCCAAAGTCAACTCTCTCTCACCCTCTCTCTTAAACACTCATACATGTCAAGTACAACCATCACCTCACATCCATCACTCACCTCTCTTACAACCATCCCTTCTCTCTCTCTTTCTCTTCACAAAAATTCGAAGCAAGAAGTAGTGCACGCCCAAGCCATTTTCAAGAGAGAAAAATGTATTGCGTGGCCCACTTTCCACCCCAAGATCCATCATCCTAGCCCTTCTTTTCTCATCATCTTCCATCAAAGTGAAGCACAAGGAGATCAGCATTCCATCAGGCCAAGAAGATCGAACGGTGGGTGCTTTATAGGCTAGATTTTCATGTTTTAATGATGGGCCAAGTGAGGCCTACTGATTGATGGTATGGATCTCACTTTGGACCCTAGGTGTGGTCGATGGCCCACCTTTATCCTCATGATCATTCCATGATGGGGCCATTTTCAATGGACCCTATCATGATGTTTATTTTCATTGCATGGATAGGGTCATCTAGACCTTTCATTTTGGTAGAGAAAGGATCTCCACCGTTGATTTTGATCGGTGGACCCACATATAATGGGACCCACTTGATTTATGTTGTGATGTACGGAAGGGAAGGCCCATAATGTCAGGGTCCCTCCATCATTCGATCTCTTTCTTTTTCTCTCTCTCCCTCTCTCTTTCATTTTTCTATTGTGTGTGATGATGTGGCTGCGTGGCCTACTTGGATGGACCCCACCTTGATGTATGTCTTATCGACACCATTCAGCCATTTGGTGGCCTACCTGGACAACTCGTCTGTAGGTGGGGCCCACCTTAAATGTGTTGTATGCAAACCGTCCAGCGTCCAGGGACGCTGGACGTGGCCAGGCCGTGAAGTGTGAACTGAGGTGTTACTGACATGAAAGCAGAAATATCAGTTTGTTTCAAAGCTATTTGGGTGGGACACTCATACAGGCCCCACCTTGATGTATGAATTCAATCCACGCCGTCCATCCTATTTCCCAACTCATTATAGGCGTTGAGCCGAAAAATGAAGCTGATCCGATTTTCTGGCGGGCCATAGCATAAAAAACAGTGGTTTTCACCGTTAAAACCCACCTTGATGTTTCGATACGCCAAAATATATCGAATATTAGGCTTGATGGGTCTGTCTTGAGCCGTAGAAGCCAACGCTAGGGCATCTGGATGCGGACCCCACCTGTGAAAAACCACAAAAAACTGTTTTTAAAAAAATGTAAAGCAGCTGACACTCCTACTGCTGCAGCAGCAGCAGGACGCTGCGTATAACGCTGGGAGACTGGGACGTGGGTCCCAGTCATGGCCCCCACCGTGATGTGTGCGGAACATCAACACCTTGCATTTGGTGGCCCCCCTTAAGATAGTAGGCCACCCCAAAAATCAGCCATCTACATAACTCAAGTGGCCCACACGACCGGGAACAGTGTTGATTGAACGTCTGCCATTAAAACCCTTTTGGGTATCACAAAAGTTTTGGATCATTATGAATTTTTTTTCCTTTCCATCCAGGTCTATGTGACCTTATCAATAGATTGGATTACAAATAAATGTTATGGTGGGCCCCACGTGGGACCCATTTGCATGGAAACGGATTGGATAGTGTACCGCACACAGCTATATATATATAGCTGCTGTATTGACGTCAACACCCATGTGGGTCCACACAATGTACGTATTATATCCATCGTCCAGCTGCTGGACGGTGGTTCATACAGTGATGTATTTGCCATCCAACTGTCCGTCCATCTTTGGGCTGTCGTGAGACCCACTCCACACATGTTGCACGTGTGAAGGTGGGGCCCACAGATGTATGCATTGTGATGTATGTGGCTGGGAGGATGTACTGTACATCCTAGCCGTCCGTCCACCACACCTGGACGTTGGAACTTGTAATATTTAAATAATAGTATATTATATATATATATATATATATATATATATATATATATATGAAATATACATATATCTTGTATTTGGTGGGCACGCACGTGGGACCCACCAAAGGGATTAGCTGACGTACCTCTGATGTATTGACGTCACCATGGTCCGTGAGCCACACATGATAGATGTGTTTTATCCCTGTTGCATTGCAGCTGTGGGACCCACACACGTGTGGACTCCACCATGTTATATGTATCTTATCCACACTATCCAAACGGCGGACCACACCTTGATGTATTTGTTTCGATCCACACCGTCCAGACAGTGGTGGACGGTGGTGGACATGTTTGGGTGGTACTTATTTACTTAGACAATGTTTGGATGGTCTGCCGCACACTAGTCATATAGTTGTCGTGTTGCAACGTGTGGGACCCACCTTGGAGTATGTATTGTGTACCCACTCCGACCATCTGTCTAGATGGCATGGGCCCCACTTGTACTGTATGTTTTATAACCACACCGTCTGTTCTTGGACGGTGAGCGTGGGACCACCTTAGTTGTATGTATTGTATATCCACCGCCCATCCATTCTGACGTGGCCACACCATGATGTATAGTTTCATCCACACCGTCCAGATATTGCTGGACAGTGCTGGATCATGTTTGGACAGTGCTGATCATCATACGTGGGCCATGTGTGCAGTGATACACGTGTTACACCTACAACTATTGAAATGATTTTTGGTGCGGCCAATATGATGAGGCCCACCTTGATATATTTGTGGCCGTCCCTGAGGCCCACCTTGATATAATTGTGGCCCATCCCTGAGGCCCACCTTGATGAATTTGTAACTCGTCCGTTGAGGCCCATTTGATGTTTGGAGGCCCATGGGTCGAGGCCCATTAGGAGTACATAAGGCTTATTGTAATGTGATTCCACCAAGATTTATGTAATGATGTTTATGACAGGCTATACCTTGGGAGCAATGATGGTTTGACGTCCACATTGTAAGAATAATGTTGGTTAAATGTACACATTATAACTCTCCCTAGGGCCCATTGATAGGCTCATACTTGTTGTGTGTAGGCCATCTAGATCCATTTTCGTTGTGAGGATAATTCATCACCTTATAACATGCTTAGTATAATTCCATAACTCATGCTCATACGCATCATATGTATGCTTGATATGAGTAGTGACTGATCATAGCATATGCCATTGGGTAGACCATTCACTGGACTCCTTATGAGACGGAGTGCCCCACATTATTGCGCGGTACGCGCAGGATTACTGCATGACTGGACGGTGTAACTCATGCATCTCGTATATGTGTGACATGATCATTGTACGCCCTAGCGACATTAGGATCGTGGCCTCCACAGGCACATCGTGGATGGCCAGATGAGACACTAGAAATACGTGGTTCTAGCACTGTGGGCACTTAGGATGTCCTTGGATGAAAGTCACAGAACCTCCGAGGCCAGGAGACGCCCCAACATCTAGACCGAGTAGAACATAAGCTTCCGAGTGCCGAATACTAGTAGGCCGCGTCTCTCACTGTGTCATAATCGGTTGGGAGGGGGTGTGGCCTTATCCACCTGAGTGAGGGGGCTGTAAGCTAGGCTGAGTTTGACTAGCTCACAAATGGGTCTGCTATCGATGAGCCAGGTAGGTATTGGCATACTACTGGTCAGGCAGATAGTGTGGTCTCTTCCACTCGCTGGGTTGTGCAGCTAAGGAGACGGCAGTCAGTGTGGAGTGTAATAGACCTCGATGATTCTCCAAATAGGAACAATACTGATTTCTGGACTTGATATGAGGACTGACATAATATTATGACACCCCATCACTATTGCACATGTGTGCGGGCGCACGTGGGCAGACACTGATGTGGGCAGGTGTGATATGGGCGGGACTGAAGCCTGGGCGAGCTACTAGTGGTTAGAAGGCTACTTTGCTGGCAGGCTACTTAGCAGGAGTTGCATACCCATTCATTCATCCATTCACTATCAACTCGGGCTGGTGGTACACAATTATTTATTACGTGTACCTTCGTAATGGCGAGGATTTCGGTTGGGACACACGACTAACCTGAGATCAGGAGTTTACCACATTGTGTTTGACTATCAAAATTTAGGTATGGGACTGGTTTGGATAGAATTCCCTTGTGATGGATCCCATAGCCTGCGATACTACATATTATCATCCCGACTTCACTCTAGCTTGTCATTTCATTCGCATCGCATATTGCATGTCATCCACGGCATATGGCATTTTAAATTACTACGTTTCTACACTTATATGACTTAGACGGACTTGTCAGGATTCGCATATTGTATTGCATCCGCAGTATATGATATTTGGTTCATTATGATCTGCATTGCGTACCCTGATATTATATGACTCATGGGTTACCAGTATATTTTCGCTTACTTTGATATTGTATGATTCATGATCTTGTCAGTATTTTCGCATATTCTGATGATGTATGATATATGGCATTGTATTGGATACTTGGCACTTATCTTATGCACACACTTTCACCACTCTCTAAGCTTTCTATAAGCTTATGCACGATAGATGCGTGCAGGTGATGTTAGGATGCAGCCAATCTAAGGCAGGAGCGTGTGGTGGAGCTTTTGGAGTTTTCTTTTATATCTTTATATTATATTTCCATTTCAGCATTGTACTCGAATGATTATATTAGTGGATATGTGGTGATGATGTTGCTCTTGTAATTTGGGTATACTTGTGGTTATGCTTCTTACGAGATAAATGTACGTTGAAAAATCCTTCTTATAGAAACCTAGGATCGGAATCTGGCGCATGCATACTGGGAGCCGACAATGGGGTACTACGGAGGCTGTTGGCACTGGATTCGGCAATCGAAAATTTTGTGAGCCCGATTTTCGAATTTGGGACGTGACACGATGGGTCCAGACCTGCTGCATCATAGCTGGACAGAAGTTTAGGTAATTAAGTTAAGAAGCTAAACTAATATGTGTCCATGAAATACGAGAGAAATGAACAATGTAGAGCTAAAAGATTGTGTGTGATTAAATTAGCAAGTGGCCCTGAGCTCTTCTTCGAATGCTTATTTTATAGACTTTGAAAGGCGTTGATCATACATAAACTTTATTACTTACGCATAAGTCTTCTAATTGTGTAGCATTTGTATCCTACTTGGATATGAAATTCATGTTGTATGCTATCGTCAGTGGATGATTTACTTCTTATTTTGGATGGCTTTCTACTATTCACTCCGACTTTCTTGCGGCTTCTAAAAGATTTTGAATGATCTCTCGAAGAGTTTCCTTTTTAAGTCAAAATCTTGGGATGGCTATGCTATGTGTTTACTAGCTACGGATAATCCAGCAATAGCAGGTCTTTGGGTGAAACTTCCTCCATATGCTAAGGTTCATGCGCACCTTACGTCCATTGGTCACATATTATGTGAAAGATTACCACCTTTTGGGTTTTGCCCTTGCTTAACCAAGCTCTACTTGTTAGTACAAGAAAAGTTGTGTGCCCCACCATGATGTATGTGTTATATCCACACTACCCATTCATTTTTCCATATCATTTTAAGGAACGAGCCCAAAAATGACACAGATCCCAAAGTTCAAGTGGACCACCCCATAGTAAGCAGTGGGAATGATGACTCCCACCATTGAAACCTTCTCAGGGCCCACTATGATGTTCATTTGCCATCCAACTTGTTCATAAGATGACACATACCGAAATGAGGGGAAAACACAAATATCAACTTGATCCAAAAATTGTGTGCGCTCAAGTTTTCAATGGTAGGTGTTTAATCCCCACATTTTCATGTCTGGTCCACTTGAGCTTTGGATCTACCTCATGTATCTACTTATGTTGTAAATTAAGCTGGAAAATGGATGGACGGAGTGGATGAAACAAACACACATATATCATGGTGGGGCCCCCAAATCTTTAACTAATACTGAGCTCGACAGTCCTAGAGGGGTCACTACTGAATTCAAGTTTGTGTGTCACTACTCAGCGAGGCCTCATGTTGAGTGTTTTGATTATCAGAACCATCCATTTTGTGGAATCTATGCTATAATGGCTATCGTATTAAAATTGATGTGAATAATTACTTTGATCATCACTATTTATAAATGATTAAGAACAACGTAAAAAATCAATAGTTAAATTTAAGCTTTAAATTTTAAAGATTATGATTATTAATGAAGTGAGATTATATAATAATAACAAGAAAATTAACTGTTCCAATCATTAGACCATCTCAGCATATGGGGCCATAGTAGGCGGCGACATGGCCAAAACATGTTGGAAAAAAAAATCCACACAAAATCGATGCAACCAAAGCAAAACTACAAAAGCAAATAGCTAAACCGGACACAAGAGGCAAAGAGAAAAATAAAAGATAAGAGCCTAGAGGTTTCGTTGTTTGACAATATATATACCTATGTCTACAGGAGAGCAACACGAAGTTTTTAGCTTCCCTAAAATAAGAAAAAACAAAGGTAGAAGGCTTCTCCGACTCTTCTATTGTACGGTAAATCTCTTATAAAAAGACATCCAAAGAAGATGCCCTAACTTTTGACATATGTTCACCTTATATAGAGCTTGCTTAAAGCCTAAGAAAATACATAGGTGCAAAGAGAGGGAGAAGTTGTTTCCTAGTAAAGAAACACTCTTTACATACATGTACACATGAAACACATACATACATACGCACATCGCCAAAACAACTCTAGCATATTGTTCGCATTTCTCATTATGTAGTCGATGCAAGGGTTGGTGTGACTAGCTTAGTTGTTAGTCAAACATCATTTAAAAAAGGGGGTGACTTATTCACCTCTACACCCTCACATATATGTATAGGAATTTGGACCCAACTAATTGTCGAGTAGTTATGAATGAAAGATAATTTGAAAATCAAACTAATTGGCAAATTCATATATTTATTTCCCTAATTGAATTGGGGCAGTTGTCCAAGATGCTCTTAGCTATCTATATAGGAGGAACTAGATAATATGGTCTAATCAATAATTAGCAAGTTAGGTGATATCCACAATGGGCCCCACAATTTGGACACTCTAATTTCACATGCAACATGTACAATGGATGAGTCATGGGGATAATAATGGTTAACTCCTTTAGCTTCAAGTGAGAAGCATTTCCCTTAATGGTAAAATGATCAGCTTTATATATTAGGTGATGGATATTATCCTAAGGGTAAAGTAGCCTTTTCGCCTATGTCTCCAAGTTAGGACATGTTTATAAAGACAAGGAGATAGTATGCTCTTTGTAGAGTGTAAAAGGGTTTTCACATGTGCTATCAAAATAAAGAAGAGAGAATAAGAGAGGGCTCCTCCCAAGGGGAGAGTCTTCTACAAGGTTTTCTTCTCATGTATTAATATATTAATAAGGTGAAGAGAGGAGATGAGTGGCTTTCAAAATATTCTCTTAATATATGATGAGAATGTTGTTGATGGCTCAAATATTTCAGCAACAGGGTTTGTTGATGCCATTGATAGACCATTCGATGCCATCAAGAGTTGTTCGATGTCATCAACAACTGTTCGATGCCATCAGAAGAATTCAAAAATCTCACGATTGGTTGTTGGACACTTTAGGTGTTTTGCTTGATGTCATCGAAAGGAGTTCGATGGCATCGAAGTCCCATCGAGAAAATTCAGAAAATACATGTTAGTCATTAGAACGTTTCGGTGTTTAGTTAGATGACATCGAAGAGGTTCGATGCCATCGAAGTACCATCGAATATGTCATCGAACGATTGGGCAGAGTCGCATAAGTGTGGGATTTGTTTCCTATTTCAATTGTGATTCACCTAAAGGCTATATATATGAGTGTAATCGAAAATAGGGGTATCAAAAGAGCTTTCTAATTCGTTACTAGGGTTTCAAGGGTGTAGATTGGATGATTCGAGGCTTGTTCGAATCGGGTAATCTCTATCTCTTGTAAGTTTCTGCTTTCATAGTTTATATTTGTCGCTTTGTGCTGTGGTTTTTTTCTACAAGGGTTTTTCCATGTTAAATTTAGAGTCTTTGTGTTTGAGCTTGATTGTGTTATTTGAATACTTTGCTTGATTCACCACTGTGTGCTTCCACGATTCCCCGATAGAGAAGAAGTGAGAGACATTTCATGTATGTATACTGTAGTTAAGCATTGCTTCTCTTCTATCTTGCATCTTATATTCTCCTTTATTTAATTAGTAGAAGTATGTTTGTACTTTCCTGTGGATGTAAGTACAATGTAACAAACTACATATATTTTGTTTTTCCTTCTCCATTCATTTTCCTGTATACTTAAATTTATGGTTATGATTATTTCATATTATCTTCACATGATCTATGAGCTTACTGCATATGAGAGCTCAATTCATCTACCAAATTAGTGATTTTGAGAGCTCAGATCGTCTCCTAAATTGGTGATGGTGAGCTCTCAATTTTTTGCCACAACATAAGTCACTAAAATGTCTAAAAATGATGGTGCAGTAATCAAGCCATGCTTACCCTAGAGTTGGAAGACTTGGGAATGTGGCAATCCAACTCTACGTGCCACATTTAACAGGGTGATGTGCAAATTGGGTGACTCGTATGCAGGACCCCTAACATAGATGGTTTATGTATCAAACTTTTACTCACACTAGACAATCCTATCCATTCAATTTGTGGTCACCAAAGAAACAATGAAAAACAAAAATAGTATATGGTCAAATATGCAATGGATGAAGTGTACAAAAAGTTATGGATTTGATTGTATCATTGGCTTGATTTTTAATTAAAATACAAGCCATCTATCTTAGTGCCAGTATCCAGGTCGACCTAATCCATACATCATCCTGCCACGTCTTGTGGAGAAATGGCTCTACCATATTCTTATTCTTCCCACTCAACTATGTGATCTCTCTATAATCCCTCAGCGTACATTGGAAGAAAACATCTCCCACCTTAAGTTGATGGTGGAGGAAATCCTAGCATATTTTTCTAACTTTTTGAAAATTTGGTGAGAAAAGCATAAACCTAATTTCTTCGAAGCACAGCGATAAATTTAATTGATATTTCGACATATACAATAGGATAAACTATAGAATCTCTAAAAAAATAGAACAAAAAATAAAAAGCAAAATCTTACATAATTGATGCAACTGAAGAAAAACTGCAAAAGAGACAAATAGAAACAACACACAAGAGGCCTAGAAGTTTTTGTGGTTTAATAATACACATATGTACATAGGATGGTAACACAAAGCTTTTTGCTTCACTAAAATAGAAGGAAAAAAAAAAAACACAAAGATACAAAGCTTATATCTCTCCCCACTCTTCTATTGTATGTTAAATCACTTATAAAAAGACATCCGAAGAAGATGCCCTCACTTTCTACTTATGTTACTCTTATATACATAATATATGAGAGAGAGAGAGAGAGAGAGAGAGAGCTTGCTTGCTTAGAGCCTAAGAAAATACATGGGGTTAGATCTTGTTTCCTAATAAAGAAACACTCCTTGCATACGTGTACACATGAAACACATAAATACATACATACGCACCACCTCAACAAAACCAACTCTAGCATTGTACCACTTTCTCATCATGTAGTCCATGTAAAGGTAGGTGACTAGCTTAGCTGTTAGTTAACCACCATTTTCAAAGAGGTGGTGACTCATTCACCTCTACACCCCGCCTTTATGTATGGGAATTTGGACCCAATAAATCATGGGATAGTTGTGGATGGAAGATAGCCTAAAAATCAAATTGATCAGACAATCTCGTCTATCTATTAATTTCCTCAATTGAATTAAGACAGTTATCCAAAATACTCTTAGCCATCTATATAGGAGCTACTAGATAATACGGCGGATGAGTTATGGGGATAATAATGGTTAACAACTTTGGCGTTAGGTGAGATGCATTTCCCCCCATGGCAAGGTGATCATTTTCGTACATTAGGTGATGGATATTATTCTAAGGGTAAAGTACTAGTCTTTTCACCTATGTCTCCAAGCATGGATGGTTAATATGTGTAAACTCATATGTAGGACCTAGCATATATGGTTTGTGTATCAAACTTTTAATCTCATTAGACAATCCTATCCATTTGATACTAAAGAAATGGTGAAAAACAAAAACAATTTACGATCAAATAAGCAATGGATAAAGTATAGAAAAAGTTATGTATTCGATTGGCTTGATTTTTAAAATGTAAGCCATCCGCCCTAGTGCTAGTAATGGGTCGACATAATCCATGCATCATCTTACTATGTCTTATGTAGTGGGCCTCACCGATCAACGGTCTGGATTGTTATACAGTGGGACTGGATGATTGAGTAGACCAGTGGGCCCCACTTCGGGTGATGCGCAGTCTATCTGCGCAGCTCTGCATACTAGGGCTGGAATGCTATAGCTGTCTTACGCAGACAGCAGTTTGAGTTGAACTATGATGCTACAACGTGGAGCATGGGAGAGAGAGTTGTGATGGGTTTCAAACTCCCTCTCCACAGACTCTATAAAAGAGAGTCGGGTCTTCGATCCTACACCACGGAAGAAATTCGAGTCCCATCTTGTGTATTGCAGAAAGGAGAGGAAGATCCTAAGCTCTACAGGTTTTCTGGTATTCTTATCCGGCTTCCATGGCGGCGTCTCAGCTAGGTAAGCTATCCGACCCCTGATCGCCATGTCCCATGCACAGACAGATCCGTGGGCCTATTCCGCATATAGATCAGATCCCACAGTTGGTATCAGAGCCATCTGTGCATAGGTATGGAAGATCATATTCAGTCATCTCACATCAGCATCAGAGATTTTCGAATTCCTGGAACAGTTGAAATCAGGGATTTTTCCCTGAATTCAGAAATCAACTATTAGGGATTTTTCCCGGAATTCAGACCTGAATAAAATAAAGGATTTAGGATTTGGAATCCCCAAATCAGGTAATTAGGGTTTTCAGATTTGGATCCCCAAATCAGATAAATTAGGGATTTCAAATCCCAAATCTCAAATTGGGGATTTCATATCTACAACCCCAAAATCAAGTTGAGATTAGGAATTTTCGAATCCCTGGATTCTGAAATCAGACTTATTAGAGATTTAGATTCGAATCTCCAAATCTGGATCCAGTAATTAGGGTAATCTGGAAATACGAAACCCACATCTATTTAGGGTTTTCAGATTCCAGAATGCAGAACTTGGATTCGCATTCGATTATCCCAAATTGGGGATTTCATATACCCTTACCTGTATCCTCAGTGGAGGCAGACGTGGATTTCCATTCCACCTCCGACAGCTTTCGCATACAGAAACACCGTCAGCCGCGATAACCTTCATCGGAGATGGTAGTGCCATCTTGATCGGCACTGTGGAAGATGTCAGCGGCTCGGCTTTCGTCTGACTGTGAATGCATCTACTGCGGCTGGGGATTTCATCCCAATCTCTTCAGTCGCTGCATGCAGTAAGTCGAAAACGGCTGGGGATTAGAGAGGAGCTCCGTCTCCATCTCCGTTCGTTGGACGGACAGCGAGGGCAACTCGCTCTCTCTCTGTCTGTCTCTCTTACAGAGAGCTCGAAATAGGGCATTCTAGCCTTTTGAGTTGAAAACGGGAGTTCTCTTGCCCAAAATTCCATCGGGTTAGTGGACCCGATTGTGCTGATTCGGATCCGCTTGTGGACCCGCAAACGGGAATCACCTATGTCCAAGTCTTGGGCTTGACACGGATACGGGCCCATTAAGTATATCCTCGCCACACAACCGTGTTTCCCATGCCGCTAGTGGGCCTCATGCATATGGACCCATCGTTTTGAACCATCCAGTTTACATTCATTTGATATATCATGGCCTGATTAAAGCATATAGCTTGTCCATATGCAACCCATATTTAGCGCATGTTGGATACTTAAACTAATGTTTGGGCCTTCCCTTTAGGGCCAAGTTTGATATCCGCTTCCTATATCTGAGTCATCTGTTTAGTTTATAATGAGTAAATAATCTGGACCACTCACTAAATGGACGATAAAGAATATGAAACTTTCACATGTGGATCTTAAGTATTGGATATAACATGTCCATCTTATGGACATTAATGTAAGGATCTAACCATCCATCTGAATTGTTTCATACCAACCGTCTATCGTGTGAGTGTCAAAGCTAGAATTGTAATACTCATTGATGATGACTAGATCATACAGAGTCCTGATGCGGCCCTATTATTGGCCCATCACCCATCCTTAAGAGTTGATATGGACCATTGGAATATATGGTGTGAAACCTTTCCGTTTGTTTCACTTTAAGGTTCCTTTATTTCCAAAAAGGGTCAGTACCAACTAACTTATAGGCCGCATCGGACTAATTAAGATATAATCCATAGAGAGGCAGGATTATAATCGCAATCCTAAGTCTATATTCATAGAATTGGATTCGATTGTGCTATCAACCATAGTGGCCTCAATCGATGAAAATTTTATAAGTACAGACTTGTGTCATTGGGATAAGGAGGATTGCATGCAGTTGCGTTCATGTTTCATGCAGATGGTGACGAAAACACAAATAATCACTGTTTGGCAGTCACATGGACAAGTGAAGTAAATAGTATTAGTGATGTAAAGCTGAAAGACTCATCTCACCCACAGGTGTTGAATGTTTTAAATTTACATAATTGACATCACTTAGTTTCATGTTCAGGAGGATCACTAACATATTATCATTATCTCTCATAGGAGGAATGATGATGATGTAACAAATCCTCACCAGGATGAGATGGTTGGGCCCATTTTCATCCTGGATGATTCAGTTGATGCCTCCCTTAGCAACTGAATTGATTAACTTTGCCTGATATTTGTTTACATTCACAACATTACCTTTGTGAAACTATGAACTAATGTGAGTATATGTGTATCTCTTATATTTCAGTCTCAATTCCAACTAATACGCATCAAGTTCCTGCCTTAAATGGGTCTAATTATACTCAATGGAAGAACGCCATTGAAGTTGTACTGGGCTGTCTTCAATTAGATCTTGCCCTGATAACACTAGAACCGCCAAAGCCATCTGATAATGCCACTGAAGCTGAATATAATAGATGGGTTGCATGGTTTAGATCAAATGATACATGCCTGAAAGTCATTAAATATTCAATTTCTGAATCGATGAAGGGTGTCATGCCTGAAACAGATAAGGCTAAAGTTTTCCTAACTGAAATGGGAAAACGATTCAAGAAATCTGATAAATCTGAAGTAGGCATTCTTCTGAATAAATTGACTCGCTCGTCCTACGATGGAAAAGGCAACATCCGTGAATACATTGTAGAGCAGATCGAAGTTGTTTCTAAGATCCGTGCTCTAGGGCTTGTACTCACTGATGATCAACTGGTTCATTTGATCATGAACAACCTACCTCCCCAATTCGGCACGTTCCTGGTAAACTATAACACTCAAGGACATGTGGACATTGGATGAACTCATCACTCGGTGCGTCCAAGAAGAAGACAGGATCAGACAGATGATAAAGGTTCAAAATATTAATATGGTGACTTCAGGACAAGGGCATGGGCAAGGGAATAAAGGTAAAAGAAGAGGAAACAAGGTTCTAATAATGGATTCTCGTGGTCCTCCATCCGGAAACCATGAGAATCAATCTGAAATGGATCTAAACGCAAACGAGTTAAAGGCAAACCATGCTACTTTTGTAAAAAGACGGGTCATCTAAAGAAAGACTGCGAAGGTTTTAAGGATTGGCTCATAAAGAAAGGTAATCATTCTGTTCTTGTCTGTTTTGAATCTAATTTGACCGATGTGTCAGTGGATTCCTGGTGGATAGATTCAGGAACTACTATTCACATATGCACTTCTATGCAGGAATTATTACAGGCCAGGCCACCAACTGATGCGGAGCAGTCAGTATACGTAGGCAATGGTGTCAAAGTTGATGTGGAGGCAATAGGAGTCTATAGGCTTAAGTTGAAGACTGGTCATTTTTTGAATTTAGTAAATACATTCTGTGTGCCGTCTATAAGGCGCAATTTAGTTTTAATTTCCTGTTTGGATAAGTTGGGATATTCGTTCCACTTTGGAAATAAAAGTTTTAGTATTTACTTTAATTCGATTAAAATTGGAACCGACTCTTTAGTAAACAACTTATACCAGTTAGACTTGGTTGCCTCTCATGTCTATAATATTAATACCTTGCATGGAAATATAGTGGGATCCAAGCGAAGATTAGACTATGAGAATTCTTCCATGTTGTGGCACAGGCGGCTGTGCCATATATCTCGTGAGAGATTAGACAGGCTTGTGCGAGAAGAAATTTTGCATTCTCTAGACTTCTCTGACTATAAAGTATGCATTGATTGCATCAAAAGGAAACAGACTAGAACGAGAAAGAAAGGTGCAACCAGGAGTGTAGATCTATTAGAAGTTATACATACAGATATCTGTGGACCATTCCCTACAGCCTCATAGAGTGGCCACAAAATTTCATTACCTTTATAGATGACTACTCTCACTTTGGGTACCTATACCTTATCAGTGAGAAATCAGATGCCCTGGATGCTTTTAAAATCTATAAAGCCGAGGTTGAAAATCAACTCGATAAGAGAATTAAAGTTGTCAGATCTGACTGTGGTGGTGAATACTATGGCAGATATGACGAATCAGGACGCAATCCAGGGCCATTCGCTAAATACCTGCAGGATTGTGGCATTGTTGCTCAGTACACTATGCCTGGTACTCCAGAGCAGAATGGAGTTGCTGAGAGACGTAATCGCACCCTTATGGATATGGTGCGAAGTATGGTCAGCAATTCAACATTATCAGAATCTCTGTGGGGTGATGCGATCAAAACTGCAGTTCATATATTGAACAGGGTTCCCATCAAAGCAGTAAGCAAAACTCTTTTTGAGTTGTGGAATGGGAGAAAACCAAGTCTCCGATATCTACATGTTTGGGGTTGTTCTGCTGAGGCCAAAATTTATAACCCGCATGAAAAGAAGCTTGATCCTAGAACCATAAGTTGTTTCTTCATTGGATACCCAGAAAGATCAAAAGGCTATCGATTCTACTGTCCTTCCCACTCCATCAGGATTGTTGAGACTGGGAATGCCAGATTCATTGAGGACACTGAAAACAGTGGGAGCACGAACATAAGAAATTTTGTATTTGAGGAATAAAGGACTGTAACTCCTGTTATAGTCAATCCAGATCACGTGGACATTAATGATGCAGTCGATTCTGCAGTCACTGCAGAGCACCACGTAGAACCTCATATACAAACCACTGATGAGGAAAATCAAGATCAGACCCAACAAACTGAACGAAGAAGAAGATCTCAAAGAGAGAGAGGCTATGAATCGAGACGATTACATCGTATACTTACAGAAGCACGAGTTTGACATTGGGATGGAAAAGGATCCCGAATCCTTTGCACAAGTCAAACAAAATGTTGATCTTTCTCGTTGGTTTGATGCCATGAAAAATGAGTTGAAATCCATGAGGGATAATAAAGTATGGGATCGTGTTGAGTTACCCTTTGGAATAAGGCCGATCGGTTGCAAATGAATATTTAAAACCAAGTGGGACTCCAAGGGTAATGTCGAAAGATATAAAGCCACACTTTTTGCCAAGGGTTTTAATCAACGTAAGGGCATTGACTTTAAGGAGACTTTCTCACCAGTATCTAAGAAAGATTCATTCATGATCATAATGGCTCTTGTAGCTCATATGGATTTAGAGTTACATCAGATGGATGTAAAGACTGCATTTCTTAATAGAGATCTAAATGAGAATGTGTTCATATTGCAGCCCGAAGGTTTTGTAGCTACTGGCTCAGAACATTTGGTTTGCAAACTTAAGAAGTCCATCTATGGGTTGAAACAGGCATCGCGACAGTGGTACCTTAAGTTTCATGAAGTAATTTCTTCATATGGCTTTGTAGAAAATACTATAGATGAATGCATCTACATTAAAACCAGTGGGAGTAAGTTCGTTATGATGATTTTGTATGTTGATGACATTCTGTTAGCTAGCAGTGATACCAGGATATTGAGCGACACCAAGAAATTTTTATCTCAAAAGTTTGAAATGAAAGACCTTGGTGAAGCTTCTTACGTCATTGGCATTGAGATTCGCCGTGACAGAACACTTGGACTGCTCAGCTTGTCACAGAGGACCTATATTGCTAGGGTACTCGAAAGGTATGGCATACAAAATTGTGCTTCAGAAGTTCCCCATTGTGATGGGCGACAAATTTGGTTTATTTCGGTGTCCAAAGAATGTTTTAAAAAGAATCGAATGAAAGAATTTCCATACGCATCGTAATAGGAAGCATCATGTATGCTCAAGTCTGGACGCGACGGACATTGCCTTTGTCCCTGGAATGTTGGGAAGATATCTATCTAATCCAGGAATGCAACATTGGATAGCGCAAAGAAAGTATTACGGTATCTTCAAAGAACAAAAGACTTCGGACTCACATACGGAAGGTCCTGATCACTTGGAGTTGATCGGATATTCAGATGCAGACCGCAGTCTGCGTCGATACTAAGAAGTCTACTTTACGATACATCTTCATGATGGTGGGAGGAGTTGTCGTGGAAAAGCGTGAAACAATCTACCACAGCCTCATCCACCATGGAAGCTGAATTTATTGCTTGCCATGAGGCATCTAATCAGGCACTATGGTTACAGAGTTTCTTCTCAGGTTTGCGAGTACTGGAGCATATCCCGAAACCGTTGAGAATATTTTGCGATAATTCGGCTACTATTTCCTTCTCTAGTAACAACAAGCATTCGTCAAGGTCGAGGCATATCGACATCAAGTATCTTGTTGTAAAGGAAAGAGTTCAGAATCATCAAGTGTCCGTGGAATTCATCGGCACTAAGCAGATGATTGCAGATCCGCTCACTAAAGGGCTCCCTATCACGCCATTTCAGGAGCATGTAACATCCATGGGAGTCATTGATCCCACAGATGTTTTCAGTTAGTGGGAGTTGAGCGTACTTTGATTTTCACAGACACTTAGAGATCTCGTTTTATACAGTTTGTTTGGATGATTTTGATATAAAGATTTATTTCTGCTTATTTATATATATGCGCAAATTTTGAATAAGTGGAACTATAGTTGTGTCTCGTTGGAGACATGAAAAAGCTTCAGGACCTCTTAAGGATAGGCACATATTATCACACTAAAGTGTGTAATCCTTATACCACATTTCCTAGTTCGTGATCTATGTCGTTAAGATTGAAAGTATTTGTGATCGCGCTTAGACTCACTTCGCCTAAATTAAATGTTGTGATGACTACCGCGTTTCGATACTGACTGTTTTGATGGACCAGATTGAATAGCATTACTCATATTATCCAACTGTTTTCATTGGTTAACCATTTAGATATTTTCTTAAAATATCAAAACTTGTTTACAAAATTATTATATATATGACTATCATTGACATTGCTCAATGAGGCCCAAGTGGGAGAATGTAAGAACTCTATTTAGTGGGCCTCACTGATCAACGGTCTGGATTGTTATACAGTTGGACTGGATGATTGAGTAGACCAGTGGGCCCCACTTCAGGTGATGCGCTGCGCAGTCTATCTGCGCAGCTCTGCGTACTAGGGCTGGAATGCTATAGCTGTCTTATGCAGACAGCAGTTTGAGTTGAACTAGGATGCTACAACGTGGAGCATGGGAGAGAGAGTTGTGATGGGTTTCAAACTCCCTCTCCACAGACTCTATAAAAGAGAGCTGGGTCCCCAATCCTACACCAACAGCAGAAATTCGAGTCCCATCTACTGATTTGCAGAAAGGGTGTGAAGGAGAGGAAGATCCTAAGCTCTACAGGTTTTCTGGTATTCTTATCCGGCTTCCATGGCGGCGTCTCAGCTAAGTAAGCTATCCGACCCCTGTAAGCCATCCGCCCTAGTGCTAGTAATGGGTCGACATAATCCATGCATCATCTTACTATGTCTTATGAAGAAATGGCTCTACCATATTCTAATTCTTCCCATTCGATTGTGTGATCTCCCTATAATCCCTTAGCGTACATTGGAAGAAAACATCTCCCATCTTAGGTTGATGGTGGAGGGAATCCTGACGCATTTTCCTAACTTTTCGAAAACTTGGTGAGAAAAGCATAACCTAATCTGCAGTAGGAAACAATGTAGAATCTTTAGAAAAAAAAATCTCGTGTTTTAAGTCGGGCCTAAGGTAGTGGCTAACTGTCCCTAATGGAGTCGTCGGTTCTTCAACTTTCTCTTCTCGTTAGTGGATTGGTGTAGTTAGGGTGATTAGGGTGTGATATTGACTCAATTATTAATAAATGAGTAATTTAGAGTCGCCACTAGTAAAAAGAAACTAAGAATTTATGATCAAATAGAAAGCGTAGAATTACTTAAAGGGTGAGGAATCGTAAAATTCTCCAATTCAAGTGACTCTTACAGTTGGTCTACGATCGTAGATTTCAAATGAGGACCTTGGTGACATAAAAGGAATGGTTAGACACCCTTTTTTGGCCGCATAATATCTGGTCTCTACTTTATGAGATTTAACAATTTTTTAGGGTATTCAACAAGATTTCAATGTAACTACATTAGACCGTACTGCATGGAGTTCAAGATTTCGACTAGGCAAAGAAATGAACAACACCCGGCCTTTTAGGAGATTCAACAATATTACAGCGTAACTACATTAGACCATACTACGTAGAGTTTAGGACTTTTGGTAGGCAAAGAAATGAACAACACCTAGTGTTTTTCGCAAGATTGAAATTCCCTGATAGGCAAAATAATAAAGAGAGAGAGAGAGAGAGAGAGAAGAAGGTAGATGGCAATAATAAAATAAATGTAAGTGTTCGCAGTTGATGTAACGGACTGTGTGGACTAAAATGTAATTTGATTTTAGATTCAAAAATGAAAATGGAAGAACAAACACCCCTTTTTTATAAATATGATGGTTAGATATTCTCAAATCTAACTCTACTCCTAACTTCAGTAGCTTCTTTTGCTAGGAATCTTCACTCTGAGTTGGGCAAGGTGACAGCATAGTCAAGCTTTTCTCAAATTTTTGAGACCTTAAGACGGACCAAGTATATGTAGGTTATCACGCCCAAAGCCTAAAAACTTCCTCCCTCTGATGTCTCTACGACCCTTACAACTCTCTTCTCCATCCTTACAAGGCTCGCTATTGTGCTGCTTAAATTAACCTTCAACCAACCATTCAAGGGTTGGTTGTAGACTAATATATAAGTGATCTTTCTACTCGCTAAGGCCTTTTGTGTTAGGCAATGTATCCTGCGCCAATTAAGGGATTTTTGCACCGGGTCTTTAGGGACCGGTTATGTCTTTTTTCTTCATTTAGCTGCGTAAGGGTTTTGAGGAGTTGGGATGAGTGGCCATGATTTACTCTTTATCGAGTTTGGCATGGACCCAATGATCGTAGGCCCTTTCGACCCGACCCATTTGGATTTTCAACCCCCTTTCTATCTAATTCATGTAAATTTTTAAGCCTTTTCAGAGGGCTCTCGGCGGTTTGGTTGAGATCAAATTGGGTGGGTCCATGATCTACTGATCCGGTTCATTGGCTATCTTGGGGTCTGCCAAAAGTACACGTTGCCTAACTTGCATGGCCGTCTAACGGATATCGAGTCGCACAGAGACATTTTAACTAAAGCCTAACTAAGTTGATGAATAGTTCGTTTCCACTTAGGGCGGGATGTCTACACTATGGTTTTGATTATTTCACATTATTTTCACATGATCTAAGTGCTTACTACATCTAAGAGCTCAGTTCATCTACCAAATTAGCTAGTGATTGTGAGAGTTTAGTTGTCTCCATTAGTCTCCCAAATTGGTGATTTTCAGAGTTTGGTCCACCTCCCAAATTAATTAATGATAGTGAGCTCTTAATTTTTTACCACAACATGAGGCATCAAAATGTCTAAAAATGATGATGAAGTAATCAAGCCCATGCTCACCGTAGAGATGAAAGACTTGGGAACATGGTAATCTACCTCTCCATGCCTCATGTGACAGGGTGACGTACAAATTGGATCAACTCATATGCAGGACCCTAGCATGGTTGGTTTATATATTAAACCTTTACTCCCATTAGATAATCCTATCCACGTGATATGTAGCCATAAAAGAAGCAATGAAAAAAAAAAAAAAAAGTTCACGATCAATATGCAGTGGAAAAACTATAGAAAAGGTGATGGATGGGATCGTTTCATTGGCTTGATTTTTAAAACATAAGCCATCCATTCTAGATCCACTACATAGGTCGACCCGACTCATACATCATCATGTTGCGCGTGTCTTGTGGAGAGATGGCTCTACCATATTCTTGTTTATCCAACTCGACTGTCATTTCCCTATAATCCCTCGGCGTACATTGGAGGGAAAAACGCCCACCTTAGGTTATGGCGGAGGAAATCCTGGCCCAGTTTTCTCACCTTTTTAAAATTTTAGTGAAAAAAGTATAACCTAATCCTTCCTGAACAATTTAATAGTTGAGAATTTGACACATGCAATAAAATTAAAAACTATAGAAAAAGTGATGGGTATGATTGCCTCATTGATTTGATTTTTAAAACGCAAGCCATCCGTCCTAGTGCCAGAATATGAGTGGATTTGAGCCACTGGTCATCCAGTCATATGTATGTTATATATATATATATATATATGGGAAAAGGTACTATATGCTCGACCTCACGAGTCTGTCCCATGAGGTCGAGCTGTGTGGGCCCCACCGTGATGCGTTTCAAACATCTACCCCATCAGTAAGATGCACCATTTTATCGTGGGCCTAGATCTCAAAAATCAAGTCAATCCGTACTTGTGTGGGCCACACCACATACAGAAGTGGAGAGGGGCCATGCACCATTAAACATTCATAATCATTTTTTGGGCCCACCGAGATGTAGTTTGCAAATCCAGCCCATTCATTATGTGTGTACTACTGGGATGAGGGTTCATACCATATATATATATATATATATATATATAAACTTTCCATGAGGTCGGGCTGTATAGGCCCCACCGTGATGTGTGTTGAACATCAACACCTTGCATTTGATTGGTTCCCTTTAAAAAATATATATATACACATGTGTGCGCGCGCGCGTGTGTCTCACAACTTATAGCCTTTCCAGTCTAGGGGTGGATTCCAACCGTACATCGTCTTGACATATTCTGAATCATGTTGCCGTACGGTGTGATCGCCCTACGATCACGCACCATTAATTGGGAGGAGATGCTTTCCACCCTAGGTTGCTGGTGGAGGGAATCCCAGTGCATTTTTAGCCAACCTTTTGAAAATCCAGTGAGAAAAGCGCCACATGATTCATAAATATAGTAGAGATTTTGATAATTTCTCGATATTTTCATGAAACATTCATATACGATATTATTGGTAGAAATGATTATTCAAAAGTTTAAATAATTCATGTTTACCTGTATTTTAAATTTTTAAAATTGTTTATTAATTATAATAAATATTTTTTAATATTTTATTTTTAGTCAGATTTCCCATATCACGAGAAAAAACATAAAAGATTTGAAAATCTCTTTTAAGAAATTCCCGTGCTAAGAAATTGACAAGAACGAGGTCTTTGTCGTTATACAATGCCTCTCGTTTTGCCTCAGTCGCGGCTAAAGATCCAGCGTGAATGGCTGCCTCTAGAGCCCACATGTTTAGCTGTCCAATTGTCGGGACCGTCCATGTTTTGGAATCTATGTATTGAGTTGTGACCTTAGTAGAAAAAATGAAAAGAAATTTTTCGGTGGCTTGTATTCAACTATAAAAATCAAAGGCTAGGATCATCACTGAAGGCTGATCATAATACTGACCTGACTCTTTGGGCCCATCATGATGCATGTGTTTTATCCACGCTGTACATCCGTTCTTCCAGGTGGATGCGGATTGCTTGTGGAAAGTATGTGGGTCCCACCATGATGTATGTGTCTTATCCACGCTGTCCATTCATTTTACCAGCTCATTTTAGGGCATGAATCCAAAATTGAAGCATATCCAAAGCCTCAGTGGACCACACCACAGGGAACACTAGGAGTTGAAACCTACCCATGAAAACTTCTTGGGGCCACGGAAGTTTTGGATCAAGCTGAAATCTGTGTTTTCCTTTCATCCATGTCTGTGTGACCTTAGGTTGGATGACAAATAAACATCACTGTCGGCCTTAGGAGGGTTTCAACGGTGGACGTCATCATTCCCACTGTTTCATGTGATGTGGTCCACCTGAGATTTGGATATGCTTCAATTTTGGGCCCATGACATAAAATGAGCTGTAAAAACAGATGGACGGAATGGATAAGACACACACATGATGGGCCCCACAGAGTTTATTTATAAGGTACTAAGTACGCAATCGACCTCTCCGTAGTTTTGCCAGCTCATTTTAATGAGCCCAAAATGAGGATACCCTACGGTTGAAAATTGAGGGCCACAGAAGTCTCAGATCATCCTGATGTTTGTGTTTTCCATTGGTCCAGATTTTTGTGACCATATGAACGGTTACCTATAGCAGCAACGAACAATACGGACGGCTCAGATCATAGGACCATCCCAGCATGAAGATGGTATCCGTACAATGCCACCTATGGCCAGTGAAACGTACGTGCAAGTTGCAATCACACATACATGCGTATACGTACGTGCGTGTTTGTGCACGTGCGTGCGTACGTCCATATCTGTAGCACGATTTGTCGGTAGCTGCATGGATAACCGCATTTGCACGTGAAAAATGCAAAGAGAGAGAAAGGTGGAGATGAATTGTGTTTGAAGTATTCTCTCCTCTCTCTGTCTCTCTCACATCATTTCACTTTGATACTCTGTCCAGTGTGATGGATGATGCGCAGGCGCATAGAAATTCCTTAGGAACTGCACATGTGGCATACAAGTAGTCAAGCTAAACCGTCCAAACCATGGCGCCCAGCGTAGATGTATCAATGACCTAACATTAAGCCTATTCGATTATCTGACCATCAGATTGGTGGACAATTAATAGACGGTCGAAATTGAAAACATCCAACTGTCCTATATATCTCCACAGTGTCCAAGAATCAGATATGCAATCTGATCATCCTGGGATTAGGATGTGGATTTCCTACGAAAGCCTTTCGCATGAAGTTATTGCATTGGGATGCTAGGTGGGACCACCGTGATCGAATTGCATATCTGTTTCTTGGACACAAAGGTGGATCCAAAACTCAAGTGGGTCATACGAGAAGAAACAATGGAGACCCAGTGACTACCGTTTAAACAGGCTAAGAGCTTTTTGTTTTCATTTCATCCCACTAGAAATGAACCTATACACGGTTTGGATTAGGGGTGCACACGGTTCGGTTTGGTCCGGTTCTGGGGTGAAACCGGAACCGAACCATTCCTAACGGTTCTAGGAAATTCGGAACCGGAATCGGACCGTTGGCACCCTAGAACCGAACCGGAACCGAACCGTTAAAACCGGTTCGGTTCCGGATCGGTTCCACGGTTCTGGGCTTTTTATAATCCAGCCCAATTGCAAGCCCATGTCCATCCATGTTGTGGTCCATTTGATGAATGGTTTAGATATTGTATAAGGTGTGTAAAAATACATTTACGAAAATAATTATTCTAAAGAAAATAATTATAAGGTATGCTAAAATACATCGGTTTGGTTCCATAGTTCGGTTCCACGGTTCGGTTCTACGGATCGGATCCATGGTTTGGTTCTACGGATCAGTTCATGGTTCGGTTCGGTTCTACATATCCCCAAACCGAGAACCGAACCGTTGTCACCGGTTCTTGAATTTTTGGAACCGGAACCGGAACCGGTGCACTTTAGAACCGGACCAAACCGGACCGTTTGGTCGGTTCCAGTCCGGTTCCATGGTTCTACCGGTTAAATGTGCACCCCTAGTTTGGATGGCATATAAACATACACGTTGAGCTAAAAAAGGTTTCAACGGTAGACAACTCTTTCTTTAGATCCACCTGATTTTTGGTCTCATCTCTTAAAATAATATGAAAGTAGATTTTTCAGAAACATCATAGTGGGCCCCACGTAGCATTCCAGCGCAGGAACTTAAGATTCGGCGAGAGTGGGATGCACAATTAATCTGATCAGGTTTTTATTTATTTTTGAGTTAACATATGCCACGTATACAATTTATGTGTGGTAGCGTATCAAGTGTGATAGGCAGCCAGAGTATCATATAACTAACTCCTCTTTCTAATAATAAACTTTTGCAAAGACAAGGGAGAGAAAAAGGAAGAATGAATCGCCAAAAGAAACAAAGAGACAAACACTAGACGAAATAACACGAGGATTATTCGCTAATCGTGTCGTAGCTGTTGTACGACGTGTCCCCTGCATTAACATATAGGGACCCAATTTCTTGCATTGAGTCTAAGTGGGCCCCACTTGATCGGTGTATTTTTCCACCGATGCCCATCACAGCAAAGCTGATATATACTTGCAGCACAAGGACCCTTGAGCCAGTGCCATTACTTTATTTGATTATAACAATCCCTTTGTATTAAAGGAGACATTATCAAAGGAGAATCTTAGGTCATTCCTCACACACGTGACACGTGTGCAAGATATGAATCCCTTTGATCAGACCTGTCCAACCATTCGGTGGGTCACGTATTATGTAATTGAATGGAAAAAAGATGATGACCGATGGTCCATGTTCGACATGCAATGGTGGCCCATGGCCAACCTGATGACTGGATCTGCTTGATTTTTTGGTCAGGATCCGTTCTTGGTGCTCCCCATTTGATGGATGGCCTGGGTCCGCACATGTAATGCAAATCATAGTTCTCTTTTGAAAATCTACTCGGCATCTCTTCTCAAAGCACAGGAAAGGAAATGGTGTTTTTTAAGGGTTTGTTTGGATTCATGAAAAGAAGACGAAAGAAATATTATTTCTCATGCAACTAACTTTCCATTTTTTGTTAGCCCTTTTTTATATATATAAGAATGTGTGGGAAATGTTATTTTCTAATATTCTTGTTGAAAAATAAATAAATTTATACTTTTCTCCCATTATTGAAGAAAATCATATTCCTCAAGGATCACAGCCAAATGTGTACATTATGCTCCGCTAGTACCATTGTGCCATGTGCTAACGCACCACGTCTCACCATCAATCTTTTGTTGCACTCCCCGCCTTTGTAAAGCATCCAACATGTGCTAATGTGACACATGTACCACTATTCATATTCCCTTACACCTCCCATACAAAGCACTCCACATTAGCCAATGTGCCATCACCTATCTTCAATGCTTCAAACACACCACATGTGCCAATGGTGCCAACGTGCACAAGTGTTGTCATGTAGCTTTAAGTGCACACATATCAACCATATGGTTTTAAGCACCTCACATATACCACATATGTCACAATTCAACTTTAAGTACTCACATATGCCGTTGCCACATGCTACCACCCATCTTCAAGCATTCCTTATGGTCCCTGGGAAATTTTTTATTTAGCCAAAAAAAATAAAAATATATATACTAAAATTTAAAGAAAATATTGTTGAAAAACAATTAAGGAAAAGAATGTTTGATTTTCTCACAATTTTCCAAAAATAAAGCTTCTTAAGAAACACCATTTCCTTTCATATACTTTCCATGAATTCAAACACATGCTGAGAAACCTTGTTTTCATGAAACCCTTGAACTAAAGCATACAAGGCATATTGTGGCACTTGAATCTGAATTGTGGCCCACCTAATTACTAATGGTGGCACATGTAGCACAAGACACTCATAGGCACATTGGCCATGTAGGCACTTGGAAGCTAGATGGCAGCACTCATTCGCATTGACACCATTAACACATGTAGCATTTTTGCTACATGAAGCCATTGAAGATGGACGGTAGCACACTGACGCATGTGGAATGTTGTGCACATGTGGGGCACAAGAGAAGATAAATGATGGTACATGTGGTCCATTAGAACGTGGGGCTCAAGAGAAGATGGATGGTGTAACATGTGCCTCATTAGTACATATGGCACATGAGAGAATGGATTGTGTCACATTTGGGACATTAACTCGTGTAAGGCGCAAGAGAAGATAGATGGTGATACATGCCGCACATTCGCACATGTCACAATGGCACGCGTAGGGCATATCTAAATATACTAAATAGGGATAATGGCTCATGTGGCAGATGTGGGGCAACTGAAGATGAATGGAGGCACATTTGGGCTAAACCCATGGAAAATAGTGTTTCCCACATATTCACATGAATCTCCAGTGTCCAATGTATGGACCATGTGATCTCACTGCCAAATCTACACCGTCCAATGTCTGGACCATGTGAGGTCACTGCCAAACACTTGGGATGTACCTCAAATCCAGTCATCCAAATGGTAAGACCACTAGATAGGTAAAACACAGATCATGCAGCAACAAAACCCTGCCCCTAGATGGCACTGATCAAATGATCATAAATGGTCCACCCAATGGGCTTTGGTGGCCATCCAAAATGGTCAGAAGCATTTGATTGGCAAGATCATTGAGCAATGGCCCATCAGAGAAAAAAAAAAAAAAAAGTTGCAGGGAGGCGCTGCAAGACAGCATATCTCTAATTGTCCTTTGGCAGCATGGCCCACCACTCTTAAGCAACCAAAACAGCAAAGTGGACTGAGAGTGAGTGGGGCCCACCAGACATGAGTAGTCAAATACCATTGATGAGGCCCTCTTTTTCTTTTTGCATCTTGTCTGCCTACGTTATCCAAAAGTACACATACCCATCTGATGCAGGAACCTCATGATTTTTTGGCCAGGGCACCTCCACGCGGCCCGCACCTTATGAGTGGCCAGGGTCCCACACACGTGTGACATGTCAATTCCCTCTCTACCATGATTCAGAAACCTAAAAACTCGATTCCACATGATGTTCAACTGGGTCGGGTTGATTTGAAGACTCGACCTGACTCTGACTCAATATTTAATTATTGTAAATTGAAAATATTAGGATTGTTCTTAGAGATTTAAAATAGAAAGAGAACATAAATGAATAATAACATAGATATTTCACTAGCTAAGGGTGTTGCTTCACTTGGTTATAGCTGATGTGTTGCGGTATGATATGTCAGGACTATAGTCATTGGGTTTGAGGCTTTTTCAATTACACAAACCGTCTATTTTATGGGGTACGGCAGGCAAAAAAACAACTTTCAGATTGAATGTTTAAATGCATTGATTATACAAAGGAAGGTTAAGATGACTGTTTATGTTCAATGCAAAAGAGCTAAATTATCTAAGGGTTGAAATAATTCAATTGAGGGCCTTTAGGGCCTGTTTGGACAGCAGTACTAAATGGGATGGAATTGAATTAGATGGTATTAACATCAGTTATTGCACAATGATTACATGTCAGGAAATACCATTGTATTTTCACTGTTCAATCCCATGTTTAGGATCAAATTCATTCACTGAGAAATACACTGTATCATGAGAAGTCTGCCTTTGGCAGACCATGGAATTGTAATCAACCGACCACATTTCACAACTGTGTTTAGTCACCTGTGCGCATGTGCAGCTTGAATGTCACATGTAAAAGGCACGTATGGATGAACGGTATGGATAAAACATGTGTATCAACATGAGGCCCACAATTGTAGTAGATTTCGAAATCCACCAGAAATCCTGCGCCATCCACCATAGGCATTGGAATATGTGATGCCAGGATTAATCCAATCATTTCTGTTGTTATCAAACACCGGATGGAAATGCAATTCCATACCACCTAATTCTATCTAATACCATGCACCAAACAGGCCCTTAGTTGTTTTCTTCCAACCATACAACGTCGGATATCAATGGTTTGGATCATTGGAAGACACGACATAAATTCAAAGACTAAAGTCCCAACTTATCAAATTGCAAAACATAGGGATGTATTGGAGCAAACTTCCATTGGAGGTTTGAATCCCACTTTGCACCTTAATTTCTATTTAATAAAATCTGCCACAGAAGGCCAATGACTCAGTTGACTGAGTCAGGCCCAGAACCAAGCTTCCCAGCGACTTGGCTCGAAATCTAGACGAGTCGACTCAGCTGAGTTTTGGTCAGCAAGTTTTGGAACTATGCTCACACTAGCATTGCCACAGCACTCCAAAGACTGAAGGTACTGAGAGGTTCTAAAGCTTTGCTTTTTTCTCTTTTCCATCCAGGCTCTCTTTTGGTGGTCTCCTCTTTCAAAAAAGTGGCCCTTTTAAGGGAAAAAAGGAACCCCAACGCATCCTGTCCAAGAAGTCTAAACCTTAGAAAGAGAGATAAGGTGGGGAAAAAAAAAAAAAGACAGAAATAAAGAAAGAAGAAAAAGTTTCTCAGTTGGGCCAATGGCAGTGTCTTCATTCATCTATGATTGCAAGCAAACATACGAGAGATGGAAAACGTCCTGGAGGATTATAACCCTCACAGGAGGCCTTTTCAGGAACAGACCACTCACAAAGTGTGACAAAAGAGAGTCATGCCATTGCATTTATAGCCTTTCATTTCTAGGATGGAGGCCCAACCCACCCCCATATTAGGAAAAGGAGAAACCATAGCCCTATCAAGAAAGCTTTTCTCCAAAATCAATGGAGATTAAAGCAAAAGTAACTTTGCAAATGAAAAAATAAAAATAAAAAAATTGATGCATCAGGCTCATGCTGCTACTACGTACATGGCTCAGAGCATCTAGAAGTTCTCCATCTGCCTGGCCCTCGTCGTGATCTACATGTCAAAGAATTTTTACCCAAATTCCACCACCAATCCCCCGAGTAAAATCTGATTGATCTGCGGAGGATGTTAGAATAGAACACCTGTTATAAAACATAAAAATTAAAAAAATTTAAAAAAAAAAAAAAGAAAAAGGAATCGATATACCAGTCGTGCAATTATTGCTCACAAGCTGCTGCACTAAAATGGACAAGCCAAAAGATTTAGATTATTTTCTTTTCATATTGATGGGTAGTCGTATGAAAGCAATTTTTCAGAGGGTTGGATGGTGCTCTTTGCCGACCCCAATCTGTTGGGAAAAGCAATGATGATGGCAGTGGTGGTGATGCTCTTTGTCGCAACCCAAGATTCTGGGTTCACTTCGATTGCAACTTTATCAAATGGATGAAAAGTCATTTTCCATGACGATCCGTTACAAGGGTGGTTAGTCTTGATGTGATGATGACTTTGACACATCTAGTGATGTCAAATTATGTGGTTGACATATGAATATAATTGGGTACATACATTAAGCTTAAGATACATCTTGTCATCCAATATAAGATCCAGGCAACGGTAATGGTGGGAACCAGCGTTACGAGGCCATAACAGTCATTACGGGAAAAAAAAAAAAAAAGACCCATAACGATCTGTTACAAGGCCAATACAGTTTCTCCAAAAAAAAAACGAGGGTTGTAACAGCCGTTACAGGGGCCCCATGCCATAACGGCCATTATGGCCCATATCATGACAATAAAGAATACCTTATATAGGATCCATTGTCTCTATGGAAACTACTTAGTGGCTTAACTGCTTAGGTCTTAGTTATTGGAGTTCAAATGAGCTCATTTTCATGGGCCGACACTTTCAGATGTTTTGAAATAGTTTTCGGAAGGGTTTCAACAGTTAAATCTTATATTTTAATTTTTAATTTTGTTTTATAATGCTTGATGGAAAAATAATGGTCATGACCTATTAGTGACCCACCACTTAGCAGCCGCTTGGTCAGAATTATTTTCAGCACTTATCACTGAAATTTGATATTTTCAGTGATTTTCAATAATTCAAATTGTTTGGCAAATCCAACTTAATGAGTGCTTAAATTAATTTTCACTGAAAATATGAGTCTTTTTTAAGGTCCCCTCCCTTCATTTAATGTTGAAGGCTGAACTCTAAAAGTGGTGGTGCATTAAAACTTCTTTTCACTTTTAACTAAGATAACCCTAAAATTATTTCAACATTACAAATCAGCACTCACATTAATTTTCAGAGCTTATTTTTCAGTTTATCAAACAGCACCTTAGTCCAACATGGGATTAAGACAGTGATGGAGGGATATGGTCCATTTGAAGCATGGATAGATATAATGTGTGCACTTTTGATGATTTAGGGCACATACAAAAGTGCGCAGGGTGGTGGACTACCATACTTATGGTGGGAGCACCAAAACCCTAACCTCCTCTATATAAGATCCTATTCTCAAGGATGCCCTAGACTCCAGAAAGTGCGGGCATCCTTACCTTCTTCCTTCACACATTTTTAGGGAGAGAAAGGAGAGAAAAGAGAGAATAAATGCTTCTTCTCCTTGTGTCACTTGGGTAGTCCACTCCAAGGGTTTATCTTAATTCTTAACCCTTAGATCTAGATTCTAGGTCTATTGTGGGAATGGTATCCATATTTACTTAGGCATTCACTCTTTATTGAGAATAAATCATATAGAGACCTCAACTTGAGGAAGAAAAACATTGACAATCTCATCCTCCATGGCTTCGATCTAAGGTGTAAGATTTGAAACATTCCCTTCTCATATTTGTTCTCCAAATATGAGATCTACATATTGGCCGATCCTTAATCAGACTAAGAGATTACTTTTGAATTTTATGCTTCCATTTGTCTTTCCAAAACCCCATCAGACCTGCACTCGAATACCACGTCTTATCCACCGTGCCAAACATGATGTTTCGGTGATTCTCTTTTATTTTCCTAATTTCATACGTCCTAGGTTAGTATGGGCCATCCCAGTAGGACTCAACCGCCCACAAAGCAGGTTAGGGTCTGATCCGAGTTTGAAAACACTGGACTTCACCCAAATGCAACCAGGGAAATGCTTGGTTTTTGGCTTGTTAATCAACAAGATGATCACACCATAAAATGCTAATATGATAGATGTAAAAACTACAGCCTTTTTTTTCAAATAATTTTAGGGTATGAGGTTCAGGGCCAGTTTGGATGAATAATTGAAATAGATAGCAACTTTGAATTGATTGCAATTTGAAATCATGCAATTCAAATACAATGCAGTTTGATTTAGTAGTCACTAATGTGATTTTCATTCTATCCATGTACTGTTCAGTTGGTTTTTTTACGAAGGTGGTCAAATTACCCATTTCTCTCATCCATGTGGAGGAGATAATGACTGGACCAGACTGCTTTTGTGGCCAGTTCATATTCACGGTGGGTCCCATCTAATGAATTAAATATTGAAGAATGCTCAAGTGTACTCACCTCACACATACAAGCAAGGCATATACTTGATTGACCGCACATTTGTAAGTACACTCACCTCGCAATGTACAATATCCGAGCCGTACATCCAGTGAACCCAACTGTCAGGTTCCATGACTTGAAAATTAGACCAATAGGATCATCGGAAGGGCACACATACAAAAATGCATCTGACAAACACGACTATTAGGTTAAGTGTCTAGAAAATCAGGCCAATATCAATATGATCACCATGTGGGGCGCACTTACATGAAACAAATGAACAGTAAAGGGAAGTGAGGGCACACCATAAGAACCAATGAGCAATTGTACCATCATCCAAATAAAAAGAAGTATGTTTGCAAAACATATGAATAGTTAAGAGTAGTTAACCAATGGTAAGGACTATGTAAGGCCCGTATCATAGTCCATACCGTTCCATAGGTTTCTGCGGTCCTCTCGGTCGAATTCCGGCAACCCTCGACCTGTATCCGACATTTGCGCGCGATCCTCAGCCAAGTCCTACATGCCAAAGTCGCCACGAACCGAAACTTGTACCCTAGCGACCGCGCCGTCGCCGTGGTTCCAACGCCGCAACTTGTGCACCGATCCGATACCCAGGCCAGGAGATGTGGGCCCGCATTCATTCCAAAGAAACGCCGCTCGTTGCGAATTCTGAGAAGAATCTCTACAACATGTCTAATCAATCAATCAATCAATCAAGTCAAGTACACTCCATACCTCAAGTACAAGCAACCATCACTCTTTTTCCGTAAGTCAACTCTCTCTCACCCTACCCATCCCTCTTTTACCAAATTTTCAACCCAACCCATACATCTCCATCCCCTTCCTTACAACACCCATCCCATATCATCCCATCACTTCTCTCTCTCCCTCATTTCTCAAACACTCCCAAGCAACAAAATATCACACGTCCAAGCCTCCCTAAGCTCTCCAAAACAACAAGTGTGGCCCACCTTCTCATCTCTCATCTTAACCATTCATCTTTCATCAACCTCCATTAAAATTGACGGCAAAGAGCATAGGAGTCCAAGGAGCTAAGAAGAAGGTCGATAGGTGGGTGATCCACCGTTGATTTTCTATTAGGGGGACCCACTTGTGTTGGGACCCATTTCGATTTATGTATTGTAATCTCGAGGGGCCCATAGTGGCGGGGTCCCTCCCTACACACCGTCTCTCTCTCTCTCTCTCTCTCTCTCTCTCTCTCTCTCTCTCTCTCTCTCTCTCTCTTCCTTTGTATGGTGATGATGATGAAGAGGTGTGTGGCCCATCTGGTGTGTGTGTGTCCCACCATGAAGTATATATTATATCCGTGCCATCCATATTGGCCCACCTTGCTAGGATGTCCAGCGGCAAGCCCACTGGCCTGTCCGTCTGGACAGTTCCAGTTGAAGAGAAAACGCAATATCATCTTGATAAAACGTGGGGCCCACGTGATGTTATGTCATCCAGACCACTGACTGGACGGAGGGAAAACACGAATATCATGTTGATCCAATCATGGTGGCCTACCCACGTGGCACCACCATGATGTATGTGAATACCCTCACCGTCCATATGATAAGGACAGTGGGCCCCTGCTACCATCCAGCCGTCCATCCAGCGTCCAGATGGTCTGGACGCTGGCACTCACACGTGTAAATATATATGTATGTACATATATGTATTATATAATATAATAAATTAAATAATAATAATAAATAAATAAATAAATACTATGGTGGGCCACTCCCACGTGGGACCCATCTTTAGCATAGGTCATCTGCACTGTCCAGATGGGCAGCTACTCACCTATTGTATATATAATATGATATATTTGCATATATAATGAATATACATATATAATATATTATATTATATTTAACAATATAATATATGATATTATATTATATAATATAATATATAACAGGTGAGCCACGTTCGTGGGACCCACCTGACGAACTGATGGGATGGTTTTCTGGTGGGACCCACCCCGTATGAGTTCATCAACGTCATCCATCTGATTGGGCCTCCCTGATGCATGCGCAGCATCCAGACCGTCCATCCAGCAGCTGATTAGCTGTTGGATTGATGGCAGCAAGTTCTGTGGGCCCCGCTGATGTACGTGATGCATCTAAACCGTCCACCTTTTTTGGCAAGTCTGTCTCACGGCTTGGGACTAAAATAAGACAGATCTAGTTATCAAGTGGACCACACTACAGAAACAGTGGTGTTGAATGTCTACCAATGAAACCCAATTTTTGGGTTGCAGAAGTTTTAGACCAATATAATAATTGTTTTCCTCATTGTTCAAGTCTTTGTGACCTTATGAACAGTGGATGGGAAATAAAATGGTGGCCCCTCTAAATTTTAACATTGGGAACCATTATCACCATTGATACTTGTGGTATGGCCCTGATGATCTCTGGATATGATTCAATCTTTTTAAATAATACTCTAAAATGATTTCTATCAATAGATGAATGGTGTAGTGGTACGGCCCAATTGACTCGACCCATTTGATCGGCCCAATTGATTCGGCTCATTAGTACCAGCCCATTCGACTCAACCTATTCGACTCGGCCTATTCGACTCGACCCATTCGACTCGGCCATTTGATTCTGCCCATTTGATGTAGCCCATCTGATGCATGATTGACCCATTGGAGTGGCCCACTTGAGGTATATGAGGCCCAATGAGACGTATGTGAGGCCTTTGTGTGAGTCGACTGTGATATATATGAGGTGCATTACAAGGTGAGATTCCACCACGATGTATGTAATGATGTTTTGGCAGCCATGTCTTGGGAGCAATGATGGTTTGACGTCCACATTGTAAGAACAATGATGGTTAAATGTCCGCATTGTTACTCTCTCTAGAGCCCATTGATAGGCCCATACTTATAGCGTGTAAGCCGTCTAGGCCCCTCTTCGTTATGAACAGGATCCATCACCACATAACATGTTTAGTATAGTTCCATGATTCATGCTCATATGCATCATATGTATGCTTGATATGAGGAGTGACTGATCATAGCATATGCCTTCGAGCAGATTGTTTATGGGCCCCCTTAACAGGCGAAGTTGCCCTTCATGAGCGCACGGTACGCGCAGGATTATTGCATAACTGGTAGCGTGATTCATGCACTTCGCATTTGTATGACATGATTTCTATACGCCCTAGCGACATCAGGGCTATGACCTCCACAGACACATCGTGGATGGCAGGATCGGACACCGGAAATATTGTTCCTAAGCATCGGGGCGCCATAGATGTCCCTGGGGTGAAAATCCCTAAACCCGATGGTACCAGAGGATGATTCCAACGTCGAGACCGAGTGGATAAATGAGAGCACGAGGGCCGAATACCAGGAGGCCGCGTCTCCCACTGTGTCGTGGTCGGTTGGAAAGAGGTTATGCTTATGGTTATGCTCATTACGAATCAAAATCATGTTAGAAATCCTCCTTATAGAATCCCAGGATCGGAACCTGGTGTATAGGTGTCAGGAGCCGAGAATGGGGTACTACGGAGGCTGTCGGCGCCGGATTCGGCGATCAGAAATTTTGTGAGCCCGATTTTCGAGTTTGGGGCATGACAGAAGTTGGTATCAGAGCATAACTTGGGAACAACCCAAAACAACATCACATATCTAGTATGAATTTAGATCAATTAGGTTCCGAGTGCATAACCTTCCGATTTAGTCCCCTAACGTGCCTTGAGAGTTCAGACAGCTCGATCCTCCGCATTTCCAGGGCGAGCCAGATCCGACTGCAGCCGAGAGATGGCACTCCGATATGGAGAAGATTTTTTATACTATGCCATATACGACCCAGCAGCGAGTCCGGTTGGCCATATTTCTTCTCCAGGGAGAGGCCGAGCACTGGTGGACCTCCATTACTCGTGTTGCAGGGCCAGATTTCGTATAGACATGGGAGGATTTTGTGGGCCGATTCGACCAACAGTACTTCCCCGACCACATTCGTCGGCAGAGAGCGTTAGAGTTTGAGACTCTGGTGCAGGGGGACATGTCCGTGACGCAGCATGCGGCCCATTTTATGGCGCTATCAAGGTTCGCGCCATATTTGGTTAGTGATGAGGGGCGGAAGGCCCGCCGTTTCAAGAACGGCTTACGTTACGGTCTTCGAGGCCGTGTTATTGGGCATGAGCTCCCGACTTTTCAGGCGGTAGTGCGGAAGGCTCAGATTTATGAGACTGAGTGGGCCGGCGGGCAAAGCGATCGAGATCAGAGGAAAGGTCAGAAGAGGCAGGCCCCCTCCAGTAACTCCCAGCAGCATCGATGGCCACAGAGGTACAGGAGCCACCTCAGCAGCAGCAGTAGAGAGCACCACAGCAGCCCCCACAGCAGCAGTTGAGAGCACTACAGCAGCCTCCACAGCAGCAGCGGTAGCAGATCCCACCACCGAGGCCCCCTCAACAGCAACATCAGCACCAGCCTCCAAGACCGCAACAGTAGATGCAGCAGTTTCGAGTGCCTCAGCGACATCAGCAGCAACAGCATCCTCCAAGGGGACAAGCACCTCCCCAGCCAGCTCAAGCTACATTCTATGCGGCTCAACAGGACCCGCAGTCATCTGGGTGAGTCGTTAAGGGTATACTTCCAGTCTCTGCATGTATTGCTCAAGTACTATTTGATTCCAGTGCTTCGCACTCATTTATGTCTGAGATTTTTTACCGATCAACTGGATTACCGATAGAATCTGCTAGTGAGGGATTGACCGTATCAATGCTCTTGGGTAAGACCACAGTATTGGGCCATTTTTGTTCATCTTGCCCCGTGTTAGTGGAAGAGATTTTCTTGCCCGCCGAGTTGTATGTGCTGCCGATGTCAGATTTTGACGTTATCTTGGGCATGGATTGGCTTGCCGAGTACCACGCCATCTTGGACTGTTCCGCGAGGACAATTACATTCTGCATACCAAGCTTGCTGCAGTTTCAGTTCGTTGCCGAGCCCAGAGGAGAGCCATTGTCTTGCTTGATGTTCTGTGCCAATGAGGAGCTTGTTGCCGCTTGTATTGATCAGTTGTTTGTGATTTCCCCGACATGTTCCAAGAGATTCCGGGATTGCCACCGCGTCGGCATATTGAGTTCCAGATTGATCTCGTGCCCGGTACCGCGCCTATTTCGAAAGCCCCTTATCACATGGCACCGATGGAGTTGAGGGAACTGCAGCATCAGTTGGAAGAATTGCGTGAGTTGGGATTCATTCATTCGAGTAGTTCTCGGTAGGGAGCGCTGGTACTCTTCGTCAGGAAGAAGGATGGCTCATTGAGGCTCTGCGTGGATTACTGCAAGCTCAACCAGGTCACAATCAAGAACAAGTACCCGCTCCCGAGGATAGATGATTTGTTTGATCAGTTGCAGGGTGCACGGTTCTTTTCGAAGATTGACCTGCGTTCCGATTATCATCAGATTCGGGTCCGAGAGGACATCCCGAAGACAGCTTTCAGGATGCGTTATGGTCATTTTGTGTTTCAGGTTATGTCCTTCGGACTGACCAATGCGCCCACAATATTCATGCAGTTGATGAACGAGGTCTTCCGTCCGTATCTTGATCAGTTTGTTATGGTATTCATCGACGACATCCTGATACATTCGAGGACCCGTGAGGAGCATATGCAGCATCTAGAGATCGTATTGCACACCCTCCGCCGTGCCCATCAGCTGTATGCGAAGCTGGAGAAGTGCAAGTTTTGGCAGAAGGAAGTGAAGTTCCTCGATCACGTGGTGACAAGGAAGGGTGTCGCAGTGGACCCCTCGAAGGTTGAGGCAGTGCGTCAATGGGGCCAGTCCACGACTGCGTCCGAGATCCGTAGTTTTCTTGGTTTAGCGGGCTATTATCGGCGTTTCATTGAGGGCTTCTCCCGCATTGCAGCCTCGTTAACCAGGTTGACTCGGAAGGGCACAGAGTTTGTTTGAACTGACGCATGTGAGCAGGCATTCGTGGAGCTTAAGGACCGTCTGACGCCCGCTCCTGTCCTCACTCTTCCCTCTGGGAGTGATGGATTTGTTGTATTTATCAATGTCTCACATATTGGTTTAGGTGTTGTCCTGATGCAGCACGGCAGGCTTGTGGCTGTTGCGTCTCACCAACTCAAAGTCCATGAGCTGAACTACCCCACGCATGATTTGGAGCTGGCAGCAGTCGTCTTCGCATTAAAGGTGTGGAGACACTATCTCTATGGAGTCAGGTTCAAGCTCTTCTCTGACCACAAGAGCTTGAAGTATTTATTCTCTCGGTCCGAGCTGAACATGAGGCAGAGACTCTGGATGGAGCTCCTGAAGGACTATGATTTTGACCTCCAGTACCACCCAGGCAAGGCAAACGTGGTGGCGAATGCCCTCAGCCATCGGCCACGAGCCCTGGTGGCACACATGATGATTCAGGAGTAGAGGATGCTCGAGGATATAGCAGAGTATGACTTCGAGTTTGGTCTGCAGTCTTCTATCGTTCAGATATCGAGCCTGTCGATTCAACCCTTTTGTCGCAAGGGTGATCGAGGCTCAGCAAACGAACGAGTCGTTACAGGATTACCGAGCAGAGGTAGCATCTGAGAGTCAGTCAGATTGGCAGATTGGTTCTGATGGTGGACTTTGCTTCAGAGGCCGATTATGTCCCGGATATTCCCGAGTTGCGCAAAGATCTTATGACCAAGGCACATCGATCGCTGTTTTCTATCCACCCTAACTCGACGAAGATGTATCGTAATATGAGGAGACAGTATTTTTGGACAGAGATGAAGCGCAAGATCACCAGTTTTGTGGCCGAGTGTGACACATGCCAGCGTGTCAAGGTTGATCATCAGAGACCCCCTGGTCCATTACAGCCGTTGAGCATCCCGATGTAGAAGTGGGAGCATATATCGACAGATTTCATTATGAGCTTGCCGAGGACTCAGCGCGGTCATGACGCCATCTGGGTTGTCGTGGACCGTCTGACGAAGTCGACATATTTTCTTGCGATTCGTGAGACTTGACATTCAGACCGGCTAGCCAGGCTGTTTGTTGATGAGATCGTGAAACTGCACGGTGTTCCTGTCTCGATCCTTTCAAACCAAGATCCGAAGTTCACATCTCAGTTTTAGGGGAGCTTTCAGAGAGCGATTGGCACTGATTTACGGCTCAGCACCACGTATCATCCGCAAACCGATGGCCAGACCGAGAGGGTTAACCAGATCCTTGAAGATATGCTTCAGGCCTGCGCGATTGATTTTGGGGGTAACTTGGATGAGCAGCTGCAATTGGCTGAGTTCGCGTACAACAACAGCTATCAGGCGACCATTGGCATGGCTCCTTTTGAGGCATTATATGGCAAACCGTGCAGATCTCCGAGTTGTTAGACCGAAGTTGGAGAGCGGCCTCTCCTAGGTCCCGAGCTTGTGCAGCAGACGTCAGAAGCTGTCGATATCATCAGGCAAAGGATGCGCACAGCTCAGAGCCGGCAGAAAAGTTTTGCTGGTCGCCAGCGTCGTCCCTTTGACTTTGTTGTAGGGGACCATGTGTATCTCAAGGTCTCGCCCATGAAGAGCGTAGTTCGATTTGGAGCGAAGGGCAAGCTTACCCCGAGATTCATTGGACCTTTCGAGATCACTGAGCGCATTGGCATCGTGGCCTATCGGCATGCCTTACCATCTCAGTTGTCTGGCGTCCACAACGTTTTCCACGTCTCTATATTGAGGAAGTGTGGGTCAAACGTAGTTCCTGTTATTGATTGGCAGTCATTGGAGGTTCGTGAGAATGCTTCTTACATTGAGCAGCCAGTCCATATTCTTGACCGGAAGGAGCAGGTCCTCCGAACCAAGGTCATTCTCTTGGTGAAGGTTCAGTGGGGTCACCATTCAGTTGATGAGGCGTCTTAGGAGCGCGAGGCCGAGATTCGAGAGCGTTATCCCCATCTCTTTATTGATTGATTATATGTTGTATCTTGGATACTGTCTTCGATTTTATATGATGATGCAATGTTTCTCCTGATGAGTTATGTCTGGTTGCGATGATTGTGTAAATTTCGAGGACAATTTTTATTTGGAGGGGAGAGCTGTAAGGCCCGTATCATAGTCCGTACCATTCCATAGGTTTCCGCGGTCCTCCCGGTCGAATTCCGACAACCCTCGACCTGTATCTGACGTTTGCACGCGATCCTAAACCGGGTCCTACATGCCCAAGTCGCCTCGAACCGAAACTTGTACCCTAGCGACCGCGCCGTCGCCGCGGTTTCAACGCCGTGACCCGATACCCAGACCAGGAGATGTGGGCCTGCGTTCATTCCGAAGAAACGTCGCGCGTTACGAATTCCGAGAAGAATATCTACAACATGTCTCATCAATCAATCAATCAATCAAGTCAAGTACACTCCATACCTCAAGTACAAGCAACCATCACTCTTTTTCCCTAAGTCAACTCTCTCTCTCCCTACCCATCCCTCTTTTACCAAATTTTCAACCCAACCCATACATCTCCATCTCCTTCCTTACAACACCCATCCCATATCATCCCATCACTTCTCTCTCCCTCATTTCTCAAACACTCTCCCAAGCAACAAAATATCACACGTCCAAGCCTCCCTAAGCTCTCCAAAACAACAAGTGTGGCCCACCTTCCTACCTTCTCATCTCCCATCTCAACCATTCATCTTTCATCAACCTTCATTAAAATTGAAGGCAAGGAGCATAGGAGTCCAAGGAGCTAAGAAGAAGGTCGATAGGTGGGTGATCCACCGTTGATTTTCTATTAGGGGGACCCACTTGTGTTGGGACCCATTTCAATTTATGTATTGTAATCTTGAGGGGCCCATAGTGGCGGGGTCCCTCCCTACACACCGTCTCTCTCTCTCTCTCTCTCTCTCTCTCTCTCTCTCTCTCTCTCTCTCTCTCTTCCTTTGTATGGTGATGATGATGAAGAGGTGTGTGGCCCATCTGGTGTGTGTGTGTCCCACCATGAAGTATATATTATATCTGTGCCATCCATATTGGCCCACCTTGTTGGGCTGTCCAGCGGCAGGCCCACTGGCCTGTCCGTCTGGACAGGCCCAGTTGAAGAGAAAACTCAAATATCATCTTGATAAAACGTGGGGCCCACGTGATGTTATGTCATCCAGACCACTGACTGGACGGAGGGAAGACACAAATATCATGTTGATTCAATCATGGTGGCCTACCCACGTGGCACCACCATGATGTATGCGAATACCCTCACCGTCTATATGATAAGGACGGTGGGCCCCTGCTACCATCCAGTCATCCATCCAGCGTCCAGATGGTCTGGACGCTGGCACTCACACGTGTACATATATATGTACGTACATATATGTATTATATAATATAATATATTAAATAATAATAATAATAATAATCATAAATAAATAAATACTATGGTGGGCCACTCCCACGTGGGACCCACCTTTAGCATAGGTCATCTGCACCATCCAGATGGATCTGGATGGTGGGCAACTACTCACCTATTGTATATATAATATAATATATTTGCATATATAATGAATATACATATATAACAGGTGGGCCACATTCATGGGACTCACCTAACGAACTGATGGGATGGTTTTCTGGTGGGACCCACCCCATATGAGTTCATCAACGACGTCCATCTGATTGGGCCTCCCTGATGCATGCGCAGCATCCAGACCGTCCATCCACCAGCTGATTAGCTGCTGGATTGATGGCAGCAAGTTCTATGGGCCCCGCTGACGTACGTGATGCATCTAAACCGCCCACCCTTTTGGCATGTCTGTCTCATGGCTTCGGACTAAAATAAGACAGATCTAGTTATCAGGTGGACCACACTGTAGAAACATTGGTGTTGAATGTCTACCATTGAAACCCCATTTTTTGGGTTACAAAAGTTTTAGACCAATATGATAATTGTTTTCCTCATTGTTCAGGTCTTTGTGACCTTATGAACAGTGGATGGGAAATAAAATGGTGGCCCCTCTAAATTTTAACACTGGGAACCATTATCACCACTGATACTTGTGGTATGGCCCAGATGATCTCTGGATATGATTCAATCTTTTTGAATAATACTCTAAAATGATTTCTATCAATAGATGAATGGTGTAGTGGTACGGCCCAATTGACTCGACCCATTTGATCGGCCCAATTGATTCGGCCCATTGGTACCGGTCCATTCGACTCGGCCTATTCGACTCGCCCTATTGGACTCGGCCTATTCGACTCGGCCCATTCGACTCGGCCATTTGATTCGGCCCATTTGATGTAGCCCATCTGATGCATAATTGACCCATTGGAGCGGCCCACTTGAGGTATATGAGGCCCAATGAGACGTATGTGAGGCCTTTGTGTGAGTCGACTGTGATGTATATGAGGTGCATTGCGAGGTGAGATTCCACCACGATGTATGTAATGATGTTTTGGCAGCCATGTCTTGGGAGCAATGATGGTTTGACATCCACATTGTAAGAACAATGATGGTTAAATGTCCGCATTGTAACTCTCCCTAGGGCCCATTGATAGGCCCATACTTATAGCGTGTAAGCCATCTAGGCCCCTCTTCGTTATGAACAGGATCCATCACCACATAACATGTTTAGTATAGTTCCATGATTCATGCTCATACGCATCATATGTATGCTTGATATGAGGAGTGACTGATCATAGCATATGCCTTCAGGCAGATTGTTTATGGACCCCCCCTGATAGGCGGAATTGCCCTTCATGAGCACGCGGTACACGCAGGATTGTTGCATAACTAGTAGCGTGATTCATGCACTTCGCATTTGTATGACATGATTTCTATACGCCCTAGCGACATCAGGGCTATGACCTCCATAGGCACATCGTGGATGGCAGGATCGGACACCGAAAATATTGTTACTAAGCATCAGGGCGCCATAGATATCCCTGGGGTGAAAATCCCTGAACCCGATGGTACCAGATGATGACTCCAACGTCGAGACCGAGTGGATACATGAGCGCACGAGGGTCGAATACCAGGAGGCCGCGTCTCCCACTGTGTCATGGTCGGTTGGAAAGGGGTGTGGCCTTACTCGCCCAAGGGTAGGGGGCATTGCTAGGCTGAGTTTGACCAGCTCGTAAATGTGTCCGTTATTAACGTGCCGGATAGATATTGGCAGACTATTGGCCAGGCAGATAGTGAGGTTTTTTACGCTCACTTGGACTGCACATCTGGGAAAGAGGCAGTACTATTTGGAGTGTACTAAACCCCCATGATTATCCAGAATGAGAACCATACTGATATTTGATGCTCTAGTGAGGAGCTGCATTGATATGTGGATGAAGATTGGCATGCTTGACTTGCATTTCGCATCGCATGGCCTGGATATGGCCGATAGCATTCATGTTTTGCACTGCATAGCCTTGGTACGGCTAATTGCATTTACGTACTCATCAGCATGATTCCGTATTATTCTGACATTGCATTCTGAGCACACTCATATTGCGCACACACTTACACCGCCTTCTAAGCTTTCTATAAGCTTATGCACGATTGATGCGTGCAGGTGACGCCAGGATGCAGCCGTAGCTTCACCGCAGTAGGAGTTTGCAGTCGAGCTCCAGGAGTTTCCGTTATTATCACTATCTTGTATTTCCCTTCATACGCATTGTACTCAAAGTTTTTGATGGTGTTCTTGTGGTTATTGTTCGTGGGTTATGCTTATGGTTATGCTCATTACGAATCAAAATCATGTTAGAAATCCTCCTTATAGAATCCCATGATCGAAACCTGGTGTATACGTGCCGGGAGCCGAGAATAGGGTACTACGGAGGCTGTCGGCACCGGATTCGGCGATCAGGAATTTTTTTAGCCCTGTTTCCGAGTTTGGGGCGTGACAGACTACACACTGATGGGAATCTCAGCTTATCCAAACATCTGACACCTTAATGAGAGGGAGGCAGGAAGAGAAGAAAGAGAAGGGGACTTTTTTTTAAGCTCTAGCAAGACATCTTTAAATTCCTGGCATTTAATCAGTTCTTTTTCTTTTCTTTTTTAAGGTAGTGGAAGAAACAATACCCATTCGACCTAATAAAAAAATTTAAATGCTTTTAGATTGCAATATATTCAATTCTATCTATTTTTGGAAGGGAATATATTCTACTTGATCTTCCAAATCACAATCTAAAAGTCAATAAATTTAAACAAATCGCCATCTTGGTACCTTTCCAAACAGGCCATATTAACAAACCTCCACAATGAAAAAATAATAATAACAATAATAATAAGAACTAGAAAAAACTTATGATACAGAATAGAGACGAAGAAAAACAAACAATCATGAACAACGCAACATAAAGGATGTCGTAGTTGTACATGAGAATCCATGATAGTTCCCAATAATAAAGACCAGTGATGGCAGATCTATGTGCAATCAAGGAGTACCTTCTGTTCAAGCTTCATCTTCCCACATCCAATAATATCCTACAATGTCTCCTTCAGTTGTTTTTCCTCTTCCAACGGAAGTGGCAGGCCAAAATAACCAATTAAATGAGTGCTTGAAAATCAAGTACATGACTATCTTTTCTTTTCCTTTTTTTCTTCTTTTGGATCAGCAACAGAAGAATTTTATTTTTATTTAAAATATAATAAAATATCTCCAACAAGACAAGAGACCAGTTCCATCCAGGCAATGGATACGACCATTGTAACAATAATGAAAAGATATACTGAAAACCACCAGAGAAAGCCATAGTTTGATGATAAATACCACAAATGAAGTGTGGAACGAGAAAAATTACAAGAACTAGAGTTGTTTACATGGATGATGGAGCGGAAGTCCTCAAGGGGCAAAAAAAAAAAAACAAACAAATTTTACTTAAAAATAAAAAATAAAAAAATAAAAATAAAATAAAAAGCTCACCCAACTATTACACAAAACCTAGTATAGATTTTGAAGAGGTTAACTTGCACTTCTATGATCGAGATAGAAATCAGGAGAATTGTACAAAATCAAGGGATTGTTCAAATTTGATAAGTGAAAACTGGTTGTGGTTGTGTGTTTTCGAACGAACCACACTCCTTCGTATATGTCAAGGGGGGAGGGGTTTCAGAGTCCCTCAATTTAAATGAAGGCATCCCACAAGGCAGTATAGCAGCATTTGCCCTCATACTCTCTCCCTTCACAATAAAGTTGATTGTGCATCACACAAAAATGAATAGTTTTCATTAATTACTAGGTTTCATAACTATCAAATTATGACAAGGCTATATGATGCATGTACGTGCAACATGAATGTATGCGGTAGTTCGCAAATAAACTTGTAAGGATTTTTCCCACCGTCATCATCATCTAACAGTTAATACCAATTACTTGGGGTCAACTGAATAAATCTTGTTCCACCTTTCCACTCTATCAAGTGCCATAACTTCAGTACCATAGGTCATCAAGTTTTTTATTACCATTTCCATCCATGTCCTTTTGGGCCTTCCCCATAACCTTTTGAGTTAGTGCATGGTTACAAGCCCAGGAAGCCTATAGATCTCATTCCCATGTCAGTCTCCCACGGACCTTCAAAGTCCATAGACGCATATTCATGATTTGTATGCTAAAATCAAGAAGCAGATTAATGTGAGCAATAAAAAATACAAAATTTTTGTTGACTCTCATTGTAGGTATAAAGAATTTCAAGTGGGAAAATATGTGATGATTCAGATAGGGCCAGAACGGTTTCCACAATGGGCCATGAAGAAATTACAAGCTCGTAGTGTAGGACCTTATGGCCCGAAATTGCTGCTAGCAATGAAGAAGTTCAAGGAGTTGAAGTCGTGCCACTTGCAGTTGTCAGATGCTCCTTATCCTAGGCTAAAGAGAGTGATGATTGATGCCAGCTTTCAATTTTCCATACTTACGTTAAGTAAAAGTGCTAAAAATTGCAAGGTGATATTTGATAGTGGCAGTTGCACCAATGTGGTCTCCGCTAGTACTATATCTTGTTTGAGTTTGAAACTTGTCTTGTACCCTCAGCCCTACTGAGTTTCTTGGGTTGATGCATCCTCGATACCGGTTTCTCAGTGGTGTCTTATTCCCATTTAGTTTGCTTCATACAAAGACACGCTGTGATGCAACGTTTTGCCTGTGGACGTAGGTCACATCATTTTGGGCAGACCTTGATTGTATGACCTTGTTGTGACACAATTCGGCTATTCAAATATGTGTTCATTTATGTATGAAGGAAAGACAATAAAGTTAAATCTTCTTCCGCACAAAAGCACCCTAAAGAAGAGGAAGGGAAGGACGTCAAGAAGGGTGATCCAAAAGATGTGAGGAAATCCTAACCTAAATCTCTCCACATAATAAATGCCAAAGAGTTTGAAAGGGATACTATGCTGATTTAGTGGTGTATGCCCTAGTGGCAAGAAAGGTCACACCCAAGGTTAGCATAGAGTTGCCACCTGAAGTGAATTTGGTGTTGGAGGAGTTTAGCAATGTTTTCCCTGAGGACCTATCGGATGAGCTTCCACCCATGCAGGACAGTTAGCATGCCATGGATTTTGTCCCCGGGTCGACTCTACCAAACCTTCCTCACCACCAAATGAATCCTGCAGAGCATGCAGAATTGAAAAGACAAGTCTATGAGCATCTTAAAAAAAGGTTCATTCAGGAGAGTTTGAGTCCATGTGTTGTGCCAATCCTCCTCACGTCTAAGAAAGATGGCATTTGGCGGTCATCCGCATCCTCATCAAACTCGCAAATCACGAGGGCCTTATTTTGCTCTTCTATGAGGGATTGGTGTACGAAATGACCATATCAATGGCAATTATAACACCGAGTTTGCTCACCTGCTCTCGAGCTGGTACTAGCTAGACCTTTGCCCTTCATGTCCTTATTATTGGATTAAGCACCAATATGGGCTTTGGATTGACTCTTAAAATTAGGCTTCTCCCTGGGGAGTGGCCTTCACATTGGATTCATGAGAGTCGAATCGCCTCACAAATTGCGATTTTAGATATCGCTCAAGTTCTTGCACCACTTGGTAGGCATGCTCTAGGGTGGTAATGTCGTAAGGAATGAGTTCACGTTGAAGCTCGAGTCTGAAGCCCATCCCGAAACAGGAAATTGTCATTAATGGGTCATTCTCACGAATTGCAGTTTCAGATACCGCTCAAGTTCTTAGACCACTTGGTAGGCATGTTTTAGGGTGCAAACGTCATGAGGAATGAGCTCAAGCTGAAGCTCGGATCGAAGGCCCATCCTAAACGGGAAAGGGTCATTAACGGGTACTCCTCAATGTTATAGCACATTATATTTTCTTCAAACCCAGCGATGTAATCAACCACGGGTATTGATCCCTAATGAAAGGATTACCACTTATCCAAAAGCTTCCGACAGTAAGAGATAGGAATGTACTTTTCCTTTAAGATCTCTTTCATCTCATAATGCAGGGGCATTTTCACACCGGGCTCAAGTGGGGTAGCTTGTAGGATGCGGGGAGATACTCGGGGTGGGTGGCCCATGTGAAGCAGAACCCATGTGAAGTGGGGCCCACAAGGGGGTTCGGCCGAGGTCCTAACCCATGCGATGTGGGGCCTGGGCTATGAGATAAAGGGATTGATTCGCCACTCTTTATCAGTTCGAGCTTTTAGAGCAAGTGATTAATTATCCTGCATCAAAGTGGTATCAAAGTAAGAGGTCTCGTATTCGCGACTCCTCACAGGAGGTGATTAAGGGCCTGTTTGGATTCGCGTATTGGTAGGCATCATATGGTATTAAGGGTCCTGATTTGACTTCTACGCTGTTTGGATTGGAATTGAAATGCTAAGAATACAACGCACACGAATACATACAAAAGCCAAAAATTTCAAATGGCGGTAGAGCGTTGTCATACGGCTCTGTTGCCAGGTGTACTCTCTCTTCAATGCACTTGCATTGTATATCGTGCGAAAAAATTCCAAGAAACGCAGAAGCTTTATCTCCAAAGGGAGAACGGCGAGTAGTCTACACCAGCAGCTCCTACGCTCATCACTGCCATTGTGCATGCCGCCATCCAGTGACTGTTTCTTCCCTTCTAAAGGTACTCTTCCAGTAACAGCGACCAGGATAACCTCCTTGAGGACATTGCGGGTTGCAAATCGGTCATTCGCACCACCTACCTCCGAGGCGGAAGGGCAATCATACAAGTATGATCATCTCTCTTCCAGTTGGATCTCCGATCAGTTTGGAAGTGTAACCATGAGCCGATTCATGGTTCAATGTTGCATCGCCCTCTTCGTTTGCAAAAGCCCCTTTTCTACTGATGGCGTGTATACAGATAGGCGTATACACCCCTATCTGTCAACCCCATATTCCCTATCCAGCTATGCCTATACCGCTGATGGGGAGAAATTGAGGAAAATATCAACTCGTCGAATCCAACTGGGGATTTTGCAAAATCCGTCTTGGAGGGGTGGAGTATTGGAAAGGACGGGTGCATGCGACCCAGAATCAGGTAGTCGATTCTGTCTGTGGCTTGCAGAAATTTTGAAAATTGGAATGCTTCTGTTTATAAATACCCACAGTCGTATAATCTCTGCAAAACATTCTGTATTTGGAAATATTTCTGTTCTCCTAAGGCTCTCCATCTACCGGCTTGATCTCTCTTTGAGGTATTACACTTCTAAAACCCCTTTTCGGTTAAAATGCACTCTTTCGTATATGTTTACCATTTTCAGCAATAAAGTCCTCGTAAACTGTTATGCGAGACCAATGTAGGATTTCCCCTGATAACATTGTTATATGCCTAGTTACAATTACAGCTGCAAGGTTATATGCGGCTGTACTGAGATTTTCAATAGGTCCTATGTGAATATGTTTTCCTTATTCACTATTGTCTACATTTCTATATCAAGGCATGCGTGCTATTAAAGCACGCATTTTTATTTGCCATCTCCTCAATCAAATATTTTAATCGTCAAAGCAAACCCTAACCCCTAAAATTAATCATGCGCCGATGCAGACATTAGAAGTCTTGCAGCTCTCAGTGCAATATTTCCAAGTCTCTACAATCTCCAATTCAGAGAACAAGTATGTGAATACTGATTTCGATATTCCCATGTTTATCAGAATGTATAATGTTCATTGACGGGTACTTAAATCAAAATAATTATGTGTATATCAAAAACTTTAGAAGATATATGTAGACAGTAAATCAGGTGCTTCAAGTAATCGATGATGATCAGCTGGTTGGATAAACAACTGCAAATACATATTCATGATTGCATAAATAACTGTAAACAGATATTCCGATTTGCTTAAATAACTGAAAACACATATTCATGTATGGTTACATAACTGTAAACAGATAGTGAATCCAAAGCTTAAATATTTATAAACAAATATTCATGCATCAAAAAAATTATAAAAGTGTGAACTTGGAAGTTCATGATTGGATGTGTAAGTGTAAACAAATTCATTTATGTTTACATAACTATAAACAGATATTCATGATTCAAAATGTCTACTGTATGTTTGATTAATGTTTCATTCAACTATATTGAAAGATGCATGCTTCGTTCAACTGTAAGAAGAGATTCATGCTTCATTCAACTGTAAAAAGAGATTTATGCTTCATTCAATTGAAAAAAAAAAAAAAACTGTAAATAGATAATGATTTGATTTGCATAAAAACAGATGCATCACATACTTTTCAGCTTCTCTGTTGTGACTGTTAAATATCAATTGCATATTTTTCTATAATTTTTATGGTTCATTGTAATTTCCATTCAGATAAATTTCATCTACAATAATCTATGGCTTCCGATAGCTGGGAAAATAGTGATGAAAGGTCATCTGCTAGTGAATGGACTGAGAGTGAAGTAGTTGCAGCATTAACAACCATTGCAGTCTTTGCATGTGTAATGGGCGCTGCTGAATATTATCGCCGTTACTGTATTAAGGCAAAGCAGAAGGATTGTCACATTGATAGGGATAGATTTGTCAATGGCATAATAAGAAAAAATGATGTTGATTGTCTTGCGCAGCTGAGAATGTGCAGGGACAATTTCTTCGAATTATGTTCATTGTTGAGAGATCGCAAACTCCTATCCGATACGAGGAGGTGTAGTATGGAAGAGCAGGTTGTAATGTTCTTACATACTGTCGGACACAATGTACGTAATCGTGTGATTGGTCATCGATTTACAAAATCTGGTGAGACTGTAAGCAAACACTTTACTAGGGTGTTGGATGCTATTATCGGTCTATATCCAGAATATGTGAAGTTCCCTGGATTTCACACACCCAAAGAAATATCCGACAATCCTCTATGGAGTGCATACTTTCAGGTAATATTATACAAGTGTTGGATGTCGTAGGTAAGAATTATACGTGGTAAAAGGAACTGATCATGTGGCACACGTTTGATTCTTGGACTACGTCAGGGCCCTAGATGGCACCCATATCCCGGCTTATTTGCCAAAAGAAATGAGTTCAACTTTCAGAAATAGGAAAGGATTTGTCTCAAAATGTTCTCGCTACATGTACTTTCGATATGAAATTTGTGTATGTGCTTGCTGGTTGGGATGATTCCGCATCCGATGCACGTGTCTTACAAAATGCATTAACCCATCGCCTGGACTGTTTTCTGATTCCTCATGGTAATCATATATAGGGGGTGTTTTTTTACATTTTAAGAGTTTATTTATGAAACATAACTGAAACATATATTACAATATGTAGGAAAATATTATGTCGTTGATGTTGGATATGCACATTCGGCCGGGTTTATGGCCCTCTATCGAGGTGTGCGATATCGTTTGAATAAGTTCCGAACTGGAAGAAAGCCTGCTAATCAAAAAGAACTTTTCAATTATCGTCACGCCCAGTTGCGAAATGTCATAGAGCGGTCTTTTAGGCTTTTAAAGGGCCGCTTTCCTATCCTACGTACTCCTCAGTTCAAGTTTAAAACTCAAGTTAAAATTGTCATAGCTTGTTATGTCCTTCATAATTTCCTTCATGTTAATGGTGATGACGGACTGGCTAAGATAGTAGAGGACAGCGGAGATAGTACAGAGGATGTTTCACCATCCCCTGTAGAGATAATTAGCATGAAGGAAGGACGAGCTTTATCTCGGGTGACGGATCACGGTCGGGAAGAGTGGGCGAGGAAAAGAGACGAGATAGCTGAGAGAATGTGGAATGACAGTCTTCCACGCACCAGATAACGTATTTAGTTTTCACTGATTCTGTACTGATCTGTTATGTTTATAGCAGGAATATTTTAACTCATTTTTACCTTTCGTGTGGATTTTATAGTTAGATAGACAGTAAACTTTTTATATTCCCTTATGAATCATTAATTTCATACATCTTCCGAATGCTCCTGTCATATTGCTATTAATTTGTTATGTTTGTAAGTCAAAATGAATTTCCCGAGGAGCACCACGAAGGATCCGAGGAATAAAAACGTCAAGTCATCCCCTTCAAATAGGGGTGGTCATCCAGCCATAAGTCCATGATCACCAACACAACCTCTTTCAACTCCAAAAAAAATTGACACGTCCTCAAGGAAAGGGCCCTCACCAAAGGGTATATCTACCCCGAGGCGTAGAATAGCCTCTACTAGTAAAATAAGTAGAGTACAATGGGCTGACATTATGGACAATTCGTTGGTAGATGCCTTGGTTGAACAAGTCAATCTCGGCCTTAAGAGTGATATCAGGTTTAAACCCAAGGCCTACAAGGCAACCATCAAAGAAATGCATGATAGTTGTGGCATTTTACTTGAAAATCGTCACATATCTAATCGCCTGCAGACCTTGAAGAGGTTGTATTGGGCTATAAAGGACCTACTCAATGCATCTGGTTTTGGGTGGGATGAAGACAGAAAGATGGTTGTCGCTACCGATGATGTCTGGGATGGATATATCGCGGTAGGATTTATGAATTTTTTTTCTTTCCATTCCACAAAGTTCTAGATTTCAATATATGATGTTTAATATATTGTCTTTGTTTGTACAATCACACCCCTATGCTGAACGAGCGCGTGGAACGCACATTGACAGATGGGATGACTTGGCATTTATATTCGGCAATGAATGTGCACATGGTTCATTTGCAAGCACGGCTTACTCTTCACCTATTTCAGGAAAGCGGCGCAGTCGTAACAAATTGAATTCTGATGACGACTCTGACGAGCAGGCTTCTGATACTGTACGACTCTCATCCGATGATGAGGATGATTAAAGGCCTACTCCCTGCACTCACGATGTCGATCGATCCACAAAAAGAGCAACGGGATATGACAAAAGCCCAATGAAGACAACGTCAGGATCTCGTCACAGTCGTGCAGATGCAAGTGACAATAGCCGTCATAGGAAAGGTAAGCCGAGCGAACAAATAGGGGACAGGATGGGGGGAGTGGCAGAAGCTGTAAAGGCCCTGACCATAACTATGGCACAGGGCAAGAGCATGACGCGTGTGCAGCGGGTCCTGGGGATACTTGAGGACGTGGATGGTCTTAGCAGTGAGGACCAAATTCGGGCTGGAAGAGTGTTGCAGTCCGATTTAGTAAGTGTTGGGTATTTTATGAAGATGGGACACGAAATAAGAAAGGAATGGATAGAAAATGTTATCCTTCCTCAGAGTGGCCAGGAGTGAATTTGGGTCACTTATCATATATTTCTTGACAATGGTGTTTTGGACATTACTTTCTTTTTGCTAGATGGGTGTGGTTACTGTTTTATCTGGGCCATACATGGAGCGGTCTTTTGGAATTTAACTTTAATACTGTGGATGTTTAAATTGTTGTTGGCTCAGCAATTCTGATGACAATCTTGACCTTCCCATATTGATTGTGCCGTATATATGAGAATGTTGCAGGTTTTAATGGAGGTCAAATGGGTCATGTGGCAGGTTTTAATGCAGGTGGATTAGATCATGCAATTCGTGCATGGTTTATGTTGGTTAGTAGGAATTGTGGTAGTTATGCGTGGCCACTGAACTATTCCAAAGTCTACTTATAATGTCGCAGGTTTAACATTCTTACTGCTACAATTCTGGCATGAATCATCCTGCCAGTCAAGGAGTTTTGGTTCTCAATTATGTTCTGATAGACAGATAATCTTCACATATTTGATAATGATACAATTCTGCTACTCAGGGAGTTTTGGTTCCCAGATTTGTTCTAATAGGCAGATCATCTTAACATATTTGTACTGATACAATTCTGCTACTCAAGGAGTTATGGTTCCTAGATTTGTTCTGGTAGGCAGATCATCTTAACATATTTGTGCTGATACAATTCTGCTACTCAGGGAGTTATGGTTCCCAGATTTGTTCTGGTAGGCAGATCATCTTAACATATTTGTACTGATACAGTTCTGCTACTCAGGGAGTTATGGTTCCCAGATTTGTTATGGTAGGCAGATAATCTGCACATATTTGTATTGATACAATTTTGCTACTCAAGGAGTTATGGTTCCCAGATTTGTTGTGGTAGGCAGATAATCTGCACATATTTGTATTGATACAATTTTGAACTCAGGGAGTTATGGTTCCCAGATTTGTTATGGTAGACAGATAACTTTCATATATTGCTATTGATACAGTTCTACTAGTTTGGGAGTTTTGGTTCTCAGATTTGTTATGCGAGACAGATAACCCTGACAGGTTTTGAGTGATACAGTTCTACTGGACAGGAAAATCTGGTTCCCAGATTTGTAATATTGGTTCACTTGTCTACCACTACTAATAGTTGGTTTGGATAATATTGGCAGGTTAATGTTGAATTACGGTTTCGTATTCATAGGATTTCCGATGCACTCTTGTTTTGAATCTTTCGATAGATACTATTGACATCATATCACTGAATCAGAGCTATTTGAATTAGTTTCATATTGATATACTTCTAACTATTTTAATCTAACATACCATCACTTGCATTTAATGAGGTAGACAGATAACATTCATATATTGCTATTGATACAGTTTTGCTAGTCTGGGAATTTTGGTTCCCAGATTTGTTATGCAAGACAGATAACCTTGACAGGTTTTGAGTGATACAGTTTTACTAGACAGGAAAATGATAGTTCCCAAGTTTGTAATATTGGATCAGTTGTCTACCACTACTAATAGTTGGTTTGGATAATATTGGCAAGTTAATGTCGAATTACTGTTTCGGATTCACAAGATTTCCGATACACTCTTGTTTTGTATCTTTCGATAGGTACTATTGACATCATATCACTAATCGGAGCTATTTGAATTAGTTTCATACTGATATATTTCTGACCTCATTATGTTTACATACCTTCACTTTCATTTTGCCTGCTTCTTATTCAATTTGTCAAGATATTTGCTAGACATCAATCTCCTTTTGCGCTGACAAACTGTATGTTTACCAATTGCAGGAAAAATGAAGAAGAAATTTTACGTGGTGTTCGTCGGAAGGAAACCCGAGATATTTGAGTCGTGGGAAGACTGTAAGGCACAAGGTCACGGATTTGGTGGGTGCAAACATGAGTCTTTCACGTGTTGTGAAGATGCCATGATTGCATGGAATCAATACAAGGTTGGTTGATGCGCTTAAAAAAATCGTACGTTTTAAGATTTGATAGTTAAAGCAATGATTATTAAATCTTACTAGTATCGTATTAATAGAGAATATGCTTTGTTTACTATTTCATTTAGGTCATCGTCATTGACAGAGCAGCCGAAGAAACACCTGGAAGTCAGCATGTTCGTGCATCACGTCGTCCCGTGACGATAGACAATGAGACCTGTGTAGCTGCACCCATAGAGCGAACCATAACAGGCGACATTGGCTCAGAAGAAGACAGGCATGAAAGGGTGGCGACTGATGGTGTAGGAAACGAACCAGTCATCGATCGTCCGCTTGTTGGTTTGTTGCTTAGTCTGTTCATATTGTTTGCGGCTGGTAGGGAGTTTATTTTGTCGTTGTTTACGTGACTGTCCAGAGCAGCCGATTTCAATTTGAGTCTAAATCTTTAGTTTTGGAAGACTGTTTTAAAGTAGTTTGTGAAGGATCATAATGGCGTTTTGTGTGTGTGTGTGTGTGTGTGTGTGTGTGTGTGTGTGTGTCTATGTAGTATTTTTTTGGGAATATACTATGTGTACGATTTTTCCTGTGACTTTCATTCGGGTATGAAAAATCTGATCAGATGTGTGATGTGCGTTTTGTTTATTCAATTGCATAATTTGTTGTGATTTTTATTTTAAAATTATGCATCAATTTTTTTCCTTAATGTATGGCACAAAGGTGGCCCAGATCAGGTTTCGTTAGCTCCTAAAAAACCGATGGACGGTGTGGATGAGCGCTAACCTCATCGTGGGGTCCACAACTGGCCCCCTATTTTTCGGATGGAGGTTTTTCGCAAGATGTTCCTGTGCTGGTAACCCAGGTGGGCCTTACTATCATGATACTTTGTAGATCAGAGCCTTCCATCGGTTGCTTAATTTTGTCACACTCAATATCGGCAAGTGGGCCTCACTAACGTGAACCCTATGGATGGTTGGATAGGATTACTCAATAACGAACATGTTGGACGGCTAGGATTAATGATATCAACTGACGGTTGGCACCAGCTCTTATGAAATGGACGTCGAATTTCAAAAAAATCATTCCGTACAGATGTTGTACGACAGTACAATACGCAGGCCTAATACTTCGTATCCAAACATTGCATAGTACAAGAAATTGTATACTTGCCTGAAGAATACGTCCTATCCAAACATTGAATAATGGCATGCTGATTAGGATGTATTCTGAAAATCTTCCAACGTATACATGAAAGGTACCCGGATACAATACAACACATCCTAATACGTGAATCCAAACAGGGCCTAATGCATGGCCATTTTCACACCGGGCTCAAGTGGGGTAGCCTGTGGGATGCAGGGACACACTTAAGTCGAGTGGCCTGTGTGAAGCGGAACCTATGTGAAGTGGGGCCCATGAGGGGGTTCGGTCGAGGTCCTAACCCATGCAATGTGGGGCCTGGGCTATGAGATAAAGGGATTGATTCGCCATTCTCTATCAGTTCGAGCTTTTAGAGCAAGTGGTTAATTGTCCCGCATCACAAACCTTTCTTTTGTTTATAAATTAATGTTCCTCATGCCTTGCAAACTAAAGCTACTCAACATGGTATGCAAAAATGGTTACATTGCGGCCATTACGTAACGGTAATGGTGGGCACCATTATACTTTAAGAGGCTGTAATGACCTGTTATACGCCGACATAGGTTTTTTTCTTTTTTTTCTTTTTTTAAAAAAGGCTCTAATAGCGGTTACATGCCATATCGTAACAATAATAGCGGTGGCCATTACAGCCACCATTACCGTTATTAAATACCTTACTCCTCGGAGAACCATTAGTTTAAAGGGGAAATCTTCCTAGATTCTAGGATTCCTAATCTCTCTCTCTCTCTCTCTCTCTCTCTCAAAGGCACCGAGTTGGCGACACAAAGTACTAATAAAGCATAAAATTATAATTACAATCCTCCAAAGATTTTACATTTGATGCCCATTCCAAAATCAAAGATTTTACTCTAGATAGCACATCCACTTCCTTACGAGAAATATTAACAAAATATCCACTATTTCTTGCCCCCAAATCGCCCACCAAATAGCCAAAATTGTCATTCTCCATAGCACAGCCTTACGTTTCCCAATTTAAATGCCATGCCAACTCAAAATTATCAACACAACTGAGTCGAACATTACCCAAGACATACCAAAAGCATAAATGTAGCAGCTCCATATTTTGGCAATGGCCTTGCAATGAATAAAAATATGATTAACTGACTCAACATCCCCCATACACATGATGCATAAGTTTGAGAGAATCATAGATCTTCTTTGAAGGTTGTCAACAATGAGAACTTAATGCAGGGGCATTTTTCACATCGAGCTCAAGTAGGGTGACTTGTGGGATGTAGGGGCACACTCGAGGTAGGCGGCCCGTGGAACCCATGGATTTTTGGGGCCCATGTGAGGCGGGTGGCTCGTATTAGGCGGAACCCACAGATATAGGGCCCACGAGGAGGGTTCGGCCGAGGACCTAACCTATGGATTTGGAGCCTGGGCTATGAGATAAAACAATTAATTTGCCATGCTCTATCAGTTCGAGCTTTTTGAGCAAGTGATTAATTGTCCTGGATCAAATTAGTATCAGAGCGGAAGGTCTGGTGTTCGATACTCCTCACCGGGGGTGATTAATGCGGGGGCACACTCAGGGTGGGCGGCCCGCGAAACCCATGGATTTGGGGGCCGTGTGAGGCGGGTGGCTTGTGTGAGGCAGAACCCATGGATTTGGAACCCACAATGAGGGTTCGGCTAAGGAGCTAACCTATGGATTTGGGGCCTGGGCTATGAGATAAAGGGATTATTTCGCCATGCTCTATCAGTTCGAGCTTTTAGAGCAAGTGGTTAATTTGCCTGCATCAGAAATCTCTTCTGATTAGCCAACCAAATGACACAACTTTTGAATGTACCCCATAGTGCCACACATGGGATGTATGGTCGCACCACCTAGCAATAGACTTGGATCATAGATATCAGTAGAAAGACCTAACCAAGAAGTGGCCCAAATTATCCTTGAGCCAAAGCATCTTGTCCTACACAGTACTATCTAGAACATATGGGAGAAGCTTGTTAAGGAGGCTTGCCAACTCTTCCACTTCTTCATCATTCATGTCGCGTTGACAAGGAAGAGACCAAACAATATCATTTCCCACTATAGAATAACACTCAGAAATTTTAATTTCCTTTGTCAAAGAGAGGCACGCTATTCTTGGGAACACTACCTAGAGAGTATAATCCTTGGCCCACACATCTCCCAAAAACAAATTCTCTCACCATTTCCTAAAGAGAAACCCACCCCATCTCTAACATCTTTCTTAAGAATCGAAATTCCCTTCATATTCTGGAGGCTCTAGATATGGAGCCTCTAATCCACCATCCCCCATCCTAGCCCCATACTTCCCGGTTTTGATCTATTTCCACCACGAGACTCCTTCCTCCCTAAAACACCACACCCATTTTTCCAAAAGAGACCTATTCATCAACTCAAAATCCCTAATCCCGGCCCCTCCCTCCTTCAAAGGTTTACAAACCTCACCCCACAACAATAAGTGAAATTTCATTCTGTCATCCGAACCCTACCAAAGGAAGTCTTTACGCAATTTATCAAGTTTTGAGGATAAAATTGGGGCACTTGAAAAGGGACAAAATACAAGGGCAAACTCAAAAGAGCAGACTTAGTGAGCATTATCCGACCACCGAGGGATAAATATGGGCTTTTCTGTTTGTCTAGTTTCTTTTCGAACCTCTCCACAACTGTAGAGCATAAATGCTTTGCCAACTTCCCGATACAAAAAGGAAGACCGAGGTAGATTATGAGAAAAGTCCCCCACCAATGATCAAATTCCTTAAGAACTCACACCCCCAACATTTCACTCCTGGTGGCATTCGCTTTCAAACCTAAAACCATTGCAAAACAACAAATGATTATTCTCAATCTTTGCACCATATATTCGTCGGCTTCACAGAATAAGAGTATCATCATGAACTAGAAATGAGAGATAGGCAGATGCACCCTATCTACTGCAAACTCCTGAAAAAGACCAACTTCTTGCCCTTTAGATAACATTTTGCTTAATGCCTCCGCCATTACCATGAAAAAATAGGAGGATAATGGGCCTCCTTGCGTTATACCTCTCAATGGCCTAAAGAATCCTTTCCAGGATCCATTGACCATAAGATCTCCGACAAATATCTAAAAATCTCCCATTTCTTCTATACATTCTCTTCCATCATTATTCAATCATAGAAAAGCATTCCTCTCTAGTCCGCGCAGTCTATCTAATCCAGCTACTTCAAATGCAAATAAGAAAGCTTATCTAATCCAGCTACTTCAAATGCAAATAAAGAAACAAAATAACCGGGTCGCTTTGTTAAACCGGAGGATCTTCAAAAGCATACAGTTTGGCAGCTCCTAGGCTTACTTTCCACATTTGTGGAATTGAGGTGGGGCCCACTAGGCAATCTAAACATTGTCTAGCCATTTGATTGCAAGTACGTAGACCAAAAGTGGCCGAAACTGCTGATCAGGCCCCTGGACAAAGTTAATGCCCGATCTGTGAGTCCAGGCTGTTTGCTCCCATTTGCCTTATTTTAGTTTTTGTGGTCCTGCATCATGCAGGGTCCATTTAACAAACTGATAGTTCCAATGTGCAATATCATGCTACAGTTTCTCCAGGAAACAGCCAGTGTATAACATCTAGCCAGCTGATAGCAGTGCCGAAAAATAATATGGTTCTATTTCCAACAGTACTTTCTAAATGCTGCAGGCTATATGGAAAAAACTTAAATTCATCAAGGAAAACCAATCATACCTTAACAGCCAATGTATAACATCTAGCTAGCTGATAGCAGTGCCGAAAAACAATATGGTTCTATTTCCAACAGCACTTTCTAAATGCTGCAGGCTATATAGATAAGACTTAACTTTATCAAGGAAAACCAATCATACCCAAAAGTTCTCACTCACATCTGAAAATCCACCTTAAGAAAATTTCTCTTGTATAGTCTTTACCCCGGTCTCCCCGGGCACAGATAAATCCTTTATGAACTGTGAAAAAACAGGACTTTTCTTGGAAGCCTCAACAATGTCAAGAATCTCAGATTCAAATTTGTCCGGCATTTTATTATTCTTTTTTTGAAAGGTTCTTTGTCCGGCAAACAAGGCAGAGGCATAGTTTCCAGACACTCCAAAAGGCACTAGAGGTACCTAAAAAAATCAACATAGTTGAAATTAACACTGATCAGTAAATTACAAGCATTCACATTGCAGATAGAAACAAATATGCTAGTCGTATTGTTATCTTGCAGATGGAAACGAAAATGCTAGTCATAATTTTATCTTGCAGATGGAAACAAATATGCTAGTCATATTGTTATCGTGCAGATGGAAACAAATATGCTAGTTGTATTGTTATCTTACAAACTAACCAACAACCATTAAAATATTGAACACCATGAGCAGCAAGTACTCTGAATATCTCCAGATGGGTGTGATAGAGTGATCCCTGGACTGAAAGAAATTGTTTCTGAGTTCTGAGAGTCGAGAGATTCACCTAATGACTAGATTTGCATAAAAGAAATCTTTCTTTTTTTTAACATGACTGGATTTAGCAGCCAAGCTTGTGTGGAAATTGGAAAAACATATAAAGTTTCTAGAGTATTCTTCACTGATGGATAAGTATCACATGGCACAATCTAAGTCATTAATGTGAGGTGTCTAAAAGGTTCCTAAGCCCATATGTAGGGAAATCCCCTCATTTGGGGCTCAACTCCTCAAAGTTGTAATCTTCCCTTTATGGTGCAATATAAGCTTTCCCATTCACTCTCCTGTGCTCTCTTTAGTTCTCCTGCAAGGGAGTGCCCACAGAGATAAGGCTTAAACTTGATCCAAACCCAAAAATAGTAGGAGAAGGTGAGGATGGGGTCATTCAATCGCTTAATGAATTGGAGAAAATGTGGTGAGGAAGGCCAAACCACTTAATAGGGAGTTGATGTACATTGACATACAAACCGATGAGTATTTCACAGAAGCCATGGTTGGCACAAGGGGATTCACAACGTCATCTTGGGAGAGTAGGAAACATGATGGGACTAGCGGTTTTAAAGGACTCCAGCAAGATAAAAGGTGATTAACTCTGAAGTCGAACCCACCGATGGTGTGGCCAGGCATCGATGGTGTGGAGTGGCAAGGCACGTTTGTCTATTGCTTCATTGGATGACTTCAAAGTCATTTTGGGCATGGATTTCTTGATTAGAATTCCTAATTTGTCCATGGTTGAAGGCCACTCATGATGAAGAAGAGCTCATCTTTCTTCATCACATCCATGATATCCAATCAACATGTGAGCCCCAACATTGGAAACAGGCAGATGGGAACTTCAACCAAGTTTTTCAGCCCCTCCATTTGTTATGTTTGAGAAGAACTTTTCTCTCTTAGGTTTGATAATGTTAGCCCTTGTTTCAAGATGGGCCTCATTCAGATCCGCCAGCTTGAGGGGAAGTGTTGTAAGCTTGATAGTTGAATAAGGCGCATTGGGCCTAAGTCCATGTAATAAGGCCCATAGGCCCCATTCACGTTTTTTGTTTTTACTATTATAAATAAGCGTAGAGAGGTGGGGTTTCAATATACACCCTCTCTCTCTCTCTCTCTCTCTCTCTCTCTCTCTCTCTCTCTCTCTCTCTCTCTCTCTCTCTCTCTCTCTCTCTCTCTCTCTCTCTCTCTCTCTCTCTCTCTCTCTCTAAATCAGCACCATGTAGCCATTTAACATTTTACAAATTGTGGCCCACCTGACGATTAGATCAACCTGATTCCTGGGCTAGGGCATCGATATAGTGGTGTCATTCTAATGGATGGATTGCATCTCAGACCTATGATGCCACGCTGGGCGCTGGCACTTGCGTGGCATCCACACAAGCTTTATTGCACATGCTTGAGGGTTTGCAAAGCTCTGATTATTGAATCCCTGAAACTTTTTGGTTTATGGCCCAATAATTTAACTGTGGACCATCTTTTCGTGCACTGTCCGTTCACATATCGTATTTGGTCTGAAATTCTGTCTCGATTTCAGCTTCAATGGGTTTTTCCAGACTCGGTTTGCAGTTTGTTGAAGGCCTGGCAAGGAGTTAAGTGCGGCAAACAAAGGTCTAAACTCTGGCAGATATCCATCTTGGCTGCTTGGTGGGTGGTGTGGGAAGAAAGAAATGGGAGGTATTTTAATGACACTTCAAAGTCGATAGAGGATACGATCAGTAGGGTTATACACTTTATAGTTGAATGGGCTTTTGCTATTGAAAAACTAAAGGGTCGTAATTTGCTTTTTCTAGGGTGAAACTGATCGGCTATCACAGCTGGCCAGTCCCCTTTTGTTGCTCTGTTTTTTCCTCTCTATAAAATTTCTCGTTATCTGTCAAAAAATAATAATAATAACTGTGTGATGAATGAACGGTTTGGATTATCAAAGGAATGATGCAATTTTCACATCTCTTCTGACATATATTTTGTGTACAAGAAACCTAAAATCAATGAGATATCACTTGCACCTTTCAAAATAAAAAAAACAAAATGAGACATCACTTGCAAAACCAAAATAGACATTTCAAGTAATGCACAAAGATCAGAATTTTAACCATGAATAATCTTCAAAAAAGAGGGATGTTTCTTACCAGTGTTTATTCGCTATGCATGGCCAACTTGGAATCTATCAATCATTTATTTATCCACTGCCCATTTGCTTCCAAGGTGTGGTATGGCATCCTTCTCAAATTCAATATTTCTTGGGTTATGCCACGTTCCTTGGGTGCCTTGTTGTCTCTTTGGGATGACGTTTCAGTGGGTGAGGAGTTAAAAGGTTCCTAGCGACTGAGTTTGCGGAGAGTGTGGGGATTGGTACGGGAATGGGACGGATGTAATTTTCTAGCTTCTGGGGTCTTGCATGGCTTTGTTGTTTTTTGCACTCTGCTCTTTGTATTATTCATTGTCACCTTTCGGCGCCTTACTAATAAAATTCCTATAACTTCCCAAAAAGAAAAAATTAGAAGAATAAAGTAAGAAATCAAGACAGTTCCATTTTGTTATTTATCAACCTGTATGATTTTGTTCATGCCTCGAGGCTCTAACTAGAAATGATAATGAAGGACCATTGGCATGGCCCATGTTATGGGAAAATCCAAAGTGCTCTGAGACCTGAAGAGTCCTCCGAGTAGCGAGGTATTGAGAGACATTCAAGTAGCGTGATCGAGAGATGTCTCTGAGTGGCGAGGCTTGGAGTGTCTTCCGAGCATCGAGGCATGAGGTAAACGTCTGAGAAACAAGACTTGATGAAATCTTGCTCAATTTAATATCAACTCCGAGGTACAATGCCATCATCGTCTCGGACTGATACGGTGTCCCATTATCACGCGATCAACGGGATAACTGCATAACCGTCAATATATACATATTCGTCGGTCGTGGTTAGTGGCTAAGATCGTGCAAGTATTGCGGACATGTCTATCCTAGTTGAAAGGTATAAATAGTTGTCAAATGCAAGGGAACAGGTACGCAAAATCTCTCACCCAAAACCCTACTACACCGCTTAGACCCAGATTCCTAGCCTGACTTTGGCATCAGAGGGTCCCCTGCTCTAGCCAGGGTCTCCTTTGTCCTTCCTTTGTGCAGGTATCAAGAGGTCGAAGTCCGAGCTCGGAGCTCGGTGTGGGTGAACCAGATTTCTGCATCAACATTTTGGTGCCGTCTATGGAAAATTGGACAAAAAGTCTTTTGTAACTCCACCATAAGTGGCTAAGGGAAAAAGGAGAGCACTTGAGGCGCAACCAACGGATCCCGAACCCACTGGACAACAACACTCATCTTCAGTACTCCATGCTGAGTCGGCCCCGTTTGGACCATCTCAACGAACTCGAAGCCGAGGTGGCAAGTATCGAGCGTTACAGAATCAGGTGCAAACATTGGTCGAAGAGATCAATCAACTGAAGCGGCAACAGGCCGCAAGTCATCATCCGCCTCCCTATCAAGAAGAGAACGCTCCGGTCCCTGCAAATCGACCCATCCTCATAGGATCGCAAGCGGGAGCATCTCGGAGCATGTCAGCCCGAGCCCCAACTCATGTACGAGATGCAGCGACCCGAGTCCTGACAAACGTATCTGAGACTTCGGCCCTAGCCCCGATAGACCTCCACCATGAATTAGAAAGGAGCAGAACACCCGAGGTCAAGGCACCTTCTGAAACTGTCTCTGAGAGCAGAGACCCATGGGAAGCTCAACTTGAAGAACTCTGAAACCAGATCAAGAGCATACACCAGGATCACCAGACGTAGGCTCCAACTGCAGTAGAGCGATGATGGAGAAGACCGAGCCTTCGTTTATTAACACAATGCCTCCAAGGTTCAGGATGCCCCCCATCATCCAGTATTCAGGGTCCAGAGATCCGACGGAACACAGAGTCGTATCGTTCTTGGATGCAAATTCAGTCGGCATCGGAAGTAATGATGTGCAGGGCTTTCTCCATTACCGTCACAGGGGCTGCGAGGAACTGGTACCGACAACTCAAGCTGAGGACGATTAGTACGTTTGTCGAACTCAGCGAGGCCTTCCTGACGCAGTTCATCGTCGGGAAGAGGAGTCGGAAAGCATTAACCCATCTGCTTACCCTCAAACAAAGAAGTGGAGAGTCATTTAAAGATTACATCTCTTGGTTCAACAAAGAAGCGTTGCAATTGGACGACTATTCCGACAAAATGGCAGCAATGATCGGCGGGCTCAACAATGAGAGATTCCTTTTCTCGATAGGGAAGAATTGATGCAGGACATGAAATTCAAGTATGATGTGCAAGAATTCAGGCTTAGATCATACCAATTCATAAACAATTACACAAATTCCACATCCCACATGATAGTCCAAACATTCAATGAAAGGGGAATCTATGCGGGTCCAGGCCGACACAGGCTAGGGCTGGACCAATAAAAATTATAAGCCAAACGATGTCAAAGGGAAATAGAAATCAACCACAAAGGAATAAGAATCAGTCCATAATCCAAGGGATTCACCAATTTCAAATCAAGGAACCCTAGGGTGAGAAAAGAGATAGAAATTGGGGATTTAGGACAATCTAGGGTTAGGGCTGAAAAGAGGAAAAGAAGAGAAAAACCTATCCCAAAAATAGCCCCCAGGTACAGACGGTGCCCCGAGTCTGACGCACGTGCGCAGGTGGGCTGGCCGCACATGTGATGAAGGCCCGCCTTCCCAAATCGGCTTTTTGGCCCTGGTCGGCCAGGCTTAGGCTGCAAAACCTCCAAATCTCACGTCGATCCGAGCTACGGTCTAGGCATGGTGCTCCGTCGAAGTTTCAGCCCTCCTGCAAAGCCAGATTCTGAAAACTGGCTATAGAGGGATGAACAGCTGCAAAACAAACGGATTTGGCGCGAATATGGTTGTGGGAAGGATGAAATAAGATGGAGGGGTGGATGGGGATAAACGTGGCTTCGCACCACGGTAGTTAACCCTTCAAAAAGGGAGGGCTTCGCACCCACTTTAATTTTTCTACAACTCAAAAACTCAGAGAGCAGAAAAACCACGTAGAAATTTTTATTCAACTTCAATGAATCAAAAAGAACTACAAGGGATGCATATTTATATGGAAAACCCTATACCCCTAAACTCGCGCCATGTGCGCAACCTATTACTTGGCAATGAAGTAAATTAAAATAAAAACCAAACAAAGAAATCTAAAACATTCATGATATTTTAAATAACATAAATAAGCAAAACCTAAAATATGAACTTAATCCGACTAGTAGGCCTCAATCATAGGATCCCATGATGGGCTTTACTTGATTATCGGACCTACTCCAAGGAACCAAAACTCCGCCTTCTAGCTAGGGGGTCGTCCCTGGATGTCATCATCAATCCAGATCGACTGTGAGGCCCTCCTTTGTGCGTACGTGGGTAGGAGGGCGGCGTGCGTGTGATGTCCCCATCAATTCTCCCCAGTTGCGAAGATTTCACCACTAGCGAAATAAAACTCCTAAACCGCACCAGGATGTCAGGACCAAGTCTTTGAAGCTCCTCCTTAGTGAGTCACGTGCTGTCTGAAGCTGGCCGTGACCTTCATTTAACTAGGAACTTTTGAAACCCGCCGTCCAACGTTGAAACTATCTGATGGTCCAGGATATCCTCTATTTCCTCTCTGGGTGTGTGAAGGTTAGGTATGGGAGGCAGAGGCTGGGAAGAAAGGTCAAGAAGAGTAGATATGGGAGGTAGAGGCTGGAAAAATGGGTCGGGATGGGTAGGTATGGGAGGTAGAGGATGGAAAAATGGGTCGGGACGGGTAGGTATGGGAGGCAGAGGCAGGGAAAATGTGTCAGGAGGGGTAGGTATGGGAGGTAGAGGCTGGAAAATGGGTCGAGAGAGAACCATGAATCAAGGGAAAGGTATGGGGAATCAGGATGGTTAGGCGAAAGGTTGAACAATGCATCAATGACCCCTTGAAATGCAACTAGATCCTCCACGTTGAATGTGGAACTAATTCCCATGAAGGGTGGAAGATTTGCCACGTGCATTTAGACCGTTTCGTTTTATAATTTTGAATGGTCCAACGCTATACACGTGTAATTTTCGAACGATTCCCTGAGGGTACCGCTCTGGCCTGATACAAATCATCATAGAGTCTCTTACATTGAATTCCTTAAAAAATTTATGTTGGTCTGCAGAAAGTGAGTAATGTTCATTACTATTCATGATCTTCTGCCTGATTTTTTGATGCCATGAATGAATGTGATGCGTAAAAGACTCTGCATGCTCTGACGGCCTATGGGACAGTGACATAGGAACAAGATCAATAGGTTTCTCAGGTTTATAACCAGTAACGACTTCATAAGGACTGAGACATGTGGACCTATCAACAGAACTATTAAATGCAAACTCGGCTCTAGGTATTATGGTGTCCCATGTTCTAGTGTGCTCTATATCCCTCCTAGGGTAAGACTCATCCGGTAGATCATCAAGAACGACATCACAAAACTCATCCACTACCGGAATGGCCTTAGTGGGTAACTCTACACTAGCCTCTGGTGCACTCTTTAGCCACGAGGCCGCACATGTTGTACCCCTCAAAATAATGGTCATGACGTCCCTCATGGGGTGCGGGTACAGGTGCACGCCCATGAATGATTTCTTGGCCACCTTCATTCATTCATTGGTCTATCCTCCTGACCACCTGCCTGAGATTGGTCATCTTCCCTAATGGCGGGGTTTATCCTAAGGGAGGCTTCTATTTGGTCAAGGCATTGATCTATGCTTCGTTTCAAGCACTTACCCCAAGACTCAATCTGCTGAGACAGCTTGTTTAGTGACTCTAACAGTTGTTCCATGTTTAGTGTAGGTGCTAGCCAAAACCATGACCCATGTGTGTGGGCATATACTTGCTTACTCCACCTAAGGACTTTCTAGGACGACTATATGTAGCTAAATAGGACTAACTGATCCTATGAGACTATAAATGAGGGAACTATACAGTGTTATTAAAATCCAGTAATATAGTTGACAAAAATGGACTTTGAACTCCTAAAAGCTACATGTGATGGACTGGATGCATGAAGTACTCAAATATCATAACCCTAAACAAGTAATGTATTCCCCTATAAGAGCCCTAAGCTCTAATACCAAATTTGATGCAGGACATGAAATTTAAGTATGATGTGTAAAAATTCAGGCTTAAATCATACCAATTCAAAAACAATTACACAAATTCCACATACCACATAATAGTCTAAACATTCAATGAAAGGGGAATCTATGCGAGTCCAGGCCGACACAAGCTAGGGCTGGACCAATAAAAATTATAAGTCAAACGATATCAAAGGGAAATAGAAATCAACCACACATGCATAAGAATCGGTCTCTAATCAAAGGGATTCACCAATTTCAAATCAAGGAACCCTAGGGTGAGAAAAGAGATAGAAATTAGGAATTTAGAGCAATCTAGGGTTAGGGTTTATAAAATTAGGGATGAAAAGAGAAAAACAAGAGAAAAACCTATCCCAGAAATAGCCCCCACGTGCAAACGGTGCCTCGGGTCTGACGCACGTGCACAGGTGGGCTGGCCGCACGTGCGATGAAGGCCCGCCTTCCCAAATCGGCTTTTTGGCCCTCATCGGCCAGGCTTGGGCTGCAAAACCTCCAAATCTCACGTCGATCCGAGCTACAGTCTAGGCGTGGTGCTCCGTCGAAGTTTTAGCCCTCCTGCAGGGCCAGATTCTGAAAACTGGCTGTAGAGGGATGAACAGCTGCAAAACAAACGGATTTGGCACGAATATGGTTGTGGGAAGGATGAAATAAGATGGAGGGGTGAATGGGGATAAACGTGGCTTCGCACCACGGTAGTTAACCCATCGAAAAGGGAGGGCTTCGCACCCACTTTAATTTTTCCACAACTCAAAAACTCAAAGAGCAGAAAAACCACGTAGGAATTTTTATTCAACTTCAATGAATCCAAAAGAACTACAAGGGATGCCTATTTATAGGGAAAACCCTATACCCCTAAACTCGCGCCATGTGCGCAACCTATTACTTGGCGATGAAGTAAACTAAAATAAAAACCAAAGAAAGAAATTTAAAGCGTTCATGATGTTCTAAATAACATAAATAAGCAAAACATAAAATATGAACTTTATCCGACTAGTGGGCCCAGATCATGAGATCCCATGATGGGCTTTACTTGATTATCGGGCCTACTCCAAGGAACCATAACTCCGTATTCTACCTAGGGGGCCCTCCCTAGACGTCATCATCGATCCAGATCGATGGTGGGGCCCACCATCGTGTGTACGTGGGTATGGGAGGCGGCGTGCGTGTGCGTGCGTGTAATGTCCCCATCAAGAATCCCCTAACTACCCTGAGCGAACTCATGAGGCGAGCTCAGAAGTATACGAATGCTGAGGAAATCTTTAGCTCACGGAAGAATGCCCAATGCTCGGAACCTTCTTCCAAGGACAATAAGCATAAGAATGCTCCACCACAGCCCAGTACGAGTAAGAGGAGAGTGGATGAGGATTCGTCCCACAATTGGAGGCCGAGCAGAAAGCCCAAGAGCCACTTCAGCTCTTATACTACTCTTAACACAGCTCCAGAGCAGATTCTGTTGGAGATTCGAGACATGAACTTGTTGAACTGGCCAAGTTGCATGAAGGCAAATGCAGGTCAGCGAGACAAGTGCAAATATTGTCGCTTTCATCGAGACCATGGGCATAATACCAGCGACTGTGTCGACCTGAAGGAAGAGATCGAGACTCTTATCCGCAACGGCCATTTGCGTCGCTACATAAGAGAAGAAGAGCAGGCTCGGAAGGACGAGCCACCAAGTCAAGCCGCAGGCAAAGGCACAGAGATCCGAACAATCTATGGCGGACCGTCCAAGGGCGGTGACTCGAACCAAGCTCATAAAGCTCATTATCGGAGCACCGACCCTGAACATTATATTCACTTGGCCGGCAGGCCGAGAAAGGAACTCCGAGTGAATCCATGCAAACTTACGTTCACAGAGGATGACGCTCGCGAGATTCAGCATCCCCACGACAACGCTCTAGTAGTCTCGATGACGATAGACAATCACAAGGTCTATCGCATCTTAATTAACACAAGGAGCTCAGCCAACGTACTATACTCCTACGCCTTCGATAAAATGGGGATTGACAGATCGAGTCTCCGACCTGTAAAGACCCCGCTGCACGGCTTCGCAGGTGATAGGGTAATCTCGGAAGGTGCAATTTCCCTCTTGGTCACAGTAGGAGAGGGGCAAAGTTAGGTCACCCTACTAGTAGACTTCCTGGTGGTGAATGTGCCGTCAACTCATAACGTCATCATCGGGCGACCATCTCTCAATGCTATGAGAGCGGTAGTCTCCACGTACCATTTAATGATGAAATTCTCTGTAGTCGGAGGGGTGGGTTATGTCAGAGGTGACCAACGAGAAGCTCGGAGGTGCTATTCAATAGCAGTCAAGAAAGGCTCGGCAAGGCAGGCCCTCGCGATTGGCACACTCAAATCTATGGGTGATGTCTCAATTAAGAATCCCTCTATGGAGGATCTCGTAACCATAGGTGCGCTCGACCCCAGAGAAGACAACTCAACAGAGAGTTCTCCTATGGAGGACCTCTTAACTCTCCCGCTCGATGACACAGATCCAACCAAGACGATTCAGCTCGAATTGTCATTGAATTCTGAGCAGCGAGATCAGATGATGAGCTTTCTGTGACAACATAAGGATGTCTTCGCATGGTCCCATCAGGACATGCCAGGCATCAACCCTGAAGTTATGGTCCATAGATTGAACGTGGATCCAGAGTATAAGCCAGTCAAGCAGAAGAGGAGCTTTCGAGCCAGAAAGATATGCAGCGATTGCCGAGGAGGTTACTAAGCTCCTCGATGTCGGTTTCATAGAAGAGGTCAACTACCTCGACTGGATCGCTAACATTGTGCTCGTTAAAAAAGCCAACAGGAAGTAGCGAGTCTGTGTAGATTACTCTAACCTCAACAAGGCCTGTCCCAAGGACAATTTCCCCCTCCCGAGGATCGACCAACTGGTTGATAGTACAGCCGAGCACGAGCATCTAACATTCATGGATGCGTACTCTGGTTATAATCAGATTGCAATGCACCCCTCGGACAAGCAGAAGACGACGTTCGTCATCGACAAAGGGCTCTATTGTTACCGGGTGATGCCGTTCGGGTTAAAGAATGCAGGGGCAACCTACCTACGACTGATTAATAAAATGTTCGCTCAATAGTTCAGTAAGACCATGGAGGTCTACGTCGATAACATGTTGGTGAAGAGCATTAAGTTAGCCGACCACATCTTGGACCTGGCTGAGGCCTTTTCTATCCTCCTGAAGTATCAGATGAGGCTAAACCCGACCAAGTGCAGGTTCGGTGTGGGTTCGGGTAAGTTCCTCGGTTTCCAGGTTAGTCAGAGGGGAATCAAGGCTAACCAAGAGAAGATAAGGGCTCTCCTGGACATGAGCTCACCCCGGAATCTGAAGGAGATACAGTGTCTCATAGGGAGAGTGGCCGCGCTCAATCGCTTCATCTCCCCAGCCACGGACATATGTCTCCCCTTCTTTCAGTAGTTGAAGGGCAGTAAGAAGGTAGAATGAACTTCAGAGTGCGAACGAGCCTTCCAGCAACTGAAGCAGTATCTGGGCTCGCCCCCATTGTTGTCCAAACTAGAGAAAGGAGAACAATTGTTCCTCTATCTAGCCATATCTCCCTCGGCTATAAGCTCGGCACTCATCAGAGAGTCTGGAGGAAAGCAGTACCCGGTGTATTATGTCAACAAGGCGTTGATTCCGACCGAAACAAGGTATCCAAACATGGAAAAGCTCGCCCCAGCTCTAATAGTCTCAGCCCAACGATTGTGTCCATACTTCCAGGCTCACTCCATTACCGTCCCCACAGACCAACCTCTCCGGCAGGTACTGCAGAAGCCGGACATGTCGGGACGGTTGATCAAATGAGCTCGGTGAATTCGATATCGAATATCGACCGAGAACAGCTATCAAGGGTCAAGCCATGGCCGACTTCATAGCGGAGTTCACCGCTCAGAATAGTGAAACAAATCTACCAAGCTTAGGTGCGCTTGTAAGATCAACAGAAAATCCTATCACAGGTCCTACTCCCCGGTGTGTGAAGGAGGCTGAGGTTGAAGATAGATGGGTGTTGTTCATGGATGGTTCAACGAATTTGAAGCGAGGAGCCGGGATCATTCTGATTGCATCCAACGCGACGACAGTCTAGTATGCCATATGACTCGAATTCCGAGCCTCTAACAATGAAGCAAAGTATGAGGCCTTGTTAGCTGGGCTCAGGTTAGCGGCTACTCTAGGAGTCTGAGTTCTGAATGTTAAATGCGACTCAGCTCGTCGTGAATCATATATCTTCAGAATACGAGGCAAAGGAAGCTAGGATGATAGCTTACCTGAATGAAGTTCATAGGATGATGGGAAAATTTCAGGAGTGCAACATCAGCCAAATTCCGAGCGCAAAGAACTCTTGGGCCGATGCACTTGCAAAGCTTGCCTCAGCAACAGAAGGGAGGATCCCGAGGTTTGTCCCAGTGGAATTCCTAGATAAACCGAGTATCGATGGTCACGAGGTCATCCAACCCATACAAATGATTCCGAGTTAAATGCATCCAATAGTTGAATTTCTCAGAGACGGAAAGATCCCCGAGGATAGGGCCGAGGCCCAACGCTTGAGAGTTAAATCGGCTCGGTACACTATCATTGAAGATACCTTATACAAGAAGGGGTTTTCTCAACCATATCTAAGGTGCCTGCGACTGGATGAAGTTGAGTATGTGATCAGAGAGATCCACGATGGTATATGCAGGAATCATTCTGGGAGTCGAGCCCTGGCTCAAAAAATCATTCGTCAGGATACTTCTGGCCGACTATCCAAGCTAACTCTAGAGACTTCACTCGGAGGTGCGATGGATGCCAAAGGTTCGCAGCCATCCCCAGGCAGCCAGCAAAAGAATTAAGCCCTATGAGTGGGCCCTGGCCATTTGCCCAGTGGGGGATCGACATCATCAGTCCCCTACCCCAGGGCAAGGGACAGACAAAATATGTAATCGTGGCGGTGGATTATTTTACAAAGTGGGCCGAGGCCAAGCCGGTTGCCAAGATCACCGAGCAGAAGGTGACAGACTTCATTTGGAAGAACATCGTCTGCCAATTTGGTATTCCACATACCATTGTCTCGGACAACGAGAAGCAGTTTGATAACGACAAGTTCAGGGGCATGTGTCAAGGGCTCAGCATCAGAAACGCCTACTCATCACCACGGCATCCTTAGTCGAATGGACAGGTAGAGGCGGTGAACAAAATAATAAAGGGTCATCTCAAGACTAAACTAGAAAAAGCTAAGGGCGCATGGGCCGACGAGCTACCGTTCGTGTTATGGGCATACAGAACGACAGCTCGGACTGCTACAAGGGAGACACCATTCTCTCTCATATGGAGCAGAGGCAGCCGTCCCAGTCGAGATAGGGATTCCCACTGCCCGAGTGCAATCATATCAAGAGGGACATAATACAGATCAAATGACAACGAGCCTCGACCTGGTTGAAGAACTGAGAGAAGTCGCCAGACTACGTATCGCAGCTCGACATCAGCAAGTCGCCCATTTCTACAACTCCAGGACCAACGCAAGACGTTTCCAACCAGGAGATCTCGTCTTACGTCGTGTGTTCCAAAACACATCAGAGCCCGAAGTAAGATCCTTAGGGCCCAACTGGGAAGGTCCCTACCAAGTTGTTAGCTTGGCAAAGTCCGGTTCTTATCGGCTCAAGACTTTGGAAGGACGCCCTCTACCGCATCCGTGGAATGCCGAGCATCTGAAAATCTACTACTCCTAAAGGAAACAATGTAAGGGTCGGCATGTTTCATCGAAAGTCTACTGTTTTAATAAAAGTAATGTTCTACGAAAAGTTGTTCGGTTCTACACAATCTACAAGGACCTACATGAAGAAAAAGGTCCTGCAGGAAGGTCGGCCGTCGGATTGGATGGCCGACCCATTTCCCGAATACATTATAAGGAACCATCTCTCATGTGCAGAGACGAAGCTCCTCGGCGAGTAGGCTCTTATAGAAAAGGTCAGCTCGTCTCTCAACAAACATTTGACAGATTAACAGTCATTATCATTCAACTATCGACATATAAAAGAGCATGTCATCAACCAAGGATTAATTATCCGTAAAATCATCATCCAGAAACATCCAAAAATCATCATCCAGAAATTTCCAAAAATCATCATCCAGAAAGAAAAAAGTTAAAAACTACTCGGCGGGAGGATTGGGGTCGATAGGCTGAGGAGCAGGGGGAGCCTCAGAGTAGGGAGGAACCCCGGTGTCAAGAGCCCGGCAAGGCTGACCTCCATCGGCTGGCCCCTCGGCATCCTCAGTGGCAAGAGCATCAAGGTCGATGTCTGGGTATAGCTCCCGGACGTCGTCAATGCAAGCATTGTAGCCACAGAAGTAGAACCTGTTAGCTTCAGCAGTCCTTTCTGCTGAGGACTTAAATTCCTCAATGGTAGCAGCAATCATCGAGGCAACTGAAGCCCCGGATTCAGTACGCTAGGCCGCTTTTGCCTCCTTGACCGCGACCTTCAATTCTTCTGTAGCATCGACTTTTGCCCGTTCCAACTCAGCCATCAGACGAGCATTATCCCCCTCAACCGAACCGAGGCGAGCTTTAACCTCCGCAAGCTCGGATGAGATATCATTGCAACGAGCTTAAAGCTTGATAGCATCCCCTTGATACAGCAACACTTTCAGCTTCTCCTCGGACAGTAAGCCCTAAAGCTCCTCCCATTCCTCCCGAAGTGATCCGACTTTATTTCAAAGGGCCTCTATCTCCATGTCCTTTCTGGTTATTTTCCTTAATCTCTCTCAAGTTGACAGGAACATTGGCATGGGCTGATTTGAGGCGAGAGATGAGTCGAGAGCAATTTAAAAGCAGAAGAGGGGAGAATCTTCGTATGAGAATTACCTTGTAACAGACAGAAGCAATGTCGTTGATGAAGGACTCATGCCGCTTGGTGAGAAGGTCGGCAATTTCTTCTTCAGGGGCATGTTTCGCTGCCCAGTTGACCAAACCGGACATATGATAACCCAGAGAAAATCTCGATCTTCCAGCCTCAAGAGCCTTCGGATGAGGAGCAGACCCTACCGCCTCCTTGGTACCACTAGCAGCCGAGGCCTGAGCCCCATCCCCAGGAGGGGAGAGCATCGCGTCAGCGGCTCGAATGGCTTCCTAGCACTCGGAAGATGATGGGATTGCGATGCAAGGCTACTGGGAGGCTGGTGGGGGGATTTCGGGGGCTTGAGGGACAGTGGCAGGATGGAAGGTCCGAGCCTGAGCGATCCTGGATCCAGATGCAGTTGCCATTCCGACTCCTGCGACATCAGTTGACATGACATCGGTTGAAACTGCAGCAACAAAAATTGGAGCTACAGCAACGGAAATTGAAGCCTCGCCTCGAGTCTCCTATCTCTTCCGAGGAGTTATCTTCACTCGAGGTTCAGCAAGCAACATGTCTTTGAGGGTCGGGGGCTTCCTCTTCTTGGATTCAAAAGCTTTTCTGGATCCGGCAGCTTCGGCCATACCTATATAAGCAACAGAAGGTTAGAAAATTTCCGAATTCAGGAGACTGTAGTATGATGAAGAGGTACTCACTTAAAGTAGAGAGGAGTGGCTTAAGTTTGCAGAGTCCGGACTGATGCAGATTGTCCAAAGTGATCACGCGTTGCTCTTTCATGCGCAGCCTCGCTATTGCAATCTGATTCTTTTGACGAGAAGATAGTTGGGGGGCTCCCTTTGGGTATTCTACAAAACAAAAAAGGGGTAAAGATCGATCAAAAAGGGTCGGGTCAAAAAATTATGGAGGAGATTAACACAACTCAAGGTCCAACCTGGGCGAGCAAATCGAGTCGGTACTCGGACCCGTTGATTCCTGAATTCAGCCGCAAGTGCTTCCCATTCGCCCGAGGCCCAAAACCACTTGTTCTTCCAATCTTTATTGGAAAAAAGAAGTTTGAGGACGAAGCTTGAACCCTGGTTGGCTCGGGCAGCAAAGTAGTACCAATATGGCTCGTTGCGGTCATGCTTGGCTTGGTAGAGTGTCAGGAACTCGTCAGGCGTCAACTCCTGGTCTCTAGCTTGGTGCCATATCATGTATGACGCCATCAATATTAGGAATTGGGAACGAGTTAGCCCGGGGCTAGTCTCAGACGTGCAGTCAGGGCACGGATGAAGGGATGTAACGGAAGCTGAAGCCCGCATTGCAGAGCGCAAATGAAAATGGCGATGTCACCCTCGGCGAGGTCCCCTGGGGTGTCGTGGGGAGCGGGGGCGCAAATTCAGACGGAGTCAAGGATTTGAAATTCTTCTCGAACCCGGTCCATCTGGGATTCGATAAGCACCGAGCCCCCGATGACGAGCTCTGTAGCTTGGCCACTTGAAGGACCTGCGGTAGCCCTCCCTTTCGAATCTCGGGATATCCGTTTCGTGCCCCTTGGACGAGCGCGGGGCTTAGACCCTTTGCCTCTGGTGGGCGGAGGATAGAGAGGTACCGCCTCTAAGGGGCCCTCGGAGGCCTCTCGCTGGAGTCCGAGCTCTCTTGTCCGGACTCGTTCTCATAGGCATATCCTTCTCGGATATCTTCCGAGCCGTTCAACATTGTGAAGAGTTGGAAATGAAAAGAAGACCGAGAGAAGGCCGGGAGTAGGAGAGACTCGCCGGAAATCGCCTGATCAGTCCATCGAGAATCGCCTACTCAGGTCGCCGGAAATCACCCTCTCAACTCACCAGAAATCGCCTACTCAGGTCGCCAAAAATCGCCTACTCAAGTAAACCTCTACAGCAAATGTCTTAGGAGCAAATGTGAAATAAGAGTTCCCCTGGAGAAGGGTACGAGGGCTTATATAGCCTGGAGATACCCTCTGCATTTATGGCGAATCGATACGAGTGCAGCCGAATCGTCATGAGCTGACCCTGCAAGACACGTGGCGGTGGATCATTAGCCGAGCATTGTCGAGCCACGTGCTACAAGCATGGGGCAGTTGGAGCAACGTCGTTTTGTCCTCCTTAGTCCACATGGCAGCCTCATAATCGATCCGATGATTCGAAATCGTAACCGTCGCCACGCGTTCACCCCGTATAGGTCTGCAGACAGAGCCTCAACGATACGCCTTCTCGACAACAGAGTCATAATTGCAGCCGTACGCATTAAACAAGCCGACGGTTCATAGCTCAAGGGGTTGTGTACGATTTTCACCATGTATTTACTCTCTGAGTCCGTGTCCGAACTCAGAGAGTGGGGGGGCTTCTGTTATGGGAAAATCCGAAGTGCTCCAAGACTTGAAGAGTCCTCCGAGTAGCGAGGTATTGAGAGACATTCAAGTAGCGTGATCGAGAGATGTCTCTGAGTGGCGAGGCTTGGAGTGTCTTCCGAGCATCGAGGCATGAGGTAAATGTCTGAGAAACAAGACTTGATGAAGTCTTGCTCGGTTTAATATCAACTCCGAGGTACGATGCCATCATCGTCTCGGACTTAATCGGAAGAGTGGAGCAACTGATACGGTGTCCCATTATCGCACGATCAACGAGATAACTGCATAACCACCAATATCTACATATTCGTCGGTCGCGGTTAGTGGCTAAGATCGTGCCGAGTATTGCGGACACATCTATCCCATTTGAAAGGTATAAATAGTTGTCAAATGCAAGGGAACAGGTATGCAAAATCTCTCACCCAAAACCCTACTACACCGCTTAGACCCAGATTCCTAGCCTGACTTTGGCATCGGAGGGTCCGCTGCTCTAGTCAGGGTCTCCTTTGTCCTTCCTTTGTGCAGGTATCAAGAGGTCGGAGTCCGAGCTCGGAGCTCAGTGTGGGTGAACCACATTTCTGCATCAACAGCCCATATTCACGTATATTCCATACTCCTGTTTTTACTTGGTTTTCGCATCAAAGCATCATAAATCTCTTCTACCTTGACTTTTACTTCTTTTGAGCTAGCAGTCATAGAATAGCCAGACAATGAGAGAGTTATAAATGGAATATAAGTAACATATGATCTTGCTAAAATCAGTTCCAAAGAAGCAGAAAATCAAGAACTCCATCACGATGTCAGCTCGAGAAATGACAGAGGTGAAACAAAACCATGATAAATTCATTTCAATTCGGCTTTTTACCGTTGAAGATTGAAAATTAGACCTGGTGGAGCTTCGTCGAGAGGTTGATTCCGGCGCGAAAACCGATTCCGCTCTCAGAATCCTGCGAATGAGATAGAGGTTGTGTCTCAGACGCTCTGCCAGAGCCAATGGAGGGAAAGGGGGGAAAAAACCTAGATTTTTCGCGGGTAGAAATCGCCGGTAGTTGGGATGCGTCCGCAGGTTTTTTCTTCTTTGAATAGTGTTGCTGTCGGCTCCCGCGCGCAGCTGGAGATTTGCTCGCACTGCTGGGTATCTCTGGCATGTACACGTGGCAATGGTTGGAAGCGTTGGCCTGGTGCGCCACAGCATGCACGGGCCAATCCTTTGAAATCAGCCGGATCCACGACGTAGCTTTGTCGGATCAACTTAGCCTACAAGGCTTCGCTTGGGGGTAGGGTCCTTATGTTTACGTGACATCCGATCCGTCCATTATATCTCCTTGGTTCCTATAAATCAGGTCGATCAAAAACTTAGTGGACCCACACTGCCTAAGATCATTACTGAAACTTCTCAAGTCAGGTGTTGGGGCCCACCTGAATTTTGGAACGGCCTTATTTTCAGGTTGTCCATTCATCTTGGTTGGCCACATCTTCTGAATGGATTAGATGGCCTATAGAAAACATGATGGGCCCCACACGCCATCCTGAATGTTTGCCTTGGGGACATCCCCATCCCAACTGTTATGGTGTGTTCCACCTGAGTTTTGAAACACCTTGATTTTTGGGCACCGAACAGAGCACTGGGAAGGGCGCTTGATGTATGGACTGGATGTAATTTGCATCTCGAGGTGAGCCCTGTAGATAGTTTGCAGTTCAAGCTTAGCCTGCAAAGCTGGGTCCCGCCGCGTAGTATCGTAAAATGCAGTGTTGCTCGTGCCGGACGTAATGTATGCTAGCTAGGGCTGAAAGTTGGGTGGGTTCAACCCGACCTACCCGACCGGCCCGGCATTGGGTTGGGCTCAAACAGTATATATCGGTCTAATCTTAGGCTTGGGCTATACAAACACTAACCTGATAAAACTTGAGCTAGGCTCGGGTTGCCCAACCCAACCTGAACCCGATCAATATATAAGTTACTTGTAAATTGTAATTGAGTGTAGATCTTTTGTGTCAAAGGCACACTAGTGATGTCGAGTCTCATTTGTCCACATCATTTCTAGAGATTCAAGCTAACAAAATATGCTAGATTTATCTATCCCAAATAGATTGGGTGCTATGCTACGTGACTTTTAAAGGAGTAGTTGACTTATGTTTTAGCTTGATTTTTAAAGAAAAAAAAATGAAATTTTGTATGATGAATAATTACATATATAATTAATAAAATCATAAATACAAAAAATAAGTCCTATATTGAAGTATAATAAACTAATGTAATAACAAAAATATTAGCACGTATACACCCGACCAACCCGACTGAACCCGCTTGGGTTGGGCTTGGGTTGAGAATTCCCAACCTGAGGTTGGCTTGGGTTGGGTTGGGTTGGGGTCGAGGTATAGGAACCTTGGGTTGGGTTAGGGTTGAGCACCAACCCGACCCAACTCGCCCGACTTTCAGCGCTAATGCTAGCATGATAGGCTGACATGATTTGCAGCCCGGCCATCGGTGGTCACACAGAGGCTGAACAAATCAACGCCAGCCGGTTGCTCCATAATTGCTTTCAAATGCACTTTGAAAGTTCACTCACCCTACAAGTAGAATGGAGGACCACGTGCAAGATCCGAGCCGTCTGTGGGGTGATCTCCACAGTGTAGATGTTGTGTGAGAAAATCAGGCCGATGAATAGTGGTCACCAAGTCAATCTTGCATGGACATATGTGGATGTTGGATCAAAGTCGCGCAAGGGACTTTTTCAGGCTTTCTTATATACATGCATGACTTGGAGAAACCACTAATTACTAGTTAGTTGTTTAGGTTTCTGCAGTGGGCTAGACATTGTAGGACCTATGAACTAAAGATTTTGAAAAACCGAAAGTCAAAATGACTATTGATCCGTGACCTCCGATTATGGGTAGGGAATTATAGTGACAAAAAAAACAATGGAATGTGTTGGGCACCATCTCTTCCCCATGCAAATATATGGTAACTACTTCACGGGACTTGACAAAAAATAAAGGATTATGTTTATTGTTGCACACAGATGATACAATGTAGTGTATGGGAATGCAGTGTGATAATGTGATGCCTGCTTCAAACAATGAATTGAGAAAGATTTATCTATCCAAACTCACTAGCTTTTGAGTGGTTGAAGTTCACTTTATCCAAAATTTTAATGGGGCAGGAATCGGTATTCCCATAAGTCATAAATAATACACCCAATTTGACTATATGAGCATGGGGGTTGAGAGTGGAGATGGTGATACATACTGCTGATGCATGTGTGAATAAAACTTATCATAACTGGATAAGTGGGTGTACAGGTTATCACAGGGATCGACTAGAGTGGGATGGATCGACTTTTTAAATAGCTTTGGTGGTTGGGATATGGGGTTGACTGGGTTGAATGGTTTCCCCTCATTTCACCTTCCTCCTCTCCTTGGTAATGGATGGGCTAGACCCACCCTTCCCTTCCATTCCTTAGGATGGGTGATATTGGGATTCTTAGTGATAAAAGATGAAAAAAATATAGAATGGTGGAAGATGAAGACGGGTGAGTGGAAGATGATTCGAAAGTGAAGATGAGGTATTTATAAGTGTTTACAGGTATGTGGGATGGCATTTCTATGATTTTTGAAAAGTTTGGGGGTAAATAAGGTTTTAAGGGTTGTGATTTGATAAGGGAATGAAGTGCGCCATGTGGCACTTTTGTAGTTAGTTGGATGGATGATAAAAGTGCAATTTCAAAGAAATCAGGGTAAATTGATCATTTGGGCTCAAGTTGGACTCTTGGGGTGGGGTTTTGTTTATCTATCATTCACCTAACACATGATAAAACATCTCAAATTTCTACAAGACAGGTGGTGTGTGATGCACTTCTCACCACACGGATGGACCTTAGCTTTGGTCGTGAGCCCTGTTGAGGTCTTTGTTCCTCTTTAGTTTTGTCAATTTTGCTTAATTATGGTATTGGGACTAAACAGGCTCGGGTCTAGGCTTGGGCTAGGTTTAACTATGAGTTTGTTTTAAGGGTTTCATGGTGCTTAGATCAACTTATCATCCTTAAGTGGAGTGTCTACAACAAATAACCTATTAGAGTCTACTAGAATCCATCATTGGCAACCAAGCCAGAGACTTATCAATCCATGGCCTCTTGCACCTTGTTCAATCTTTTCCTGTGGCCTCTCTAGGCAGGAATTACATCGGCACTTTGATGTGAAAGCATCATCATTTTGATTTTACGATGTTTATTTAAACACATTAGTCTGCATATAAGTTGGTGGTCAACTGACCATATATAAGCGAGAGAGAGAGAGAGAGAGAGAGAGAGGGAGAGAGAGCTTCGCCATCATTATAATTTTATATTAGTATTGCAGCGAAATTTTTTCCATCAAAACGCATGAATCAATGTATATTACCTCATTAATTGATCATTTCAGCAATTTAAAAGTGTTATCATTGTGATTTTATTAAACTCATTCACATGAATTCTCAGCCTTGCCTATTTCCTATGAGATGGGTATCGTATAAGTATTGTAATTTGCAATCATTATATATATATATATATATATATATTCCTTGAATAAACCTTGCAATGGATATCAACTTCAAAGTGAATTATCTAAATGAGCTTATGTCGTGGGTATTTTATTAATTTACAAGTATTTTTTTATTAAAATATTAAACACTAATACATTAGGTATTGTAATGACATAGGATAGATAAATGATTATTTAATTCAGTGTTAAGTCACACGAACTTATATCAGAAGCCATAACTCATCATCAGCTATCCGTTTTGCACATATAAAATATATCATTAAGAAGCTGTTGTTAAGCTCTGTCCTAACCAACAACCTAAAGCTAGGTAGCTCCAATATGCCTTAGAGGGATTTAATCATTTTTTAAATTATATTATGGTTCATAGCCTATTTTCTAGTCACCCAGCGGTTACTTATGGGTTTTGTAGGATTATACAACCCTTGTCTATTTTTATCAATCTTTAATATTTTGAGTCAAATTAATTATAGGGTTTCTTTTGCTGATAAAAGATCATCGTATGCCACTATAGGCAACACTTTCCATAAACAACATTAACTTTTTATCTTATTTTCAGTGTTTTTTTGTTTTTTTTTTTTTCCATTTTAAATTCAATGACGCCTTTCATGGAGATTGTATTACTAGAAGTGTTCATATGAAGGGAAAATATTGTTTTTGTTTATTTATTTAGTATTTAACTTATTTATTAGGTAACCTATTTTTATGTATTTAGAGTAATGTTCATTTTTGAGTTATACTTACCTTTATCATGCACAGTATCAGTCAAGTGTCAATATATTGTAGATACTATTTTAGATATCATCAGGGAAATTAGATACACATCATACAGTGTGCATCTGTTCGTTTGGGAGCATGTATTTGATGGGTATTGGGTTCAACCATAATCCAAATATTCTAATGGATTTTTGAAAACACATCCCATGGGTGAGAACCAAACGTGATTCACACTAATTACTATCCAATGATTCAAAATCCGGCGATTGCTAAACTTCCTAAGGGCCTGTTTGGATGCATGTAAAGTTCTTAAGTAGTAAAGGAATTATAAATAATCTAATTACAGGGCTGTTTGGATGCATACATTTGCCTATAAGCCTTTTATATGTTATAAACAAATTATAGCTATGAAACATGATAAAAAACTATGTTTCATATTACAGGTGAAGTCTTTACCACTAAAAAGACATTATATATGTTAGAACACAATGATTAATATACACTCATGATATGTGTGGCCTACCATAATGTCTATGGTACATCCAATCCATCTATCATGTACTTCCTTACATGGCTCTAAAAAATCAATTTGTCCATTATCAAATGGATGACACAAGGGAATGATGGGGTATTTGACATTAAAAAACTTATAAATTACATTTGGGGCTCACTATGATGGGTGGAAGACATCTAATCTGTTTAGCGTGTGTATGCTTTAATACTCTTTAAAAACCTTAAAAAAATCAAATATTTCTTCAATGATTTACGGATTTCGAAAGGGTCACCGCCCAAGCTCTACAATATAAATACTTAATTTATCCACTGTGAACACTTTACAAGCTAACCAAAGATGATTTATTTACTTGTCGACAAATTATTACTTACAAGCTAAATGGAATAACATGTAAACAGTTTACACTAAAACTCTTTTAAAGTATAATGCGTTTATAGCTAACAAAATTACAGGTGTATTCTCATCCCTTTCCATGCCTGCAACATCTCTCTTTCACCCACGAATCTTCACCAGAAATCACTGCCATCTCTGATTCTCCCCGGAAGCAATAGCATCCCTCTCTCCATGTTGCCGGACTTGCTAACAGCGGTGGCAATGTTAGCATTTAAAATGGAAAGAATTTTGGAGAAAATGAAACTACTGTACTGAGCCTATAAACGGGCTAGAATGCAGACGGTTGGAGGTTATTTGGATGCCTGTAAAATGGATTATAGGTAATGGGAATATACGAGTCATTTGGACAGGCTATGATCAAAATTACAACTTTTAGCCATCTGAAACATAATAAAAGAGAATGTTTCAAATTACAGTAACGGATCTAAAATTGCAAACTAGAGACTAGTTTCACCGATTCAAATTAAAAGATTCGGCAATCACAAGTGTCCCGTGGATAGAGAAAGGACGAAAGAATCGTATTATGGTAGAGCCATCTCTTCAGGGAGGTGTACGGGTGGAAGGTAATACATTGACAACTTCGCCCATCTACCGACATTTCAGACATCCCATCTGGGATGAGCGGCTCTGCTCTCGCACAGGCACGCCACTTCGTTACCACGCGTGAGAGGCAGTGCTAAATCTTAAGAGTGGGACCCACAGTTGGATGATTGGTGAGAGAAGTGCGTCCCACGATTTGACAATCTAGATTACTCTTCCTTGCAAGGGACATCGAGAAAAAAAATCATCTCAAGGGACAAACTGCAGCCGTTCTATTCGAGTTCCGAAAACAGATGGTTAAAAAGAGCACATACCAATGCTCCACATTCCAACCGAGCAAAGTCCCAAATTCTCTGGCCAGGAACCACGAGACTGGCACGTTATTCAAACAAGGCCCATCGACAGTGGGACGCAAAAGATCAACGGTCCAGATTACCGAATTGTGGCCCCCAATTGCCAGAATTGGAAACCCGTGCATCCGGTGCAGAGCCTCGGGCCATCGAAGTTGCAACTCGTCTCCGTCTATAACGACGCCCCGTATTGTTGGCGGGAATTCCAGAAAGATCGAAGTCCTTTCATCCCTTCAAAAGCTGTGCTGAAAAACCCTCAAACCCTACCATTTCCATTCCCCATCTTCGATTTTTCGCCCACGGTTCATCGTTACGGATTCAATCTCCCTCTATCCGTTCGTTTTTTAGGGTTAGTAAAAAGATCTCCAATTCCAGAGATGGAAGAACATATACGGGAATCCGACGGGAATTCGATTTCGATGCCGTCAACGTCGTCGCCTCTTGGTCGTGTTGTGAACACACTGCTCAGTTCTCGCTCCCGGCAGCTCGAAGCTGCCGTCTCTCGGTTCGGCTCTAGTTCGCAGAGAAGTTCTGGAGGTTCACATCAATCTCTCTCTCTCTCCTCTTTAATCTCATACTCTCTCTCTCTCTCTCTCTCTCTCTCTCTCTCTCTCTCTTTCTATCTCTCATCTTTAATCTCATACTCCTCTCTCTCTCTCTTAAATTCTCATACCTTGATTTTTAGTGTTGCTCCACTTGATTGATATCTGCAGCCTTACTGGATGATTCCCTCTGTTATCTTCAAAATTACGTAAGGGACGCTGTGGAGAAGAGGGAGCCATTGGATCAAATTCTCATTCCGATGATTGAACATGTAAGGAACTGTGAAATAAGGATTGTACATTTGCACTGAGAGAATTTCCTTTGTATTCTGCATTTTTACAGCATAGTGACAAATCTCGTCCTTGGCAATTTCTCGACCAGGAAATTTATTGGGAGATTTTTAGATTCTGAGGTTTTTCTGAGGATATTATATTATCTAGAAAATCTCTGTAAGGGTCGTTTGGAAGGTGGTAAATGGTTTTAAGTTTTACAGTGTTTGGATAGCCTGTAAATGGTTTATATCCTTAAAAAATCGGATAGTTTAGAGAAGTAATTCATTAAAAAATCAGATAGCATATAAGAGTGGATTGTAAAGTGGATCATTGGGTTAAGCCCATCTCACTAAAGGTTGCCGTTGGTGGAGAGGGAGGGAGGTTGTTGGTAAATCATTTGCTGGCAAATGAAATCTCAACTTTTTGCTAGCAAATGAAAAGGGGGAAAAGGTAGTAAATCATTTACAACTAGTAAATGATTTACAAGCATTTTAGGGCATCCAAATGCAAGTTGTAATTGCTTCATTTCCCATCATCCAAACGATCCCAAAAAAATAAATATAATTAAAAAATATTTGTTATAAATTAATACATAAATGATTTTTTTTTAATATACTTATACAATGAATTGTCTAAGTTTTTAGCATCTTCTGGTTAAAATCATGATAATTTCATGACAAAAAAGCAATATTTTAAAATTGCCAATATTATTTAAAATCTTGTGATAATACTGTTTGCAAAATTATTGTGACATTTTCAAAATCTCGGTGATATTTGTCACACTGTTTTACAGTTATAAGAGGTTCTGTCCCAGCTGTACATGCAACGAACATTTATGGTACCACAAGTCGATATGATTGGATCTGCTTGGGTGGTCTTTTGGCCAAAAATTGCAGTGATCGTTGAGCTCTGACCATCTGATTTCAGCAAGTTTCACTCGTTGAATGCGGACCATTACTCATTTTTCTGATTTTGCCATCCATTACGTGGCCAGTGATCAGGTGGGAACCATAGCCTAATCACTTTGCTTTTTGAGCTACGGACCATGCACACTGTGCCTTACAAATCAACGGTGGTGATCACTGCACACAGGCCTGCATGTATGATAGCGATGTTTTGGTGCGTGCTTCATGCATTGTTCCTACACTAGAATCGTTCCGATCTTGACAATTCACATGTAGATCATCAAAACAGAAGTTTCTCTCTGCCTTCTTCTTCTTTTCTAGATTTGTCTTTCTGAGATGGCTGATGCCTCCTGCCACTTGATTGAAACTATTTTCTGTTACAGTCTTTGAAGTCAAAGGGTTCGAAGCAACACAAGCAAGTATTGATTCTTCTTAATTGGCTCTTTCAAGATGATCTTCTCTTCAAAGCTGTTTCAAGTAATCTCGCAGAAATTATTATGAGAAAGGAGGACCACTACATTTCCCTGGGATGGTGCACGTTAGTGCGTAGCCTCATAGATCATGAGCTAACCTCGATTCAATTTTCAGATATAGGTAACATAGCAAAAGCTTCTTCATCTATCTTTCAGAAAGTGATGTTTTATTGTTATGGTGTTAATACCACATGGAGAATAGACTGTTTACTTGGATAGGATCATTCATATTCATGTGTATGACTCTTTTTTTTCACCATTTTGTAAAACAGTGTAATCCTTAGTTTGAGGAAGAATGGTATCATGAAGTGTTTGAGTAGTATGCCATGGGGTTCCTGAGATGCACATGAACACATTTATATTACAGGCGTGATCTGCGTATGGTGATCAAGACCGTTGATTTTATGGTACGCCTTGTGGATGGGTTGTATCGAAAAAAAATTTAAAAATCAGGGGGATTGCACTGCAATAGTCACCCAATCAGTGACCTGAAAGAGGGGACAGTTCACTTGAAACAAAGCAGTGCACAATGTTCAACAGGCAAAAGTCACAAGTTGCAACAAATGGGTGGTCAGATTTGCCTGATGGCTGCAACTTCTGTCCGGTAGCCCATTCACAGGGTGGCCAACTAGATCAACAATCCCGATCACTACATCTACATGCACGCTTCACATGTGTGCACAAGAAGAGGTCCAGATGGGGTCCACTTAAGCACACAGGGCAGGAGTCCCTTGTTGCAATTTCCTCCTTTTGAAGCTTCCTGGTTGTTTCTTTCTCTTTTTTAGAAAGTCCAGTTTTAGTAGATTAGAAATAACAATATTCAATGACTTATAAATTGGCTCTTATGGCCATACGTATGTAGAACTTTTCATGAGCTTTTATCAATAAGAGATGCTGATAATTTTTTCTTAGGGTAGAAGAGAGTAGTGGGTTTATGATCTCTAGCATAAAGGCTAGAGGACTGTTGAGCACTGCTCTCAATCTTTCTTCTTCTTTTTATATATTTGTGCATGTGGATGTTTGAGCCTAGCCTGGTAAGTTAGTATCAATTTGCAACTGGTTTCAATTTATTTGATTCTAGTTGCATTATTTGGGTACCAAAGCAAGTTTTGAGCCTGGGAGGGCTTTATTTCTCTATTCTTCCCCCCCCCCCCACCCCCCAAGCAAGTTCTGAGCCTGGGAGGGCTTTATTTCTCTATTCTTCTCCCCCGCCCTCCAAAATAAAATAAAATAAAATAAAATAAAAATAAATAAATAAAAAAATCTGTCTGATTTCCCCAGCCAAATCAGACCCCACTTAGCCTCCAAAACAGTCTGCTCTGTCCCATATCTCATCCCATTGACAGCCCCAAATCTGAAACCCCCAGCAACACCCCTCCCTTCAAAAAAAAAAAAAAAAAAACACCATTCCTTGACCTGCCCAAATTTAGTCCTCAATATATGTAGCCAAACCTCCCTTTAAATCTGTCCCAAATCTGCTTGCAATTTAGCCCCATTGCAGAGGGGTGCTTAGCTCTAGCAAGGAAGTTCGTAACAGAATTGGGCTCTCAATAGGCAAAGGAGACAATCAGATTTTGGGAAGACATTTGGGTTGGTTCTTCGGCTTTGAAGGAGGATTTCCCTTCCATCTATCGTTTGGCTCCCAATCGCTCCATTGCGGTTGCTGATTGTTATTCGATTCATGGTAATGCAATGGTTTGACACCCCTCATCTCTATGGATTTCATCTCAGGGTTACCGAAGACGAGGAAGGGACATGACTCCATTTGGGTGATTGTGGACCGATTGACGAAATCGGCTCATTTTCTCCCTATTAGAGTTTCAAACTCCGCAAACGAATTGGCCAGGCTGTACATCAAGGAGATATTACATCTGCATGGAATTCCTATGGAGATCGTGTTGGACCGAGACGCGCGATTTACATCTATCTTCTGGACTGGTGTCCAGGAAACAATGAGTGTGAAACTGAAGTTCAGTACCATGTTCCACCCACAGACGGACGGACAGACGGAATGGGTGAATCAGGTGTTAGAGGATATGTTGCGAGCTTTTCAAGATGATAGGCTGATTTGGCGCCCGGACAAGAAGGGCCTTTTTTCAGTTAAATCCCTATATCTTTGCATTGGCAGAAAATCAGGGACTCCTGATAAAGTTATGACAGCGAAAGTGTGGAAGTACAAAGTGCCTCCAAAGATTTCGGCTTTTGGTTGGTTAGTGGGGAGAAGGAAAGTCCTTTTGGTTGACAATCTTAGGAAAAGGGAAATGATTATTCCAAACATCTGTCTTTGTTGCATGGCTAATGAAGAAACGACTGATCATCTTTTCATTCACTGTCCGTTTTTCCATCAGGTTTGGTCAGTCTTGCTGTCTTCGTTTGCGGTTTCTTCGTCCTTTCCGCATTCTACGGATCGCCTGCTCGCAGCCTGCAAGGCGTGTCTTTGGAAAAAGATATTGTGGTGGTTTGGAGAATGTCTCTCCTAGCCGTTTGGTGGGCAGTCTGGGAAGAAAGAAACAACAGATGTTTTCGTGATGTTTCAAACCTAGTGGAGGTCATAGTTAGAAGGGTGCATCATCTTATTTTTGAATGGGCTTTGAATGTGGTTAATCTTTCTTCTTGTAATTTTTCCCTTTTTTGTTAGGTGCGAGGCCTGCTATCTCAGTGGGTTTTTCCCTTTGTTGTTTTCTTTGGTTTTCTAATGAAATTCGCAGTTAATTCTAAAAATAAAAAATAAAAAATTTAGCCCCATTGCAGTCCAATTTCTGGAACCAAAATAGTCCAGAAAGTTGCCCTGCGATCAGTCCACAAAACTTTCTCATTAGCTATTCCTAAAATGGTCCATCGTGCCCAAAATCAGTCCCTAATTTCAACCATTGCCTGTCCAGATTTCTGTCTGAATCTGTTAAAAAACCACCCCATACAATTCAGCCTTCTTACACCTAGAACATTGACCCCAAGCTGGCCTTCATAAATTTCTATTTTCCTTTTCACTTATAACTTTGTGTAACCTTCATAATACCCATTGTTTATGCCCAAAAGAAGTGGAGTTTCCTTTAGTCTTATGCTGGTGGGGGGGGTGTCAAGATGATGTATTGTTGATACTCAAACATATTTTGGATAAATTGGACCAGATGGATGGCTGGTTTGAGAACATGGAAGGTCGGATGACCATTTTGGAAGGAAACTATAAGAATGATAGTACTGACGCTCAGGTCAGCAGAATGCTTAAGGAGCACCAAACATTGAAATGATGCATAGAATCGGGGCCCACTCATCAACAACCAGTTGCTACACATTGTAGTTACGAATATGAACACGGGGCTTGTCTGGAATATCAACAACCCTGATATCCTCAACAAGGACAACGGGCACTTGCGGCTCCTTGTCATGGTTATCCGGATTATGTTGAGGCTACCCAATTGACTTGCACAAAAGACTACCAGGCGCGTGAAGGTGGAGATCATAAACTACAATAACAGTGTCGATCTTGATGTTCTGCATGATTGGTTAGAGTCAATGAAAAATGATTTTGAGTGGTTTCAGCTCCCGGTGGTCAAGTTACAGTTTTGCAGCATTGAAATTAAAGGGGCTAACCATGAAGTGGTGGAATTCAGTGGGGAGAGACTTGGGATGTAGTGGCCTTCAACCCATCTCAAACTAGGATGAGATGAAGGTTAAGATAAAACGACAGAGGTTTCTACCTCCAGTTATGAATCCGAGATGTTTAGGAAGCTTCTGGATTTGCAATAGGACAATCTAACTGTTGAGGAGTGCACACAAAAATATTATGATCTTAAATTTAGGTGCGATTTTGCAGAAAATGAAGTGCAGTAGGTAGCTCTCTATTGTAGAGGGCTCAGGAGAAGTAAACAGAAAGAGATGATATAGGTCCAGCCAGAGACCGTGGATGGAGCATATCAGATTGCATTGCAAGCACAGGAGAAGCACTGTTGGGTGACCACTGGGCATTCGCATGCTCTTATATCTCAAAATATGGTTCCACAGTTCTGGCCATCGTGACAAAAATGGGGTAGTGCCAGTATCTTGCTCCCCACGCAACCACAATGGAAATTTGAGAATAAGGGCAAAGTAGTTGGCACAAACCAAAGTTCACTAACAATTGTTTCAAGTGTGGTGACCTAGGACACTGATGTAGGTTGATCTGGGCCCAATATTCATGGGCCAAGCCCAAACCCAAGCACACAGCTGGCCTATCAATAAGGAGACCCAATCCCCCTAATTAGGCAACTAGCTATGCAAAATCGTCTCGTTTCAAAAGGAGGAGAAATGGAGTCCTAAAGTGGGGGCCTACGGTTTCTCCATCCTTAATCCAATTTATTGCAAACCTCTATACATGCATACTGTTGAATAAGGTTTGTTTGCCCAAATTCCTTGCATGTCGGTGGAGGAAGACTGTGTACTTGGTGAATGTTTTGATCCTTCTTCAGAGAGAGTGGCGTTTCAACCACGGTTGGAGACACCACCAACAGAGTATCTAAGCGTTGTACCGAAAAGGATGGAGGACCGATTAGCATGGAGAAAAGTTTTATAAATCAGAAGTTAGGTGAGAAGGAATGTTGATGCAGAGTCAGTACATTGTATCTACCTTGGTAGGAGACAGTGAAGAACCGATGAAGGAAGCTTCCTTTCCAGCGACCATCGCCTGTTTTAGTAGGAGACGGGGAATATAAATGGTACATGAAGAATGTATTAGATGGATGAATTTATATATTGTAGAAGGAGAAGTTTTAAAGAGAAGGGCAAAATCCAGCTCTGTTAAAGCGGAAGCGTTTCCTTTTTTTTTTTTCCTTTTTCTATGGGACTTGTATAGCAACAAACATGATGAGGCCGCACCACCATCGGTGATCCTCAGAGTACTAAGAGAAAACACTATCACATCACCTTTCAAGGGAGATCTGCTTGTAAATCCTTCAAGAGTACGAAATGAATATCAAAATTTCATTTCCTTTCAACTACAATGGAGGCGGGAAATGCTGGGTTTCGAGAACTGTATTCCACACTGTAACCAAACAGTGGCGCATTATAATAATTGCACATTTCAATGCATTTACAGCGTGAAATAAAAAATCAAACACCCCCTTGAGGAGCAGCTATCATCAGATTGGGATTCGTCCACGTGACAAGTGGAAGACAACATTCAAGACAAAGGGCAGGTTGTACAAGTGGTTAGTCATGCCTTTTGGGCTAAGCAACGTGCTGAGCACCTTTATGCATGTTATGACAAAAATCCTCGAGCCTTTAATAGGCAAGTTTGTTTGAGCCTTTAATAGGCAAGTTTGTTGTTGTCTATTTTGATGACATCTCTCTCTATAGCCATTTGCAAGAGGACCATATTATGCATTATCAATAGGTGATGAGATTACTACAAAAAGAAAGGCTCTTCATCAATATGAAGAAGTGCACTTTTATGAGTCCTAAGCGGTTTTTCTAGGATCTATTGTGTTTGTTGCTGAAGTTTAAGCTGATCCAAAGAATATTCAAGCAATTGTTGATTGCCCTCTCCCGACGATATTCATGAAGTTTGAAGTTTCCATGGCTTGGCCGCTTTCTACAGGAGGTTCATCAAGAACTTCAGCTCTATTATGGTGCTCATTAATGACTGCATGAAGGCGGGTCCATTTCAGTGGACGAATCAATGTCCTTTCTCGAGAGACATGGAATAGTGTGCTGGGTAATTTTGGTGTTAGCTAGGTATTGCCGGAAACGATTGTTGACTTTTTTGTCCAATGGCACGATGGAGGGATGGAGGGTTAGTCTCGGAGGTGGGGAGAAGATGGAGATTGTTCTTTTTGGCTGGTCTATGGTCTATATGGATTGAAAGAAATAATAGATGTTTTCGAGATAAAAGTGGTTCATCAAAGGGTGCTTTTTCTAAAGCTATGGCTTATGTAGTTGAATGGGGTGGGGCGTTGCCCATGTAATTTTTTGTTTTCTTGTTTGCACTTTTTTGCTATGTTATGTTGCTTTTCTAATTTCTGGGCTTTGCCCTTCTTTAATAAAGTTGTCATCCTTCAAAAGAAAAAAGAAAAAAGAAGTTGCAATAAAGGCATTTTAAGAAATTTAGCGAAAGATGATGGAAGCTCCAGTTCTTAAGCTTCTTGATTTTAAAAAGGCACTTGAGGTTGCCTGTGATGCATCCCATGTGGGCATTGGAGGTGTCCTTAGAAAGGACATCCGATGGCTTTTTCAGCGAAATAATTATGACGCATGAAAGAAGTATTCTCCCGATGTAGTGGAGTTCTATGCCATTATGTAGGCCTTGAAATATTGGTGTCATTACCTCATTCATCGAGATTTCATGCTATATTCCGATCATGAGAAATTTCTTTATTTGAACTCCGAGAAGAAATTGAATGTACAACACGCTAAGTGGAGTGCTTATGTTCAGGAATTCACATTCAATTTGAAGCATTGAGCCAATTTAGAGAATAAGGGAGCAAATGCTCTCGGTCGAAAGTCACATCTCTTGTCCACCTTATGCATCTCCGTAATTTGGTTCAAAGAACTTAAGAGAGATCATGCAGTTGATGATGGTTTTGGAAAAGTATTTTCAGGCTTTCAGCACTGTCTGCAGGCTCAAGTATCGAGTACCCACAATATAGTATGCATGATTTATTCTATAATATGAGGTCGTGTCTTCCTAAAAGCTCCTTATAAGAGTTTGTGATTTGAGAACTCCATTTAGGTGGCCTTAGCGGTCACTTTGGGATCAACAAAATGATAACCTTGGTCAAGGACCACTTCTAGTGGCCAAGTTTTAAGAAAGATGTTGGGATTGTTATTCAACAATGTCAAATGTGTCATTTAAGCAAAGATAACAAGCAAAACACTGACCTTTTTACTCTGTTGCGGGTACCAAATGTCCCATGGGAAGACATCAACATGGATTTTATCTTGGAATAACTAAAGACTCAATGTGGCTATAACTCTATTTATGTTGTTGTCAATAGGTTTTCTTAGATGGCTCATTTCATCCTTATAAGAAATCAGATGCTCTACAAATTGTAAATGTTTTGTAGGTGATTTGCGTACATATATTCCTAAGAACTAAGACAATTGTGTTTGACCGTGATGTGAAGTTTATGAGTTACTTTTGGCGTACTTTGTGATCCAAGATGGGAACTAAATTAAAGTTCTCAAGTGTTTATCATTCGTAGACAGATGGACAAACCAAGGCTGTCAAGTGTAGTCTTGGGAATCTTCTTCGATGTTTGGTTGGTGACCATATCAATTCATTGGACCTTATGTTATCACAATCTGAGTTTGCTTGTGAACCGTAGTGCGAGACTTTCTCTTTTTGAAATTGGAACCTATATCTGACCTTGGCAGCCTATCAATTTAGTTTCCCTTCCTATTGCGACTAGATAGAGCTGGGATGCTGAGGTTTTCGCACAACATAGTGACCATATCGGTTCATTGGACCTGATGTTATCACAAGCTGAGTTTGCTTGTGAACTGTAGTACGAGACTCTCTCCTTTTGAAATTGCAACTTGTATCTGACCTTGGTAGCCCATCGATTTAGTTCACCTTCCTATTGCAACTAGATAGAGCTAGGATGCCAAGGCTTTCACATAGCATATCAAGGAGATGCATGAGGAAGTAAAGTGGAGGCTCAAACTTAATAATGAATATTAAAAGGGTTATGCAGATGTTAGATGGCGTTTCACACAATTTCAAGAAGGGGATAGAGTTATGGTGTACCTTGAGACTTGAGAGGTTTCTAGCAGGGTCTTACACCAAGCTCCATTCTAGAAAGGTGGATCCTTATGGTGTTTTGAAAAAAAAACAAAAAAAACTACAAGATAATGCAAACACGACCAAGCTTCCACCCGAAATAAAGATCAGCCCTGTATTCAATGTGGAAGACCTCACAATTTATCTCGGGCATCATGAAAACGAGAGTACTAAAGAACGAGCTATTTGGATTCCCAAGGTACCATGCTAGTTTGAGGAAGTCATTGAGGGCGTGTTGAATTATCATATGGTTTCCACACGCCAAAGAGGACATCAACAGTTTCTCGTCAAGTTGAGGGGTTGCCCGAAATATGATGGCACGTGGATCTTAGCGGATGATTTCAAGCGCATCAACCGGAACTTTATGAGGAGCACGTTGGCATTAAATCGACGGAGCCAAGTTCTTCGAAGCTGTGGGGGAGTATTGATGCAATTGCATCTCATCTCATACATGCACGCACCACACTTGTGCACAAGAAGAGGTCCAAATGGATTCCCACTTAAGCGCATGTGGTAGGGGTCCCTTGTTGCAATTTCCTCTTTTGTTTAAGCTTCTTAGGTCTGTTTTTTTTCCTTTTAGAAAGTCCATTTTTAGTAGATTAGAAATAACAATATTCCATGATTTATAAATAGACTCTTAGGGCCCATTTGGGAGTGTGGATTCGGAACCCCTTGGATTCAAAACCCCCTGGATTTGAAACCCCTTGGATTTGAAATCCTCCTATTGTGTTTGGCACCCTGAATTGGGAATCAACTTCAATCCAAAAGCAGCTATGCATGGTATATTTACTGGGTTTGAATTTAATTACTAAATCAACTTTACTATCTCTAATTAGTGAACATATGTAATGTTTAACACAATGGTTGTAATAAGCCTGCTGAAATATATACTTTGCCTGAAAATGATGAAATTCCAAGTCTCAGATGGGCCACAAGCACAAGATCATGTTCAAGTGACTAACCAACGATTTTTAACTGTTGATTTAAATGAACAATGTTTGGACAGCGCTGATCATCATATTAAAGTAATTATAGTGATGCAATTGATAATCTAGTTGTTTTGGGATATCATTAGAGGGCCCTGTGCCCAATAGTTTAATAGTCTAGTGACACATATATTACACATGCAACTCTTGGAAGGATTTTCGATGTAATCCAAGCTCTCACCATGGATTTGAAACCCCCTCTTTGAGGGGATTTGAAACCCCCAGTTACTTTATGGTGCCAAACAATCAAGGGATTTGAAATCCCCTCAAATCCCCCCAAATCCATGGTGCCAAACGACCCCTTATGGTCATACGTACATAGAACTTTTCATGAGATTTTCTTCAGTAAGAGTATCTGAGATTTTTTCTTGTGGTAGAAGAGGGTAGGGGGTTTGTAGTCCCTAGCATAAAGGCTATAGGACTATTGAGCCCTGCTCTCAATCTTTCTTCTTCTTCTTCTTTTTTTTTTTTCTATTTGTGCATGTGGATGTTTGAGCCTAGACTGGTAAGTTAGTTTCAATTTATTTGATTGTAGTTGCATTAAGTTGTCAACATGACTTGTGAGGAACTGCCTAGAACTTCATTCAAGTCAAAATAGCATTCCTCATTCTTCATTTAATTCGATGTTTCCTTTATGAATCATTATTCTAATAAAGCTTTCAGTTGGAGTCAAATGACTGTTATCTATATCCTGCAAAATCAATACGCTAGCTATCATGTTTTGATTTAGTATTTATAATCATGATTAATAAACATCTTGTAAAGAAGAAAAAAATGGAAAAGAAAAATAACAATTTATACACTCTAGTCTTTGGTGATTTGCCTACAACTGAAGCTTTCACTAATTACTAATATCAATCGAAGTTTGCAGTGATTTTTGTCTACAAATTCTCACTTTAATCACAGGTAAACAAGAAAAGCGCAATACTTTATTGAAGACTCTATGCCAGTCAATTTTTCATCTTTCATCCATCATACATAAAGGAAGGTAGGATTTCTCACCATGAAACAAAGATAGTCAATCATGTTTATATGCAAGTTCTGATTTATACATAAGTGCAAGATAAATTGTTCATTTCTTGTCTCAGTTATATTCATACCTTTCTTGGGAAAACTCTAATGTTGCATTATGATTTATTACACAATTGTGTGTTTTTTTTTGGAGCCGACAATAAGAATTTTATTGAGAAAGGCCAGAAGCCAAAGAATACAAAAGAAAAGAAAAAGACCAAAGAAAAACAAACGAGCGATACACCCTACAAATCTAACCAGCTATCTGGAAATTGAGCAGTAGGGAAAACATTAGCTGCATACGCCTGCTCGATTACATTCATTTTTGCCCTATTAAAAAAAAAAAATCAAGAATCCATGTTTATGTTCTTTTTTTACCCCTTGAAAAAAAAAAATCCACGTTTTTGTTGCACTGAGAATGCTTTTATTAGCAGTGTTTCTCTACTTATTTCATGTATGCTTTTTAAGAATGAGTATACTCATCCTTGATAAAGCATGTTCAGTTAAGGAGCATGCTGAATTTGGTTGCCATTAAAAAAAAAAGAAAAAAGAAAAAAGAAAAAGAAAAAGAATGATCATGCTCAAAGGAGAATGTGAGCATGCTTCACTTTTGATAATGTGGCATGTGGCTGTCAATTGGTTGGCCTTCGGTTGGCTCGCCCAGATTTCGAACTGTTCTGGTCAGGCCTGTGGGGCTGGCCCTATTCAAAAATGTGATTTTGCTAGGCCCAGGCGTGGCCCATTGATAGCCCCATTGTGGTGTACATGGAAACAAGATAAGAAATGTTGAATCAATGCATCTGAGCTTCAAATTTACTGCCTTCTATTTATTTTTGTTATACGTTGCAGTTATAATGTATTCCTTCACAAGCAATTAATCCATTCAATTTAGAAAGTGTGGCATTTAATTTCATCTACATGTATTCTCCACTTTATTCAATGGAGTCAATATTGCTCCTCCCCCCACCAAAGGCAAAAATCTTCTCCTATCCTCTACCCCACTATACTTAGTGTCCTTCACTTAAATTCTTTTGCTACCTTACTACGGAATGTCTTAACCTTAAACAGATGGAAATTGAAGCTGGATCATCAGTCCAAGAATTTCACAGGCACGTACCTTTTAACAGTTTGCAGATGCTAACAGCTTCAACAGTTGGGACCCATCCGAACCACACACAGGGACTATTAAGAAGCAAAGAAACACAGGGAATAGAAGAAAGATTAAAGAAAACAAAGAAGATAAGATAGAAGGAGATAGTTTAGTGACATGACAAGAAGAAAACTAGAGGAGTCTCATCCTAGCTTCTAGAAAATTCCCACTTCCATTGTGGTATTCCAGCTGCAGGAATTGTAAAAACTCCTCATTCAGTAGCATATATTTTGCTTCTCGAGTCTTAAACATGGTCAATATGTATAAGGCTTCATTCTTTATCAAAGATAACTCCTAATTGGAGTTGGAAATGAACTTGGAGGGTTGGTCAGCAAGTCTCCTCTTTTAAGCATACTTCTTAAAAAAGAAAAGAACTTCTTTACTTAGAAGGAGGCGTGTGGATTTGTAGGGGAAATGTGGGACCCATGGCTGGTTAAACAGTTACCTGCTGACCTAAGAATCACACCAATGGACCTAAAGGCCTGCTGGATAAACTTTTAGGGCCCATAGGTCCAAAACAGGGGCTTTGAAGCTTAAAAGATTGTATATTTTCTGTTTCTTCTTACAGCGACTTGTGTTGACTGCTTTGGGTTTGTAGCACTCTGCAGGATGGATTTGAATTGCCAACCCGCCTTTCTGTCGCTGCTGCTGATTGCATCTTAGTTCTCACTGAAGCCTTAACCAAAAAACCTCTGCCTTCTGATGTTTCAAGCAGCAGAACAAAACCATCTAACTCTAATGCAACGAATCGGCTAGTCACCTTGGTGCCTACTGACAGCCGTGAGAAGGAAAGGAGTTCAACTAGTAGACTACCACAAGGCTCAGAAAATATGGAAATGGATTTGTTGCTTTGGGATCATATGGAGGAACTTACTACTCTTGTGCAGAAGCTCCAGGCTGTATGTTCTGAACTCGGCTGCTTCCTATTTGCTTTTGTTTTCCCATTTATGGATTATATTTGCATTCATATGACCATGGCGTGTCCTGCTGCAATTGCATCCCTTACCCATATTCTCATCGTATCCGTTTGATGGCAATACTCCAGGGTTATGTAGGTATACAGGTATCACAACCCTTATCAACAGAATTTCATTGTAGTTTCTCATCTCTATATTGTTGGATGCATCCTCTCTCTTCACAGCAAATGTCCTTTTTCTGGTTAAGTTTCTGTGGGAATGCCCCATTCTGTTATTGTTTTTCTGATATGAAGTCTACTTGCATTTTAACTGTGTGTGTGCCTCATTATCTGCAGTATGTAACTGTGCCTCCATGATTCTTTGCTTGCTTGCTCTTTGGTTGTGTGTGTGTTAGTTGTCCTGGAGGTTAGTATTGGTTCAGACTGCTTTGGCATGTGATTGTTGTCCATGTGACCCTCTGATGGCTGGTTTGGTGGTTCTGACGCTTGTTTAAAAGAGTAAGGTTGATGTCCAGTTGGCAGCCAATTGTCGAGCTCTTGCCAATCTACTATTTAAAAGCTAACCCAACTTTCTTGGAGAAAGCTAAGATGATGATGATGATTTGCATTCATATCACCCATTGGCATCTCTATAGAACTTGCATCAAGCTAGTGTTTGAAAACCAGTCAATATTGACTGGTTGACTTGGTTGATGAGTTCTCTTGGCAGTTCAAGGGCATTTCTTCCACCCCCCAACTGTGAACTGCCTTAAACTGAAGAAAATGACATGAAACCAAAGAGCAATGGCAGAATATTGCATCCAACAGATCCCGTCTCTCCATTGTGCGGTTTCCAAATCCATCTTCCAGGGATATGCATACGGTTGATTTTATACTTTCATTTGGTGCTTTTACTAAAAAAAGTTCAAGAAAGAATTGTATTATGAATTTATAATGGACAGGCTTATCTCTATTTAAGGGTTACTTGAGCACCAAAAGCAAGGAAATGTAGTACAAGGTAGTTATATTTTCATGTCATTGGGAACTGCATGCTAGAGAACATCACATTGATCTTGGGATGGTGTTGCTGAGTTGACTGATATAACATGACATCATCAGGCCCATTTCCTGACTGTGTTAAAATTGTTTGAAAAATTATCATTTGTTTCCACAAGGAACCAATGAAAACTCTTACTTCTACTTGATTTCAAAAGCACATGTATCTTATGATTCTTCCCTGCAGTGGAGCAGAAAAAGCCGACCTTTGCATGCAAAGGGGCTGGAGCGAGTACTGAAGTGGTTGCAGCATATAAGAGGTTATTATGGTTCCCCTAAAGATGAGGCAGGTGCTATACTCAATTCATAACTCAGTCACATATTCACATTAGGTTAGTTATGTTTTTTGGTTCACAATTTATTTTTAATTTTGAAAACAGGTGGTAATCTGCTGAAGACTGGAGTATTGCTGCTTTCTTCTTGTTGGAGGCATTATGTGATGCTTTTGTTCTTAGAGGATCGCAGATCTTCTCAACGATACATAGAAATGCTGGATCAATATCTATCTGCTATCCAGGTCCAACTTTGTTCACATACACTTACTCAACTTGTGTAGATTTTACCTTAAAACTGTCACCAATTTTCTATATGGTTGGAGGATGCTAGATTGGTTTGATGATGTTAGCTTTGTTAGACGTTGAAGCATAAATGGTATAGATGTGACAGATTTGATGCTTATTTTGGGGCTGCAGATTTGTTTACATTTTCTCTCTCATCTCAGGTACACAAGCAGTGCATGGCATATAAGTGCTCCATTTTATTTATTTTTGGTTGACAAGTGAAAAAGTGCTCCAGTTTCAAGGCAGCAAAGCATAAGCTTCTTGGTTAGACTGTACCACTCATTTAGAGTTAAGAAAATGAAAAAAAAAAAAAAATCAATTAAAAAAGAAAGAAAAAAAGCAGAGAAAATGAGAAAACCTCTATGACATGCAGGAGTAGGACAAATAATTTTAAAAATACTTGAGCACATAGAATGGTATTGGTGTCTACGTCTGCAGGTCCCTTCCTAGTTCCGATTGATTTTATATGCTATGCTACTTTGTTGTTACTTGTATCTAATCCAACTAAATAATCATAAATAAATAAGAGAGACTAACTTTTTGCTTGTAAATGATGGACACTCCTGTGATACCACATTAAGAAAGTGAATGCAGATTGTAAAGAACAAATAATAGTTATGCTTCAAGGCATGAGATGTGCACTGCAAACGGGTTCCAATAAAAAGTCAAAATGGTTTTGTAGAACCTATGGAGCATGATAAGCGAACGATATAATGAGAACTATCACTACTTCTATCTACCAACACTAGTTCCCCGTTTATGGAAATGCTTCTAGCTTTCCACAAATAAATTTAAAACGGTGGACAGTGTTTGGCTTGCAATTGATTCTAGTTCCAGACTTCCAGGAATTTCTTGTTGCTAAGTGATAACTACCTGCTGAATACAAGCAAGGATTTAACTGAATTTGAGCTCTCTCTCTCTCCCTGGCACGAACAATTGTGCTTCAGTACATGTTTTCTAATGCTTGAATCGACTAATTGGTAAATCCCAAAGAGTTCTATGTTTAGAGTTTTTCTGCATGTTGCTCCCGTAGAATCATGTAAAACAGTGATCTGTAGTGTGACACACTGGTAGTTAGTCTGGTATTAGATAATTTGGTTGTGAAATGCTGCGTAGATACTAATCTGAGTGTATACCTGGTAGCTTTGATGCCATTATGACGTTTGACAAGCATTATTAAAAAAAATTAAGTTCTATTATTACCCCAAGAGTTCTATTTAAACATATGTTACAAAGAGCAAATGGCAGTGGTGGACCTAGACTGAATTAACAGTTAAGTCTCCCAAGACTGATCCTAACATGCAGAGAAGACTTTATACCTTTGTGGGCTAGCATTTCTTGTGTAATACCATTCTGATTTCTTTGAGAGTAAGTTTCCTGCGTCCTTGTTCTTCCTGAGAGTTTGAAGGTGAGAGGATGCAAATAAAATTTGTTGAAGTTTAAGGTTTAAAGACTCACCAAACTGATCCAATTTGGGTTCAGTTGGCACTTGTACAAATCAGTTATGCAATAAGCTGCTTTTATCAACCTGATGTGAATCGGCTGATATTTACTGTATAAGAAGTGGCTTGGTATTGTTAGGTGTACCTAGATGTTTTTATATGCTGTTTTATGTTTCAGTGAGCTTATGCAGAACTCTCTCTCTCTCTCTCTCAGTGTACTTTTGTTCCAATGGTAGAGAAAAATGAATTAAAGAGTTAAATTCTGCAAAATTTCTAATCTCTGGAGTGACTATTTTGTAAATTTAAAGAAATGGAACGAAAGAAAGAAAGGAAAAGAAAAACAAAACATTTATTTGTTCGGCCTTTATGTTTTGCCATCAATTAGGTTTAGAGTTGTAATTTTGTATGTGTGTTGTGCTTACATTGTTTTTTATATTTCTTTGTTAATGAAATTGTTTCATATCTGATTGGGAGAGGTATATATTTGCAGTTTTACACTCAAGATAACACTGATGAGCATCCTGGAAAAATGAATAGTGGTATGGAGACTAGAAAGTTTTTCTTGAACTGCATGTCCCTTCTTTGGGGACGCCTTGACGGTAACCAATTTGAAATTGCAATGTCTGAAAGGGGACCACAGATATCAAATCTCCTGTTATCACAGGTGAGCATACTTGGGCTTATTCGAATCTAATGGTTAAGTTGCTCATTGATCATAGAATTGCATTAGGACACTATGTTGATATTCTGGTAATCGTCATCATTTCCTTGGGAACATATCTTTATCTTTGACCTATATCTTTGTTTGTTAATCTAGTTGATCAGATTTCATTGGAGTAATTGCTTTATTCACTTGTTTCATCAATCATGTGTTTATGCGTTGGTTAAGAAATTTTAAAATATTTAGAAGACCATTTTATGTTTCTTTTGCTAAAAAAAGGCATCAAATGGTCTAGTGAATATTTAAAATTTATTTGTGAACCAGCACATAAACATATGACCATTTTCTGATCTTTTTTTCCCCCCTAAAATGGATCTTATACGGAAGTGTTACTTAACGTTACTTTCTTTTTCATGGATACAACTGGTTAACTGGATGTAATTGTTTGCGGTCAGATATTAATGCAGGGGCATTTTCACACCGGGCTCAAGTGGGGTAGCCTGTTGGACGTGGGGACACACTTGGGGTGGGTGGCCCATGTGAAGCGGAACCCATGTGAAGTGGGGCCCACGAGGAGGTTCGGCCGAGGTCCTAACTCATGCAATGTGGGGCCTGGGCTATGAGATAAAGGGATTGATTTGCCAATCTCTATTAGTTCAAGCTTTTAGAGCAAGTGACTAATTGTCCTACATCAAACTGGTATCAAAGCGGAAGGTCTCGTGTTTGAGACTCATCACCAGAGGTGATTAATGCAGGGGCATTTTCACACCGGGCTTGAGTGGGGTAGCCTGTGGGATGCGGGGACACACTCGGGGTGGGTGACCCGTGTGAAGCGGAACCCATGTGAAGTAGGGCCCAGGAGGATGTTCGGCCGAGTTCCTAACCCATGCGACGTGGGGCTTGGGCTATGAGATAAAGGGATTGATTCGCCACTCTCTATCAGTTCGAGCTTTTAGAGCAAGTGGCTAATTGTCCTACATCAGATATGCTTTCTAGATGTCATTTCCAGAAGATTCTTTTAGTTGCTAGTTGGCTATGTTTTTTGGGTGGTGGGAATGAGGATGCTTCATAAACAAATATTTCACCTGGTTGCTCCAACCTTAAGGGGTTGGGAACCTGCGTATTAGTCTTTCAACCTGCCTCTTGTTCAAGTGATACCAGTGGATTCCGATGACACTTCAGGTGATGGTGATCTGGGTCAAGTATGTTGTGCGTTCAGATCATCTGGGTGGATGGCCAGGGGCTTGTTGGAGCATCCCTCCAGAGTTGTTCAATGATGATTTTACCAAGCTTTAGGCATGCATATTTACAGTGATAGATGGGAGAAAAGTCTGTTTCCACTTTCTATACTTGGTGCAATCCATTTTTGATACTTGCTGTTTTGCACATTTGTTCAAAGGGCAGTTTGTCCCTCAGTGCTTTACTTCAGATTATTGCTTATTTTAACAGATCATGCGTGGTTTAGATCTTCAGCGGTCATGTTTGTCATTAAGCGGTCTCGTGAAAAGTCAAAATGTCTGTCGGCTTCTGTTTCTCGTCTATATTTTTATGCTGTTTTAGGCATCTTCATGTCTGAAATTATTAGGTCCCAATGAGAATCCATTGCTTATGATGCAAAATCTTGGAATATTTCTCCATAAGATCTATTATTTGATGACTTGATATGATTCTTGTATATAATGATTCAGTTGCAAAGTCTTTTGCTTGGGCAAATTATATTATGAGCCCTGTAGTGATGTTGTATCTCTTCTCTCGCAAAGCTTCAATGTACTGATGAAGATGTGATAGAGGGGGCATTGAGCATCTTAAGGGGTATCATCTTCAAGACGGGTTTTTCTTCAACTGGAAGCAATCTTCTTGACTCTCATCAGATGGAAGCTGTGTTACCCTTATTGCTAAACCTTCTAGATGAAAGAGATTCCGCTGCAAGAGCTGTGGTGTTTTTCTATGCAGAATATTGCTCTCTGTATCCTTCGCACCTTGAAATCCTTTGTAGCACTGTTTCATGTCTGTCACCTTTATATTTGTGGTCATAACTTGAGTATTTGACCCACATATTGTTCACCAGAAATCCAGATTGTCAATGCCTTCAAGAAATTTTCAAACGCCTTGATTTTGGAAATCAGTGCCAGAGGAGGAATGCCATTGATGTTATTTCGGAATTTATCCGTATTTATTCAGATTCAGGAAAAATGCTTCCTCCATCAGTAAGGTATAAGACAACTCACAATGGTTTAATCTCTCTCTCTCTCACCTCTCTAATTTCTAGGTGTATTAGCCTTTTGCACTTCTTTTATGAATGTTCTGTGCCCCACTGCAGAAAAGATATTGCAGAACACTTGCTAGATCGCCTTGGAGATGAAGAAATTGACATTCGTGTGCAAGCATCCAACTTAATCCCAGAGATAGGTTTGTTGATCATCAGAACTTCTCATGGCAGCGTTCAGCTTGAATGGTTGTTCGTTTAGCTGCAGCTTGCAGGTTGCAAATGATATTCAGGTTCTATAAGTTTGTGAAATAAAATCGTGGACGTTTTGTAGGAAATTAGGAAAATTTCCCATTCTTGAGCAAACTAATAGGAACCATCTATTTTGATGCATCCTTTTCTGAAAGAAGTAGCATTTGTATGTGTCCTTTCCTAAGCTTCAAGAACTAAGATCACATCTTCACTGATTTAGGATGCTTTATTAAAACATGAAATTTAGGACAATGTTTTCCGTATTGTTATTGCGTAATGTATCACACCCTCGGGATACTGATACATATCAATTATCACATGTGATATATTGGTTGTATCGCGGTATGTATCGCCGTTATCGGGAAACATGGGAAAACATTGGGACGTTGGCAGAATTTTTCAATGAAACTTCAGCGATTGTTAAAAAAATATCAATACATACTTAGAAATCAAAACATCACAAAAACCAAGTGAACATAATAACTTTCCTTTGTATGGGGTCCTAATCCATGCGTTGTTTGACTGAACCGATGCAAGTATATTCAAAGTCTATCCTTATAGTTAATAAATGTAAGAAGATACGTATGGAAACACAAGCAACACATTCAAATGCAAAAGAAGTAGAAAACTAGAATATACATGTGAATAATGTGTGTGGCTGTGGCTCAGACTCATATAGAGTTGTGCAGTGGCTCAATATCATCATCTCCATCTTGACGAGGCCGGGCATAATACCGCTTCTCCACAAATTGACAATACTATGCCCAGATCATAGTAGAATGATACTAGTGAAGATACTCTCTAACATAACGTTGGTACTTATCCTCTTCGATTTGAAAAAAATTGGGGATATTTTGAAAATTTCTCAATTTTCTGCAAATCAACCCATCTTCCCCTAAATCCCAAAATTTGTGTGTATGTGATGATGATTTCATCAAACACTCCTGAGTACTCTAAAATGGGGGCCAATTGACCACTGATTGAAGTGGAATTTCAAAAAAAATATATTTTTTGACATTTTTAATTAAAAAGTAATTTCTTTCCGAAAAAGTCCCAAATTAGTAAGAATCACTAGGTCAGGTTATATATATGTTTGATTTTGTGTATGGACATAGATTTCAACCGATTTGTGAGAAACTAGAAAATTTTGATTTTTCTCAATTTTCTGTAACTCGGCTCATTTCCTCAAAATCTTGAAATCGAAGTTCCAAATTCATGATTTTTCATGCAAAACTTGATGAATCATTATTTGTAACCATTTGACACTGATTTAACATGATTTACAGGAAAAAAAGGATCCAAAATTGAAAATGCTCACCGGATCAAATATGCAGGAATAAATATCGCATTACCTGTGCGTTTCGTATCGCACAGGTGAGATACAAGATATATCATAGGATATATTGGCCGACATTGTCGATATTGAAAACATTGATTGAGGATACGTTTGTGACTTCCTTGTTTTATAGTGATTCTTGCAATTTACTCAGATTGCATTGTGATTTTTGATAAACATTGATTTTCCCTGATAATCTTTCCCTTATTTATATTTCCTTGTGCTTTGTTACTTCAATTTATGGAATGTTTTCCTGCAATTGTTTTTTTTAACCTCACATTTTGGTTGTAGGTCCTCATTTTGTTTTGCCTGCATTACTTCGCCTAGTGTACTCACCGGATGAAAGAGTGCAGTCATGTGCAAGTGATGCAGTGGTTGCAGTGCTCAAACGTCATAACCAGAATTTTGATGTGATAACTATGCTGCTCGACAGTCTCAGGTTTACTAACATGGATTATGATTTATGACTGATCAAAACAATCAAAACTTGACATTATTAGTTCTTTAAAGTTGCTCTAATCTGGAAAACTTTTAAGTTATTTGTGGTTTTTTTTTTTTTTTCCTTCCAATTTAATGGGCTAAATTGCACTCCATTTATTTTCGTTAACAGCAACCTCAGTCAGAACCCCAATCTTTTCAAGACACCAGGGCAGAGAGAAGGTGCGCTACACAGTGGTTTGATATTACAATCAGGTAGAAGCCACACCTGTGTTTATGAGGTGGTTCATTTAATTTATCCCTTGTGATTATGCATCGCTATTGGGTGCTTGAAATTTTTAAAAAAATCTGCACCATGGTATGTTGCTGCATCAGGTGGGTTGGGTGACAAGCCAAATTATATTGATAGATATGAGATGAAAAATGATAAGATATACTGGATATGATTCTCACTGCATGTTCTATCAGGTTTTCTTTCATAGGATATTAATGACTTGAATTTAATATTTCTATTGACTTTCCTATTTTTATTTCTGTAATTGTATTGCAGGTTCTAAATTGGATGCTGATTTGGTACTAAGGCTGATCCCAAAATGGTCAGAAAGTGTAAGATTAATTTCCTCTAGATATTTTAGTTTATTTACTGAACTCCTGGTTATTTTGGTCATCATTCAAACTTATTGATGGTGCACCATCTGCCTTTCTGTGAATTATTTTTAAAATGATGTTGCTGCTACTTATGTTTGTCTCTTTAATTAATTTGCTTGTTTTCTTAACAATCACAAGAAACATATTTTTTTTCTTATCTTAGCATCTGGGCTTACAAGATTGGCATGTCCCCTGTGGGGCACTGCAGTTTTTTAATGCAAGAATGGTTGGTTTCAAGTGAAGCCTTTCTAGCTAGGGCTGTCAACGGGTTGGGCCTGGGATAGGTCTCGGCCTGGATTTTGAACTATTTTGGGCTGGGCCGTCTGCTCGGGCCTATTCAACATTTTCAGGCCCGATCCTGGCCCATTGACACCCCTATTTCTAGCATCTATTACAGACATTTTTGTAACTCATGCCCACCAGGACAAGTTCTGCTGGCCAAGTTGCAGATTTTCTAGTATCAGATCATACATTTTGAGCAATTGGATCCAGCAAGAATGGAATAACAAGTTGTTATTGAGGATCATTATATAATGTAACAGGCTTGTCAAACATGTCTGGTTTTCCTGGGTCTTGGTGTTTGACACCTCATTCTCATGCCTAACCCACATTGTGCCTGCATGAACTTGCATTGTTTCTTGCAATAGATTTAAAGGAACACTTAAATGGTTTCACTCTGCTCTCTTTTGTACAGCATATATATTTGAAACACATGCAGATTGATCCTTGTAGACTAATTGTTTCATGCCAAATTTAATAGGTACAAGATTGGAGCATATTGATTGAACCACTGATTGATAAGATGTTTTCAGATCCTTCAAATGCAATCATTGTCCGATTTCTTAGCTATATAAGTGAGCACTTGGCGGAAGCAGGGGATGTGGTCCTCTATCGTATTCTCTTCCATGCTCAAGGGCAGAAAGAGTGAGAGCAATTTATTATGCATTGTTTGTCACCTATTTAATTTTGAACTTTGCATTTCTTCCAACTCTATTATTTGAACTTTTCCTCATTTTTGCGACTTTCCACTTCTTTGCCCAACAATCCTACTTAGATTAGCTGTGTCACCTTTTCTATTACTTCTACATTTCCTTGAAAAGGTAATGGATTTTTTTTTTGGAAAATTGCATATTATTGCAGAAATATCTTTTTTTTTTTTTTGGGTCTGTGTGTGTGTGCGCCCGCGCCCATGCACATTCTAGAGATAACCCTGCTGGAAGAAATAGAGGTTCAAAGATTTCTTCACCTTCCGGTGGAGAAAGGTAAGTGGCAACTCTGGCCTGGAAACCAGTGAATAGTGGGAGGTTCTAAATATGATATCCTCGGTTAATTATGACAAATCTTATCATGGACGAAGGGAGGAGAGAAGAGGTGGTTTGAGATCCCAGAATCCCAGCAGGGTTGTTGAGGAAGTTTCCCAATGAAGATTTATCTCATGGACTGCGAGGGGACTTGGTTGTCATCTAAAAAGTGCACAGGTGAAATGGGTGCTTAGAAAACATGAAGCCTCTATAGTGATACTGCAGGGAACTAAAATCTGTAGCCTCTGATGTTTTGATTTGGTCAGTTATGGGGAGAGGCAATGCCTGCTTGTCTGAATGAATTGAATGATGGAGTGTCTTTGGGGGTAATTGCTGTGATTTGGGATGCTACTCCTGTTCGGAGAAGGACAATTGCTTGGATATTTTGAGTCTATATTCTCTTCATATTTGTGCAGGATGGATTCCTATAGGATTTTGCTTCAGTCTATGGTCCTCAATTGAGAAGAGGAAGCTTCTAGTATGAGTTAGACACTGTCAATAACAAATGGGGACTGTCCTGGTGTGCAGGAGACTGGGAGGTGGAAGCTGAATCATGCTGGGTTCTTAGAACGAGTGACGAAGAATGAATTGATTGATTTGCAGTTGGGTGGGGCACACTGTAGTGGGTCCAATAATCAAGTTGGGCATTCCATGTCCAGCTCGATAGGTTCTTGGTCTCAGCTGATTGAGTGATGCACTTCCCAAGACTTTTCCAAATTGCAAGTCTCAAACCAACATCAGATCACTACCTAATCATTCTAAGTTCTGAGATGGAATCATGGGCAAATGGGTCCCAAAAAGGCTTCTTCCATGCTTTGAGGTGTTTAAGGCAAGATGGCCTCTCTCTCTGTCCCTATTTGTTGTGGCTGCCGAGACAGGCATCATAAAAGGCTTCACTGTGAACAATTCAGGATTGCTTATATCTCATATTCAGTTTGCTGATGATACCTTGTTGAAGTGCAAGCATGCTAGGGAGCAAGTGGCATGCCTCAAAATTATTTTCATGTGGTTTGAACTGGTCTCGGGTTTAAAAGTGAACTGGCACTGGTCGGAGGTCCTGCGAATTAATCTGGATGTGGGGTCTCTTCCTTCATCTTATCTCTGCCTCCCTCCTCCTGTGTCTGGTTTCATCTTGACCACAAGAACATTCCTCCCAATTGATAATACATTAGATGAGATGGGCACCTGGTATGAGTTGTACGACATCTCCAGTTTAGAAGAAATTTAATTGACGCAATGATTTCCTCTTGCACTGGCATTCTTTCTATCTAGGAAGGTATCTTTATTCCCATAAATGACAATGACAAAATAATTTGGAAGTGGGATATGCAACACATGTTTACCATGAGATCCTTCTAGAGGCTTTTCTTTGGGGAGAGAAATATCAGACGCCCTATGCATGTATATGGATGAGTGGATGCCCTCACAGGTTTGCTGTTGCTACTAGGTTGCTGGCTTAGATAGAGTCCTAACGTTGGATCACCATAAAATTATTGTTAATGTATGCTATTTATGCTTAAAAGAGAGGAAGTCGGTCAACCACCTCTTTATGCATCTCTGCTTTGCTCAAGAAGTCTGGTGGTTTATTCTTTGCATCCATGAGGCATGGTGGTTGATGCTAGAGACTGTTGTCAAACGTCTCGAAACTTGGAGCATAGGCTCTTATTCAGTCAGGGGAAGCACTATTAGCATTTGGCTCTCCCTGCAGTGTGGTGGACTATCTAGAGGGGAAGTAATAATCAGTAAATCCACGAGTAGTGAGCAGATTGCTAAGAGGGTTAGAGAGAAGATCATTGCATGGGCTCTTATTAGGAAGCCTGTCAATAGTGTTAGTCATGACTCATGATTCACTGTGAAGGGGTTGGCTGGAAGCCTCTCTGGATGGTAGTCGCCAGTCTGAACTTCGTCAGATCTGGGAGCTGCACTGCTTGGGATGTGGAAGCTTAATTTCGATGGAAGCTTGAGAGGCTATCCTGGTGAAGCTGGGATAGGAGGAATTATAACAGATGAACACAGTATACTCGCACAGCTTGTAGGGGTCTTATTGGGTAACTAATTGCACTTTGGCAGGGTATGGCTGACCTGAAAGGTATTCAAGCTCCTCCGAGTCTTATCGATGGGCATTCAATGAATGTGCTTAAATGTCAAAGCTCCATTGAGGATTATCCTTGGTGTTTCTCTCGGTGGATAGAGGAAATTAGAGAGATCAAGGAGACCATCTTGGTATCCTTCTCTCACACGAGTGCTCAGCAGGTGATGTTGTTAAAAAGGAATGTGGCTTCTTTCCCTTTTGATGGGAGACCTTATCCTTCTTATGTGATCTCTAATCTTTTAATAAACTGCACTTAAATCTTCAAAAAATCCACACTTTAGTTTCTCCATCATGATTCTGGCCAGTACCTATGGAGCTGCCAAAATAAGCTGGGAACTGCGAATCATCCATCATTTCTCTCATTTCGGAATGTCAGGTGTATCCTGTATTGTTTTCTGGAAATATGTTCTGTTGATGTGAAAATTCTTTTGGTGTGCAATCTTTGCATGATTGAGTGTTTCATTTAATGCTTTCAATAGTTTTAGTTATTAAATTTTTTGTTTTCGTGCAGGATGGATGAGAATTTGCTTTCAAAATGTGGTAATAGAACCTTTACAAGTGATGATTCTGTTGAATTAAAGGGTTCTCTATTTAATCGCCTTTGCCCTTTGCTCATAATCCGGCTGCTTCCATTGAGAATCTTTAATGATCTGAATTCTTCTATTATGTATGGTCAACTTCTCAATCAAGATGTGTTGCATGGTATGCTTGTGTTTACTGCAAAACTTCTCTTTCCTTTTATAAAGCCTGCAGAGTCATTCAGTTAGTTATTGTACTTTGGTATAAAGAAGGGAAGAAAGAAGAGAGAAAATTAGGGTTGGATGTCTCCACCTGTTTTCTTATATTTCTATAGTAATAATACCAAAATGAAGAGTTGCTCCTCACTAATGACAATTTCCTTATGCAAAGTGTATCAAACAAGACTAAGAAAGGGGCCACATGACAAAGAGGAAGCTAGGTGGGCTGTATAATGTACGGCTCACATTACATCCATCTTAGGTGGCCGTACAATCATATAGACCACATTCACCACCATCAAAAGTTATTATTGTCTACCTCACATATATTCTGTTTTACCTTGTGGTCAAAGCTCACACTTTTTGATCTATCCCACTCCCTTCTTCGGAGGGTAAAGAAAGCATCCAGCAACTGTAGAATTTAACCTGCAGTCATACCAGCTTATTTATTGTGCTTTCTCGAGCAATCATCAACTCTTGGAATCTTTTGTGCATTTAGACTTTAAATGGAGAAATGCGGATTGTTAATGATTATAGTGTTCGTCTCTTGTCTGACCAAACATCAGATAATGGAAGTTTCATGATCAACAACTATGACTGTGTTGCTGCTCTTTTGATAAACAGGTACTTCTATAAGCATAAAATCTTCTTCATTAGGCCAGCCCAATCAACCTGACTTAGAAGCTGAATTTTCTTTTCCCTTTTTCTTTTAATTTGTTTTGAATTTCTACCAGGGCATTTAATTTGTTTGAATTTGAAGATGTTCGTAAGCTTGCAGCTGAGCTTTGTGGGCGTCTTCATCCCCAAGTATGTAACTGCAGTCTCCATATGCAGTAATAGGCTCTAATAGCATGTGCCATCTTCTTCAATGGATCCACTACTAAGATATGATTGAAAAAATTTCTTTTTGCATGTTTCTATTAAACAGACTGTGGACATAATAATAGCTTTCTTCTACACATTGTGTGGATGCATGCTTTTGCTCAATATTTAGATCATATAAATTTCCACTGCAATTTTTGTGAATGTTAATCAAGAGTTGCCAAGTGGAAATCACTAATAAACCATTCAAACCATCAAATGGACTTTCCAGGATACACATCTATGCATGCAAATGCATTGCTGACATTCAATGAATTACTCTCGGTTTAGGCCTCAACATGCCACTCAAATGTACCTGTTACTTTTTGGACCAAGAGATGCAATGCTTGGGCTGATAGTTCGTACCATATTCTCCTATTTTCAGTTTGTACAAGTGGGGTCCATGGTTCAGCGATCTAAACCATTTATCTCAGGAAGTGGCTTGGAGATTTTCCTAGGAAGATGAAGTGCTGTAGAAGGTTGTTTGTGCGAAATATGGATCAGGTAGTTATGCTTTGGCCCCCTGGATTAGGCTGGCTCCATAAATTTCAGGATCTTGGAGGGCAATCCCAAGTATGGATTCTTCCTTATTCCTTAAGGAATCAGATTTATAGTTGGCAACGATTCCTGATTTGCTTTTGGGAAGATATTTCGTGCTGCAATCAACCTCTATCCTGCCTTTTCCAGAATTTCTTTGGACTGATTACCAAAAAGGGGATTGTAGTGGACCATTGTTTCTCAAGGGAGGGTGGTCAGGTCGTTTGGAACATTCAGTTCAGAAGATTTCTGTTAGATGAAGTAATGAATCTTATGTTGCTCTACTTTCCTTGCTTGAAGGTTTGTTTATCTTGACAGTTGACATAGATAAGAGGATTTGGAAATGGAAGGCACTTGGTTTGTTCATGGTGAGCTCATTTTACAGGCAGCTCATTGGGATGGGGCATCAGAAGTCCCCAACTGGAACATTTTGGGAACTTGGGTTCCCTTCTAGTCACGCTGTTTTTTTGTTGGGTCACCAGCGCTAATAAAACTCTTGACTCTGGATCATTTGAGAAATGGACAAAAGATTATTGTAAATGCGTGCTTCTTATGTGCACAAGATGGGGACTCTGTTGACCATCTATTCAGACAATGCAGTTTTTTTTTTTTTTTTTTTTTTCAGGAAGTGTGGCCCTCTATTTTGAGTCTCTCTGACATAGAATGGGTGATGCTAGAGGTGGTCGATGATCTTCTAGAAACTTAAAATTTTGGCTACAAATCAGAAAGGGGTGGTATTCTTTGGCGCTTGGTTCCTCCTGTGAGATGGTGGTTTGTGTGGAGACCTGGAGGGAAAGGAATAACAGGGCTTTCAAGAACAAGTGTAGTAGCGTCCCTTAGCCCTTGGGTATCAGAATCAGCTAGGAATTGATTATTTCGTGGGCTTCAACATTAAGGGCATTCAAAGGGGTCTCTTGTAATATCATGGGAAGATGGTGGGCTAAGGTCGTGGAAGGATGGAGTGGGAGGCCCATTGACTCGAGCCAATCCTGGTCTACGGTGCCAAATGGGTCGTGGAAGCTTAATTTTGTTGGGAGTTCTAGGGGCAATCCAGGTTCAGTTGGAACTCATGGAATCAAAAGGGATGATCAAGGTAAAAGTTGCAGTGCTTTTGCTGGCTCCATTGGGTTTCCAGAGTCAAACGAGGCTGAAGTGTGTGCTCTTTGGTAGAGCATAAAGGAGCTTGCCAATCCCATGACCCATTCCTCTATTGAGTTGATTTGGCTAATGTTATTTGCTGACCCCAATTAGTTCAGATAAGTCTTGGATGATGTTGATTCAGCTAATGTTATTTAGCAGGCGAATTCTTCGGGTGTCTACCCTTGGTGCTTCGTGTGATGGCTAGAGGATATCAGGGAATTACAGGATGCCATCCAAGTTACATTCTCTCATGCTTGTGCCTTTGTGGGGATGTGAATTTTATAGCAGATGATTTTTATGGTCAAATGTGGACTATTGCTGTATTTTCATTCTTAAATCGTCTGTTTCCCAGCCACCAATCAGAAGGTTAGGACTTGAGGGAAAAAAGGAAAGAGAAAGAAGACATCAAATTAAATAGTTCATTTCCCTTTCTAAGAAATTTGTATCTATATCTTTTTAGATTAGGAAGTACATTCCTAGGAGGTACTGTTTATATAAATTCTAGACACACTCAAGAACATTCTAATAGGCTTTTAACCTCATTCAAATTTATACATTTTGTAAGAACAATTAGAAGTTAGATATTGCAAACAATCTACTCTAGATAGTCAGGGTCTATTCCTATCACCCACTTTCTGGTTGCTGATGACCTTTTCTTAATTGTAACATAAAAATTTTGTTTCTATTATGCAAAATTTAAATGAGCATGAAAATTATTTGGAGCAGCTTGAGAGTAAGCCAAAAGCTTTTTTTTTTTTTACTTCTTCTTCTTCTTGTAAGATGCTGCAGCTTAGGATTCAGGTCATTGTAACTACAAAACATTTATGCAGAAACGTCTTCCTGCTTAGCTCAGTGTTCCTCTTCAGTGTGGCTGAGCTTGTAAAGATATTTTCAAAGGGCTGTTTGCTAGGATTAACAGGAAAATGTCGGGATCTTTAGGTTGGATTGGGGGACTTGGGTTCTTTGAGACACGTTCTAAGCAACATGCCTATTCACCTTTTATCTGCATGTAAAGTCCAGTTTCTGTTTTAAAAAGAATTGAGAATATGTTTGCCAACTTTTGGTGGGGAGAACCTGACTTTGGAAAAAGATTGCATTGGAAAAAGGCGGTTTGGTTTTCAGAAGTCTAGTGAATATCCAGCTTAGTTTTAATATCGAACTGGTTTGGTGTCTTTTTAACAAACCAAATTCTATGGTCAAAACTGCCATTCAAAATAACAGGACTCAAGTTTTAACGTACTCTTGTTTCCTCACTATTGGGTGGATAGTGTGGCACACTTGTTTTGGGTTATTACAGATTGAGCAACACTATTGCACAACGACTGAACTAGGGAGCCAAAACATGGAATTCAGCGGCCCCCTCAAGTTAATCACATAAATGGGAGGATGAGCCTTATGCTAGCAATGGGCCGGGCTTGGTCCTTGAAAAATAAATAATTTAAACCGGGGGGGCCCGAGGGCCTAGCCAGAGCAATTCAAAATCCAGGCCAAGGCCCAACCCATTGCCAGGCGTAATGGGTTTATTTAACTTACCTGATCCATTGGCAACAATGGTTTGCGGTGAACGTAATCTCGAACACACACCCCCTCCCCGTTTGTTGCACACCACCACACTCCTTGTCCATAAGAGAGACAAGAGGGGCGGTGCTAACCAACCTCCCTCCCTCCTTATTTCCCTTTAATGTGTGGCCGCATGCACGCATTAAGGGTTGCCCCATGTTCACTCGTGCCCGACATCTCCCACTTAACCTTGCAGTGGGAATATACTTTATATGCTTTACTCTTTAATGAATTGATTGAGATCGCTCATGGAGAGCAAGAATCAAAGAAGTGGGACTACCTACGTTTATAGTATCTCCACACATAGGTGTTTGTACTCTAAACGACCATAACACCATCAAACAACCTCCCGAGCTCTCCGAGGCCCCTGCCTAAACCCGCACGACATCACTAGATGGAGACAACCCTCAATCTAGAGTTCCTTTACCTTCATACATACTTATCCTCGAGTTTAACTCACAGATCTTTTACAAACTTTCTTCTAAGTTTTAAAAAAAAAAAATAATTTCAAGGAAATAATTTGCAAATTATCATTTCACACGAAACTCAATAATGCCACGGTGGATAAGTTTTAAAGTGTGTAAGCATGGTCCTAAAGACCTGGTGATGTCAAGGGGTCTTCCTCTTTTCTTTTTTTTTTTTGAAAGATAAGGGGTCTTCCTCATGCAACCATGCAATTCGGAATTGACTATCTAGCAGTAAATCCCCACCTGAATGAATTATGACTATCGTACTATATGCAAAACGACACTCAAATCTCATCTTCCCGTACGCAAAGGTGGGTAGATAAGGGCACAAGGGTCATCTACATGACCATGTTGCTCACGTAATGCAATGATTAGGTGAAATTAGGCACCGGCATGTAAAACGATCTTGGTGCAGAGTTTAACTCATAATGCTCCAAGCATGTGGTCGTACATCTATCCACTATGCTGCAAAGTAGACATTACCACTAGGCATACTTCAGGTCTACAATGGGTAGGTCCCACCTAAAGTATGTGAACACTGATTCAGCCTGGTTGCTCCTAACCTAGCTTCATATAGGTCATGACGTCATTAGGTGACAGAGGTCCCACCTAAAGCACATGGGTGAGAGATGTTTGAAGAATGATATTTTGGCCAAATCTTTGGTTTGGGAAATCATATGGTGTTTGAAGAATGATATTCTGGCCAAATCTAAATTGTTAGTTGGAAGAGGAAATATTAGCTTTTGGAGTGATGTTTTGTTGGGAGATTATATGCTAATTGATGCAGTGGAAAATCGAGGAGATGTGCCATCGAATGTGCAGCTAAATCAAGTGCTCCATCCGGATGGGTTGTGGAATTTTCGCTAGTGGGGAAGTTCTGTGGACGTTAGACAGGAGCTATCTTCTAAGGCCTCGCTCCTATCCTCAAAGGAATGTATGTTGATTTGGAAATCTACTTCTAATGGCACCTTCTCTGTTGTTTTTGGAGAGCATCTGGAATAGATCATAGAGCTGTCTCTATTTAAATTGGATTTGGCATCAATGGATTCCATTGAAGATTTTGGTTCTTTTATGGAGAATTATGCTTGGAGGAGTCCCCTTTGATAGAGCTGTCCAGCAGAGGGGTACATCTTTGGCACCTATATGTTTGTGTTGTGACGGAAGTAATTAAATTGAAGACTTGACTCACTGATTTTGTCACACTATTCTTGCCAACCAGGTTTGGGCTTTCTTGGATGGTTTGCTCTGCGTCCAGATTTTTGGTTTTCACACTGCTCAACATTTTTTAGATTTTTGGTTTTCAGAAGCTTCCTCTGCTAACCAGTTGAAGGTATTTTGGGTATTATCCCCTTGTTAATTTTTGGGAAATTTGGAAAGGCAGGAAGAAAAGCATATTCAATGGGTAAATCTTTTCTTTGTTAGTTTTGTTTATGCAATTATTTTTCCTGGAGGTCAGGTTGTCATGTCTCCTTTTAATCAATAAAAATCTGGTGGCACCGCCTACCTTTAGCCAAATTTTGGAGGTCATTTGTGGTATAGCTCAAAAACTGGAAAGTCCAGTCGAGCTGACTCGAACACTCAACAAGTCTTCAATTGGCATTTAATACTTGAACAAAAATATTTAGTATGCAAATTTAAAGCTTACAAGATACTTGACGTTAACAAAGAAAGTAGTAGATGGTAGGATGGTTATAATGTTTGGTTTCTTACTGGAAGGATGCAGGCTTGATTCTCAGCTGCCTTTAATTTTTTCCTTTTTTTTTTTTATTTAAAACAGTGGACCAACCAATGACTTGGGTTCATTAAACTGATTGACTAGGTTGAAGTCTCCATTTCTCTATTATTCTTGCCGAATCTTGACTGAGACATACAGAAAATGTCTCATTGACTTGGCTTAAAATCTCAATGATCTGAGTTGACTCTACGAAGTTTGGAGTTGAGTCACTGAGTTTTAGAAATATGGTACTTTTTCGTAACTATTTGGGCTGAAAGGAATGGTCGTTGCTTCTGCAACAGGAGAAGCTCTGGCTGGGGTTTTCTTGAGGATCACCCAATTTCTGCGAGATTGGGCTCTGTGATGTTTGAGGGCTTGTCCCAGTGGTGGCACCAGTTTTTGTTGTTGTATTTTAGTTTTCTTAGGTCTCTTTTTAGTTTTAGTTTTCTTATGTTTCTTTTTAGTTTTAGGTTTTTCTTTTTCTGTTTTGGGCCCTGTTTGTAGTGTTTTCTTTTGTTTTTGTTTTTCTTCTTCAATAAAATATCACCTTTCAAAAAATAAAATAAAATAAAATTACTAGAGTGTGGATTGTAGGTCATTTTATGAGCTTTCTTTGTAGCCCACCAAATATACCCCCCTTTATCTGCACCATGAATTGTATTGAGCGTCTGAAGTCAACAAAAGAAACTATCAATTAGAACATCGAATAGCATATCTTTTCATTCCCTGTTGCTGCTTGGTTCCTTGACTTTGCATTGCTATTATACCTGTCATGCTGTGTAAGGTTTCTTTCTCAAAATTGTTGGGTTGCTTCAAGGTGATAAAGCTCATGGTTGTCTTCTTGCAGGTGCTCCTTCCCATTATTGGATCTCTTCTAGACAATGCTGCACATGGACGAGATATACAGAAGCTGAAGACATGCTTATTTGCAATTTGCACCTCGCTCGTGGTACAAATCTAATCCACGTGGCATGCATAAGTTGAAAACATACCATACATTTTTGATCTCAGTCCTGCTTCATTCTGACATTCTCCATGTCCTTGGGTTGCAAAAATTGAATTGTTTCCTGGTCTAGGTTAGGGGCGGGGATTCAGCTTTGCACCATGATATGGTCAAAATTAGAAAAATATTGGAAAGGGTACTGTTGTTGTGGCCTTCTGCGGACAGTGATGAAGGTATGTGGCCTATTTTTATTTTTTATTTATTATTATTATTATTATTATTTTAACGTTTTAATGATGCCATTTGTCTTATGACTGCAATGCATTCCATGTCCGAAGTTTCCAAGGTGCAGCATGGATGTATCGATTGTCTAGCATTGATGATTTGTGCCGAATTACAAGCCCCAGGATCATCGAAAGATTTGACCCAGAGCGAGGTCAGGATTGTAGGAGAGCAGATGAATTGTCCTGGTGGGTCCCCTCCTGTCTGGTGAATCGGCGTTTACTTGACCATGAGTGTGTTATTCATTCTTGTGCTCATGTCTGTGTGGACTTAAAAACTGCAGGCAATGGCGCTGTGATGAGCTCAGTCCTCACTTATGTGATGCAGAGATTGATATGTGATAAGAATGCGATTACCCTGACAGATTCAGATGAAAACGCATGCCATCGGGAGAGTCAGTCAGGCGAACAAACTCCAGATTCAGTGCTAATGAAGAGTGAAAGCCTGATTGAGCCATCTATCCCACTTTCTTTTCGTCTATGCATGGCCAATGTCCTTATTAGTGCTTGCCAGAAGATCTCAAGCTCAGGCAAGCATGCATTCGCTCGTAGAGCTCTTCCAGAGCTCATTCGTACCGTTGAGGTATATGCTCAAGATCGTCACAAGCTTTTTCTTGCTATGTACTATTGAATTTTTTGAGTAATTTCCTGATGGTTGCTTGCACGCAGGTAGTAGCAGACTCTGTAGTTAGAGCCGCATGCCTGCAGGTTCTATTTTCGGCTGTTTACCACCTCAAATCCGCAGTTCTTCCGCATTCTCCTGATTTACTCAAGCTTTCAATTAAAGCACTTAGAAAAGGATCAGAGAAGGTACAGAAAAATGTCGATGTATCTGTGTCAGAGGATGAAAGGAACATTAGTTATTATAGCACCTCCTCTCATGAATTGGTTTAAGTTGTTATCTGTAGTGAAACTTGAGGGTGTGTGTTCAAAGGCAGGTCAGGCAGTGTGCTCTTCCATCATATTAATTTTGATTCCATTTCAGGTGGGACCCGAAACAGGAAGGGTCTTGATTTAGGGTGGATAAGATGGAAAACCATACCGGCATAATGCTATCCTGGTTCTTTGCCCAGCTCCAAATGCACCCAAGAATTGTACCTTGGGCAGAAAAAGGATATCGCCCTAGAATTTGTTGGCCTGTCAGTTCTGTCACATCCTTCTTTTTCTTTTTCTTTTTCTTACTCTTTTTTAATTTTGTTTCTTGTTTTTTGCATGTGTCTCATCTGCTTTATGTGATCTGAGATGTTAAAGGAGATTCATGTTTTTTCTCTAGAACACTCAATGATCACGGTTCTCTTTGTCTGATTTGTGTGCTAGCCACATCCTGCAGTTGTCATGTGTGCAAGGTCTGGGCTGTTCACCCGGCGCCCTGTGTATGTTCAATGCCATGAAAACCAGGCCATTCCAACCATCTTCTGGGCCACTCTTTGTGATGAATGTGGACCATCGGCCAATATCTGTCATTCCCATCTTTTCATACATATGTGTGCCCCACCTGATGATCAGACCATTCTGATTTTTTTGGGCCATGGCACGTGGATAGTGGGCCCACCATCTGACCAACCTGTATATTGCACACAACCCATGTAGGATGAGTAAGCTTTGAAGCCTTACTCTCGCAACTACCCAATGCATTTCTGGTTCGAGTGCTATCAGATTCTCCACTCTTCTGATGCATTTTTCTGTTTACATGTTAATCAGGAGAGAGTGGCGGGTGCGAAGCTAATGGCATCCCTCATGGCAAGTGAAGATGTGATCATTGAGAGTATATCATCTGGTCTATTGGAAGCAAAATCTGTTCTGGTAAGTATCTCCTTGAAGGATTCTTCACCAGAATTACGACAGTTGTGTGAAAAGTTGCTGTCATGTATTACTCCTCCCTTAGACTATATCCTTGGTTCCATTTAAGCAGCGACCCATTCAGGTGTGCATGGCATCGACTCTGGACACTAGTGTACAGCTCTTCTTCTCTTGTATATTTCTGTGGTGGAACAATGACGTTGGCTACAACACCTTTTTTTTTTATAAAAATAAAAATAATAATACTTTTTCATTTTTCACACGAAAGCATGCGAAATTGTTGTAGAAGTGGCTTCAGCTTCTCGGTTGATCTACAACCCGTGGCAGAGCCCCTGCCAGATGCAATTCGCTTAATAGTGGAAAGATGTTTTCGTTTTACATTTTCTTTCTTGGAAAGTGACTTTTAACCGGATCTTGACCAAACAAACAGACAGGCACGTTTTGGTAGCATCCAAATCTCCTTTGAAAACAAAGTAAAAGAAAAGAAATCCTCCCTAGAAGCTTCTACGGTGATCAATGGATGTCCACAAGCATGTGCCTAGAAACTACTTGGCAGATTCCTTAGCAATGACTTATCTACATGGCGTGTGGACCTCCCTACCTAGTCTTGGGCTGAGTGCTCTTAAAGAAACCCATCCTTTTTATCTCCTACAAACACTGTGGGGCCCACCGTTGTGGCTATGTGAATCCACCCTGTCTGTGAGAGCCCAAAAAACGAGGCAAAGTGAAGCCACATCACAGGAAACGGTGGAGATGGAAAGGCCCACCATTGAAACCCCTTAGAGGTCCACCGTAATGTTTGTATGCCATCTAACCCGTTCATTAAGGTGATTCCTGCCCAGGATGAAGGGAAAATACAAATATCAGCCTGATCCAATTATTCTGTGGGTCCCAAGAATTTGGTGTGGGTGGCTCACTTGGCTTTGGATCTGCCTTTTTTTTTTTTTTTGGGGTCACTTCCTAGAAAGTGATGGACAGATACATCGCAGTGGGTCCACAGCTCTTGGTTGCACTGGCTCCTTGGAATGAATGCAGTCAGTTGGGTGCGGCCCTGACAGTGGGGCCCACCTAGGTGTATGTGTTGTATATTCTCGCCGTCCTCCATTTTTGCCCGGCTCATTTTTTTGGGATAAACAGGTGGACGACACAGTAGGGGTTGAATTCCCACCCTAACACACTTCTTGGGGCCACAAAAGTTTTGGATCAAGCTGCTAATTTTCGGGACCTTATCAACAGGTTGAGGGCAAATAAACGTTACGGTGGACCTAGGAAGTTTCTAATGGTGGCGTTCAATCACCACAGTTTTCTGTTGTGCGGTGCACCTGAGATTTGTATCTGATGCCCTAAAATGAGCTGGCAAAATAGATGGATCATGCGGATATACAGCATATATATCGAGGTGGGCCACACGTTCAGTTGCCGTTTCCTATGGTGTGGTCCACTTAAGATTTGGATTTCTTCATTTTTTGGACCATGGACTATAATGAGCTGGAATAACTGATGGATGGGGAGGATTTATAACATATACATCAAGGTGGGCCCGACGGTCTAGGATTCACTCACTAAGTTGTTACCCAGGACCCACCTAATCCGCGCCCCCGAGGAAGGACCAGAAATCTTTCAGATGAGACAATCTGAGCCTCTCGGTCTGTGGCCCGCAGATAAGACTGGTCATTATAAGATATCCACGACGGTCCATGTTCAACTGAACGAGTGCCTGACAATGGCAGCTGGGATTATGTCTGTGGGTCACAACGTAATCACGGTTTTAATATTTAACAACAAAACCATGGCCCACTTGTCCAAATTGAAAACCCGGACACGGAGCATCATCCATGCCATTGCTTGTTTGTGATCCATCATCAATGGACCGTGATCCGAAAATCACTTCTATGGAACAACCCCAACCCTGCAATTTATTCTGCTAAAAAAAAAAAACATATTGATGGATAGGATCTTCCAATACGTGGTTCTTTTGAGCCGTAGTTCACGTTGTGGTTCACAACAACGGACCATTTCACAATAGGCTCAAACTAAAAAATCCGACTAAATGTACATACTCTTCATCGTCGGCAGGTGCGCAGGATAAAGACCCTTTTTTTTTTTTTTTGAAAAAAATTAAATTAGTAACCCACCAGTCAAAGGGGGAGGTTTCAGGGCGCGGGATCCACCGCGGTGGGTGGATCCGTGACTGTGGGGCCCACCTTTATGCATGTTCCCCGCATCCACGCTGTCCATCCGCTTTGAAAGCTCATTTTAGGCAATGAACCCAAAAATGACGCAGATGCAAATCTCAGGTGGGCCATACCACAAGAAACGGTGGTGATTGAATACCCACCAATAAAAACTTATCAGGGGCTACTGGAATTATTATTTTCCATCCAACCTGTTTATAAAGTCACAGAGACCTGGACGAAGCGATCATACAAATACAAGCTTGATCCAAAACTTTTGTAGCCCACGACAAGTTTTTAATGATCAATCACCACTGTTTCCTGTGGTGTGGTCCACTTGAGATTTGTATCTACTTTATTTTTTGGATCATACACTAAATTAAGCCTTCAAAACGGATGGACAGCGTGGATGTAAGGGAAATACATAAATATGGGGCCCACATTCAGGGATCTACAGTGGATCCTGGATCTACGCGCCCGAGGTTACACACGCGCATACGAGTGAAGAGCCGTGCGCATCTACACACTAGCACACGTGCCAATATGACAAACGTGTGTGAGATCGGAACTGTCTATAATATGGGTCCTCCTGCTCAGATGGTCTGCCCCTAGATATCAAGCCGTTTAACTTCTCAAGTGGGCCACATAGTACCAAACAGAACAACGGTTAAGATAACCTCTTTCTAGCCATCGATTTTTCGCCCACCTGAAGATTGGAACAGCCTAATTTTTATTTCCAAAAGTTATAAACAGTGTGACCCACCTTGAGATCGGATCTCGCACGTGTGTTCCATCCGCCACGTGTGCTGGCGTGCTAAGACAGAGGCCTCTACACGCCTCTGTAATGGGGGCGTCAAACCTCAAAATCAAAGCTCCTACCCCTCTCTCTCCAACCAAAATCAAAGCTTCAACCCTTCTCTCCCCAACCAAAATCAAAGCTCCAATCCCCCCCCCCCCTCTCTCTCTCTCTCTCATCAGATGCTGCAGCTGTTCTTCGCAATCGCCTTCTCGGCGGCTCCTCTGACGCTCTACATACCGCCCGTACGTAGCTTGAACCTCTTCGTAGAGACCGTAGAGACGTTCCTCAGACAGACGGCCGTATATACGGTCAGAGCGTATCCCCGTATCCGGCAGGCCTGCGGCAGGATCGTCGCTTCCGTGCTCCACATCCGTAGGTAGACTATGAAAAAAAAAAACCATTTTTATTTCATTTTTTCCCTTTGTAAGCGGAAAATTTTCATCAGATGGTTTTTTTTTTTTTTTTTCTGTGAGGTGTATCTTATAAGGTGGATGCGAATGTACGGTTTCTCACCACAGGAATGAATAATAATCATGAGGTGGTGTGATTTGGAATTTTGATTTCTTGGGGTTTTTATTTTATTTTGTTATTTTGTTTTTTTATTTTAATAAATTGATTTTTGGGTTTTTATTTTTCTTAATTTTGGCGTTGTTTTGTGCGGTTTTGTGTGTGTCTGTGTGTTTTTCTTTGTATTATTTAGATTTTATTCTTAATATTAGTTTTTTTTTGGAGGGATTCAATCGATGGGTTTTTGTAGATTTTGGGGTGTGTTTATCAAATTTTAGGGTTTCTAAATCTATTTAATTGTTTTGATTTTGGGTCTGTTTGGGAGTGTTGATGGTGGGATTTTGGATTTCGTGGGTGCATTTATTCTGCGTTTGGATGCCCCAGTGAACTGAATTAGGTACGAAATTACGATTTTTATTTTCCCATTTCCTACTTTATTATTGTTAGACTAAATATTGCAATCCAACTTGATAGTGCTGCCAAACACACCTCTTTACAGCTTAGAAACATGAGTTTTTTCGGATACTCTGGCAGCGATGACGATTGATACACAGGCACTTAGAAATTGTACGCGTATAATACATCAACTCAAATTAGAACGCCTAAATTATGAAACCCAGATTCACAAAATCAGATGGATTAATCTATCATACCGTCTGATTCGTCCATCGAATTTTTTTCATTTTCAACCGTCCGATGAATGTCCACCAATCCCGATAGTCATGTAATCATATATGTGTAACTTTTGGTTCATGATAATCTAAACTGGGACCCACAATTTGGACAGTTTTAACTTGTGTGCCACGTATGCAATTTCTAATCCAGACCGTCCATATGGTAAGCCCACCGTCATCAATGCACCACCAACCAAAAATTGCACTGATGGGATGCGTTCGCACTGTAATAATGCAGTGGGCCTGTAGAACTAGAAGGTGGTGGTAGCGACCTCTCTGTGTTAAATCAATCGGGACCATCCATTTGGTGGGGCCATCATGGATGGCCCACGATTATAAAACCACATCAGACAGTGCTAGTAGCTCTCACGCTGAGCTTTGCTGCAGTGAATGTCAACTGTTATTATTTTTGTTTACTATGTTCAGTTTGGAGGCTGCTTGTCTGATATCAACTAGAAGATGATTGAATCGGGATATATATATATGTTTTTTTTTTTTAATTTACCCCTTAGATCGACGGCCCGGATGATACCACGAGCTGGCACGTGATTGTCGAGAAATAGAGAGAAAGCTCCCTTGGGTGATGTACTCTCATGCGTGAGATGGACGCAGGAGCTGCCCTGAACACGTGTCAACATGGCAAACGTGTACGAGCTCTGGTCCGCAATCAGTTAGGGACCCGGTTTCCTGGAAGTTGGGTGGGGCAGACGGTTTTATGTTTGTGAGAAATCCACCGTGTTCATCCGTTAAGATGAGCGGGAAGAAATAACTATCTGGTGGTAGTCGAAACCTTCATGGCTCCACCTCCATGTTTATACCACTGGGATGAACTGAAAACACAGAAAACTCAGCATGATACAAAATTTCTGTGGCAATAGAAGTGTTTCAACGGTGGTCGTTCAATCCCCACTCTTTCCTCTTGTGTGGTCCACTTGAGTCTTGGATTTGGATCACTTTTTGTCACAAATTGTAAAATGAACTTGCAAAATGGATGGTCGGGGTGAATTTTTCACAAACATCGTGGTGGACCCCACCTAGCTTCCCAGCCCAGGAACTTCATGCGGAAGTAGAGCCGGTTCTTTCTGCACCTCGGGTCAAATCAAGCTGAGTGCTCCATTTTCCAAAGATACGGAGTGCACCTTTAATTTAGAAATGGAATGTATAACAACAGCAATAGTTTACAGATATTTCATCAAGTGCTCCATTTTCCAAAGATATGGAGTGCACCTTTAATTTAGAAATGGAATATATAACAACAGCAATAGTTTACAGATATTTCATCAAATACTCGTGGCCAACATCAAAATCAAGATATTTATTTTACCTTCTTCACCACCAGTTGACACCGCCTTAGCTTATTTCATCAAACCCTTGGTGAGCAACATCATATCAAAATAACCGAGTCAGTTATTGGACTGGTTCGATTTGAGTTGGGGTTCAATCCGAATTGAGCTCGGGCTTTGAAAATTTTTTGAACTCAAAAAATCAGCTCGAGCTCAATTTCAAACCTTGTGTGTGTACTGACATGGGTGTGTACTGACATGGGTGTGTACTAACAAGCTAGCCCAAAAAATAAAAAAATAAAAAAATTTCAAACCTTGTCGTATTGAGCTCTCTTGAATCGTGTCGAGCAAGCTATCCGAGCTAACTCGGTTCGCGTACAGCTCAATACAGAAGGCTTTTGCAATCAATCAGCGTCGCCGGTTAGGGTGCTTTGATTCTACACGATTAGACATTCCAATCGGGCATGGGTTGAACCCTGACTCAGTCAGGGGCTCACAGTGATGTATGTTCCTTGAATCCAAACCGTCCAACCATTTTGACAAATCATTCTTTGGGCATGATTAAACAGTCGTGATTGAATCCCCACCTTTAAAATCTCTATGGATTCCACCGGAATGTTTATTTGCCATCCAACCTGTTGATAAGGTCACGTAGACCTGGATGAAGAGACTGCACAAATATAATCTTTATCCAAAGCTTTTGTAGCTTACAGGAAGCTTTTAATGGTCAATTATCACTGTTTCCTCTACTATGGTCCATCTGAGATTTGGATCTGCATCACTTTTTGGATCATGCCCTAAAATGAGCTTTCAATGCGGATGGACGGCATGGATGTGGTCGAATATCACAGTGGTCCCCACAGTCAGGGTCATGTAACGTCTCTGATTTTTCTACTCTTTCGATGGTGCAGTCTACATGAGCTTTCGATTAGCCTCATTTTTTCACGTGTCTCTGTTGGGCCTACAAGTTAAAAAAGAAAATAAAAAGAAAAGACAAAAGAGATATGCGAAAGCCACCCCATTCTGTTCCAGCTTCTTCCTTTTTCGATTGGCACCCGCACGACCTCTTGCCGTCCATTTTAGTAGGACCTACCTTCCAATCCTAACCAGTCATCGGACTCGGATTTTTGTAAAACCTCAATCGTTGATGCCATTACTCTGAAACCAGATTATCACATCTTTACCGTTTTTGAAACGATGATCACTCTCGACCCTACAAACTCGACAGACGGCATGGATTCCTTGTTAAACATCTGGGTCGATCCTATTCCTACATATCCTTCCCCTGTATATTCCACACCAAAATGTCCAAAACCACGTCTTTACATCCTGTATATTCGACTGTTAGATCATCATAGCTCATCCATTTTCAGACCATTGTGGCTTTTAAGGTAATTAGCCGTTTTCAGAAATTGTTGACTATTTCGGATTAATAATCCAACTGTTGTCAGTCACCTATAAAGCCTTGGCTTATTTTAGACCCATTGCACCTAAGCTCGTACTAGACGACTCGCATCATCTCACGACAGTTCGCATAAGGTCGAGAGATAGCGACACCTCCGTGACATGATGCGAAGTGCAAAGTATTGCAACTAATGCCACTACAATCATATTGCCTGTGCCCGAACACGTGCGCGTGTTCCAGCGCTACCTGAACGTCACAATATCCAAAGCTCCAAATAAGAATACTACACAAACATCCTTATATAAACCACAATCTTCTTCTTTTCATTTTCAACATGGGACAAAAGCACGGACCATACTTTTGAATTTAAAATTCTCAAAAAAATGTTTTGACAGCAAAATTTCAAAATTTTGAATATTTAATTTTTTTTCAAAAAACCACAAATCTCAATACATTAGGCCTACTCAATCCTTATTATATATATATATATATATATATATATTTGTTGCATGTTAACATAGTATTTTTAATTTAAAAAATGATGTGATTTGCTGAGCCGTCATCCTCACATCCGTTTATATTGTTAGGTAGGTTTGTATATAAAGAGTCAATGGGAAAAGATTAGTTAAATTTATGTATTTTGTTATTAGTTGTTTTTTTATATAATATAATTAAAGATTATAAGATTAGTCCATTAATATTTATTTAATGATAATGATTAATTTTTATTTTCTTTTTAATCTTTTTTTTTTTTGAAAATGTATGAAAATTAAGTGAATTATAATATATATTTCAGATCCCTATAATTCAGATTTAGGCTGGCCAACTCGTATAACAAATTTTGGAGGGTTACAGGTCACCGACCTCAGGATCCACCGAAGCCACAAGTTAGATATCGAGCTAGATATCTAATGAAATGGACCACACCTTCACGTTTCATTTTTACCGTTCTTTTTATTTATTTATTTCACGATATATTAGCCGTCTGATAGGTATGCCACCCTGTTTATGTTATCAAGGCATACTCGAAGTAGGGCCAATCTGATAAATGGCCCTGATATTGCATGTGTTCCACGTTGGCATCCGTGCTGGGAAGCCTCCGGTCGAAGGCAGGGGCGCGAGTACACTCGGCATCCCTCAAATGGATGTGCCTTTTAAAGATCGGCTCATTCCTGTGGGGCCCACCAAATATGATTTTGCCAACCGGACTTACACACGTGTTACTGACAGGACGGAGCACAATGTACGGTGGTAATTGATGCCCGACCCAGACCGTTCACGTGTGCTTTACAAAATAGGAGCAGAGCAACCTTTCAAAAGGAGTATGATCGATAGAAAATGATACAGTGGAACGCGAAGAACCGGAATACGATAGAGCCATCTCTCTCTCTATAAGACACGTGGCATGATGATTTGTTGATCTTGTCCACGCAAATGCTGGCATCAGGACCGATAGCTCTTATTGTAAAGATAAAACCTAAGAGACATACTATCCATCACCCCACTTCTATACAGTTTATCCCGCTGAATATCTGACAGTTAATCACGGACCAGATGGATACTTGTCGTATAAACGGCTTAGATCATTGGAAGATGACCCTGGATCCACCATGAAAAGGAAACTCGTCGTATAAACGGTTTGGATCATTGGAAGATGATCGAAATTCAAAGGCTGACATACGTGGGGATGCTTACTTGTCTTTTAGTTATCGGATGATACGGTGGAGCCGGAGGAACCGCAGGACGTAAGCAATCGATCCATCCACAGGAAACGTGGCAGGGTCATGTATTCATCTGGCCCACCAATAGATCACCAGCATGGATGGCTCACATTTAAAAAGTAAAATTCAAGGAACAATCCAATCCCTTGCTTTTTCTACAGTTCATCCCACTGCATATTTGATAGTTAAAAGTGTTTTAGTTTTCGACCGTTACTTTGATGGCCATAGATCAGATGACTAGATTGGGGTTATTTCTTTGACACAGACTATCCATGCTAGGGCCCTGCATATGGGCGGACCTGATTAGTGGACCAACTCGATTCTTGGGTCCAGATGATTAGTGGACCAACTCGATTCTTGGGCCAGGCAGCGCATGGTGGGATTCCCTTATTAATGGATGGAATGGATCTCGTAGTAATGTACGATGCTGGTATGTACGGTGGCGTGTATACGAACTTCCTTGCACACGCGTGGCGTAGTAAAAGCTCTATATTTAGTGGCTTGTTTGGATGTACCCTGGAATGCGGACAGCGGCACGCATTTCCTCACCTTCACCGTTCAAGTCCCACTTTCGGCTTTGGATCGGGCTGTCCTGGCCAAACAGGATCTATGTCCTTTCCCATACGAGTTTATCCACACTGTGCCTTTTGGCCTTTTTCGATGGCCAAGATTAACGGGAGCGGGTTCCTTGGATCTCTGGATCCACTAAGGTGGGTGGATCCCTTACTGTGGAGCCCACTGTGATATATTATCCTTACATCCAAGCCTTCCATCTATTTCGAAAGATAATTTTAGGGAATGAACCTAAAAATTAAGCAGATCCAAATCTCATATGGACCACATCACAGGAAACAGTAGTGATTGACCATTAAAAACTTCTTGTGGGGCACAAAAGTTTTGGATCAATCTGATATTTATGTGGTATCTTCATCCAGATATTTGTGACCTTATCAACAGGTTGGTAAATAAGCATTCGGTGGCCCCCAAGAAGTTTTAAATGGTGGGTATTCAGTCACCACTTTTTCCTATGGTGTGGCCTACCTAAGATTTGGATCTACTTGATTTTTTGTATCATCCCCCATAATGATCTGTTAAAACAGATGAACAGTGTGGATGTAATGAACATACATCGAGGTGGGCCCCACAGCCCGCATCAACCATCCACCAAAACCGCACAGAAAATTAACCTGCATCAGGTTTTTTTTTTTTTTGCCCACCACGTAACTCCGTGTTCCAAAGTAATCAACTTTTTGAGTGTAATCAACCTATCTAATATATTATTACATAGAGCTCGATTGCAATAAACCCATGTACCGGTCTCTCAATGGTGTGTGCACATGTAGCAAAGAGGGTAAAGGAAAGATAGACATAAGGCCTGCTCCCTTGATTGAAATTGTGTTCATCAGCTACCATCGAATCGAATTAGGTAAGTGCATTAGCTCATCTTCCCAATGTGGTGGACTTGAGTAGGCCACCGGTTTTCATGTTTGCTCAGCAATTCAATTATTGTGCAATCATGCCACTTAATCCATAATAACCTGAAAATATAATGCACCGCACTGTTTATGTGTGCCAGTATTCATATGTATCCACTAATTGACTTGCACAGGCTGCTGATTTCCATGTTTCGGCTCCCTGATTTTGTTGTTGTGTAATCATGTCAATTGATCCATAATAACCTATATATATATATATATATATATATATATATAAAACATGCCATGCTGTTTGCATGCGCCCAATAGATACACATTATGCATGCATGTGTATATGTGCCCATTAATTGGACGAGGCTGAGCATGCCTATGGCTCCATAATAAATTCAAAAACCCGTCTCATCATCTGAGGTCAGGTTAATGAAGCCCGACCCTATTATTATTAAATTGGTTGGATTTGTTCGGTCCATAGGATAATGGGTCACATGTTGAGCTCGGTCTGTCTGGGTTGAACCCAACCGGTTACCACCCCTACTACGGAATACTCTTCAGGGAGAAAGGACTGCAGAACAGTCATCCAAACACATTTCTTTTTCTTTGCCTTTTCTTTTCTTTTTTTCATGGCAACCTTTTCTAGGTACCTTTCGAGTAGAATAACAAACTCTCAAAGTGGACATGATTTTTCATTTGTTTATATGCTTATAAATTCATGCAATTTATATATTTTTCCACATTTAGAAATAATTAGCAATTAGGAATCTATCCTATACAACTAATACTTTAGGCTTAGAATAGAACTAGTGCTTTGGACAAGTGGGACCATCCAAGCATCCCTATAGACAGTCCATTGGTTCCAAACCAATATTGGTAGGCCACTTTATATAACTCCACAAGTCCCAATAAATGGATGATCCTGCCCCCTTTGAATTGATTTTCGTTTTTGTAAACACATTCATTTTACAAGGCAGTCCGCCAAATGTATACTTTGAGTTGATGATTAGGCCTATTTTCATTTGCTTGGTTTAGCATGCTATCCATAGGATGGTCAGAATCATCTGATTTGTTTTATTCCTGCATCATTTCAAGCGCAGTCCAAAATGTAGTACTATAACCCAAGCCAAGCTTGAATGGTGCCATGCTGAAACAGAGAGGTCAGAGCCCGGACCATCTGGATCAGAACAGTGCTACCACCGACCATCTGCTTACACTGGGAATGGTGGCATGTATGCCTCACTGGATTGCAGACTCATCTGAGTCAACTTGTACTCGGTTGGGTCTGATCTGGTTTGTCACCAAAAGTCAGCACTGAAAATATGCCAACTTAGCTCGAGTTGGACAAGTCACCCCCAATTCCGGCAAGTCCCGAATCAACTCATGACCAAACGCATCAGTCTAAGACTCCCAAATGGGAGCCTTCAATCCATGATGCATCATCAGCAACATGGCTCCTAATCAGGCACCCCCAGGACTATGGCCCTCGTCTTACCCATGCCACCCAGCACCCTCATTCCACTTCCGAAGGCCCAAATTTCTGGCATTTGGGCATCTCGTGTTCCATCTATACCATTTCTGGGAATGGTTTGTAGTCGGAATAGATGGTCATGGTCCCAATCATCTAATCATATTAGCCACCATATGCTAAGTTGGGATTTCCCGTCCTTTTCCTTATTTGAGCTTACCTTTAATCCTCAGCTTATCAATAACTCAACTGCAACCTCAGCGACAAAGGCAAAAATGAAGGCAGACGCATTCAACATATATATATATATATATATATATATATATATAGAGAGAGAGAGAGAGAGAGAGAGAGAGAGAGAGAGAGAGAGAGAGACTAAAATATCTGCAACAGTTTCTCTTTGAGTTTCTGAAGCCAATTCAAATCTAAGCTTGAGGTCATACCTTTAGGCGTCTGTCTCTGGCTCTCAGTCACATCATCAGGAATATTCCGGTACCACCCAGATTTTCCTCCAAGCAGATCAATGCTGCCTGCACTGTCGGTACCCCTTTGAGAAGGTTCTGGCTTTACTTTAATCTTAACCGGCGGCCCAAGTTTTGACTTATCTTCCATTAATGCGATTTCCAGAGCCCTTGCACAAAGGGGGAAGCTCTGATCATCCCAAGATTCCAAAATCACACCTGAACCTATGCATGTCCTTTTCTGGTAGAAGGCTGCATATTGCCCAGCAGCCAAGCCCTGATCGTCTTCAGATAATTGAACAACACCAACATCTCCCTGGCCATCATCACCTGGTTCTATCTTTATAGTGCAATTGTAAAAGCTGGGACCATGTCTAACCTGTAAGTTCAGTCCACGTTTATCAGTTCTCAGATATGCAGCGTCTCATATTTATGTAGTTGAATGAAATTAAATGGCAGAGAAATCGATCCATTCCTTTTCTATCAATACAAGAGAAACATCACTAATGTGGACAATTCGAGGTAAGAAACAGAAATGGCCAACACAGGTGGTGCCAATTATTCTCAGACATTGGCATGAAAAGCAGGTTATTGACAGAAAAAGGGACTTGGTCTTTCTACCTTGCACTGAAGTTGATCAAGTCGGCCAGGAGGTGACCCACTAAGCCATTTCAGGGATCCGACACGAAAGGTACGCCTCCTTTTATCCAATGAGAAGTAGTTTCTCGACACAAAGACTACATTGTTTTTAACATCCTTTTCAACCACATACCTGCACAAGAAATGCATGGCATTTTCATTGGAAATTACAACTAATCTTAGTTCATATACTAATGGCTACTTGAAGAAATATTAAGCTACGTGGCTGGCCACAAGCATTATTACAGCATAAACAAGAGGTTAACTGGAGAATTGACCCGCAAAGTGGTATCAGTGTGAGAACATCCATACAAGTTCCAAATATTCAGTTATCTAGAGAGGCAACATATTAGCCAAATATGCTTGCAGAAGAGGGGGTTGCACATTCTTCTTCTGTGTATTTTCTCACGCATTGAGAGAGAGAGAGAGAGAGAGAGAGAGAGAGAGAGAGAGAGGATGTGGCTACGTGCAAGGGAGAGTGGGTGCGAGCTACATGTAGAAAAGGGAGAAAATGAGTGCAGGCTACTCACACACAAAATAAAGCATAAAATAACCGTAAATTCCACACCACTCTCCACACAGAGTGGCTGAAATCTGAGCTGGCCACTGATAAGCAAGGGAAATTTGTAAATTCCCTAAATACCCTTACCTATGTTGAAAATCCCTTCTCCTGTCCTTTATGTCCCAAAGTTCACGACTCTCTCAAGACTAATTGCATGGGCAAAATTGTCTAATGCTACTTGCATTATACATGGTACAGATGACGATACCAGGTTTCCCATGCAAAATAATGCCAATAAACCAAGACCAACAGTGCATACCAGGGTCCTCCAGGAAGACGTAGACCTTGGCGCTGACCAATTGTATAGAACCAAAAACCCTGGTGTTTCCCAAGAAAATCTCCCGTCTCTGCTTCCAGTAGGATACCTTCCATCTCCCCAATATGTTTTGCAACAAACTCACTGAACTTTATCTATCAACAAAGTCCATATAGACGAAATCAAGGCCTTCTATTCCAGAACCAAACATTAATATGAATTGAGTTGCTTATAAAAACAAACTGATGAATGAAACACACATGTAGAAGTTTAACCAAAGCCAACATCTTCCAACGGACCAAAAATAAATCTGACATTAATTCGATAAGGGAGCTATTTACCTTCCCCAGGAAACAGATTCCTTGTGAATCCTTCCTTTCTTTGTTAGGAAGATCCATTTTTGTAGCAAGCCTACGAACTTCATCCTGTAGATGATTGTGCACGGTCAAAAAAAAAATGAAATGAAGGACAAATACCGACATTGATACAGTCAAACGATTAGCCAGAGCATTAACTTGTAAACTTCTAAAGCTACTTAAGAGCAATGTCCCATTCCATTCAATATATGCCCAATTTAAAGCCGTGTAAGTTAACTGCATGTCATGGCATTCAGGCCACAACAATTAATGCAGAAAGGTGGGCTGAACTACATGAATTTAAGAATAAGAGTTACTGTAACTCTTACAAGTAAATGAAACCTGATGCTCAAAAGGAGACCTATACTGGAAGGAGGCAACAGGTACCTATTAGAAAGAATTGTATAGGGAGAAGGATCGGCTAAGTTCCACCAAATATAGAATGCAAGAGCAACCACAGTAATCTCCTAGTATGTTCAAACAATGAAAACCCATAAACAGAACCCAACCAAAATAAACTCATTTCTTGGATCCATTAATATTCATACCATTGAGAAGCCACCAAACTAGAAGAACGGTTGATGGAAAGCTTCAAAAGGAAATAGAAGATAAAAAGTTGATTTGCATGAGTTATATACTAACCTCTGAAATACATCCAAGAGGGTAGAGATAAAAAGTTGATTTGCAGGAGTGAAATACTAACCTTTGAGATACATCCAAGAGGGAAAAGAAGCCGTTTAAGCTGGTCTTGTGAGAGATGAGAAAGGAAGTAGGTTTGATCCTTGACCTGAAAAAGTCAGGCAACATAACTACAGAAATTCATAAAGTGATTATAGAAACTTAAATATGAAATGCTACCTTCTGAAAATAAAGAAGCCATATGGAGCAACTTCTTGGACAAGGAACTGAGATTTTTCAGAAATAGAAAGAGCATCCAGGACTTCCAAAACTGGTCAGAAACAGTGCCTGATGTTTAAAATGAAATTTTGGCATGATACAGAGGAATGCCAATTTATGACAGGATTTGACAAAATTTTAGTCTTAAAACCCAACATGTAACCTTTAAGACAATAGCATGGTGGAGACTCTACAATGTTCAATGTTTGCATAAAACTGCACAGGATTCTGATCAACAAAAGACTGTTAAGAGAAAAAAACAAGGACAGAACCATGGGAGTTTTTTATTACCTGTGTTTCCTTGTACAACATAACTTGGAAATGTTACATAATTGATGTGTCAATGCTTGCGCAATCGCACAAGCAGGGAAAGACTAGAAACCAAAACCAAAAGCGTGCAACAAATGCATATTTCGTGTAGGTACCGTATCATTAGATAACTCTAGGACAGAAGACCCATCGTCTTGCTCTGGAGATGAATGAATCACATGTGCATAATGTCCAGAAGCAACATAGTCAAATTCCATACTGCTGATGATGTCCATGAAAGCACCTGAAAGAAAAAAGAAAAGAAAAGAAAAGAAAAAAAAAACAATAATTATAATCATGGACAATATAATAAATAGTGATCATGTCAATACAACTACGAAATGAATATAAATTTCTTGCTTAAACTCAAATGAGCAAGCAACTAACCAAACTTGATTCTTGTATTGCAAAGAACATCTGGATTAGGAGTACGCCCACATCGATACTCAGCAATAATGTGAGACACCTGAATCAGATTAGATAAATTTCATTGAATCAAATAGGAGAAGATGCAGAAAGAAGTGATAAATCATATCTCACCAGATGAATTTCTGGGCTAATTATGAAATCCAAAAGAAGTTATTATCACACAAATAGAACTGCTATGAGTTTAACTATTTAGTATTTACTAGTAGTTTATTCATTATACTCTCACCATCCACAATCACTGCCACCACCAAAGAAAAGGACGCACAAATGGCATACAGTTCGAGGATAATAACAGCGAACGTCATGGTAACAAGTGGGTAAGCTCGAGTTGTGTTGTGTAACTGGATTCCAGGAATTTAGCTAGATAAGAAGAATCACTCACCACATGGTTCCAGTACTCATCTGTCAAATGCACGACTTCCAAAGGCACTTGAATCTAAATGCAGACAAGCCAAATTCAACTGTTAGGCTTCTCTTCCACATAAGCAACAACACAAACTGAAATAAGATCTAATTTTATTCCTCTAGAACACAAACAAGCCAAATTCAACTGTAAGACTTCTCTTTTACATAAGCACGCCAGAAACTGAATTAAGACCTAATTCATTCCTCTAGAATCAGATTATTCTTGAATTCTATTCATGCAAAGAATAATAGATAAACAAAGAAGCAAATATGAAGTATAGATAAACAAAGACGCAAACCTGCAGATTTATATGTTCATATAGATATGTTCACATACGAATGGAAATGATTTTAGCTACTATAATTAGGTACCATGCCACAGTGATTTATCAAACAAAAACTTTAAATGATTTTGCATATCAAAATGAAAATGAGCTCTCTACGGCTAGCCCTTCTGTTTTACATTATATCAATATTAGATCTTAGACCATTTCGGATTTTTTAAAAAAAAAATAACTCACCCTTAGACACCTGTGCAGTTGATTTTACGATCCCAGTGAAAATTAGAATCTGAAGTTGGGATAAAATGATAATGATTTAAATAGTGGTGCATGAAAGAACCTGACCTGATCACAAACTTCTTTTGCATACTTCAGATCTTCATCCCATGGGCATGCTGACCAGAAGTTTTCAAAGTCTTCCTACAAAAAATCATATGGATCAAAGAGGATTTTGGCCATTAGTCTGAGAACTTGACAAAATTAAGGAAGAATTTGACTGCAGCTAATACATTGAATTATCAAAGCATAGCACAAAAGGTGGTGTGACACATAGCATACAGATAATGAGTTTGTGCCTGCAAAGATAACTCTAACTCAATGACCTTCTTTATAGAGAGAGAGAGAGAGAGAGAGAGAGAGAGAGAGAGATTTTAGTTATTTATTTTTTATTTTTATTTTTTTATTATTATTTTTATTTTTTTTGGGGGGGGGGGGGGGGGAGGGGGGGGCAGGGAAAAAAATAGACTGCATAACCAGTGACTGGCTAGAGCGGAAGTATCCGATCTTTGGAAGTCTATTAACAGTTGACAATACTTTTAATATAGAAAGTGCATTTCATTCAAAGTGGGGCAGGGCCATATTTTCTTCGAAGGGGCACCTTTTGAAAATTTGATGTGCTACTTTAAGTTTTTATCAACCACAGGGACATGCCTAGAGCTGGGCACCAATAACTAGATAAGATTTTTAGGAAGAAATGGTGATTGATGAGGAGGCTTGTGGCTGCTGATTGCTCTAAATTTCTGGAAGGTAGAACAGAATGTGATATTTGTTTCTCATAATCTTCAAGTTAAGTGATTCAAGGTTTATGAAGAATTGAGGGTGTTATTGAAGTTCTTCTCAACCCTAGCTAGGCAAATGGGCCATAATCTAGAAACTTTTTCAAGTAACATCATGACGTAGGGGAGGACGTGTTGAGGTCGAGCACCGTCTTCCTCAAAGGGATAACTGTTCTGAATCCACGGAACTACTCTGGACAAAATAAAAATAAATCCTAGAAAATTCGAAATTTGATTGATTGATAATTGTCTAATGTGTCCCTATTACACCATTAATATAGAAAAAAAAAAAAAAAAAAATGGTCTTCACCATAGGTTTGCTCCCTATAGGTGAGGGTTCGATTTCCCTCCTTGGCTTTACCCGATACACATAGTTGTGGGTGATTGCGTGTATCAGCAGGGATTAGTCTCACTTCAAAAAAGAGGTGGGGACCTCCCTGTGTCTTCAAAAATATATATATATAGAAGAAAAAAAAACCAAAATTCGTAATTACCAAAAATAGCAAAATTCTAACTTTAATAAAAATTCTAATTCTAATAAAACTCTTCTAAAACCTAATTTCTAAAAATAAAAATTCCAAATAAACTTTTGCTAGAAGAGTCCTATCATGATTACAAGTTATTTCTAAAAAAGAAGAATCTAAAACTCCAAAAATAAAAATAAAAATATATTAAAAATCGGAATTACTAAAAATAGTAATTTTCCTTAAAAATTCATTTTTTAGCTGAAAGCACGCGTTTTCTGACGAAACGGACAAATGTGACCCACTTTGTGGGTCGGTTCACCTCGGATGGCCTGTTTCAGTGAAGATTGATAGGTTGTGTGCCCCGTAACGATACCCTGATCAAAAGTTACGGTCAATTTATAGTCCACCTTCTTTTGGCCCAAACATGCTAAGAATGTATCTGTGACACGTTTTACATCAAACCCCTCCACTTGAAAAAAACTCGTCTTCAAGTTACTCAAGGGACTTGACTCATGATTCTCAGATAACTTTTGACACCGATGTTTAATAGTTCTTCTCTTATACTTGGCATTAGGCTCTTGAGCTAACACAATACATGCACTCATGCTCTCCTTAACTTGACAAGTGTGGATCAGTTCCTTCACTTGTGCTTGCAAGATCTCATGTTCTTTCTAATAATGTGGGCAATTAGGCACACTTGTCCCTGTGACAAGATCAATGTGGTTTTGTATATCTCGTATGAGAGGCAATTTATTAGGGAGTTCATCGAGCACAATCACCTTGAACTCTTGCAACACTGGTTTTAAATCCTTTGAGATGTTCACATGCTTCATATAATTTTCCTTTTCAACTAATGCATATATATCTCACGTTTCCTCATATTGTTTAACAAAAGCTTGTTCAGTTATGAGAGATTGTCCTTCCACTTTAGAAGTATTGGGTTGGTTCTCCGTTCCCATAGGGGCCACATGTTTGCTACTGATGAATCATTTGGCCTGTCACAACTCTGTTTCGACTCAGTCATCTCTCGCAATCAAATAATGGGATTTCTCTGCATAACCCATTACTGATCGACTATCCTGCCAATAATTTTGATTTTGTTGGAATAATACATGATCGTATTTACAAGGGAGGAATCGCATGCGCAACAACTGCTTCATCCACGACCATGTGTGTATTGGTGCCTTCATCTGTCTCATCCGCTCGAGTTGAAGTTCCCACCAAGCTGAAGCTCCGCCCTTCAACTTGTAAACCACAAGCTTAACCTTCTTTGCTTCAGGGATTTCTATATAGTCGAAGAATTGCTCAACTTCAGAAAGTCAATCGAGGAAATCCTCAATGTGAAGTCGGCAATTGAAGCTAGAAAGATCGACTCTCATCTTGAATTCTTGATCTGTCCGATCTACCCGATCGCCACCTTGCCCGGGATATTGGAGGATCATGTCGTCGACCTCCCCGTCACTGGATCCCACTTCCTATGGGATGATCCTTTGGTTCACTACCGGAACTATCTTGTAATCAAGGCGATTACGAGTTCCAGCAGCAAGTGCCGGTAGATTACCATCATGACCACGAAATTGCCCTACAGCCTCCGTCAAGCGGTCAATGGCAGCCTGCAACCCTTGCATGACTTGTCGATTCTCTTGCATGAATCCGCAATGCTGTTTGGAAAGCCGTTGCAGTTAAAAGATGATTCTATGGAGCACCATCCATGTGATTGTTGTCCGACCCGTCATTAAAAGTCATAGAACTGAGGAGAAAGCCTCGCTCTGATACCAAACTGACACAAGAGAGGATATGTTGAGGTCAAGCATTGTCTTAGTCAAAGGGATAACTGTTCTGAATCCACGGAACTTCTCCGAACTCCTCATAGAGATACCTCGAATCGACGAGGAAAAATAAGAAAATAGAAATAAATTCTAGAAAATTCAAAATTTGATTGATTGATAATTGTCTAATGTGTCCCTATCACACCATTAATATAGAAGGGAAAAAGAAAAAACACTAAAACTCGTAATTACCAAAAATAGCAAAATTCTAACTTTAATAAAAATCTTAATTCTAATAAAACTCTTCTAGAACCTAATTTCTAAAAATAAAATTTTCAAATAAACTTTTGCTAGAAGAGTCCTATCATGATTACAAGCTATTTCTAAAAAAAGAAGAAAATCTAAAACTCTAAAAATAAAAAATATATATATTAAAAATCGGAATTACTAAAAATAGTAATTTTCCTTAAAAATTCGTTTTTGAGCTAAAAGCACACGTTTTCTGATGAAACGGACAGATGCAACCCACTTTGTGGGTCGGTTCAACTCGGATGGCCCCTTTCAGTAAAGATTGATAGGTTGTGCGGCCCGTAACGATACCCGGATCAAAAGTTACGGTCAATTTAGGGTCCACCTTCTTTTGGCCCAACCATGCTGGGAATGTATCTGTGACATGTTCTACATCACACTAGCAATGGTTCAGAATGGGCCCATTTTATCACTAACCTAAATAGTTCATCCTAGGCCCCATCATGGAACGGGCCATATCCAAGATCTGCCCATGCAAGTGGAGAATTACACCAAGTCCTCCACATTTAACAGTGTTCCAATTGATAGGTTAGGATCAACCAACAGCGAAGCTTTTTGGGTTATCTCCCATAATGTGGCCCGCCATATGAATGTTTTGGGTCACCAAAAGATGGGCCCCACATATACAATTTGTCAGTTGCTCAATCAAACACTGCAAATTTCCAGAATTAAGAAACCTTAGATTTGAGGATCCAAAACCCGATAAAATAGCAAAACCGGGCATTAAAATTAGGTGTTTAACGAACTTAAATTCAAATACCCACAAAAAAAAAAAAAAAACTTACAAGAAACAGTTGAAATTACCTGAAACCAGATCTTGAGGTAGAACGCAGTGCACGAATGCCCAGCAGCATGGAGGAGACGGAGCGCAACGCTGCTGTCGACACCGCCACTAAGAAGAACGGCAATTCTCAGGCACTTCTCGGGCATAGAGCACGAGAGGTAGGGTGCGAGATCGCGATTGGGGATTGGAGAGAGAGGAGATTGAAGGGGCTTTGAAGAAGAAGAAATCGAGAGGGCTTTGGGGCTATTTATAGATTTCAAGGGTCTGTGATGAAGGTCGGAAGAAGGGAATGAGAGATAGAAGGGTTTGCATAAATTAGGGTTGACAAAGGAGAATAGAGGGAGAGCTGCCATCGCTCTCGCTCTCGCTCGCAGCATTTCTAATGCTGGCTCTCGAATGCTTGGGCTGCAGAAGAGAGAGAGAGAGCAGAGGTGGAATTCGCGCGCGCAATATATATACGCAGAGAAATGATAAGATACAGCTGCTGTATGAGAAGGGATACGCTGTGAAATGGGACACGCGGAGGGAACGAATTGGCTACTCCCCCTGCCACCAGCCCCGTGGCTGATGGTCGGTGCTCTGTAGGCCCCACCATGATGTATGTGTTTTATCCATTCCGTACATCCATTTTTAAAGATCATTTTAGTGCTTGATCACAAAAATGAAAGGAATATAAGTATCAAGTGGACCACACCACAGGAAAACAATATTGATTAGATATCCACGATTAAAATCCTCCTGAGGCCAAATGTACTGTTTATTTGACATCTAATCTGTTGATTAGGTCATACTGACCCAGATGAAGGGTTAAAAAAAATCAGCTTGATCCAAAACTTTTATGGCCCCCAAAAACATTTTAATGGTCAAAATTCATTCAACGCTGTTTCCTGTAATGTGGTCCACTTGAGATTGTGTATAACTCATTTTTAATCTAATACCATAAAATGATCTAGAAAACTAGATGGACGGCATGGATGAAACACAAACATCATGGTGGGGTCCACAGAGCACCGATGGCTGGTGGCCGGGGAGTAGCATATCCGTTACCACGCGGGGATTGCCAACAGAAGCTGTTAGTAGCCACTAGCTACTGGACGGTGCTCTTTAGGCCCACAATGACGTGTGTTTTATCCACGCCGTTCGTTCATTTCTTTTTCTTTTCAGATCATTTTAGGGCATGAGCAAAAGTAGGCAAATCCCGATCCCATGTCGACCACACTACAGGAAACAGTAGTGATTAAACGGCCACCATTAAAAACTTCTTAGGCGGGAAGTTTTGGATGAAACTGATATTTGTGTTTTACCTGCATACCGGTTTGTATGACCTCATCAACTGGTTATGTCAGGTAAATATTACAGTGGCTAGCAGATTTTTAATGATCGGCTTTCCATCACCACCGCTTACTTATGATATAGTGCATTTGACATGTGGATGTCTCCTTTCCGAAATCGGATTGCGTACTAAGTTACTCAGTACGCTCTTAGTAAACTCAGTTGGGCCTACCGTGAATGCATGTGGTTTATCCACGCCGTCCATTCTTTTTTCCAGATCATTTTATGGGTTCAAACCAAAATTGATGCATATAGAAGCCGCAAGTGGACCATACCACTAGAAAAAGTGGAAGAATTGATTTTAACCGTTGAAAACTTTCTAAGGCCCTAGTGATGTTTATTTGTCATCCAACCTGTTCATAATATCAGAAAGACATGGATGAAGGGTAAACACAAATATCAGCTTGATCTAAAACTTCTGTTGTCCCCAAGAATATTTCAACGGCAGATGTTCAATTCACACTGTTTCCTGTGGTGTGGTCCATTTGTTGTTTGAATATATTTCATTTTTGGGATATAGTGTAAAATTATGTGTTAAAAGAGATGGATGGAGTGGATATAATGCATGAATGACACTGGGGCCCATGGAGTTTACTCAGTACGCTTACCGTACTGAGTTACTCAGTACGCAATCCGCTTCCCTCCTTTCCAGGCTCATGCCTTAAAAACGAGATCTGAAAAATTAAATGAACAGCCTGGATAAAACAAACAGGAAACGGATTGTCTACTCCCCCTGCCACCATACCCGTGGCTGATGGTCGGTGCTCTGTGGGCCCCACCATGACGTATGTGCTTCATCCATTCCGTTCATTAATTTTTACAAATCATTTTAGACTTGATACGAAAAATGATAAGAATATAAGTCTCAGGTGGACCACATCATAGGAAAACAATAGTGATTGGATATCCACCGTTAAAATCCTCCTAAGCCCCACTGTACTATTTATTTGACATCCAATATGTTGATTAAGTCATACAAACCCAGATGGAGGGGGAAAAAAAAGGGAGAGAGATCAGCTTTCATTCAACATTATTCCTATAATGTGTTACACTTGAAATTAGGATACACCTCGCTTTTTCTCTCATTCAATAAAATGATCTAGAAAAATAGATGGATAGCATGGATGAAACACTTACACCGTGGTGGGGCCCACAGATCACCGACCATCAGCTATTGGTCGGTGGCCTAGGGAGTAGCCAGGCCGTTTGGAAACAGGAAACGTATTCGCTACTCCCCTGGCACCATCCGTGGCCGGTGATATGTGGGCCCCATCATGATGTATATGTTTCATCCATGTCGTTCATCTATTTTTACAAATCATTTTATGGTATGAGTACAAAAATGAAGTATATCCCAATCTCAAGTTGACCCCTTACAGGAAGCAGTGTTGAATGAGTGTGGACCATTAAAAATATTTTGAGGGCTATAGAAGTTTTGGATCAAGCTTATTTTTGTTTTTTCCCTCCATATGGGCTAATCAACACATTGGATGTCAAATAAACAGTACAATGGGCTTCAGAAGGATTTTAATGGTGGATATCCAATCACTATTGTTTTCATACGGTGTGGTCCACCTGAGATTTATATTCCTCTCACTTTTTTATATCAAGCCATAAATCATCTCATCTCACTTTTTATATCAAGCCATAAAATGATTTATAAAAATATATGAACATGATGGATGAAACAAATACATCATAATGGTGCCCAAAGAGCGACTACCAGCAACGGGGCGGTGGTGGTACGGGGAGTAGCCAGTCCATTTCCGGATCTCTCTCTCTCTCCTCTTGCCACCTCTCTCTCTCTCAGCCTGGCATTGAAGCAGGGGCGACACCGGGGGGGGGGTTGATAGCTAAGGGCGTGTTTGGGCACTGGGATTAGAAGGGATTAGATGGGACCGAATTGCATCTGGTCCCGTGCCAATTCCACTCCATGTTTGGAGAGGATGGAAAAGCTGTCGACGGAATTGCATTGGGTCCGATGCCAATTTCACCCAATGTTAGCAAGTTGTGTAGGTCTCACTATGATGTGTAGGTTAGATCCACACCGTCCACCCATTTTTTGAGATTATTTTAGAGCATGGACCAAAAAATCAGGTTAATCTAAAGCTCAGGTGGACCCCACCATAGAAAGCAACGGGGATTGAATACTTACCGTTGAAAACTTCAATGGGGCTATATAAGTTTTGGATCTACCTCATTTTTAGGCCCATGCCATAAAATGAGGTTACAAAACAAATGAACGGTCCAGATATAACACATGTTTGTTATTCTTAATAACTTCGAATGATGGTTAATATATCCATTCAATGTACCACCGGATTACCAACAAATCATGGAATTATTCTTATCCCATGGCAACAGGGTAATTATGCTTTTTGAATCCCATCCCACCGAATCCCTTCCAATCCCAACGCCCAAACACGCCCTAAAGGTGTTGTGGTGATTCCGGCAATTGAGGAAGTGAACACATTTCTGGGGGAAACTTTGCTGGTGTGTGTGAGAGAGAGAGAGACAGGAAACTTTGTTGGTTCCGGCGATGAAGGAAGAAAGAGCCGGAGAGAGAGATAGAGGGCCTGACATCTGAGCGGGGACCTGACGGCCGTTAGCTCTAACACTGGCATGTGTGGAATGTGTCGCATGAGGCTGCCTAGCTGGACCACTAGGGGTGGTGACATGTCAGGGTCCCACCCACATTGCTTGTTCCATGGGAACACAGCAGGCATCCTATGATGATTGTCTCTATTGACTCATGTTGTGAGATTTCATTGGGTCACCCGCCGCCACTATTAGAGTTAGAGCTGGATGCCAATTGGGTACTGTCCCGGCTGCACTGGGACGCCGATTAGATACTAAAAGGTTTGAGCAGCGAGTCGGCTACTGAAGTGATGTCACCAAGTTCTGTGGGCCCCGCTATGATATATGTGTTATATCCACGCGGTCCATCCATTTTTAGACATCATTTTAGGGTATAAACCAAAGAATGAGGCAAATAAAAATCTGTAGGGGACCCCACCAAAGAAAACGGCGGGGAGAGTGATTCCCACTGTTGAAACTATCCTAAGGCCCATCATAATGTTTATTTGAAATCCAACCTGTTCAAAAGTTTAAAAAGACATGAAACAAGGGAAAGCACAAATATCATCTAGCTTGATCTAAAACTTTTGTGGCCTTTTAGAAGTTTTTAATGGTGGGTGTCACTGTCCCACTGTTTTCTGTGCTCGGGTCCACTGGAGCTTTGGATTTACCTAGTTCTTTGGATATTGCACTAAAATGATCTCTCCAAATGGATGGAAGGTGTGGATACAAAACATACATCATGGTGGGGCCCATGGAACTTGCTGACTTCACTTCAATAGCTAGTGTCCCTACTCAACCAGTCAGTAGCTAATCCGCGCCGGCTGCACTGAGAGGTAGGTCTCTGAGAGGACACTGTGATACATGATATTTGTAATTTTCGAAATGAGATAGATCCAAATCTTAAGTGAGTCACACAATTAAAAAAAAAATAACGGAGATCATATGCCACGATTGAAACATACATTAGGCTACAGTAGCTTAGGATTAGGCTAATATTTTTATTCTTTTAGTTCATCCCTACAGTAATGACCTTATAAGCATTTGAGCTACTTTATTGACGGTTTGGATTGTATATAAACATCGCGGTGGAGCTTAAAAAGGTTTGAACAATGGACAACCCCTTTTCACTATTTCTAGTCGTGTGATCCACTTGAGTTAAAGATTCGTCTAATTTTTGGTCTCATATCTTAACATGATCTCTCAAAACGGATGGATGGAGCGGATTTCCCACAAACATCATGGTGGCCCCAACAGAGCTTCAAGTGGTAAGAACTTATTGCAAAAGGCTTCTGCTCATGAATTTATGTCAACGACTTAATGGGTTAGGAAGGCCTAGCAAGAGATGGAGGGTCCCGTGGGACTTACTATAATGTATGTATTTTATCCATGCCATCCATCCATTTTGAAAGATCATTTTATGGCATGAGTCCAAAATGAGATATATCAAAGGCTTGAGTTGATCACACCACAGAAAGCAGTGAAATTTAAAACATATCGTTGAAAACTTACTGGAGGCTATAAAATTTTTAGATGTAACTCATTCTTTAGCCCATGACGTTAAATTAAATTCTGAATCATTGGATGAAGTAGATTTGACACATATCATACGGTGGCCCCCACAACCTTTAACAATGACAACCTAGATCCTTAATACATGACAACCACCACAAACCTTAACTTAACCCATGACAACCTCAATCCTTAACACATGACAACCAAGACTCATACCCTTAACACATGACAACTTTGACTCTTAATGCATGACAACCTCAACCCTTAACAAATGATATATATTCATTGTCTATTTCCTTCAATGCCTTCCACGTGACAACCACAATCATCATTCTCCATCTCAAATCCTTTTCGATAATCACCTCTCTCCATGACAACAATACGACCAACCCTCTCTATCCACAACCAAAAATGCCTTTCATCTTTGAGAAAATGCTATTAAGCTAAAAAACTAAAATTATAAATTCTTCCAACTATCAGTGTCTTCCATCTCCAAGGAATGTGGTTGTCGGAGCAAAAAATGACACTTAATTTTAAGGCCACAAAAGTTGTTGGTCTTAGAATCTGAGTTTGGATACATCGAAATATAAAAAATAAATTGAAAATAAAATATTTCCATTGGCTGAATCACATATAAAATGCATTGTCCTTAAAGCGTGATTCACTCCCTTATCAACTGCTGATGGGTTACAGGCGAATTGCTTCCAGGATAAGACAAGCCTTATCTGGATCCAGCGTGCAACAATCATGATAAGTCCACTATGGAACAATTTTAATGCAGCAGATCTCTTCTGGCAGACTTAGATGGTATAGATGATCACATTATTCTATAATGGAGATAAGAATCCTATTTGATTTGCTTGGAGATAGTTTGTTAAGATGATGAAATTCGGACTGGAATGGTCCAGTTTATATAGGTATCAGGTATAACACCATTGTTGTGTGGTATTCAATGGTCCAGAACGTTTGAAAAATATTTTTGGCCGTTGTCCATTAATCCCAGACGTTTCTGGTCATCAGATCAGAAGATCTGACCGTCAGATCATCCAGGCCCGTCCGTTTTCAGACCGTTGTGGCTTTTAAGATAGCTATCCATTTTAGAAAATGGCTGGACGGTTCGGATTTAATATCCGACCGTTCTCAGTCACCTATAAAACCCAGCTACATTTCAGATTTTCAGATCCACATCGCCCTAAGGCTCTGACCAGATCCATTGCACTAGACTCATCGCACCGCGATCGCACCGTCTCGCGCCGATTCGCGTAAGGTCACGAGGGAGCGACCACTCTGCAACACGATGCGCACGTGCAAAGTGCAAAGTGCACCATCTAGTGCAACTACAACCACACTGCCACACTGCCCATGCCCTCGTCCTTGCTCTCGCCCACGCCCGTGCCCGTGCCCGAGCCCGAGCTCGTGCGCGCGTGCCAAAAATTTGTTCACTTCCCAAGTATAGGGTTGTGATGTAGTAATAAACTCGATGAGACCAAGGTCGAATCCCAAGAGACTGATACATGTACGTTATCTGAAACTAAGTAGAACTAGATCAAGATGTAATCTAAATCGAATAGAATTGAAGGAATAATGGTGAATATTAATTTAAAACTTAAGAAATTCAGGAAAAGGAAACTAGGGATTCAGATGATCCACTTGTATAAATCAGGGAGATCTTATGCCTACTTCAAGAACTCAACTAGACTTAGAGTCCCATCTTCATCCAGCTGAAGAGTGTAACCATGGAAATCAAGACTGAACTTCCTTTGATAGTTTTCAAGAGATGAATGATATATTAATTAGAATGGATTCCATCACCAAACCATGCCTAGGAGACAAAGTAAACAACAGAATTAAACTAATTACCAACCAATCAACAACACCATCTAGCTCCACTACAGCCACACTGCCTCACTGCCTCACTACCCTCGCCCTCGCCCTCGCCCACGCCCATGCCCGAGCCCGAGCCCGAGCGTGCACGGGCGTGCGTGCGTGCGTGTGTTTCAGTGCTACGCACTGGAACACGCAGCTCGTGTATCATCTCTTCCAAAAGCTCCAAGTAAGAATACTCTTCACAACATCTCATATAAACTACAAAAAGATTTCAACCATTTCCGATGTGGGACAAAGTACACACCGCACTTTTTTAATTCAAAGATTCAAAAAGCGTTTTGGTTGGAAAATTCTGAAATTTTGAAAATTTTGAATTTTTCATCTTTTTTTTTTGAAAAAACTATTGATTTTCAATAATCCCCCACTGGTTTTTTAAAACAATGAAAAACTTTGCCAGAATAATAATAATTATTATGCATAAAGAAAGATATCTTGCGATTTGAATCTTTCCTTTATGTAAATATTTTAAAGTTATCTCGAAATTTCTGGTTGCCGCAGCATTGAACCAGTTACTCCTATATGATATAACTGAAAATATCACCCACATAATAGCTCATGCGTTAGGTCTTCCTTTATAATCTCACCTAGCACTTTTAATGGCCATGTGCTTATCCGGTTTCATGAACGATCCCGAGATGACTCTAACTCTCATGAGAAGCGGCACCACCTCTACGTTCACATAGGTGAAATCCTTCTAGTGTTTCATTTAAAACACTTGTCCTGTTTGACTGGACTTCATTAAGAGTTTAATACTCATCCCTTTTTTATAACGGTCAGCACCTTCATTTTGGATGAGATTATTAATTTATTTAGTGCTGAAACTTTTCACTTATCAGTGAATTGTTATTACCCATTAAACCTATTATTTAGAGATTTTCTAACTTAGGGTTGAGTTTCTTTCACTGGTAAAACTTTGAGTAAAGAATTTCAACATCATCCCTCTAGATGTTGTCCTTACTACCTCTCTCGTTAGTGGTTTAGTAAAAGGATCAACCAAGTTATTATTTGACTTTACATATGAGATTGTAATGATTACATCTTGAATCAATTGCCTCACATAATCATGTCGCAAACTTATGTGTCTGGACTTCCCATTATAGGTACTGTTATAGGCTCTCGTTAGAATAGCTTCACTATCACAATGAAGTGAAACAGCCAATATAGGCTTTGTATAGAATAAGATTTCTAATAGAAGATCCCTTAACCACTCAGCCTCTTTGCCTGTAGCAGCCAAAGCTATGAACTCAGATTCCATAGTTGAGTGTGTTATGCAAGTTTGTTTCTTGGATCCCCAAGATACAGCTGCACCTCCTAGGGTGAAAATCTACCCCGTGGTGGACTTGTTGTCCCCTGCACTTGATATCTAACTTGTATTGGAATATCCTTCCAATACTGCTAAAAATTCTGAGTAAAATAGTTATAGTTCGTTGGTTTCTTTAAGATAACCTAGAATTTTACTTACTGCTTTCCAGTGTTCAACACTTGGATTACTCGTAAACCTATTTAGTTTACTCACAGCGTATGCTATATCCAGTCTCGTGCATTGCATTACATACATAAGACTGCCTCTAGCACTAGCATACTCTAGTTGTGCAACTGTTCTTCCACTGTTTTCTTTTAACTTGATACTTGGATCAAACGGGATTTTTGCCTCTTTAATTTTCAAGTGAGTAAACTTATTTATTATTTTCTCAACATAATAAAACTGGCATAATGCGAAACCCACACTATGTTTTTTAACTTTGATACCTAAAATGGTATCCACTTGTCCAAGATCCTTCATTTTGAAAACTGAAAAGAGAAACTTTTTGGTTTCAGTTACACTTTTCATTTTATTACTAATTATTAACATATTATCTACATACATGCATATGATTACAATATAATCACTACACACTTTTGAATATATGCATTTATCAGTGACATTATGTTCAAAACCATAAGACAGAATTTTAGAATCAAATTGATCATGTCACTGTTTTAGTGCTTGTTTTAATCCATACAATGACTTAACAAGTCTACACACTTTTCTTTCATTTCCTGGTAGAACAAACCCTTCTGATTGCTCCATATAAACCTCCTCATCGAGATCACCATTCAGGAATGCCGCCTTCACGTCCATTTGATGGATATGAAGATGATGTATGGATGCTAGAGCGAATAAGATCCTAATCGATGTTATTCGAGTTATTAGTGAATAAGTGTCAAAATAATCGATTCCTTCTTTCTGTCGGAAACCCTTAGCAACTAACATTGCCTTAAAGGTTTGAATTGTACTATCTGTGTGATATTTTTTCTTAAATACTCACTCACAACCTATTGGTTTAAAACTTGGAGGTAGATCTACCAATTCCCATGTTTAGTTAGACATTATGGAATTCATTTCATCATTAATGGCTTCTTTCCAAAAAGCGGAGTCTCTTGAAGTCATAACTTCACTAAAAGTTTTAGGTTCATCTTTTATAGTTAAAACCATATATATTTTCCTAATCACCTTCTCTCTATCACCCTCAATTAGATGAAAAGAGAGTCGCTGAGAGTCTATTTAATTAGGATTAAGACTCTTTTATACTCTTGCTCTTTGACTCCTGTGGGGTTCACTAAGAGTTTTTTCTTCTATTTATGTTTCTTTTATAGTTTCATTAGGAGATTGAATCTCAGCATTCTTCTTTTTTCCGTGAATATAGAATTATCAAAGAACTCTACATCTCTAGACTGTATGATTACATTGTAGTCTAAGTCTATAAGTCTATAGGCCTTACTATGTTGTGCATATCCTATAAGGACACACTTGATAGCACTTGGTCCTAACTTAGTTCTTTCAGGTTCTGGTGTTCTGCAGTATACAAGACACTCCCACATTCTAAAATACCCTAAGTTTGGTTTTCTTCCTTTCTATATTTCGTATGGAGAGGTCTTGGTTTTCTTAGATGGAATTCGGTTTCAAACACGACATACAGTTAACAGAGGTTCTCCTCATAGGTTTAATGACAACTGTGCTTGTATAAGCATTGAGTTAACCATTTCTACTAATGTCCTATTTTTTCTCTCTGCTACACCATTTTGTTGTGGTGTATAAGGTGCTGTGCACTAATGCATTATGCCGTATTCTTTACAATAGTTAGAAATTCATTTGAGAAATATTCTCCTCCTCGGTCACTACGAAGGATTTTAATATTTTTGTCTAATTGATTTTCTACTTCAGATTTATAGATCTTGAATGCACTAAATGCTTCATCTTTTGATTATAACAGATATATATATATATATATATATATATACATACATATCTTGAACAATCATCTATAAACGTTATAAAGTACATTTTACCTCTACGGGTAAGAATGTCATTTAGTTCACATATGTCAGTATGCACTAGGTATAATATTTAAGATGATCTCTCAACGCTAGGGAGTGGTTTCTTGATTATTTTAGACAGTATGCATACTTCACATTTATCTTTGTCACTATTATTGTATGATATTATGCCATTCTTAGCCATGAGTTTTATGGTACTGTAGCCAATATGAGCTAGTCTACCATGCCATAGTATTATAGACTCAATCATGTAAGCAGAAGAATTCTTTTCGTTCAGAGATGATTTGATCATCCCATTACAAGCGTATCCCTTACCCACAAAGTTCTCATTCTTAGACAAGATCAGCTTGCCTGATTCAAACATAACCCTAATCCCAGACTTGCTTAAGAGATCCCCTGAGATAAGATTCCTTCTTATGTCTGGGACATGCAGTACGTTGGTCAAAATTACCTTATTTCCAAAGGTAAAGAGTAATTTCACGGTTCCTTTGCCTACAACTTTCGATCGTCCTTCATTTCCCATTTGAACCTCTTGACCATTGGTCTCGTCTTCATAGGTTTTGAAGGCAGATCAATCATTGCATACATAGACTGTGGCACCTGTATCATACCACCAACCATGGATTTTCTCTTGAACTAGGTTCACTTTTGTGACCATGGCTACGATTTCATCGTCTACTGCATTAGCCTCTTTCTTAGGCTTTTTTCGGTCCCTACAGACTTGGGCGAAATGCCCGGTCTTGCCGCAAACATAGCAAGCTCCCTTAGGTTTGCCTTTTTTTTATCTTCTGTGTTTTCTCGAATTTTCCTTGATTTTTGTTAGGTTTAAGGGAATCATATTTCTCATAGGTATTATTTTGAGATATCCTTTCTACTGCGTTCACTTTGGATGAGGATGCACCATTAATGTTATCCTTTTTGTCTCGGTTACAAGATTCTTCTTCAATACGAAGATGTTTCTGGATTTGTTCTATAGTGAACTTTTCAAATTTATGCAGTAGTTTCTTCCTGTAGTCTTTCTAGCTCGGAGGCAATTTTGCGATTATAGCTCCAACTTAAAAGGATTTAGGAAGATTAATTTTTATGGCTTTTATTTTATTTACAATAAGCTGTAATTCTTGGATTTGGGCAAGTAGCAGTAAATTGTCTACCATTGTGAAGTCGAAATACCTGGCAATTAAAAATTTCTGTGTACCTTCCTCTTCAGCCTTGTATTTGTATTCTAGCGCGCTCCAAATTTCTTTTGCTGATGTGGTCACCGTGTATAAATCGTACAATCGATCAGAGAGAGCATTGAGAATGTGGCCACGACACAGCAGTTCAGCTTCTTGTCGCTTGATCCTAGCAGCAACCTGTTCCGGAGTGTCAGTGTCCTTTGCTTCAGGTAGAGGCTGGAGAGTCAGGTCTAGAATGTAGAAGATCTTCAGAGCGGTCAGCAGGAATTTCAGTTTATCCTGCCATCTAGTGAAATTTGAACCATCGAATTGGTCCAATCGGATCAGATCCTGGTTCATCAGTTTGATTGATGCAACACTTTTGGTGTCTATGGGTCATGCTTTAAGATTGTTAGAATCTGAGTTTGGATACACTAAAATATAAAAAATAAATTGAAAATAAAATATTTCAATTGACTGAATCACGTATAAAATACGTTGTCCTTAAAACGTGATTCACCCCCTTATCAACTGCTGATGGGTTACAGGCGAATTGCTTCCAGGATAAGACAAGCCTTATCAGGATCCAGTGTGCAGCAATCACGATAGGTTCACTGTGGAACAATTTTAACGCAGCAGATCTCTTCTGGCAGACTTAGACGGTAGAAATGATCACTCGCGAGGGAGCGACACGATGTGCATGTGTGAAGTGCAAAGTGCACTACTACAGCCACACTGCCTCACTGCCTTTGCCCTCGCCCACAACATCTCATATAAACTATAAAAAAGATTTCAACCATTTCCGATGTGGGACAAAGCACACATCGCACTTTTTTAATTCAAAGATTCTAAAAAGCTTTTTGGTGGGAAAATCTCGAAATTTTGAAAAATTTGAATTTTTCATTTTTTAAAAATTATTTTTGAAAAAACCATTGATTTTCAACAGTTAGTGGTGCTCATATGCGGGAAAAGTTGACAATGGTGATCGTACGCTTGAAAATGCAATTGGAGGGGTGGTGATTGGTCCCCATAAGATGTTTTTGAAAGTGGAAAAAAAAAAAAAAAAAAAAAAGTCCTAAGAAAATAACAAACGAAGAAGAAGAATGAGGTCAATATGAGCACTAATTCGAAAGCAAGGACATTTTTGTCCATAAATTTAAAAAAAATATGGCCAAAGGATTATAAATTTTTATTTTTATTTCTGAAAAGAAATGCTTTTTGGGGCATTTGACGATACCACATTGATATTTTGGTCAAAATCCTTATGTAAAATACATGAACTTGTGAGCTTCACCATGTTGTATATGTAAAATGGACACCGATTGTATGGTGACCCTGGCACCATTGATGCCCATTTTTGATAGCACATCTGACTTAATTAAATCTCACATGTTGGATCAATTCTTGGTAGAGGGTCACCATGCATTCCATGTCCATCTACTCCATCCCACGTCAGGTTCTTGGGTGCCGGGTGGCCATGGTGTGCATCTTTCATCAAAGTCCGCTAATTATATATAACTTAAAGATAATCCAAACAGCCGTGGCCAGTTCCCAACCTCAATTTCGCTTTCGAGGCCACCATCTCTTTAATAAGATCCACTAATAAGGTCTGATCACCATCATGGAACGAAAATACAAAAATCAGCCAAGCCTCCATCACTTGAACTTAGAAGCTTTGATGTAGAGCGGATCGCATGCACTTTTATGGCATAGATGGACCAGAGAAGGCTCGATCAGAGGCAGAAATGATCCGGGCCGTCAAAACCTAAAAACAGTTGTATCTCGCAAACTGGGATGAGTTTTTTGATGTATCATATCTGATTTTGAGGGTAGGGAAGCTACTTTAGCCAACCAACCCCGTTACGCCGGGTTACCCATGCTGAATTTGCTAGATTCCATCCGATCAACGGTCAAAAGCCCCATTTACTTTCTTTTTTACTCTAAATAATGTCTTAGTTCGAGTATAACTTTCGATCCTTGAGTTGTAGGAGCCGTGCTCAACATGAAAAGGGCTTAGAAAAATTAGGAAAATAGCATGGTTTAGCTAAATTAGACACTATTTTGGCCAAAAACCATGAAGCCTAAGTAGGAATGGAGACTACTATTTATAGTAAGTCACGTTTTAGGGAGTTCGAGTCTAGAACTTCAACATAGGTTTAAGCTCATTATTTAAAAGAAAGATTGTAATTCCGTCTTTTTTTAATCATCAATCACTTTATTTAGAATTTATTAGAATTTATTTTTATTTTTATCCATCATGAATTCGAGGAAGCTTTGTGAGTCGTCCAGAGAACTCCATGGATTCGGAGTAGCTATTCCATGAGGAAGATGGTGATTGACCTCATCACATCCTTCCCTATGTCAAGTTTTGGGATCAATTTTGGCAGTTCCTGTTGGTGTGACCCATCAAAGTTTTTAATTTGGCTGATCTCTTGTATTTCATCCAAATAATTTCCAAATGAAGCTCTGGGATCAGTTTCGGTAGTTGCCATTGGTGTGGTCGATCAAAGTCTTTTATTGGGCTGATCTTTTGTATGTATGTTTAAATAATTGTCAAATAATGGTTCTCCCTGGATTGAGTAGATTTACTTATAAATTAGGGTGCTATGTAGATTTTAGTACAAAACGGTATGGCAAACACAACCGGTTAAGATATTTCCGTTGATGTGATGATTGGCATGTGCACGACTAGACGTGGATTATGTTCGACAGGCTGCAGCAGGAAGTTCCCATGCTCGAAAGTTAGGTGGGGCCCTCGTGATGTTTGCGAGAAATTCACCCATCCATCCATTTTGCTAGCTAATTTTAGGACACGAGATGAAATGAGGCCAATCCGAAATTGGAGTGAGTGTCAAGAAACAATGGGATTTGAATGGCCAACACTGAAACGTTACTAAGGCCACAAAAGAGCTTTGTATCAGGCTAAGTTGGGTTTTTTTAAGCCTTGTCCCGAGTGCCAATGACCTTGGGAGCCGTTTGGATGACATAAAAACCTCTAAGTGAACCCCATCAAGGTTATAATCATAGGCATTTTTTTTCTCTTTTTTCCTCTTGTGTGGCCCACTTGACTTTTGTATCTGCCTTATTTTTGGTTTTACATCCTAAGAAAAGTAGCAAAATGAATAATCTAGCGCCCACCTGCAATGGGCTGGCGCAAGCAATCTACATCCATATGCATCGACGAGAAAAGCCTTAATATTTTAGCGGAGTGTGATGGATATAAGCGGGCAATTATAAATTACACATGTAGCATATAACTAATTAAAACAAACTGTCACCAAATTATAACCAGTCTACCTATATCACAAATCAAGAATTAAGTTTTTTTTATATAAAAAAAAAATTTATTTTACCATTGTATTGATGATGTTTAGGGCTCATTTAGACTGTAAGTTGCTTAAGATAAGTTACTTATGCCACAAGTAACTTATCCTAATTTTTACTTTTTAAGAAGATAAGTATGTTTGATGAACAACATACTTATCAGCTTCTCATTTCCTTTGTCTCTCCTATCCATCGCTTCAATAACTTATGAAACGTAAAAAAGCTAAAAAAATACACTGAAGTGATTGTTGGGGATTGGGTTGCGGAATCACATAAAGATGAACGTAAGATAACAATCTAAGAGCACTAAGCAAACACAAGAGAATACAAAGATTTAACATAAAAAATCCTTTCGGAAAAAAATCACGACACAAAGCGATAAAAATCCACTATGAAAATATAAATTACAAAGAAAAAAACCTACCGATTCGAACAACCTCAATCTCGCCCTTGCTACATCTTTTGAAACCCTAAAGTCTCTTATAAAAACCTTTTAGAATAATTTAGAAAGCATTAGGATACCTTAGAATGGCTCTAGGGACTCATATTTATAGTTGATGAATTCCCACTTATGCACCTCCCTAGAAACCACTTCAAATTTACACAGTGTAAAATTTGTGCACAAACTGCGTACCCTCGACTAGTCAAGCAAGAGTTTCGACTGATCGAAAGACCTTTTGACTAGTCGAGCTTATCCTTCGACTAGTCGAAGATCTCGGGGATTCTAAACACATTGTTGTTGGACTTCGAGCCGAATTTTCTCAGGTCTAGTAAAAAATCTTCAAATTTAAAACATCTTTTTAACCATGGTGATTAAGTACTTTTAAGTAAAAAAGTTACTTCTAACTAATTATAAACCAAACTTATTTGAAATACTTATCTACTGTTGTAAGTAGAAAAAGTAACTTATTTGGTGGTACCAAATGGTACGTTGGAGGGCATTTGGATGGCAAGTTACTTAATATAAGTTACTTATATATTAAGTAGGCTTGTCTTAATTTTTTACTTATTAAATTAAAGCGATTAAGTAACTTTAAATAAAAAAACTACTTACAAATAATCATAAACCAAACTTACTTATCCCAAATAAGTTATCTCTCGTTTTGTGTAAGTAGAAAATGTAACTTCTGAGGTCATATAAAAAACTATCTTTTAATAGGGACTTTCCCGCATTCGGATTCACATGCTAAAATAAGTTTTATTTGAGTTAACGTGGATTTCTACTACAAAATTCCCGAGGAGTCTTGATTTCACTAAATAATGCTTATATGCTTAGGAGGAATGAAATTATAAAAATATTCTCCTTTAATTTTCTTTTACTTAGAAAAGTACCGAAGTTTAAGATTTCTTCCGACCGCCTGTTCTATGTATGACAAACAACAAGTGAAACGTGTGCACCACGACACCGTGAAAAGACTAACAAACAACAGGTCAATCATATTAGTATCACATACCACATATGCTCATAACTCACTATTATGTGACTTGGATTCGGTACCTGCCCAAGCTTTTGGCCCCACCATGATGCATGTGTTCTATCCACACGGTCCATTCATGTTGCAGGCCCATTTTATTGTAAGAAATAAAAAATGAGACAAATCTAAAGCTCTAGTGTAACACACCCCAAGAAGCCGTGGGATAGTGATCCCACCATTGAAACCTTCTTAAGGCCCACTGAGATGTTTATTTTCCATCCAACATGTTCATGAAGTCACATAAATTTGGATGAAGGGAAAACATAAAAATCAGATTGATACAAAACTTCTGTGGCCCACAAAAAGTTTTCAATGGTAGGTATTCAATTCCCAACTTTTTCCTTGGTATGGTCCACTTGAGCTTTGTATTTTACTTAATTTTAATTTCATGCCGGGCTCTTAACTAGAATAGACCGCGTGGATAACATACATGAATCATGATGGGCCCATAGATCTACCGAGGGTCACCAGAAAATTGAGTCCCTGCTTCTCCTATTTGTTGCGAAGAAAAGAAAAAGGGGGCCGTAAAAAGCACCGTCGGGGAATACCGCTAGTAGAGGTACGATTTATCTTCAACAGCAATTTTGCTTGAAAATCAAGCGGCCAGATTTCGTGGGTTCTTTTTTTAGTACGGACAGAAGTAGCTTTTTCGTTTGGCCATATAATAAATCTTAATTATCAAATTAGACTATTATTTGTACGGATGAACTAAGAAAGATGAAAATATCCAAACATTTTTCAGCTGCTTCATCTCGATAGCAAGAGGTATTTTTGTCAAAAAATCAAGCTCTATATCCTATGGGTGTGTTTGGGCGGTGGGATTAGAAGGGATTAGGTGGGATGGGACTCAAAAATTATAATTATTACTCATGGTAAGGATTGCCCCCAGTTGCCATGCGATATGATTAATTCCATGCTTTGTTGGTAAGCCGGGGTACATTGAATGGATATACCCACCATCATTTGAAATTACTAAGAATAACACACGTGTTATATCTAAATTGTTTATTTATTTTATAACCTCATTTTATGGTATGGGCCTAAAAATGAGGTAGATCCAACACTTATGTAGCCGCAAAGAAGTTTTCAACAGTAAGTATTTAATCCCCATTGCTTTCTATGGTGGAGTCCACTTGAGCTTTAAATTTACTTGATTTTTGGGCCCATGCTCTAAAATGATCTCGAAAAATGGGTGAACGGTGTGGATATATCCCACACATCATGGTGGGACCCACACAACTTGCTAACATTGAGTGAAATTGGCACAAGACCTAATGCAATTCCATCTAATCTAATTTCAAGCTTTTCCATTCTTCCCAAACATGGAGTGGAATTGGCACAGGACTTGATGAATCCCATCTCACCTAATCCCTTCTAATTCAACTGCCCAAACACGCCTTAAGGGTGTGTTCGGGGGATTAGAAGGGATTAGGTTGGATAGAATTGCATTTGGTCTCGTGCTAATTCCACTCCAATGTTTGGGTAGAATAGAAAAGCTGTAGATGAAATTGCATCGGGTCTCATGCCAATTTCACTCAATGTTAGCAAGTTGTGTAGGTCCCACCATGATGTATGAGCTATATCCACACCGTCCACCCATTTTTTGAGATTATTTTAGAGCATGGGCCAAAAAATCAAATAAATCTAAAGCTCAAGTGGACCCCGCCATAGAAAGCAACGGAGATTGAATACTTATCGTTGAAAACTTCTTTGGGGCTACATAAGTTTTGGATTTGCCTTATTTTTAGGCTCATGCCATAAAATGAGGTTACAAAACAAATGAACGGTTTAAATATAACACATGTGTGTTATTCTTAGTAATTTCAAATGATGGTGGGTATATCCATTCAATGTACCACTGTATTACTGACGGCAATAGGGGACAATCCTGCCATGGGTAATAATTATGTTTTTTGAATCCCATCCCACCTAGTCCCTTCTAATCCCATCGCCCAAACACGCACTAAAAATCCAAATTGATGAAATACTTTTCGAGCGGCTAAAAAAACAAGGCATAATACGAACTTGTCTACCGCCCTAATTGGGACAGGATGTTGTATAAATTCGTGTGTTCAGAAGTTAGGTGCAGCCCACTGTGATTGTTGTTAAATATCCATCTCATCCATCCGTTTTTCCAGCTATTTTATGAGAGGAGACTAAAAAAGGATCTGGATGCAAAACTCCAGTGGGCTAAACTAGCGAAAATAGTGGAGATTGGATAGTCACGGTTGAAGAAATCTTAGGGCCACTTGAGTTTTGAATCATGCTAATATTTTATGTTTTCAGTTCATCCCAGTGGGAATGACCTTATAAAGGTTTTGGATTTTACGTAAACATTAAAGTGGACCTCGGGAAGCTTTCAGCAGCAGGGTTTATTTTTTTTATTTCCCCTATCGTGTGGCCCACGTGAGTTTTGTATGTGCATCATTTTTTATATTATTTCTTAAAACGAGCTGAAAAAAATGGAGGGATAGGGTTGATTTATACAAACATCACGGTGGACCCCACGTAGCTTGGGCTTCCGGCAATATCCCATCGTAACAATCCCTACCATTTTGTAGAGCGTCTTTACGCAATGCGTTCAGGTTTGCTGCGAAAGCCTTTCAGAGGAAGGTTCTGCGCTGGGATGAATGTCTATCGTTTTCATCCAATTTTTGATATCATTTTAAGACATTTAAAAAATAATAATAATAATTGTCGAAAGCTCAATTGAGCCGTACAAAATGAAACAGTGGCTAAAAGGAATTTGTACCATTGCAACTTTTCTAAGCTCCAACTTAATCTTTATATGCCATCCAAACCATTTATAAGGTCATTTTTATTGGGATGAAGCGGAAAAAAAAAAAAAAAAAACTTAGATCTATACAAAACTTTTCTGGCTATATAAATATTTCAACGGTGTTCACTAAATTCTCACTTTTTTCTCTCGTGTGTATCACATGAGTTTTGGATCCACCTTATTTTTTATCACATGCCCAAAAATGAGCTCGAAAAACGGATGGACGGTTTAGATTTCTAATAAACATCACAGTGACCCCACCTATAATCCTTGCGCTGAAGCCTCTGGCAGGAAATGCGTTGAAAGGACGCGGATTGCGTCATACCCCCGCCCGTCACTAGCCCCGAACCGGCAGTTCTGTGGGCTGGCCCACTGTGATCTATCGGTTCATCCCCACCGCCCATCCCTTCTCGAGGATCATTTTAAGGTCTGTGCACAAAAATGAGATAGATCCAACGCTCAATTGGATCACACCAAATACTAAGGTAGGGTTGCATTAAATGCATGAAACATTAAAGGTCAATTGCATTAAATGCAAGAATCATACGTGGTGTGGTCCACTTAAGCGTTGGATCTACCTAATTTTGGTACGTGTGCCTTAAAATGATTAGATAGAAGGGATGGACAGCGTGGATAAACCTATAGCTGAGAGTGGGCCAGAACTGCCCGTTCGTGGATAAAGACGGGCGGGGTAGGACGAAATCCGCGTCCACGGAGAAAACTCTGTATATCCAAATGTGATGCATGTGTCGTATCCACCACATTCATCCGTTTTTTTAGCTCATTTTAAGGCATGATCCCGTGATTGAAGCATCACCCCACTACACGAAACGGTTGGGACAGGGGCGGATTGGATACTGACAAGGTTAGTTGTCAAATTGCTACTGAGGTGACGTCACCAAGCTCTATGGGGCCACCATGATGCATGTGTTGTATCTATACTGTCCAACCATTTTTAGCCATTTTTAGAGACCATTTCATGACATTACAAAAAGAATGAGATAGATCTGAAGTTCAATTGAACCCTACCATAGAAAATAGCAGGGACAGTGGCACCATCGTTCAAAACTTTTTATGGGCCATGGTAGTGATGAAGCTTATGATGGATATAAAAAATACATCACTGTGGGCCTTATAAATGTTTCAACTGTGGGTGTGATGGCTCCCATGGTTTTTTGTGGTGGGTCCACTTGAAATTTAGATCGATCTCATTTCCTGTGTAATGCCATAAAATGATCTCTACGAATGGTTGGACGGTAAGATACAATACATGCACCATGGTGGGCCCACAGAGTTTGGTGACGTCACTTCAGTAGCAACTTGGCTACTGACCTTGTCAGTGTCCAATCTGCCCCGTTGGGATAACCGTTGAAACCATCCTACGGCCGACAGTTACGTTTGTTTGTCATCCAACCTATTCGTAGATTCAAACAGAACGTTTGTTTGTCATCCAACCTATTCGTAGAGTCATACAGACATGAATGAATGGAAAAAACAAATATCATCTCCATCTCAAAATGTTTTCAATAGTAGGAATTCAATTCCAGCTGTTTCCCATGCTTCAGCCCACTTAAACTTTTGATATGCTTCAATTTTGGGCTCATGACCTCAAATGAGCTGTTAAAGCGGATGGACGGCGTGGATAAGTCACAGACATGATAGCGGGCCCACAGAGTTTACTGCGTACGCAATCCGCTCTCCAATTTCCGAGTGCCTGTGTATCAACCGTCAGATATAAATCCCCTCCCTCGAATCTACATGCTTGCTTGAAGAAACCTTCTCAGAACGCTTACTTGAAGAAACCTTCTTTGCAGTAGCCGCAGCTCCTCGATCGCCATGAACCTATCCGCACTGCGACTCGACTCAAACCCTCTCCCATTTTCTCACTCGGCCTTCAATAATGGGGGGAAATCCAGAAGCAGTGTGGCCCCAAACCTCTTCTGCCCTTCTAGAAGCTTCCTCAGGGGGCCGCAATGCTTACTGGCTTCTTCTCCCTCAGCGGCCGTGCCGAAAGAGGCCGGGGGCGGGCCTGACCGGATCGACTCGCTGAGTCAGGTGTCGGGCGTGCTTGGATGCCAGTGGGGCGACGAAGGGAAGGGGAAACTTGTCGATATCTTGGCCAAGCATTTCGACGTCGTCGCTCGCTGTCAGGTTTATACATATTTTTCGCCTCTTTGTTTTATTTATTTATTTTTAATTTCTTCGTTTTAGTTGATGGATTAGGGTTTTCAGATTTTTAATTTCAATACATTATTATTATTATTATTATTATTATTATTATTTTAGTTTGTTTGATAAAATTCAGTTGAGAATTACGGAGAGTTATATGATCATTGCATGAACGGGTGCTAGAGTGACGATGAATGTGGGGCAAGGTATTCGGTAGTGGTAATGGTGGCCACCACCATTACCTTTACGATACGGGTCTTAATGGCTGTTATAGTCTCTGTTTTTTTATTGAAAGAAAAACCCGTATTTGCCTCGTAACGTTGATTCCCTTCACCCCCGCCCCCCCCCAAAAAAAAATAAAAATAAAAAATAAAAATAAAAATGTATTTGCCCCGTAAGAAACGATTAAGGGGCTGTTGTTACCTTTACAGGAGGTGTAAGGGGCTGTTAACAACAGTTACAAGTCAATTTTTACATAACGGCTGTTATGGCCATTACGACCCTGTTGCGTGTAACGGTTGCCACTGTTACCTCTATGTAACAGCCTTTATGGCACACCATGATGTGGGGTCCACTATTAAGACCTTTCTCCTGATGGGATCAGCTTGGATGGGCCATGCCCCAAAAATCTTCCAAGTTGGGTGGTTCCGAGCCCTTGGATCAGTGTGGTTCAAATAGTTAACTAAGAAAGAAGTACATCAATGCTCCACATTCATTGTAAAGTGGCCAAAGAATTGGATGGCTATGATATTTCATTATGAGATAGTTTTGGAGCGTGATCCATCTTTTTGGGTCCCAATTATATTCATGGCCCAAAATACCAAGATTGGAAGTTCCCAGTCTCCAACATTGGGACCTTTTCCAGTTGGATGTGGACAGCTGTTGTATTTCTAGTTGTAACTGTCTATAGAGCTGCCTTCTTTTCTGATCCTCCAGAAGCTCCCCATCCCCGTCCCATCCCATCCCCCCCCCCCCCCCCCCTCTCTCTCTCCATCATCCAACTCCTTTCCTTCTCCCAATCAACCCTCTTCCCCATCCTCTCCTCAACCCATATTTCCATCTTTATCTTTGTACATACCACCCAATACTCTTGCCTTAGCTTTTGTGCCAGCTTCCCCAGATTCCATTGCTTCTACCTGTTTGTAGGAGATGTCAAGCTTGGAGCTGTTTTCAGATGCTTTCAACGTGACCCTGCTTCAGAGAGTGATAATCAAAACTGAGCCGGCGCTTTTTAACCATCCGTCTTCGCTCTCTGAAATATCGACCAGTGGGGATCAGAATTTAGTAGCTATCATTAGAGGTAAACCCTGGATCAAGGAAGCAATGGGGCATGTGGGTAGGCAATTGGGAATGATATTCAGGGATAGAGACGAAGATTATGTGGCTTTGTTTCGTCTTGTGGTGGAGAGAGGCCGTCTTTTTGAACCTACGAAGTCTCGCTTTAAGCCATCGAAGGAATCCAAAAGGGAGCAGAGAGCTCTCCAACCTCCCCCCTTCTTCATTTTCCGACAGCGAATCCTCTGCAAGGATTGCCAAAAGGGGTTGCCGACGAAGATTAGTCTCCAAATGAAACTTTTTTCATGGAAGGTCAGAGGCTTGGGGTGCCCCCATAAACATGGGATTGTAAGAGATGTTTGCAGAAGATCTAAAGCCAGTCTGTTTCTTATTTAGGAATCCAAGCTTTAGGGTTTTTATTCGAAGTTGGCTAACTCCATTTGGGATCACAGTAGTGCCAACTGGTTGGCTCTCGACGCTCAAGGTTCTTTTGGGGGTATTATAATCTTATGGGATTCCAAAATCTAGGTCGAGGAAGATAAAGCAATATGTCTTTTTTCCGTCTCGGTCCTTCTCACAGAAGTGATCTTTGGTTTCAAATGGGGTTATCTCTGGTGTCTATGGCCCAAATTTTCCTAATATGAGGTATCTGTTTTGGTAAGAGTTGTTAGCAAACCTCCTCAGGTGGGATGCTTCGTGGTGCTTAGGAGGCGATTTCAAAGTGGTTCGTTTCCCCCATGAAAAGCTCAATTATGATCACATCTCCAACAATATGAGGGGCTTCTTGGATTGGATCCTAAGCCACGATTTGATCGACATCCTCTCGCAGATTGTTGTTTCACGTGGACTAATGGCAGGGATCCTCTTGTGATGTAAAGGCTCAATCGATTTCTTGTCTCTTGTTCGTGGGTGTTGTGCTACTTGCTGGTTGTTCAACATTGACTCCTTTGTTCAATCTCTGATCATAGCCCTATGTTGCTCGAGTTTGATCCGAAAAATTGGGGGCCCAAGCCCTTTTGCTTTGAGCTGGCATGGGTGGAAGTGGAAGGATTCCGGGATTTAGCGATGCAACGCCCCCTCCCCCTGGTATTTGGCTTTGCGAAAATTGAAATTGCTGAAGGATAAGCTAAAAGTCTAGAACCACAAGGTTTTTTGTCTTAGAGAGCAAGAGACCAACAACATCCTGTAGAACATTCAGGTTCTGGACCTCAGGGAAGAAAGTTCTCAGCTCTTGAAATCAAAAAAATTAGTGAGGGATCGTCTTCTCTCGGATTGTAGCAATTGCATTAAGGATGAAGAAATTAAATGGCGCCAATGATATAGGGCCATTTGGCTCAAGGAGGGAGACAACAACACCAAATTTTTTCATGGGGTTGCTAGCGCGAGGGCTTGTTCAAATAGAATTTGTTCCTTCTTGGTGAATGGCTTGAAAGCAGAAGATAAGGCTGTGTGATCTTTGACTCCTTCGTCTCCTATTTTACTAACCTTTTATCCCGAGGTAAAATGGTTTGTCCCATCTTGATAGTCTTCATTTCACTCATTCTCAGTTGAAGATGTTGAGATGGTGGAAAAGCTGTGCTCGGAAGATGAGATAAGGTTGATAGTTTTGTCCCTTGAAAGGGACAAGGCCTTGGGGCTAGGTGGTTTCCCAATCGCGTTCTTCCATAGCTTTTGGGAAGTGATTAAAGGGGACCTCACTGCTTTTGTATCCAATTTCGTCTCCTTGAGGTATATCCTCTCTGAATTGGGCCACAATTTTATATCTCTCATCCCCAAGGCCAAAGGTGCCGATAACTTGAAAGATTTAAGACCTATAAGCCTTAACGCAAGCTCGTACAAAATTGTCACAGAAATCCTAGCTCAAAGATTCAGAACTATCCTTTAAAAAGTCATCTCCCCCTCTTAAAGCTCCTTCATTGCTGGTAGGCAAATTCTTGATTGTGCATTGGTAGCCCATGAGTGCATTGACTCGTGCCATCGGTCAAGCTCGAAGGGTGCAGTCTGCAAGCTGGGCCTTGAGAAGGCATATGACCATGTCAATTGGAAGTTCCTTGACTACATGTTGATAAGAATTGGCCATGGAGGCAAGTGGAGAACATGGATTTAGTCTTGTTTTCGTTCTCGCTTTTCAGTCCTCAATGGTTCCTCCTTTGGCTACTTTGCAGCCTCCAGCGGCTTTTGACAAGGCGACCCATTATCCCATTTCCCTTTCCTGGCAAAGGCTCTTAGTAGAATGCTGCCAAGGGTTGAGATGTGGGGTTGTTTCAAGGCTTTAAAGTGGAGAGCATATCTCCTCGAGTTTCTTACCTCCACTCCGCAAAGACGAAAGACTTTATGGTCGACAAGTTTCGAAAAATTACCACGTGCTTTGAAGTCATGTTTGGACTTAAGATTAATATATCCAAATGCGAGGTATTAGGGGTTCATCTCTCAAAGGCTGAGGTGTTGGGGTTGGCCTCTATGTTTGGATGCCGAGCTGGTTCATTCCCCTCTTACTTTGGTCTTTCGCTGTGCATAGGCAAGCCTCTGAAACACCTCTGGGACAAGGTTATTGAAACGATTGAGCAGAAGTTATCTCCTTGGAAAGGTAGGGATCTCTCTCTTGGAGGTAGACTGACCCTTCTAAAAGCAGTCCTTTCCAATCTTCTGCTTTATTTTTTCTCCTTATTCATGTCTAAATCAGTGATTTTGAGGATTGACAAACTGAGAAGGGATTTTCTTTGGAATGGTGCTGCTTTAAAGGGTAAATTTCATTTGCTTGACTAGAATGAAGTGTGCAAACCGTATAAAGAATGGGGAGCTGGTATCAGGCACTTGAAGGATGTGAACAAAGCCCATAGGGGAAGTGGATTTGGAGATTCAGGACTGAGATAAGCAATTTTTGGTATTCCATTATCGTTGGCAAATATGACACCTCTGTTTGGTTGGAAATCAAAGTGCTCCTCTTTATAAAGCATCCGCTCTTTGGAAAGTGGTGATGTAGCTAGAGCAGGAGGTTTGGGCTGGAATTGGTTTCTCTTTAGGGAATGGATCCAGAATTCGGTTTTGGAACGGCCCTTGGCTCGGGGACAGCTCGCTACATGCTAATTTTCCAAGCTTTGCAAGCCTTGGCTCTTTGGATGCTATCTTGGTGGCAAATTGCTTCTCCGGATCTGATGGGGTTTGGATCCCTCCTTGCAGGGGAGCTTTAAATGACTTGGAGTTTCAAGATTTTTGCCAACTTGTTTCTCGTCTTCGAGAGGTTTTGCTGGTTCTCGGAGAATCTAATTCTCTTCGTTGGATGAGAGACGGATCCGGCTCCTTCTTGGTTAAATCCCTGTATGACTCTATTCGGCGAAGAAGCCCTGATATGGTTACAACTCATAGTGGTTTGGTGTGGGCATATGGAGCCCCTCCAAAGATATTTTTGCATGGTTAGCAAGTCGGGATCATGTTCTCATTGTCGACAACCTTCGCAAAAGTGGGATGGTAATTCCAAATGTTTGTATCCTTTGCTTTGGAGATGTAGAATCTGTCAACCATCTTCTACTCCGCTGCCCCTTCACCATGGAGTTTCCGGCTTCACTGGTCCGTGACAAGCTCTTTGGGAGGCCTTTTTTGTTTTTATTTATTTATTTAATAGAATAGAGATGATTTTATTAAGCAAAACCTGCAAGCAAAAAGTCAGCGGGAAAAGAATACGAAAAGGCAACAATGCCCCCAAAAGCTAAAAACAGCAACCAAGAAACAAACTATAAGTGCTTAGCCACTATTAGCATGGAAGCCCATTCGGAAGTCATAGCCGCTGCCTTTGCCATCGCTGCCTCGGCTGAACATGCCGTGTTGTGGAAACGTCTGTTTCTATCGGTCCATGTCGCCACCAAATGGCTAGAAGAGCTAATTGCCAAATAGCTTTGTTCTTACTTCTTGAGCTTCCCCCATGCCAGGCCTAAAGAAGATCCCTGACGGTACCTAGCATGGTCCATTGCATGTTGAAGGATGAGAGGAAGTGAGACCACACATTGGATGTGAAGGGACAATGAATGAAGAGACGGTCGATTGTCTTCACCGCTTGCTTGCAAATGGAACACATGTTTAGAATAATTATAGAGCGCTTTTACTGATTGTCGATTGTCAAAACTTTCTTCCTACCCACCAGCCAAACAAAGGCCTTAACCTTAGGAGGAGTGCCATAGGACTAGAAGTAGAAGGCATGATCTCCAACGGATCCCTCTTCCTTTGGTCTAATCATATTGAGTTGTGACCTTTCCATACCGTCTTGTTGCTTCCGCCAGGGGGGAGACTTGGTTGAAGCCGACCGAGGAGGGAGAGCAGCTCTTCCTCAACCTCCGTCAAATTCCTTCTACACGGAGGATTCCAAAACACTTCTAAACCATTAGAGGAAAAACTATCAACAACTTTGATGTCTTTGGAAGTTGCGAACCTAGCAAGATTAGGAAAGAGTTGGGAATGGGATAGGGGCGAGTCACCACACCCAATGTTGTCGAATCGTATGCGCATATGCGATCGCACAATCGCACATATATATATATATATATATATATATATATAGGGAAAAATTCAAAAAAATATAAAAAAATATAAGAAACTAATGAGAACTTTTCTAAGTTAATAGATAACTAATTTTACACATTTAAAATATATTTGAGAGAGATAAAATCAATTAAACATCAAGTCATCCACATTTAACAATATAGTTAATAAGAAATAACAACAAAATCAACAAGCTATTTATTTATTATTGTAGAAAATCAACAAGCTATCTTCCTTGAAACTTGAAAGTGCTTGAATCTTGATCTTCCAACTTCCAAGAGAGAGGGAATGTAGGAGAGAGAGATTAAGATCACTTGGAAGTAGGAAATACAAGAGAGAGAGAGAGAGAGAGAGAGAGAGAGAGAGAGAGAGAGAGAGAGAGAGAGAGAGAGAGAGATTAACACCACTTGTAATTAAGAAATGTAAGACAAAAATAGAGTAAGAGAGTTTTGGAGTGAGAATATTGCAAATGGAGGAGATTTCGAAGCCTTTTTATATGTAAAATGTTGTTTTTTTGCAGAAAAATAAAAAAAATTCAATGTGTCATGGCCAATATGCGATCGCATATGTTGTATGCGATTACATATGTGCCATGATCTCATATGCCATGATCGCATATGTGATTTGCATATGGATATGCGCATATGCGATCGCACATGACAACAATGACCACACCACACATCTTTCCAAAATCCAACTCTAGAATTGTCACCTATAGAAAATGATAGTCCTTTCTTAAATTCCATCTTCATAGCCACAATTGCCTTCCATATATTAGATGCCTTGTAGACAAGGTGTTCGGTATTGGTATCGGTGGGCGTAAAGGTGCCCACCGTTACCTATATGTTACCTATGAGTGATTGTTGTTTAACTTGAAAAAAAAACTTTCTAAGTAAAGAACTACTTGTGTTGAAAATGAATAAAGTCTAACATATGAGCGTGAACTTGAATAACTAACTAATATATATATATATATATATATTTACTATAATGAATGTAATGCCAAAACATCTTTTATTTTCAAGTTTTCCTTTTATTTATTATGCTAGTGCATTGTATACTTCATGATTCACGTACATTTCATTTCAATGTATAGAGTTTAGGGACTTTTATATCCTATTATATAATTTAGATACCTAACAATTTGATATCATTTCTCCCCATAGATCTTTAAAAAAAATTAAAATTAAATTGAGGTAAATAGTGTTGTCGATTCGGGGCTCATTTGGGGACCATTTGATGCCCTGAACTAGCCTCGAATTAATGCAATCTATTGGCACTTATCCCACTAATGGATTGGTGGACATTTATTGGACAGTGAAAATGAAAATATCAAATGGTCCTATTTCAAAAAACAAGTGTCTGCAAACTAACGGTGAAAATTGTAGGAGTTATTTAATTTTGGGATTGTGACTTAGCAACAATGGTCCCAAAATTTAATTGGTTAATTTTGAGTTGATATATGCCTCATGTATAAATTTTTAGGGCCATGTACGTGGAGTTCACTCGATTATGTATTATATATACATGTCATCCATCCGTTTTGTCCACTCATTTATGGGTATTGGAAGGCGGGCCACCTCGATGTATTTGTATATCCATGCCGTCAATTCGTTTTGCCAACTCATTTTAAGGCATGGTCCAAAATTTCAGGTAGATCTAAATCTTCGGTGGACCACTGGTGAGTATGCCTTTAAAAGTGGGGCCCACCTCAATGCATTTGTTGTATATCCATGTGGTCCATCCTTTTTGCCTACTTATTTCAGGGCATGGACCAAAAAATGAGGCTGATCCAAATCTTAGGTGGATCACAAAATAATGATTTAATTCCCACCATTAAAAATTTCTTAACACATTTTATTTTGGGAATAAGCTGTTATTTGTGTTCTCCCTTCTTCAAAGTGAAGGTCCATGTGACCTCATCAACAGGTTGGATGGAAAATAAACATTATAATGGGCCCTATGAAGATTTTAACGGTGGGCATTCAATCCCAATTGCGTGATCCAATTGAGATTTTGATCCCTTCATTTCAAGGATCATGCCTTAAAATGAACCAGAAAAATTATGGATGGCATGGATTTACTATACATAAATCAAGGTGGGCCCCACCCCACATAATAAAATAGTGCGTGTGCACTATGCAGCGTACACTGTAGAGTATAAAAAGAAGAAGGAAAACTGCCAGTCCATTTGTTTTTTCTGGAAAAAGAAAAGAAGAGAGGGAGGGAAATGAAAAGAAAAGAGGGAAAGAAGAGAGAGGGGACTGAAATGAGAGAGAGAGAGAGAGAGAGGTTGCTGCCACAGCAGCGCCGCAGCCCAATAAGAAGAAGAAGAAGAAGAAGAAAAGGAAAAAAAAAGGTATATATATATATATATATATATTTCCATTTTTTCCATTTTTCTTTAAGGTTATGGCCCGTAATGACTGTTATGGGCCGTTACGAACCCAAAAAACATAGGTGCCCTGTTTTGGGGCCATATCGTGTAACGGTTGATACCGTTACCGTTACGTATCGGCCGTTACGTAACCGATTTTGAATACCTTGCCTTTAGAGAGAGGAATCTATCAATTCCCATCCCCCATCCTTTTTCCTATACTTGCTAACAACAACATCCATCCAAAGACTCGCATCCTCCGTTCCGAGATGCCAAAGCCATTTCCCTACCCTTTTTGACTTGCAAACATCAACCCATCTCAATAGGTGGAATTTATTACCTTCTACTGATCCCCTCCACAAGAAACCTGCCCTTAGCCTTTCCAATCTTTCCCGAACAATGGCCTGGCGTTTGAAAATGGACATATGGTCAAGGGTCATGTTGGCAGAAGCCGCTTTTAGAAGCCTTAGATGACCAACTAAGGATAAGTATCAGTTCTTCCATTTTGAGAGTTTTCTTTTGATTCTCTCAACAACCTTATCGCATAGATGCATGGTAGGCTTGCCAATGCACAACGGGAGGCCTACATAAAAAGAGGGAAGGGCCTCAGAAGGCTTTCTTTTAGCCTGGCATGACGAAATGCTAGTGGCATTTGGACCATTTGGAGGGAGCGGGATGACTGCTGTTTTAGAAACTCTAGCAGTCCTTCCTCAGTGTATCTAAGGTGTTTTCCCTTGTAAAGGACTGGGATCCCCTTTAGGAAGTTCAGTCGCCTGGTTTGTTCTGTGTTTTCTGTATTCTTTGCCTTCGGGCTTCTTTAATATACATTCTTTACCTTTCAAAAAAAAAAAAAAAAAAAAAACTATCTGTAGGTCACAAATTGAAGTGTTAAGATTGTCCTATCAAGGAGATTTTGAGGCATAATCTATTCATGGTGGTGGGATACAGCAGATCAACAGTCTGGAATTGCTAAATGGTGGCCCCACTTGTCAGAATTGAAATACGGCTCACAGATCATAAAATTCCTCCCTAGTTCTGATACCCTTTTTAGATTCTCTTGTTTCATGCTTTAAACTCCATGATCAGCCATTGTTGAGACCTTTCCCATTCAAGGTTTCATGCTTGGAGTAAAGACAAAAGTCTGGTCTCCCTTGAGTCTTGACTTTCATGATGCTCCATCAAATCTTTGATGAGTGGATGGTAGAACCACATTTTTTTTATACAGATTATTCCATTGTTTGATGATTTCTTTAGGTTTCATAGATATGACATCCTTGTTAGTCATTGATATTCTGGCTGCTAATGTGGTTTTGAACACTAGGAGGAAAGGATGCAGGAAACATATCCAGGAACATCTTGTTTTGCAATCTTTTGCTATAGTAGTCACATTATGAATGGGAAACAAGTCCAAGAAACAGATGTGGAATGTCTCATTTAGCAATGTTTGTTATAGTAGCAATGGATTTATGTGAAACAAATTCGGAAACAGGAAGCAAGAAATATTGATATTTAAAAGGGGAAACGGGTTTTCTGCTGACTATGTTTTGAACCCTTCGATTGCTTCTAGCAGTTTAATGTGCATTTCTATGGTACTGAATTCACATTGAGTGGAAGGAGTGAAGGGCCATTGTGCTTCTTCTTTTTTTTTCCCTACCATTAGAAGAAATGAGCTCACTTGCCAGTTCCAGCTGGTTTAGTTGATCAGCATTCAGCCCATTGTTGAATGGGATTTGCCTACCTCCCGAACAAAATGCCTTTAAATTTTTTTAGTAGGGTCCATTCAAATAGGTTTCAATTGCCATTTACATCTTTTTCTAAGCAGCCCCTTAATTGGTATTATATGTTGAGCCCATGGCCAAATCGAGGAATGCTTGTCATGGTTTAAAAACTTCGATAGGATTCAAACAGCTGCATGGCCTCACAGTCCAAATAACCAAAATGCCCATTTTTTTTTTTAATTAAAAAAAAAAACCCTTCTTATGTCCATCAATGATCCAAAGTTTTTGTAATTCTGAAAACTAGTTGGAAAATTCTACTTTCATGTAATACATAGTAGAGAAGGACGGAAATGTGCAGATCAGATCAAAATGTTTTTAGCAACTTTAGATACTCAAATTAGTGCTGTATATTGGAACTGATGCTGACAATCAACACTTCGGGTGTATTAAGATTGATGAATATTGGCTGGTGACTCTCCGATGTGGTGAAAGAGCCTTGCACCAGCACAAAATATCTTATTTTCTGCTATTATTTTGCCCTTATCTGTTTATTATCTGGTATAATATGATCAGTAACTAATTGATCGCCACGTCATTTCAGGAATTATTAAATTACAAAAAATGCTAGTAATCAGGAAAAGTACTTAATGAGTCTCACTACATTGTCTGAGGGCTTGATTTCTTTGATGATGACATCATGTTCATTCATTTCTTTTCCGTTCTCAAGACAATTGAATTTAATGATCTCCCATACATTGGCTGTCTGTATGGAAATGAAATCTTATACTCGTGGTGGTTCTCAGGCACATTAGATGCTAATGTGCATATTTTATGCCTTCTAATCTCAGCGCCTTCCCTCAATAATCTTGGTAACTAAGGTTGTGTGGTTGAGGTTTTCTCCTGTTGTTTATCCAACTGCCAACGTTGCTGAATGAATTTATGAACAGCCATTTTGGGTATTCTTGCATCAGCACAATAACTAGACTATCATTTGACTCATCTGTATTGGCTTATTTATCAAATCCTGTGTACCTTCTCCCAAAAGAGCTTTGCTAAGTCCACACGTGTGTGCACCAAAGCTCATGTACATGCCACACGTGGAAGCATGGCATGATAGGACCAAGATCCAATCCATCCATCAGAATGGCACCACTATATTGATGCCCAAGCCCAAGAATCAGGTTGATCCATTGGTCAGCTGGGCTACAGTTCGCAAAACAAATATATGGCTCTGAAAAAATTGGCTGGAGTTTTCTAACCCATCCACCTGTTTCCAATATTGGGGCACACATTCTGATTAGACCATATTTTATTTTTGGAAAATCATGTACAAGTGGGACCAACCTGATGCATGGATTATATCTCGCACTTATGTGCCATGCTGGCACATGCGTGGCATGTACACGAGCTTTATTGCACACGTGTGCGCTTAGCAAAGCTTTTTCAAAAACATCTTTGGTATAATGCATTCTAGAATCAGATTTGACAAATTGTTGCTATGAGTTGCTCTCTTTTGTGGCCGCAATTTTTTTGCATGAAGATTTTCTTTTGTTTTTTGTTTTTTCCTTTCTTTGATGCAAGGGTGGTGCAAATGCTGGACATACCATCTATAATTCTGAGGGCAAAAAATTCGCTCTTCATCTTGTTCCCTCTGGAATCCTCAACAAGGAAACTTTATGTGTAATTGGAAATGGAGTTGTGGTGCATCTACCAGGCTTATTTAAAGAAATTGATGGCCTTGAGTCTAATGGGGTCTCTTGTAAGGGACGGATATTAGTATCCGATCGTGCCCACTTGCTGTTTGATTTCCATCAAGCTGTAGATGGGCTTAGAGAAGCAGAGCTTGCTAATTCTTTTATTGGGACAACCAAGAGAGGGATTGGGCCTTGTTATTCAAGCAAGGTGATTCGGAATGGCATTAGGGTGAGCGACCTAAGACATATGGATACTTTTCCTCAGAAGCTTGACACTCTATTATCGGATGCCGCGGCACGGTTCAAAGGCTTTAGTTATAGCCTAGACATGCTTCGGGATGAAGTTGAGCAGTACAAAAGGTTTGCTGAGCGGTTGGAACCCTTCATTGCTGATACTGTCCATGTCATGAATGAATCCATCAGAGAAAATAAGAAGATATTGGTCGAAGGCGGTCAGGCGACCATGTTGGATATTGATTTTGGAACTTACCCATTTGTGACTTCTTCCAGTCCTTCAGCTGGTGGAATTTGCACCGGACTTGGCATTGCTCCTAGATGCCTTGGTGATCTTATTGGAGTAGTAAGTGGAAGTATCTTTACCTCTTCTTTACCTTGGCAGAGACACGAGCAGAACCATAATTTTGCTAAGCCCACAGGCAGAGACACGAGCAGAACCATAATTTTGCCAAGCCCACATGCACCTTTGCATGTGGCAACCAATGTGGCATGCTGGCATGCGTAGTCTGTCTGTCTGTGCATTAGGCTGGCAATATGTATGGATTAATTGGCTTGTTAACATGCTGGTCCACTCATCAGGCGGGTAGACTGGGTAATGTGGACCTTTGACAATTTAATTCAAACAGTCCTTTTTTGTATGTTTTGTCCATTGGATGAGTTGACCTGCCTGATTTTTGGTCCACATCATTTTCATGGTGGGGCCCTCCTGATACATAGCTGGGATACCACACATGCTCGGTTAGCAGTTGTCGTCAGACTCCCAGTACAGGTCCATGTGGGACTTAACAAAGCTTTACCAAATCATAATGTCTCTATATTAACCAAATCATTTCATGCAGGTCAAAGCATACACTACGAGGGTTGGCTCAGGTCCCTTCCCAACAGAGATGTTGGGTAAAGGTGGTGACATCCTTAGGGTTGCTGGGATGGAATTTGGCACGACAACAGGTCGTCCTCGACGCTGTGGTTGGCTGGACATAGTTGCATTGAAGTATAGCTGCCAGATCAATGGTTTCACATCTCTGAACCTCACCAAACTTGATGTTCTGTCGGATCTTCCGGAAATTAAGTTGGGGGTTTCCTACAAGCAAATCGATGGCAAGCTAATTGAATCATTTCCAGCAGATCTTCAAGTTCTGGAGCAATTGCAGGCAAGTATATCATATCTTTGGGGTTCACTGTGTTTGGACTTGCATGATCCTATGGAAACGTTGTTTAGTGAGTGCATCTTCTTGGTTTGATATTTATCTAAAAAAAAACTTTCTGATATCTGTGCACCTTCTTAGGTTAGTACATGTGTCATGGGCACAAAATCTGAATGGTCTATGTGATGCGGCACCCCCTGAAACCCTGCGGGCCCAACTTTCAGCCCGATCCAGAAGTCTGGTGGGCAATGGCAAAAGGAAACAGTTTCCTCCCTTGATTTGCATCTCTCTTTGCTATGGCCCACCAGAGTTTTGGATCGGGCTGATATTTGGACCCGTGGGGTTTCAAGGGGTGCCACGTGACGTGGACCGTTCAGATTTTGAGCCCATGATACGCGTGCAAAGGTGCACAAGGGTGCTCACCTAAGAAGGTACATAGGTGAGCAGGCCTCTCTCTCTCTCTCTATATATATATATATATATATATATACATGTTTTTTTTTTTTTTTTTTCAATTGAGATGATACAGAGATTTGTAAGGGGAGAGAACTAAAAAAATTGAAAATTATTTGTACCAGGAGAGATTGAAGAGATTAATCTCAGCACGCTTGCCAAATGGCACAAGTGTGCTAGATTTGCTTCAATAGTTAAGGGCCATAAATCAGGTGATCCCTTGTTAAGTGAGTCCCACCCATATGAGAAAAGTTGATGGCTAGAAAGAAAATCATGGCCTATTTTTCAGCACACATGCGAGGCCCACCTGATGACTGGATCACTGGCTTTTGGGACATGGCATGTTCACATGGAGCCTCATCTGGTCTGAGTTTCACACACGTGTGCCACGTTGCCACATTTGACCTTGTCATTCTTCAAGCTCTCCCATGAATCACTTTGTCATTTCTCTTTGCATTATCCGCAAGCTTTCCATTGATCATGACAATGGTGCAATCTTCAATAATCTCTTTTGAATATTTTTGTTTATGTTTTGTTTTGTTTTGTTTTTTGTTTTTGGAAGAGAATGTTTTAATTAATCTTCAGATGTTGCAAAGTGTTAAATGCTTTTAGGTTGATTTTCTAGATCCTACCCTTTGTTTTGGATACCAGACTTTTCTGTTTGTTTTTTCTTTGTTGGCATGCTGGTGAGGTTAAAAAAAAGAAGCAGAATGTGCAGTTTGTTTAAGCTATTTCCAACACCACTGTATTAGTCCCTGTCTGGACAGGAAATCTTCTGTAATCAGGACTTATAATATAATGCAGCCGCTTCATATTTTGGTGTTGTCGCTTGCGCAAGCAAATATCTTGATTACAAGGAATGTTGATTGCGAAAGATATCCTGTCCAAACAAGCCTTGTTGTTTCCCTGCATTTTATTTCAGATGATGAAGATAAAGCAAGCACCTGAAATGGGGCAGTTGTTGGATGGTTGGAACTTTGATGTTTTCTTGATGGTTATATTTTACATTGTTCAGGTTGTCTATGAAACTCTGCCAGGGTGGCGGACTGATATTTCTTCCATCAGGAGCTACAGTGACCTCCCTCATGCCGCTCGCAGATATGTCGAAAGGATAGAAGAGCTGGTTGGCTTGCCTGTACACTATATTGGTGTGGGACCTGGCCGTGATGCGCTCATATTCAAGTAGTTACTCTTCGATGTGGATTGTTAGAGTTTCTTGCTGGTGGATTGAAATGGAGATAACGTCAGAATGAGATCTTGTCTGGGTTTCATGCATTTGATGAGCAATTCAAGTTCCAAAGAGGATTTTCTGCAGGCTTGTTATTTTCACATGGAGATTTTTACATGCTATATTTGAATTTCAGAATAAATATAGAATTTTGGGTTACTACACTGCTTCTGTATTTTGAATAGGTTTTAGTTGTTCATTGATATGAGAACATCTGATCCTATTCATCTGCACTCGTTTTGAATTGCTGACTTCTCAAGCAAACTGTTGATTCGTAGTTCAAAAACCTGACCCAACTGGATGTCTAGTTGCGTCGGGTCAACTCGAAGACTTGAACGAGTCTTTAGTTGATTTGACTCTGTATTTATTAATTAGATTTCATACATTTATTGTGTCAATAAATATTAAAATAATTATTTAAGGTTAATAGTATAAAAAGTAGCCACAGGAATGAAAAACCTGGGTTGTTTCCTGTTGGTTAGGAAGGTGACACCTGTAGGACATGTGGCAGGTTTGGTTTGAATCCTAGGTGTGGCCCATCCTCTCCCAAGATGGTGCGACCCTTACTGTGGGGCCCACTTTGATGTCCATCTGTTTTCCAGATCATTTTATGGCATGAGCCCAAAAATGAAACAGATCCAGATCTCAGGTGAACCATATTATAGAAAACAGTGGTAATTGAACACCCCCACCATTAAAAACATCCTAAGGGTCCACTGTAATGTTTATTTGAAATCCATCTTGTTGAAAAGGTCACCCAAACCTGGATAAAGGGAAAAAAACAAATATCAGCTTCATGAAAAACTTTTATGGTGCAAAAAGTTTATATGGTCATTCACCACTGTTTCCTATGGTAGGATCCACGAGAGATCTGTATCCGCTTCATTTTTTGGCTCATACTCTAAAATGATTTAAAAAAAAAAATAGTATATCAAGGTGGGCCCCATGGTAATGGCGGCACTGTCTTGGGTGAGGCTGGGGCGGCACCTAATCCGCTCCCATTGAATCATGTTATTGTATTTTAACTTCCAACTTTTCACCAAACAAGTGACTCAGCTTGTATTGAGTTTCTGAGTCAGCGTCTACTGGACAAGTCCTTATCGAGTCAAGACTTAGTGAGCCAGGGAGCGAGTTTCCTAGTGAGTTGAGTCAAAATCTTGCTACTCTAGGCTGAGTTTTGAGTCCAGTCACAAATATCTTGACCCTAAACTTTTGTGGTCTTGTGGTACTTAAAAGTTTTCAATGGCGTGTTTAATTCCACTGTTTAGTGAAACAGATATATCATGGTGGGCCCACATAGCTTACACACTCGCTAGTTGGCCAGTACCGGGGTCACAGCCAGAACGCATCACTTTCCAACATACTTTGCTAGGATGCATCTCTAACAGTGATACATGGCCCAAGGGCCTGCATTAAATAACACCTGGTCATGCCCTCAACGAATCCACTTCCTCGTAAGGGAGATATAAAATTTCCAATTTTCCCATTGGAGGGATACTTATTACATGGTGACTTGGTGGGACCACCCCACGTGGTGAGCAACATAAGATCCAATCAAATACCACCATGTTAAGTTACCGTCAAAGTCTGTGGTGGCAGGGTCACACCACCCATTTGACCCTACCACTATTGACCTTGGTGGTGGCAGGACTCTTGGGGGCTCACTGCAATGCATGCATTTTATCCATACTATGCCTTTCAGCAATGACATGTGGCCTAATAAAATCCCACCACATCATATCACGACCAAATGTCTATAATGGTAGGGTCACCACCCATCCGACCCTGCCACCGTTGACCTCTGTATAGGTGGTATGTTGTGTTTACCCAATGCGATGTAGGTATTTTATCCATGGTGTTCGTCTATTTTGTCAGCTCATCATTTTAAGCCATGACCCTGAAATTGAAGCACATCCAAAGCTTAAGTGGACCACACCACAGGAAACAAATGGGAATTAAACATATACTGAAGTGACATCACCTAGTTTTGCGGGTCACACCATGATGTAATTTTTGTATGCATCCCGTCCATCCATTTGGAGAGATCATTTTAGGGCATGAGCCAAAGAATGAATCAGATCCAAATCTCGAGTGGACCCATCACAGTAAACAGTGGATAGAGTCATGCCCACCATTAAAAACTTCTAAGGGCCACAAAAGTTTTCGATCAAGCTGATATGTGTTTTTCCTTCTTTAATGTCTATGTTAACTTATGAATAGGTTAGATCTCAAATAAACATCACGGTGGACCTTAGGAAGGTTTCAATGGCAGCATCACTCTCTCCACTATTTTCTATGGTGGGGTCCATTACACCTTTGGATCTGCCTCATTCTTTTGATCATGCCTTAAAATGATCTCTCCAAATGGATGTACAGTGTGGAGACAACACATTGTGGTGGGCCTACAGAACTTGGTGATGTTACTTCAGTAGCGAGTTTTGCTACTCAACCTGTAAGTAACTAATCCGCGTCCTTCCCTCTCGCGCAGCATCCAGTCAAACCCGGTTAACCGGGTTAAGTCCCGTGCTCAACGGGTGCACAGTGGTGTACACACACAAGAACTGTCGGATCCACTCTGCTCACCTGACAAAGCTATGATGCGGTAGCCATGATCTTAAAAATGGAGTTGTTCTAATCATCATGTGGGCCACAAAACTCAAATTTCATATTTATTTAAGGGTCTGGTTTGATGAATGACTTGGATCATTTTCTAGGTAGGATTAAAGTCCAGGTCGACCATGCCAATAGATCTTGAGTTTTAGATAATGATAGCAGTGTACTTATTGTCTAAACAATCCAAATGTTGCATATGATTGTTAACACTACTTGTGGGCCTGATGGACGGTTGATCTAGTACTCCAGTCCTAATTATTGATGAAAAATGACTTAGCTGTTTGGTACAGGATTTTTTGAAGTTTTGTTGGAATATGATCCTAGAGTGTAATGGAGTGTGTTCTCATATGTTCTCAGCATTAGAATATTAGTAAATGAGCACTATGAGAAATTTGACTTTTACCAGCGGTCATAACCGCCGGTAAAAATCCCAATAAACGGCGTACTTTTACCGTGCTGGTAATTGGGTATGTTGGTAAAAATTATGCCGGCGCTAATTGAGTTTGGCGCTTTTATGAGCGCTGGCACTTTGTAACTCTTCTTCGATGCCCACTCTCCCTTCACCGATGCTTTAGCTGGTTGGGGGTAATTCTGAAAGAAGCGCTAGTAAAAGTGGAATAAGAGCGGGCAATAGTATGGTTTTGGACACTTTTTGTTATTGAAAAGCGCCAATTGAAGTCTACGCAAGCGCCGGTAAAAGTTTTGTATATATTTGAGAGGCTCTAGATTTTTTATTATTATATATAATTCAATTAAAACTTGTATTTTTTTAATATTTGAAACATAAAAAATGATGTAATACAATTAAAACTGAATATTAAACAAAATTTATATTACTGCACAATAAAAAAATATAATATTTATTACAATAAATTGAAAATGGTCTTGAATTAAAAAACAAAAACAAATCCTCTATATGGTCTAAATTTAGGTTGAAGTGATGTAAATCCTGCACACAATAGAAATTATGACTTCTTAACATAAAAGAAATTGAATGTAGCGCTACATGGAAGGCAACGCATATTCAAGTCTATGAATTAAGTAATAAAATCGATAAACAAACAAGAAAAAGAACAAACATCATCCGAGAGGAAGAGGATGGTTTGAGATCAAACCTGGATGACAGAGAAAAGCCGAAAAGCACGATCCTGTCCAGCAGACAAAATGTGCCTCCCATTACCATAGAACCTGGGAACCACATAATTTCCAGAAATTTGCTAATTGCAGAAAAATAACTGAAGAAACTTTAAGGTGGGAGTGACCAACATGCAGTACACTTTCCATGCATTAGGTCACTCCCAGTAAATTTTCTATGCATTATGTATCTGTCCACATGCATATTGTTGGAATTTGATATTGAAAGGGATTTTTCCAACTTTACAGAGTTGTTTCTCTAAGCTATCTACCTTCTGAGTATGAAAGGTTTCTTCTGAAAGATAGAATCTGGTTTTAGTAACTCGTGTCTAATCAGAATTAGGAATTATTTCATTGATTTAAAAATAAAAATAAAAATGGACATGCTCTTGTGTGTGAATGGTAGCAAACAAATTTTCCCTATTGAATAAAGTTGTATTTAGAGCATCTTGAACAAGTTTTGTTGAGGAGTAAACAGAGTAAAGTGGCGTTGATCAAAATGCAACCGAAAGAATTCATGTGCAAAGGCATCATAGTTTCCAAATATGTTTTAGATGATCACATCAAGTTTTAACAGTTAAATTCATGGCTCCACATGCTGAAATGAATAACGGGTGGTTATGATATTGTTGGACCATCTATGACACAAGTATGGAGAAACAATGGCTGCAGTTTAGTCCAATGGAATTGGTCGATACCGAAGCATGTCCAAACAATTCAGAGCCCAAGTGTAATATTCAAGCCCAAGGACATATCTGCAATACCTTTGAGGCACATGTATAACATAGCATTTCCCCAAACCTGTAACAGTAATTTACACAAACACAGAACCTAAGTTGCGTTCATAATTTCTTTACTAACTTTAGAACATTTTAGTCCTTCAAAATCCTTTTCTCAATATGGAAAGAAATAAAATAATAGGAAACACTTTTGAGAATCAAAACAATGTTATATTTAACCAGAAGGAATACAAGTATAACAACTAGAGAGGATTCTTATCATCCAAACCTTACACATAGAGGAGGAGCACTATGGCCACTTCAGAAGCGTTAAAACGAGGATCCCCATCAGTTGTGCCAAAAATCCACATCTGATTCAAAGAAAAGGCAAACATGTTGTTTTGGTTAAAAGCAGAATCATTGGCATCTCAAGTGCTGATTAACATAAAGAAAGTTAACAAAAAAAATAAAATCCAGAATAAGCATCGTTTTGTCCAAGTTAAAGCTGCATGTTTTGTTTTGACTTTTGAGAAAGACATTCGAAAGCTAAGAAGTTGCCAGAATTGATTTTTTAAACAACCTGCACATCTAGTAGGCAACTTGTTGATTGCAATCAACCAATGAAATAGGCTATTAGATAGCGCTTAATTGTAATCAACCTATTTAATAGTCAGGAGGAAAGATACGATTTGCTGATAGAAACATATATCTTTGTGCTTTAAAAAAGAATATAACTAACCAGAGACTGGAGATAATGGCTGGAAGGTCTTTGCACATATCCTGTTCTACAGATAGAAATAGCTCAACCTGCCAAAAGAGTAATTTCAGTATCAAAGGAAATAGAAGAGAGAAAATATATCATATGCATAAACATATCACCATCACCATTATAACCTTGTCCCAGATATTTAGTTGCTTTGTGCGGTATGTTACCTGCCACCATTTTTTTTTTTTTTTTTTTGAAAAAAATAAAACATTTAGAACTCTAACCTTGGCATCTCGACTGGAGTTAAGTCTAAGTTGCTTGGATATTAGACCTGCATCCACAAGAGAGAAGTCAAGACAGTTTACCTGCCTGATCTCATAATTCGTCTAAATCTGCTTTTTGATAGCATGCCACTCCAAGGAAGACCCATTAGAAAAAATTTGGTGAACCTGATCTGACTTGGCTACTTTTTTCATGCGTTTTCTGTTTAGTTCCTCAATCAGACTTTGAACAGTAGGTTTCAACGTCTCTAGTTTAGTCAGCACATTCAATAATTTCTGCATGAAAGTATTTCGAAATCAAATGAATGGATGCTACTCACGATTAAGATTTTCAGATAGAGGTATGGGAAAGGCATAGTAAAAAAAAATACCTTCTTAAAAGAAAGCCTCTCTCTTTTTAAAGACACCAGGTAGTCTCGATGGCATGGTATAGTTTCAGACCTTAAACTGTAGCAAGCAGATAATAACTCCATTACTCTAACAGTACTTAGATACCATCAGAAAGATAGAAAATACAACATCTTTGATCAAATAATAGTAGTCATGAGTCCAATTTCCAGATCTAATACCAGAAGTGTATGATCAGGTCCTGATGCATTAGAAAGTGAATAGTTTCATGAGGCACTAGTTCATGCATGTACAGGCTACAGCTCATGGATCACAACCAGTGATCTAACAGATGCATGAAAGATCTGTAATGCCTAAAAATCTCCTAGAACAGAAGATTCTAAACCTTTCAAATGGAGGCCAATTAATTGACAGTTAATAAGTTACTAGCTCTCAGATGAAATTCAGCTGGGCTTCCAAAATCACAAAACACTGATGAAAAACCAAAACCGAGTTAATAAAGAAACCAAAACCTAGCCTTTCCAATGTTTCCCACACCTCCTCCCTGCCATGCCCAAAGAAGACATTGAGGAGATTTCGAAGTCATGTAACTGCCAATTGAGGACTACTTCCTCATTGTGAATAGTAAGGAAGGTTGCAGTTGTAACTGCCAATCAAGCCCTTCTCCCTCCTCCTTTACCCGGGCTTGGGACCGGCAATGCAAGTAGTTGCATTGGCGGAGTTAAAAAAGGGCTTAAGATCCATTTGGTTTGATAAAAAATTATACTCATAAATATTGATGTGATGACCAAATGGAGCTTAAGACTTATAATACTACAAATATGTACCAAGAATAACAACAGCAATACTTACATAAATGTAGTTGTTCTCCTTCGCTTGGCTTCCATCATCTAACACTGCCTCAAAAAACACGCTAAAAAAGGTAAACGCCCTTCTATTAATGTTGTAAAGAAAGATAGAAAACATGAACCAAACACTTCAACTAAATCATTAATTGGCCATAAAAGCTACGCAGACACTCGATGTGTCCATGTATGCATAAAAAACCAAACACTTTAACCAAAAATATATGGGAAAGAATAAGCTCCATCGGGAATTTATAATTGAATGCATCTCTCTTTTAGACTCAATGGACACATTTCAGCCTCTTCTACAAAAATCAAATAACTGTAACAAGGCTAAACAACCTAGATTCCCCAATCAAAGGCATTTCTGGTTAGTTGCCAATCAATTATGGATGATGAAGATAACCATACACATATGCCACATGTATGGTACAAATAATAGGTGGATGATAACTCCAATGCACCTAGGAGCATAGGTCAAATACTCTAAATGACCAATAAAAAAAGTAGCAAGATACAGACCTTACAAGCTCCCGGAGAAATACTTGCTTGTGGCTATACAGACTGTGAAATATCAAGTCCAAAAGGCGGCTGACCTACATAATTAAGAAACCATGAGAACAATCAATCAGATATAATCAGACGTAATAGGCCATCCTGATGGATCAGTGGGGCTAGAAAGAAGAAAAAATATTTTACGTTTATATATTTTTTGACATTGAATGGTTTTATTCCATATGCACGAGGATGACAATGGCAACGGATCTGTACTATTATGGATGATCTGTAAATGTACCCAATTACCCGACATCATGCGATTCCACGCCTAGGCTCAAGGCTAAGTTATGCTAATTGTGTCTGACTGACACTAAGGTGTTGTCGTCTCATGCCCAGGGTCAAGGATATGTTGCACACATGTTGCTCTTACTCTGAGCGGGTTTGCCTGCCCCCTTCTTGTAAAGGAATTTGATAACATTTTGACATTCTTCTTCCCAATTGGCATGTTAGACCCATGGCAATGTCAATAGTATTCCCAACCACGACATTGTTGTAAGAAATTATCCTAGGTAGTATACGCCTCAACGATGATGGCATCTGAAGCCTGTGCGGCTGTGCCTCTCTGAATACATGATATGCTGCCTATGCTAGTATCCTGATGCTCAATTGGTTGTACAGATGCCTAAACATCAATGGCTATCATTCTCTTCAGGCATCAGAATGATCTAGCCTTATTAAGGTATATAAAAACTGTTAGGTAATGGTACTTGTGGGCATCGTTATAGGTTAAGGGATTGTAATGACCATTACAGAAAAATGGCCTGTTATGGGCTGATACAGGGCTTTTTTTCTTCTTATTTTTTTTAGAGAGAAAAAAGCCATAACGTGTGTTGCAACCGCCATTACTGTTATTGAATACCTTTAGCCTAATCGATTATCTGGCAACTTTGAAGATGAAGGACATAGGATTTCATGCATCATTTGCATATGATGTTCTAAGCCATGTAATAAACCAGTTTCCTTGGCTTTACCTTTTAATCAGAGTTTTTTCACTAGGGATTGTAATTGATGGCCTGTGTCAGATCACTGCCTGGAATTTATTGTTCCCAGAATTAATAAAAGCCTTTTGACAAGACATTTTTAGGGGCAAATGTTGTCTCACTGACATCTTAATCCAAATTACTCGAAATTGAAATGAACCATGGGCAATTTTTGTAAACAGTGTCATAAAAGGCCGAGTCATAGAGCCTATAAAGGATTCTTTTCAGATTGGACAGGAGAAACTGATGCATAGCAACATGAAAGAAAAATGAAGAAACAAGAAACAAGATGTCAATGTACCTGATCAGATGGAAATGGAAGCACCCGTACAAGATCTCAATGATGGGTCCCATGTGAATAGATTGAATTATTGCTGGAGCAATTCCATCAGTTACTTTGGGGCCATCTTTTGGGTGTGAAACGATGTCCGGCTGAGGAATTCAATAAAAAATAAAAAATAAAAAATCCCATTTGAAAGCATTTTGAGTTAGCATTAAAATGATTCCTTGATAATGTGATCCCTCCATGATTCTAGGAAGTTATTGCCAAAGTATTGCGGGTACAAGAATACAATGGGAATTTAGTTTTGAGGTTTTTAACTGGCCTTCTAATTTGTTTAGAATTTGGTTAGGTCTTATTTTTATTTTATGCAAAAGTAGAAAAATGTGAGGGACTGCTTAGGTGAATTTTTTTAATGACTACAATTAGATTGTATGGATAGTTGGGATTTTTCCATACTTATACATGCTTGTAGAGCCTTCTTTGATGATAGTCGAACATAGAATTAGGCCTTTTTTTTTTTCCTATTCTTAAGAGAGATTCTCTCCCTTTGGAAGAGTGAATCTCAATTCTTGATTGTGATGCTTAAGAAAATTAGTGTGGTGCTAATGCACATCATGGTATGGATCTGGCATAAAAAATAAAAAAATAAAAATTATATGATCCAATGGTTTCATCCAACTGTGGAAGTTTATTTGCCTGATGAATGTGATCATTGCTCTGTTTTCAAAATGGTTGTAGATGCACAACTAACAAATGGGTGGAGCTATCAAACCATGAAAATGCACATATGGGTGTGTAAAAAGATATTCAACTTGCTCCAATACAAAGTTCATGTAGAAAGTCGAGTTTGTCTGACAGTGTCCGTGATTGTGCATGTGCATGACCAAAGATCAATGTTGTTTGATGTTGGCCGCAGTTGTAATGAAAGAGGAATCGTAATGCACAAAATTATATTGCTTCATGATAGTCAAAGGTTGGCCTAGATTTTGAATTTGAAAATTTGATTTTGTTGGCCCAGGCCCAACCCATTGCCAATTTTTGTTAAAAGGAGAATATTACATAGGATAGATGCCATTCGCATATGAAAACTATCTTAATATGCTTTAACCCAAAAATCACAAGCTACTTATTGAGAAGTCATGAATTGTTACACTTTGGCATATGTTTCTTGGATAATTACTAGAATGCAGTAAACTCAATCATCCAAAGGGTATTTTATTCATCTCAAGTGGTCAGCATGTCTCTTCATTGACATTACAAGAATATAAAATGGAAAAAATAAGAGTGAAGATGAAACAGGTACTTTCAATCAATCTAATTGGCCTAATAATCAATTAACCATTGAGTAGCAACAAAACAAAAATCAGCTACCAATAATGTTTTGAAACTGACTGTGATTAACACTGAAAGATGACCAGTGTAGAGTCTAAACTGGGGAGGATTCTCAGAAACATGAAATCACAATTGATCATAAAAGAGAGTCCAAAAACAAACAACAACACAGAGATCTTTATCAAACAGTCCTATCAATGCAATTTCTGATAATATGAGTAAGAAATAGCTGAAATTACCGTATGAGTAGATGTGGTCGTAGATAATCTGCTAATTGCTCAAGAGAAAACCCCAGATCTGCATCGAAAATCTGTTGTAGCTTGAGAGAAAAATCCAAATCCTTTCTTAAGATCAAGAGAGAAAAACCTAGATCTGGTCTGTTAGAGAGAGAGAGAGAGAGAGAGAGAGAGAGAGAGAGAGAGAGAGCGTCTGGGGTGGTGAGAGGGAGAGAGTCGGGAGAGGGGAGAATAAGAGGGTTAGGGCTTTTGGTAGGGTATTTATACCCGATCATTAACCGGCGCCCGATTTTAATTAGCGCTGGTAAATTAGCCACACACAGCGTCGGCTAATCCTGCTTTTGTTGTAGTGAATGGTGTTACACTGGGACAAGATTGCACCTACTTGGACAATGGGAGCCAGGCTTTAGTAGAGATCGACAGTTGACACCCCTACAATGTAAGATGCTAGCAGTGTATAATGACTGATATGCAATCATGTACATTAGCCATATAGTAACTCAAATCAAATCAATTGAATTGCATAATCAAGCCACCAATTCACAATCCCAAAATCAGATTGGTTGAACAATCATAATCTCTTGCTCATGTACACTTGTTCTTAGTAGTAACATTGTATATTTCATTTTAATTGTCCACTATTCAAATTAACATCCGATGGGTATCAACGGTCGATGATAGAGATGCTCTTTTTGCAGTTGAGAATAAAAGAGAAGTCAACCCTATTATCTTTAGAAGAAAAGATGACTTTGAAATGAAGGTCAGACCACACCTAGGTAGATGTCATTGAGGCTAACAGACTCCATGTGAGCTCCTTTGCGCTCCTATCACTAATCACATCAAGTACAGAGAACATCTCCCACTCAGAGCTATTAATCACACCTGCTTAGCTTCTGTATGATAGAGAGAGAACGAGCCAATAGAAAAATTTATCAATTGATGGAAAACACTAGGGGCATCATGCAGGCAACTACCTGAAGAAAAGGAACAAATGAAAATGAGTCTGAACTTAATAGAAACAGGGATCGCGTTTAGCCTCACGAGCACTGATATAAGAACCCTCTGCGATCTTGCTACGAAGTCACATGCACTTGAATTGATGACCAAGAAAATGCTGGCGTTCTAAAATGAGACAGGTAGAAGAGGACTGAATAGATTAATTGCAAATGTTGTTGATCAGGAGATAAATAATGACGTCCCTTGCGACAGAAGAAGAATGGAAAGAAGAGAAGATACAGACCGCTACAAAGGATGCCAAGAATGCACCGATTGCTCTCCAAACCTCTCCCCATCCATCACTGCAATGAAGTTGTCACAACAACTAATAGAAGTATTTACACATATTTAGAGGATATGTATAGATTGTACATACCATACATGCACACACCATTTGCAACTAATTTACTGAAAACTACAAAATCTGCAAATACCTTATTATCAAAGATTTACAATACATTTAGAATACAAAAGTCATGAACTAGACAAAACAACATTACCTACTTCGTCAATTAAAATGTTATCAAGTTTTAAGTTTTATAATAGCATTGGAGGTTCTATTGTGTATAAAAACTTCAACTCCCAGGCTGCTCTAAGTGTAATTTTAACCTTACTTCCAAATGAAAAGCATCTCCATTAATTACAAAAATAAAACTTAAAAAGGATGAAAATTCATTTTATTAAAGAAGCAATAATAGCTTAGTGGAAATTGTAAGATTAACTAAACATTGAAAGTCACACATTTTATGTACCAAAACGGAAAACATATTACATAGATAGGAAAAAAGATGATTAAAGGTTGAGGTAACCCTATCTTTAGATTCAATGATTCAACTATTTGCACATGATAAACCACCTAAGAAACTTAGTTTTAAAGGAACATGTTCCTTCACATTACTATTATAAATTAATGCTAAATAGCTTCTACGTATCCCTCTAAAGAGAGATGAGCATTGTCAGTGGGTTTTCTCGTGGATTTGCATGGAGACCACAAGATTCGTCTAAATTACCTCCAAAAGCTACCACACGAGGAACTTCTAATGGAGATTCTTCTGTATATGTAGTTCAAATGCACGGAGAACTCGTTCCATAGAACTTGGGAGTTTCGTCATCTGGTTTTGACTAAGATCATGGAAGAAGGGTTTCATTGAAAGTTGCATTCACCAAAATTCTAAGAAAACCTCTCACATTCTAAGACCAAGAAATAGAATATTGGTGTCCATGCGTTTGTTGTAGGACCCCATCTACTATACTAATATAGTGTGCACTCTACATTTTCTTAGTTATCAACCAGATGGTTAGGATCAAAGTGACTTGAGAGGGATGCAAAACTGAAAGTTGGCCCCACATGTTGGATAGTCAATAAAAATGATCAAAACTTTTCAAGTATAATCAAAATGGATAGTTGGTCTCCCTAGCCATTGATTGGATGAGTAAAATCATCCCATCAAACTGATTTTTGAAAGAGGCAATATTGAAGGCAACAGTTAAAACCTAAAATCAGTTTTGGCATACCATAATTGGTCATCACCAACGGTGGGTTATGTGAAAGTTAATTGAGGGATTTTTTTTTTTCTAGGTCTAGAGAGGGTGTGGGTTTCGAAAATAAAGAACCATAGTTTGGAGATTGGCTTTGATAGCAGTTATTTGGGTAATTTGGGGTGAAGCTTTCAAAACAAAATCAGGACGGAAGAGCTTTATATAAGTAGCCCTCTTTTCCAAGTTGTAAATTGCTTTGTTCTTTGAGATTTGGTGTTGGTTTTGGTAAAAATTTCTTTACTTACATGAGTTCGACCTCATGGGAGCTTCCATGAGATCGAGCTATGTGGTCCCCACCATGCATTTGGTGGGTCCCCTCTAGGTTATGGGACGTACCAAAAATCAGTTGTATCTACAACTCAAGTGGGTCATACCATTTGAAACCATGTGAAATTGTGTCTAAAATATCTAAAAGCACTTGGTAGGGCTCACTTAAGTTTTTGATATGACTAAAATTTAGTGTGACCCCTCATCCAAGTGGGACACACACACAATGGATGGGTTGGATGTCTAAACCACATCTCAATGGGCCATATAAATGATCATGAAGGTTTCTATTGTTGGATATTTATTCTCAACTATTATTTATGGTGTGACCCACCTAAGTCATTAATTGGCTTGATTTTTAGGCCCATGGGCCACCATGGAAGGATGCATCTAATCGATGGGACGGATGTCTGACATGGACACTGGGGTGCCCACAAAGGTCGAACTCATGGGAATCTCCCATATATATATATTCATCCAGGTTTATATGACCTAATCAACAGGTTGGGTGTCAAATAAACATTAGAGGGGGCTTAGGAGGTTTCTAACAGTGGACATTCAATCACTACATTTTGTGGGAATCGAACAGATTTTATGACATTTTTCCTTCAGATTTTTCTCATTTCTTTCGAATGATACAGATTGTGTTTGCTGAAAGTGAATTAGATGTTGAAATCAATGATTCAAAAGCAATTAGCTTGGGCCCACGTGAAAATAACAGCTATGTTTTTTTTTTCTTAGGAAAACGGCATTATATTCCATAAGGTGGCACTGTTATACTTAATAAAAAAAAAAAAAACACATCTTCTGTTAAGAACATCCATTGTTTTGTTATATACTGGCTATTATTGAGAAAATATTACCAGCATTACATAAAATGATGTAGGATTACCATTCCCATTATAACAACTGTTATGGTGCTTTTTAAGACCTTGGTTATAGGAACAAAAGCATCTAATGGGAGTAGCACCTGTTCGTAGCTGAAGTACTCATTTGATTTTCTTCAATTGATCTACCAAGAACAGAAAAATCCAATCCAAAGGATGAATTTTTATTACTTAAGCTCGCTAGACATTGTGTTTGAAAAAATGGATGATTTTTTTCCTTCATAAATTGAAATGGCGTATTGTAGATTGAGAATGTGAAAAGAGAAAATCATAGAATACCCACATCGTTTCTTTAATCTACCGAAAATCGAGTCGTTTTAGGAAAGCTCCTCTTTCTCTTGAATTTGGATTTGAGGGATTTCAAAGATTGTATCTGTTAATGGTTGTTGTAGAGCGGGTCGGAAACACTTTCATGGCAAAGATGGAATAGGGGACGGACTAAGGAAGGCCAAATTAGAGGTGGAAATGATCTGGATCATCAGAACTTTAAATCAATTGTATCTCGCAGATTGGGATGAGTTTTTCGGCATATTACATATGAATTTGGGGTGGGAGAAGCTACTCAAGTCAACCAACCCTCTATGCTAGGTTGCCCACGCCAGATTTGCGAGATTTCATCATATGGATGGTCAAAAGTCCAATTTATTTTTGTTTTGAGTATAAACAGTAAGTTTTAATTCGAGTATTACTTTTGATTATTTGAGTTGTAGAAGTCGTTATAGTAAGTTTTAATTCAAGTATTACTTTTGATCATTTGAGTTGTAGAAGAAGTCGTGATAGTAAGTTTTAATTCAAGTATTACTTTTGATCATTTGAGTTGTAGAAGTCGTGCCCAACATGAAAATGGCTTAAAAAGGTTAGGAGAATAACATAGTTTGGCCAATTTGCACACCTACTATTTTTGGCTGAAAACCATGAAATCTTGTTTACAAATAGTAAATTTACTATTTATAGTAAGTCATGTTTTTATGGTGTTTGAGTTGGAGTCTGAGTCTAAAACTCCATCCTAGGTTTGAGCTCATTATTTTCTGAGTTGTAATTTCATCATCATTATTATTAATCAAATTATTTCAAATTTATTAGGAATTATTTCTACTTTATCTATCATGGATTTTAGAAAGTTTTGTGAGGAGTCCAGAGAGCTTCATGGATTCGGAGTAGTTATTCCCTGAGGAAGAAGGTCATCGACATCCTTACGCCAATGGTGATGTCAATAACCAATTCAAATGTTAATGGAAGAAAGCATTGAATCAATGTAGTTCTTCTTTATATCAAAAGCAATCTGGCAGATTCTTTTTCTATCTTAATCTTTTCCAAGCACAATCACATCCGTCTGAAATTGCATCCCTTCTTTGGGTTTTGATATAAACTCATGTTTTAACTGAATTAGCACTCTGCCATCTTTCAAACCATTCTCCTCGTTTTGAAAATGGATGAATTGAGAAAAAATGTGTTATTATAAATGGAAAAAGATTGGCATTGTCACAGTAATCTCAACCATCCCAACGCAATTCTCATTTTCTTATGATTGTTACACAATTAAATCTTTCTGGTTTGATATTTGAAGATTTGGGTTTGTGGATGATTGCAGGGGAGTTCCAAATTGGGGACCATATGAAGCCGTTGGATCCTAAAACCGTATCTAGTGTGGTCCGTTATGGGAGGCTGAGATATCCGTTGATGTATAAAGCGATCGGTTATTCACTCATTTACAATCAGCTCTATCCATTCAAAGGCCTCCAGAATTACACTTCTGGAATCATTCACCATGTTCATCTCACAGGTTTACTTCTACTGTGAGTTTTATGTTCTGTTCTCATTATAAGAATTGCAGAATCAATGCCTGATTTCACATCAATAACGGTTTGTGTGGAATGAGACTGATTTCTATGAAAATTGAATTTTTTTATTTGAATGTTCAGAAGTTTTGTATTTGCTGGATTCTGTACATGTGGGGCCCATGGTTTGGTGATCCAAACCACTGATCTGATGGTTATCAAAGTGGATGGGAAGTAAAAAAAAACTTGTTTGATAATTATGGCTGAAGTCTAAAAATTAAGTACTGAATCTTAAACAAACTGTTTGTTAACAAACATCTTAAATGTCTGAAATATGTTAATTTGACACATTTGTCCATATCTCTCATTTGGAAATGTTTTACATTATAAAGAAATTATTTTTTATGAAATGAAAATAAAATCATTATATTTAATTTAAATAAACTAAAATACTTAATAAAAAACTAAAAGTCATCATAAGGCCCTCAATTCCTCTTAGCGGGAAGATTTTATAGGATTGAACACTAGTAGCAACAAAACCTTCAAATAAGCCCGTCTTATATTTATATGCTATCCAAACCGAAAAAAAAATAATAATCATATTGATCTAAAACTTTTGTGACCCCAAAAAGGTTTCAATGGTAGACGTTCAATCCCCCATCGCTTTTTGCAACTTATTTTTCTTCTCAAGCTTTAATATGAGCTTGCCAAATGGATGGATGGTTTGGATATAACACATACCTCATGATGGGACCCATAGAACTTGCTGACATCAATACAGTAGCTATATAGCTGGTGTGAGGTACACTAACCAATCCGCATCCTACTCAGACGTGGATTAGCTACTTACAGGTTGAATTTGGCTACCGAAGTGACGTCATCAAGTTCTATTTGGAGATTTAATTTTATGTAGATCCAAATATGTAGTTGACCTAGTGGCGAGATTGATGTCTACCGGTGGAACCTTCCTAAGGCTCACCATTATTTTTATTTGAAATCCAAATCCAAATCCAACCTGTTCACAAGTTAACACGGACATGCAAGAAGGGAAAAACAAATATCAGCTTGATCAAAAACTTTTGTGGCCTATTTAAGTTTTTAATGGTGGGTGTCACTCTCCCCACTTTTTTCTGTGGTGAGGTCCACTGGAGGTATGGATTTGACTCATTCTTTGAATCTTTACCTAAAATTATATTTCCAAATGGACGGACGGCGTGGATACAAAACATACGTCATGATGGGCCCCACATAACTTGGTGACGTAACTTCGGTGGCAAGTCTCGCTACTCAACCTGTCAGTATCCAATCTGCGTCTGCGGAAATAGATTGGCTACTCCCCTGCCACCAACCGATGGCTGATGGTCGGTGCTATGTGGGCCCCACCATGATGTGTGTTTCATCCATGCCACCTATCTATGTTTATAGATCATTTTATGTTATGAGACCAAAAATGAGGTATATCCCAATCTCAAGTGGACCACATTACAGGAAAATAGTCTTGAATGAACGTCAACCATTAAAAACTTTTTGGGGGCTATAAAAATTTTGGATCAAGCTGATCTTTGTTTTTTTCCATTCATCTAGGTCTATATGACCTAATCAACAAATTGGATGTCAAATAAACAATACATTGGGCCTCAAGAGAATTTTAATGGTGGATATCCAATCACTATTGTTTTCCTGTGGTATGGTCCACCGGAGATTTATATTCCTCTCATTTTTAGTATAAAGCCTTAAAATGATCTTTAAAAATGGATGAATGGAATGGATGAAACACATGCATTATGGTGGGGCATGATGAAGTTTCATAGGTTAAAAGTTGATTTTGTATTGCACAAACAATTTAATGAGAAAAAATTGCCATAGTAACTTAAAAGGGGTAATTTTGGAAGCAAAAATTTTTGTTTAATGAAAAATTCACTTAGCGCATTCCGCTTTCACCATTAAGCCAGACTCCTGTCACGGAAAGAATTCAGTCAAAAACCTCTTAGCGCTTTCCTTCTTCCACGTTAACGATGCATTAACAAACACCACTAAACACGGAATATTTTCCCTAATCCGCGTTAAGTGCAAAAATTCAGCGTTAACAAACAGGGCCTTAGTATCTGGACTTCTTCTCCATTGAATGCTAATTGTTGTTGTATTCTTTCAATTATCTGATGAATCTAGTCCCTAAGAATGGGGCCATGATTTATTGATCCAGACCGTTGATGGGATAAAACCAACAAAATGGGGATGACCCAAAAGTCTTCCTGACTGGAAATATCCCAACCGTCCAATTTTGGCCTTTTTTCCCTAAACTCTTTTGATATGATTAGGGACATGTAATCTGGGTAGTTTTTTAGGGATCCCCACCCGAGATAGGGCCCATCAGATTAATGGGTCTAGAAGACTGGAACCATGGGTCCCATTTGTACAGATTGGTGCAAAAGGTTCATGTTAAGATTCATCAAGACCCTATAATTCCTTGTTAGTCGATATGCTGACAGAGTATGATAGAAGAATACGCATGCACCTGGCCATCTTACATGTGGCATGCATATATCTAAATCTGAAACTGCCCAAATAGAAAAATTTTGATGATACGATCCTGACCTCAGATTCATGGACATTTGTTTGTTGAATTCAGATCATTAACTACTTTCCATTTTAACCGTCCATCGACTTCCGAAATTTTGCCTGTGGGGATTTCCTGTTTGGTGTGGTTTTTTGGTTATGGTAGTCTTTATTGGGACCATCCACCATTTGGGTGGTGAGGAATATGTATGGCACGTTTATGGTAACTGTGTGCATGTATATGGATCATCACACTCAGCCAGAGTATCAAAATTTTTCTCCTCAGATTTTCTCAAAGTTATTTATAATTAGTTGTGAAGCCTTCTGGGGAATGATACTATAAGACTATTTTCATGGCTCATCTGTTAGAGCCCCTGAAATCAGGCCCACCAACCAGACTTTAACATGATTTGAACTTTTCATACAATATGCCTAGTGTGAATTGTTGGAAACAATGTGTTGAAAATAATATTAGAAAAAGAAAATTAAATAATAAAATAAGAAAACACTTTCTTGGATAATGTCCTAAGTGTAACCGGAATCTTGGACAGTTGACCTCAGGATACAGAAATTATGACCCAGTTCCAACGGTATACTCGTTGAACGCAAAACAACACAACTATTTAGGTTTAGCTTACGATTAGGTGCTTTCAAATGGGTTTGAGAACCCAACCGGTGCAATCACCCGAATATATGCGTCCACACATAGACCCAGACCTAGATGGACAACTCAGCTCTGTGTGTGTTGTAAAGAAATAGTCCAACACAAATGGTTATTCCTCATTAGCAGCTCAAACATTATACAAACCACATCATTTATATTCATGATATTTACGTGGTTCTTTCCTATCTAAGACAAGAAAGCTACACTAGAATCAAAATCACTTTTAAAATAAAAACACGAAAAAAAAAACTTTAAATTTAAAGTAAAATTAATTTGAAATCCTTTTAAAAATATAATATGGATTCGCCATAGCTTAAACATATTTTCAATCAGCCAATCCTAAGAATATAGCTAGAAGACCTTTTTCCCAGAATATGAACCATTCCTTCTTTGTAACCATCTATTTAAAGGAAGCCAATCATACACTCCCATGCATCCACTGGATCATGGCCACTTCATGGTGGGCTCCACCAGATGAATGGTCTGAACCATGCCGATGACACATGATCGGGTCTGATCGCCGATCTCAGTAAATAGCGACACCAAGGGGCTCTGATAGTACCGTTTCCAAAACAATTAAAAAAAAGAAGAAGATGAATTAGCTATAAATAAGAGCTTAATTTCTCATATTTTCAGTTCATTACTGATCTTCCCATTATCTAAGATTTTCTAATATTCAACACTTTCAATTTTTTTCTCTCTAGGTCTGAAACATCCTTCCATACCAGCCATGAGCAAGATCCATTCTTTCAAGACAATGCCAGCTTCGGGCCCACTAAACTACCCAAATCGAATTGCTGTGGTAGGAGATCTTGGCCTTACATACAATACTACTTCAACGATCGATCATTTGAGAAGTAACAATCCGGACCTGATTCTGTTAGTCGGCGACGTAACATACGCAAACTTATATCTCACTAACGGAACTGGGGCTGATTTCTATTCATGTTCGTTTCCGAATACTCCCATACTCCCATACACGAAACCCATCAGCCTCGTTGGGATTACTGGGGAAGGTGAAGTAGAAGATTTTCATTAATGTTTGATGGAATTTCTTTGTTTTTTATTTTGATGTTTGGGTGGGTAGAAACAAAATTCTAATGTATATGCATTTCTTGTTCATGCATGGACACATGCATTTGGGTGAGCTTGCACATGCAATTGGGCTATTGAGATGCTGCTAATGGATGGATGGGATAGTTCGCCAGCGATGTGGTTGTATCTGATATCTTGAATATCGGTTCACTTAAATGCATGTGTATGCTAGACCAGGCAATGCTGCAGGTGCACATGTCAGTGTTGTCTAATGTTTTAAATATGTCTGTAACAGAGTTTATCGATGTCGTTGATAGACCACTCAATTCCATCGAGCAGATGTCGATGCCAATGACATATGCTCAATCCCATTGAGAAAATTCAAAAAAAAAAAAATACTAGTTGATTGCTGAACAGTTTTGGAGGTTGTTACTCGATGGCATCGAAGGATCTTCATCAACTAGTCCTCGATGACTGTTGATGCCATCGAATGACCCATCAAAGGTGCATGCAAATTTACGTAAGTGCGAAATTTGTTTCATATTCTGAGTTATTTGTATATATACCGGGTGTAATTGGAATTAAGGAGGGGATTAAGGCTTTCTAAGTTATTCTAAAGGGTTTAAGGGCATCGCTAGGGATTCAAAGTAGATTCAAGGGTTGTTCAAATTGATAAGATCATCTTTCTTGTAATATTGCTTTTATAGTGCATTACTTGTTGTTTTGTACTATATATATATATATATATATATATATATTGTAAGAGTTTTTCCACATAAAAATTGAATTGCCTTTTTATTGGGTTTGTTTATGCGATTGTGATTACTTTGCTTGATTTTACTTTGTGTGCTTCCACAAGTCTCAACAGTCAATTGGGATTTGCTTATATAAGTATTAGTAGGCTAGCCATGGTTAAGGAAAGTAAGTGAAGTCCCGTATTTTGAATAAACTATCATGATTGCTGGTCATTGAGATTTTTTATTTTTAATCTTCACGGAGAAGAAATATGATCTCTAATACATAACTTGAATAAGCTAAAATGAGATGAACTCATTTTAGGTGGCACCCAAACAGGCCCTAAGGCTGTGTTTAGATGCAAAAGCAAAATTAAATTGCGGTTATTGTTCTTTCAAGTCTGACATGAAAATAATGCAATTGAGATTTGGAGGCTACACTTACATTACTAATGCAATTATTTCCACTCTATTAGACCAATAATTGCAATCCAATTCTATAATCCATCAAAACGCACCAGAACAGAATTAGTAAATGTGAGCCCATCATGTATAAAAATCATGTCTGCAGGAATTAGTCATAGAGAAGAACTTTAATATGCCAACACCATGTATACCAAATCGAATTTGAAGATGAGAAATGAAATTTACATCCATGCTTTCAATTGCATAACAAAGGTTCAGTGAAAATCCTGGATTTAAACAGCGTTTGGTTGTGATATGCTTGGGGATCAAAACCAGTACAACTCAGTTCAACTCGTCCCATATTGGTGTGATGACTCATTTTGCATAGTGGACAATTCTTTCAAACCATGGCGTAAATAGTGTTGTCTAATGTCTTAAATCTGACTATGACAAAGTCTGTCAGCTTGATCCCATCAAGAATATTAAAAAAATCTTTGTTGATTGTTGGACAATTTGAGGTTGCTACTTGATGACATCGAGAATTCTTTTATTGCAATAGTATATATACCAGCTGCAATTGGAATTAGGGTTTTTTAAACGTGCCTAAGGGTTTAGGGGGATTTTGAAGGGAAAAGGATTGTGCTTTTCTTCCTGTGGTTGTTTTCATAGTACATTATCACTTTGTGCCTTGTTTTTTACTGAATGAATTTTTTCATATAAATTCAGTTTACCTTCTTGTTGGATCTGTTTGTGCAATTGTGATTATCTTGTTTGATTCATCTCTCTGTGTACTTCCACAAGTCCCAACAAAGAGTGCCCGCCAAATACTAGATATTACTTTGTAATGGTGTTTGGATGTGTGTTTTCAGGTTTATGGAGCCTTTGGTTTCGGAAGTCCCAACCATGAGAGACAACAGGAGGCCGAGGACCAGAGCTTTGTTGCTTACAGTTCTAGATTTGCGTTTCCTGTCGAAGAAAGCATATCTTTTTCTACATTTTACTATTCTTTCAATGCAGGGGAATTCATTTTCTGATGCTTGGTGCTTACACTGATTATTACCAATCAGGTAATAGTCTCTATCTAAATGTATTTGTTATAGCTCAAAACTCAAAGAATCTGAGTCGACTCAGATGGTTATACTTCACCTGGGCTGAGTCGACTCATCTCGGAGAAAACAGTTTAGCCTCTATGTCGGCCTGAATCAAGGTTTTTAATAGATCGGTGAAATCTAGTCGGGTCAACTGAAACGAGTCTTTTTTTAATTTTATTTTATTTTATATTATGAGCTTAACATAGTAACTTGACTGTGATCCAACACAAGACTCGACTAGTCCTACAAGGGGTGCACATGGTTCGGTTTGGTCCGGTTCTGGGGTGAAATCGGAACCAAATTGTTCCCAACGATTCTAGGAAAACTAGAACCGTAACTGGAACCGGACCGTTTGCACCCTCGAACCGAACGGCACCAAACCGGAAAAAAACGGTTCAGTTCCATGGTTCAGGGCTTTTTATAATTCAATTCAATTGCATAATTTATTTTCATAATCTAGTCTGATTGCATGATTTTTTTTATAATTCAGTCCAATTGCATGGTTCTTGAAAGACCGAGAGAGGCCACAAAAGCAGGGGAGAATAAAGAAAAATGAGGCCTTTTTTGCTCTCTCTCTAATTTTTTTTTTTTTTTTTCATTTTATATTTTTAAAAAATAAAATTTAAATATTTATTAACTAAGGGATCCAGTACCAAGTTCGGATCCAAGGTTCAGTTCTACGGTCTAGTTTAGTTCTACGAAACCCTAAACCAAGAACCTTTCGGAACTGTAAACATAACCTGTGCGCTTCAAAACCGGACCAAACCGTGCGGTATGATCAGTTTACCTGTCCACAGGTTCCGTGTGCACCCTTAAGTCCTGCCATCTATTTTGTAGGCCCTTTATTTGGATGATTGTAATCATCTGATCAGGGTCATAGTGGGACCATGTGCAATCCATGGAAGGCCCATCCTATCCAATGGCCCACCATGATAAACCCATCTAATTTTTTATCAATGTAGGGGATCAATACAAGTGGTTGGAGAGGGACTTTTGGCCAATGTAGATAGAAGAGTAACTCCATGGCTGGTGGCTGTCTGGCATCCACCTTGCTATAGCTCTTACAAGGCCCACTACAAAGAAGCTGAGTGCATGTGGTTGGAAATGGAGGAAATACTCTACTCTTATGGCGTCGATATCGTCTTCAATGGACACGTACGTATGTGACCGATCAACGGTAACCGTCCTCTTTCTCGCCGTAGATCAGGTGGGGCCCAGCCCATCATCAGGTGGTTTGGTTCTGGACCATTGCTGCATTCATTGCATACTTTGTGGCCCACCCGCTATTGGATCTAATTAAGTTTTGTGCAGGGCCCACCTAATCAGGAGATGGATGTGGCATACCCGTGCTACATTAGCACGTGTGGGCTTGATCCATATATCAGGTGGGCCCTGATCCTTCATTAGGTGCGCCTGAATATGCGAGTTGAATGTGGACTATTGGGTTATGTGGTCCACCTAATAATATTGGACCCACCTGAACTTTTTTTGTAGGGCCGACCTGATCAAGGATGGATGTGGCATACTCGCTACATTGGCATGTGTAGATAGAGTTGTACACCAGTCAAGCTTGGCCCGGCCAGTAGCTAACTCCAGCTCGAACTCAGCTTGGCTTGGTTTGGTTCGGTCAGCGGCTTAGGCCAGTTTGAGCCTTTGCGACATTTTCTCAAACACAGAGTGCACCTTCAATTTCTCACAGTATGCAAAACAGCAGAAGCAGTTCACATGTATTTCATCAAACACTCGGCAGGCAACATCAAAATCAAGATACGAGGGTTGTTTTGTCATGTAAAGTTTATTTTTTTTTTTTTTTTTGTAGTGATTTGTTCCATATGCATACCTTCCTCACCACCAGCTGATCCCGTGGAAAATGTATGCACCCGAAACAATACTTTGTTGAGTCATTTCATCAAACACTTGGTGAGCAGCGTCAATATCAAAATAATCAAGTCACTGAACTTATTGAGTCGATTCGAGTTGAGGTTCAATTCAAGTCGATTCGAGATCGGACAAGCTTGAACTCAGCTCGAAATTTTTTCGACCTCTAAAAATCAGCTCGGCTCGAACTCAGCTTCGAACCGAGTCTAATCGAACTTTTTCAAGTTGAGTCGAGCGAGTAAACCGAGGTAACTAGATTCGTGTACAGCTCTATGTGTAGATACAAAAGTATGCAACTCAATAACTGTCTTTTTTTATTTTTTCTCGCGATGCATCAGATGGGCCCTGATCTATCATCGGGTGGCTTACATGTAGTTTCAATGTGGACCGTTAGCCCATTCTAGACATACCTGTGTGGCCCAATGATATTGGGCCCGCCTAATTCTTGGGCAGGTCCCACACTATCAGGGATGGATGTCACGTTCTTGTGCTACATCGGCACATCAGGTGGGTCCAGAACCATCATCAGGCGAGCTTACATATGTATTTTGAATGTGGACCTTTGTTCCATTTTTTCATATATCTGGTGGCCCACCTGATATCAAACGGATCTAATTTTTGGGCAGGGCCCACCTGATTAGAGGATGAATGTCGTAAACTCATGCTTCATTTGCACGTGACGAGGTGGGCCCTGACACACATTAGGTGGGCTCACGTAAGTACTTTTGATGTAGACCATCGGCCCATATATTTCAAGGATGTGGGACCCACCTGATTCTAGGCAACGTATCTAATGGAGGAGCCCATCTGATGTCCCATATGATGGATGGCTAACGTTTTTTCCTCATTTGTTGTTTAAATGATCAGGTCCATGTTTATGAAAGATCCAACCGTGTTTATAACTATACGTTGGATCCGTGCGGTCCAGTTCATATTGTGGGTGGAGATGGAGGCAATCGAGAAAAGATGGCAATCTCCAGACCCGTCTATCATACTGGATTCTTACATGGGCCATCGTCCAAATAATTTTACAGTGGCCCTGTGGCTGGTAAATTCAGTTGGGACCGACAACCCGATTTCAGTGCATTTAGATATAGTAGCTGTCTTTTTTTGGTGGGTAAGGTGATGCGGAACCCGTGATCACATCACGGCGATTGTTTCATCCTGTCCAGTGCTTGATTTGTCTCCAATTGCAGGTGAAAGAGAATAAATTGAAGGTAGGTTTGTTTTTCTGATTATCTTTTGTGAAGTCTTACTCAGGATTAAATACAGTTCAGATGCATCATGGTTGTATTGTGCATGTGGGCAGGTTCATTCATCTAATTAGATTCTACACCTTGGATTGCCATGGTCCGTAAATCTTTTCAATCAGACAACTTCCAACCGTAACGGCCAATTGGATTTTGGCTGTTGAATGTGGGCAGTTCCTAATATGTTTTTGTTATTGCCCTTCATTTGAAGGGACAGGTACAATCATCCCATCGAAGAGATTTTTATCCAATGATGTGCGCGGCCCATCAAGTGGCCAGGTATAACAAATCAATCTCTGGGATCACTTTCAGCGTTCTGTCATGGAAAATGTGATACATTTCTTGCATGATCTTGCAAAACAAAAATGGGAAATCCTACTAACATGAAAGCCCAGACATTTCCACTGCAGTTGATTTGCAATCTAACAAAAATAACTGACATTTCAGAGATCCCAAAGAGAAGCAGGCAAACTCAAATCTTCATTTGTATCATCAACCTGCAAGCCACTGGATTCAGCTCCCTCCCGATCCGGTGGGCCCCAGATATCCAATGCATCCCAATCAAAACTCTGCGGATCGAAACCTTCCATCTCTGTGGTCAGGCCATCATTCTCCCAGAAAGATTCTGGCAATGATGCATCGCTGCCTTGTGATACATTCACTTCTTTCAGTAAACCCAACTGCTGCAGGAACTCCTTTACATCAATATGAGGCCTCTCTTCCGGAGTCCCTGAAAGCTTTTCAGTGGAAAAATCCACCTCTTCTGCTTTCATTACTGGATTTTTGAAGTGGGTTTTCGAACCCATCCCGAGAAAATGAGATTCTGAATCATGGTAAGACGTGGAAGATCGATTGAGAACGGCATTTTTCTTCATTTCTTGGAGCTTTTGATGAATTACATGGACACTGGGTTGGGCATTCAAGTTAAGCAGGCCACATGAAGGGAACATGGAAATGAAGTTCTGGGAAGGAAACCACTTGAATTTCTGAGGCTTGTTCATAGACTGGAAGGTGGATCGGAGGTGGGGTAGATTGAGATAGGCATCTGGTCCATACAACCTTATCGCAGCATCATCATAGGCCATGGCGGCTTCCTTGGCCGTGGCGTAAGAACCCAACCAGAGCCTTTTTCTCTTCTTGGGCTCTCTAATCTCAGCCACCCACTTGCCCCATGTCCTCTGCCTGACGCCACGGTATTCGCAAGAGGCATTTTGTGGGCCACCTTTGCCTCTTGGTGGGCCCTTCTTCCATGGCTTGAATGGAGGTTTTGTGCTATTTTCCATATGGGTTTTAGATGAGAAGATTGGAAGAGGAGAAGAGAAAGGAGTTTTAAGGAGTTTTTAGGTGTGTGTTGAAAGATGGTGGGATTGAACAGGCGCGGGATATGTAGAGATAGCGAGTGAGAGTGCAGTTTTGGTTTTAATGTTTTCACGGTCTGGAGTTTTGAAGCTCATGTGACCGTTGGCTACTAGAGATGGTACCTTCGCAGGCTACTCCTGAGAGTATGATCTCCAATCTTACTCTCCCTCGGAGGAAGTTCCTGTAGGTGGTAGGTATCTGGGGCCCACCCAGATGTCCGTGTGGTATCCACTCAGTCCGTCAGTTCCGCATGCACATGTTAGGGCATATGAGCCCAAAAATGAGGCAGATCTAAAATTCAAGTGGGTGCGCCATAGGAAACTGTGGGGATTGAACTCTCACCGTTGAAACCTTCCTGGTGCTATAGAAGATTTTGTATCAGGCTAATATTTGTGTTTTCAGTTCATCACAGTCGAAACAACCTTATGCACCGTTTGGATGGCATATAAACACCAAGGTGGGTCCCACGAAGGTTTCAACGGTGGGATTTTCCATACCCTCTGTTTCTTGTTGTGTGGCCCACTTGAGTTATGGATCTACCTCGTTTTTGGGCTAATGCCATAACATGAGCTGGCAAAATTGATGGACGGAGTGGATGTCACACAACATTGCGGTGCACCGCATACAGCTTCCACCAACTGCCCATGCAGCATGTGTGAAATCCAGACTGTTCATCAGGTGAATACCACCACATGCCATGGCGCAAAATCAGACTGGGCCAGTCATTGTGTGTTTAATGAAATCGGATTGCTTAATGAGTTACCCAAGTAGGCTTTTATCGTACTGAGTAAACTCAGTTGGGCCCACTGTAAATGTATGTGATTTATCTAGGCCGTTCATCCATTTTTCATCTCATTTTAAACATTGAGCCAAAGAATGAAGCATATCCAAAGCTCAAGTAGACCATAACAGCGGGGATAATAATTTTGACCGTTGAAACATATCTAGGGCCTACAGTGATCTTATTTGTCATCCCACCTTTTCATAAGTTCACAAAGACATGGATGAAGGGAAAGCAAAAATATCAGCTTGATCCAAAACTTCTTTTATCCCCTAAGAAGTTTTTTGGATGTCCAATTCATACTTTTTCCTGTGTTGTGGTCTACTTGACCTTTGGATATACTTCAGTTTTGGTTCAAGCCTTAAAATTATATATTAAAATGGATGGACAGATTGGATAAAATATAAAAGTCACAGTGAACCCCACAGAGTTTACTCAGTACACTAAACTGCCTTGTGTTCAATGGATCCTTTATCGGGGTCTTTACTCTTGCTCCGCTGGTAGACTCTGAGGAGTTTCGACAGCTGGTCAAAGGTTCGAGTACCCATAGGTGGTGAAATCCCACTAAGGTGTGTATGTGCATGTGTTAAAAAAAAAAAAAAAAAAAAAAAAACCCTTCATCGATTCTTTTTAGCCATCCACTTCGCTTGTACACATGGGCCACTCGACAACCCGGCGGACCTGATCTTACGGCCACGGTAAATACACAAGAAAAACCACGCGAAAGAATGTTCTATCGCACGTGCTAGATTTACACGTGTGGGCATAGAGATCCAGATCCTTCTCTCGCGAGTAGCTATTGCATCTCCCATTGGAGATACTTTCAAATCTAGAGAAGATATCTAGGAGTTGGCCTTTTTCAAGCTTTTCAAAGTCAAAAGACTGCTTTTTGGAAAAGCCATTCCTACGTGTTATTGTATTTACGCAGTCCCTTGTAGGAAACGGATCGGCTACTCCCCTGCCACCAGCCAATGGCTGGAGTCGGTGCTCTGTGGACCCCACCATGATGTATGTATTTCATACATTCCGTCTATCTATTTTTCCAGATCATTTTATGGTATGAGACCAAAAATGAGGTATATCCCAATCTCAAGTGGACCATATTACAGGAAACAGCGTTGAATGAGCGTTGACCATTAAAAACCTTTTGGGGGCCATAAAAGTTTTGGATCAAGCTGATTTTTCTTTTTAGCTTTCATCTGAGCCTGTATGACCTAATCAACAGATTAGATGTCAAATAAACAGTACAGTGGGCCCTAGGATGATTTTAATGGTGGATATCCCATCACTATTGTTTTCCTGTGGTGTGGTCCACCTGAGATTTATATCCCTCTCATTTTTGGGATCAAGCCCTAAAATGGTATGTAAAAATGGATGAAACACATACATCATGGTGGGGCCCATAGAGCACAGACACCAGCCACCGGGCTGGTGGCAAGGGGGAGTAGCCAATCCGTTTCCTCCATTATATTATTCAACGATGACATAACACTAATGAAAAAGTGCCACGTGTCTACTCGTGTCAGAGTTGAAACCTAAGTGAAAAAGGACAAAAATGTCATTTTCTTTAAGCTAATTAGGATTCTCCACTCGGTGGGCCCACTCCCATCATGGATAGACCACACCAGTTGCGTACTTGTTAAATGACTAAAGTACCCCTACCTTGGTGACAGTCATCTGAGGGGGAAAAGTAAAATTTCTTCTCACAACAGAATGGAAATGACCCCTTTTATCCCCAATCAAACGAAGTGGGCCCCACAAACCATCTGTGTCCATGCTCGATCAAAGTCTGATATGACTGTTAAAGACCATCAGATCATTCCCCACAGTAAAAAGAAGGGAAATTGCAACCTGTGACTGGCACATTCAAAGTACATGGACATGCATTTAAGAAGCCCACCTCTTGGACATTTCTCATTTTCACGGGCCCCTATTCACATGTCATTCTGCCATACACGACCTGATTCTCGAGACATCCATCAGCTTTATCCCATAGCTAATTGGCTCCCTATGATCATCTTCTGGCCCACATGATCACATGGGCTCCTAACATGGATGATCATCCATGATCCATGCACGTTGGCAATGACCATGTAGCCATGGCATTGCACTGCCATCTATTAATTAAAATATCAGGAGCCATGTACGGCATCTCATGTCTATGACTACGTGGCAATGCATGGTTGGATATCTTGGACATGAGGATAAGATACGATGGGAAGTGATCACATGCGTTAATATGTTCTAGCTGTGTGGGGGCCACCACTGTGATGTGTATGTGGGATCTGAGCCATGCATCAGGAGAGACACCTTGTGTTCGTGGTACATCTCAAGAATTATTCTGATCCAAAACCCAGGTAGGTGGGTCACCACAGAAATCAATTTACAATAACCGCCTAGAACCTACACATCTTCATGTGTTGTGGCCCACCCTGAAATTTGGTGTGTCCCTTCACAATTGAAGGATTTTCAGAGAAAATAGGCTCGAAATGAGTTGGTAAGGTAGGATGGTACTGCCAATTTTAGCATATGTGACAATGTGTAGCATGGGGAAGTGATCTGAAACATCCATTACGTGGGTCACACCATGACTAAATCCTAACTCAAAAATCAGGCCCATCACACCCGTTGGTTGGGCTATGAACAGTTGGTCAACTTTCTAAACGAGGTCTAACACACCTATTGCCATTGTCCATTAGAAATGAATTCAAATGATTTTTGGGTGTCATCCAAACGGGTTGTAAGGTGTAGAGATACAACAAACTCAGCTAGGGCTGCTGTTGATGGGCCAGACCTGTTGGCCTAGCTGCATTTGAATTTGATTTTGCTATGCATGGGCCCAGCCCATTGACAGCCTTAATAATACATGGGTATTTTCACACCAGGTTCAAGTAGGGTGGCATGTGGGATGAGGGGCATACTTGGGGTGAGTGGCTCATGTGAGGCAGAACCCATGTAATGTGGGGTTCACGAGTGGGTTCAGCCAAGGACTTAACCCATGGGATGTGGGGCTGAGCTATGAGATAAATGGATTGATTTGCCACACTCTATCGGTTCGAACTTTTAGAGCAAGTGGTCAGTTGTCCTACGTTTAAGTGGTATCAGAGCAGGTTTCATGAAATCTAGACTGTTCATAAGGTAGGGTCGGTTATGTATGTTCCATGACCTGAAAATCAGCCAGCCCAATCAATGGCTGGATCAGCATTGGTAACTAATGTAGACCATTTTCAACTTTTTTAACCATCTGTCGATTTTTTCTCCAAACACGTTGCCCACCTACACTCCACCAAATGAACGGCCTGAATTCCATATGCTAGATTAGCATATATGATGGAATGGTAGGAAGTATTGTCTACACACTGAATAATGGTTCTTGTTCACTGTTTATTATAGGTGGGACTTGGCAATGGATCTCAAGGGATGATTGTGCATAAGTAATAATATCCAAAAGAAAAACCTACATCAATGTTGTTTAGGCCTCACTGATAATGACTGATGGATGATCTGCATCTATGATCAGATTGACAAAGTTCCAGTGTCTGGTTGGAATGCAAGCATGAAGGTCCCAGGTATATTTTCAAACAAAACAAGGACACATCTTAAGTTTTTTTGAGAATTGAGGACACATCTTAAGTTAAGACAGTTATCCATCGCTTTTTGAAAATGAAGATGTCTTGTTGCTGCCATAAGGTAGGCATCAATCTCATGCATGGCGTTTTTATTCTCTGCCCAAAGATGGGTGTTTTCTAGAAAATTCTAAATGTCTATTTGATTGACACAGGAAAATGAGTTGATCTTACTTTAGTTAATCATAATTATGTATTAGGTCTCAACGCATGGCTCAGCGGTAAACGGAATGTGTTTCGACACTAGTCATGGGTTCAAGTGCTCATGTGGGGTATGTGTAAAACTAAAATAAAAATCATAATTATTTATGAGAGATCATCATTAATACATAATTATGATTAACTAAAATGAGATGAACCCATCTTCACGGGTCTACCAAACAGGCCCTAATTGTTATTTCCAATCAAAGTCTACATTGCCAAAATATAAGGGAGTTCATAGTACCGTAGCTGACTGACCTTCATTTTTCTCCATTTTTCATCAGCCGTGCTATAGTAGGCAGATTGGTGTACTTGAAAGCCCTGCATCAGCTCTTACTAGCTGCTTTTCCATGCAACACCAGTATGTCTTGGGGAAAAGCTTCGAATGATTAACAAAGAAAACAACTGTGGGTGTGCGAATATCCACCTGCACAACACATAACAAAATGTGTATTGATGTATGTGCTGGGAAATTAAAAGAAAGAAAAAAAAAATACTGATATAAAAATTCATTAGTTAGTTCATATCACCTCCACACAGGTGTGTAGATAACATGGAGCTGATAGATAAATTTAAAATAATGGTATCATCTTCTTTTCTGTTTTCTTTTTGAGAAATAAAACTCACCATACCTTCTTCCGAGAAGAAAACTGAGTACGAAAAAATAAAAAATAAAAAATAAATCCAAATGGCCAACGTGAAAATTTAAAACCGTTGTATTTCAAAACTACTTTGAGTTCGATGGGAATCACAATCTTTCCTGTTGCCTCGGGTCCTTTGAGGTGATTTAAAAGCTAGGGCTTCCTGTACCACTTTATTCAAAATGGAATTCCAAAGTTTCCTTGAGTTTTCTTTCTGCATGAAACCAGCAGCATCAATAATCCTGCATACATCTTTATTTACAATAAGGTATGGATAAACCATCCAAAAGAGTGGTAGTATAATTACATCTTTATTTATTTATTATTATTATTTTCTTTTGAAGGACAAAATTTCATTAAAGAGAGCCGAAGGAAAAAAAACACTTAAAACCACACCCAGACAACATGTGAAGACAAAGGAAGGATACATGACAGGGGATCATCCATCTGGAACTAACAAAGAATCAGCCCTCCGAAGTTTCTGACCGTCCAATACCGATTGGAAAGATTCTTCTCCTTGAGCTGCTTTGTTACAAATATTATTTCACTCCTTCCAAATCAAGAGAACCAATTGAACAGTTGAAAAGAGCAACTAACTTCTCAATAAAATTTTCACTATCCTTAAAAAAAAAAGAAGATCGACTAACTTCGAATTCTAACTGCTGCCCTGTGGGAACAACTAGGGGGGAAGAGAAGTCACAAACAAATTTCACAAGAAAAAGCTTACAGAATATCTAGGGAGGCAAAAGTCAGCCATGGAAAATTTAAGACTGAAAACTAAGGCCAATGGGCAATGACTACCATCATTAGTAGCAAATGCCATAAAAGATACTGCAGGCCCTTTGAGAAGGGTGGGGCTGGAATTAACAATCTGGAGGAAGTTAATTCTGTGATTCTTGGTAAATGGATAAGGAGGTTCGGGGTGGAGAAAAATAACTTGTGGTGATTGGTCATAGCTGGCAAATATGGTCTCGCAAGCTCCGGAAGATGGATCAAAGAGTCTTCTGTCTATGGAGCTTCCTTTTGTTGGAGATCTCTCTCTTGGATGGCTGGTAAGGTTTTACTTGAGATTGGGATGTCTGTGGGCCGCAGGGGCAATGTTTGTTTTTGGGATGATGTTTGGATGGGGGAGGCCACCCTCAGATCCCAATTTCCAAGAATAGCATGCCTATGTCCGGCACCTAATATCTCAGTAGTCGACTGTTACTCTATCCAGGAAAATGGCAGTGTTTGGCTTCCCCCATGTTGCCGTCATCTGTCTGAGACCGAAATTGAGGAAATGTCCAGATTGCGTGCTTTTACTTGAAGGTTCTCGGTCTGATCTGGATGCAGCGGATAATCCCAGATGGGTAAGAGATTAGTCAGGGACATTTTCTGTGAAGTCTCTTCGCAATGTTCTTCAAGGGCAAGGAGGTGCTGCTAGCTACTACTTCAAGGGGTTTAATTGGCGGTACTAAGCTCCTCCAAAGGTAGCGGCTTTTGCGTGGCTCGCGGGTCGTAATAGAATTTTAACATTGGATTGTTGGGAATTTGGACTGCAGAATCACACAGATCTAGATCTAGGATAGCAATCCAATAACACCAAGCACACACAAGAGAACACAGATTTAACGTGGAAAACCCTTGTGGGAAAAAACCACAGCACAAAGTGACAGATCTCCACTATGAAAATAGAAATTACAAAGAGAGAGGACTTACTCGATTCGAACAACCTCGAATCTCACCCTTGCTACACCCTTTAGAAACCCTAAAATCCTTTTAGGAACCCTTGGAACTCCTTTAGAAAGCCTTAGAATACCCTGAAATTCCTCCCAATCCCGCATACACCTCTTTATATAAGTTTAGAAAGAAGTAGAATCGGAATAGGAAACAAAAATCACAAAATCTGCATTTCCGCAGAAAATCTGCGTAAAATCTTTGTTGTCATTGAAGGTCCATCGATGTCATCGAAAACGGACCAAAACTGTCTAGCGACCAAGGGTGAAAATTTTTGAAAATTCTCGAAGGCATCGAGTAACCTTCGATGTCATCAACGACTGACTTCGATGTCATCGAAGCCTGATCGATGTCATTGACAGACCAACAGACAGATTTAAGACATCTGTCCATAACAATCTCCACCATGTCTTCAATCTTCATCCGTGTAGCTTCTTGTCCCCTTCTCTTGTCTCTGCATCTCATCATAGATTCATCAACGCTTCTCGTGCACACTCCGTCCTTCTTTTACGCCATCGCCAAGCCCAGAGAAGCTACACAGAACTTGAACTTCTTTGCAGGAACATTCTTGTTGATCATGTCTGCCGGATCTAAATCCACATGCTCAACCACCTTTGCTCCTGTCTTCCCAAAAGAAAAGATGTAGTCTTCTTACCATCTCACAGCTACCTAATATTGCTTGCCGGGGTACTTGCTCACAACACTGATAGCCTATGAAATAACCGGTCTAATCCAGACCATGACATACATTGCCAACCGTATTTGAATAAGGCTCATGAGATATCCTGCTTTTCCTTATTTGTTTTAGAACATGTCCTGAGGAAAACTTGAGGAGAGACGCGTAGGGAATGCTCTCCGGCTTTTCCTGGCCCATAACATTCTTGATCAATACCTACATACAAGGTATTCCTCCTGTGATTACCAAAGCCTACTCCTCTTTCAGTCTCAATGCCGAGAACCATCTTTGCAGCCCCCTGATCCTTCATCTTGAATGTCCCACTTAACCAAGTCTACAGTACATTGATTTCAGATATGTCATAATTGGCGATCTACATGTTATCAATTCCTGACTCACTATGAAGGAATCAAACCACTGCCTAAGCGACAGGTCGAACCACGACCTCCTGCAAAGTCTTTTCTCAGCCCCTTTAACTTCGAACTGCTCTGGTTGCTTCATGTAGATCTACTCTCCACTTTCTCTTACAGAAGTGCAGACTCCACATCCATCCTTCCAGCTCAAGATCACATTGGCCAACCAGCACCAATCAGGGATCTAATAGACACCTGCTATACCGTCGGCGTGAATATCTTTGAGAAGCCGATCCCTTCTCTCTGAGCATAACCCTTCGCTACCAACCTCGCCCTGTATCTATGCTGTATCCTCCTGAAGATCCACCTGCATCCAATCGCTTTTCGGCCCACTGGAAGCTCCACCAGCTCCCATATGTCGGTCTGGTACAACGAATCCATCACATCGCCCATAGTCACCTTCCACTTCTCAGCACCAGGCTCACTTAGAGCCATTAGAATAGAAGATGAATCCTCTGTGATATTGGAGTCGTCCATGTACCACGCCGATATCCTGCGATCATACCGTGTGATTCTTCTCATAGGTGGCTGCTCCACTTGCTCTGTATCCCTGTCCGCGCGTCTCAGCCTTCCTGCCCTGCCCGCTCATGTGGCCATGCCTAACATGCCACACACGTGCAGAGGTGGAATCCGCTACATTCACTGCAACTCCACCTTTTGAAGTGCTCCCGAGCAACCTGTACAAGTTACCGAGTCGTTGCACTTTCATGATTATCCGTGCCCCCTTAGATACCTTAAGAGTACTATCAATACCTGTGTACTTACATCCTTTTGCCTCAAGTACACGAAGAGAAATCAGATTTTGCTTCAAATCAGGAATGCGCCTGACATCAGTCAAGGTACGCTCCACCCCATCAAACATCCTGATGCGCACCGTACCAACAGCCACAACATTACAGGCAAAGCCATTGCCCATAAACACCTGTCCACCATCGCACTTCCTGTAGCTGGCGAACAAACTCCGATGAGGAGTCACGTGAAAAGATGCCCCTGTGTCTAGCATTTACTCATCCTTACGATCATCGTATGGCCGCCTGATAGTATACACAGACAAAACATTACCATCACATCCACTTGATCCATCTGACGTGGCAGCATTGGCCTCCCTGTACGAAGCCTCAGAATCTTCTCTCTTCGATTTAGGATTTTCACAATCCTTCTTCACATGTCCTTCCTTCTCACAATTCCAGCACTTTACCTTTCCTTTGCCCTTGCCCTTGGATTTGGATTTAGAACCTGAAGAACACGTATCTTGTTAAGAATTCCTACCCCTTGTAAACAGTGCATCAGAAGATGTCCCCATGTCGCCGTTTAGCTTTCTCATAGCCTTCTCTTGAAGGGCTGAGATAACGGTGTCGACACTCAGGGTTTATTCGTGTTGCACATAGTGTCTTTGAATGACTCATATGACGCCGGAAGATAATTCAGCAACATACATGCTTGTTATTCATCTTTCATCACTTCCTCCAAATCCAGCAATTTGTAAACCAATTTATTAAAGTTGCTGATGTGAGCCTCTAGATTTCCACCCTCTGCCATCTTGAAGTTATACCACCGTCGTTTCAAGTGTAGGCGATTTTCTGAGAATTTTTCCGCATAGACATCCTCTAACTTCGCCCATAACTTAGCTGTAGTTTTCTCCCTCATGACGTTGTAGAGAACCTCATCCGTGAGACATAAATGGATCGATGATAAAGCCTTCTTATCAAGAGTATTCCATTCATCATCAGTCATAATAGACTTTCGCTCCTCAAGAGCACCATCTTCGCCTTGCTTGATTAAGGAACTCATCATCTTGATCTTCTATAACTCAAAATTATTTTTCCCTGAGTACTTCTCAATATCATACCTGGTGCTTGCCATTATTACTAATCTCTCAGATTTAGATCTGTGCCCCAACGATTGCTCTGATACCACTTGTTGGGGATTTGGACTGCGGAATCACACAGATCTAGGATAGCAATCCAATAACACCAAGCACACACAAGAGAACACAGATTTAACGTGGAAAACCCTTGCGGGAAAAAACCATGGCACAAAGCGACAGATCTCCACTATGAAAATAGAAATTACAAAGAGAGGACTTACCCGATTCGAAAAACCTCGAATCTCACCCTTGCTACACCCTTTAGAAACCCTAAAATCCTTTTAGGAACCCTTAGAACTCCTTTAGAAAGCCTTAGAATACCCTGGAATTCCTCCCAATCCTGCATACACCCCTTTATATAAGTTTAGAAAGAAGTAGAAACGGAATAGGAAACAAAAATCGCAAAATCTGCGTTTTCGCAGAAAATCTGCGTAAAATCTTCGATGTCATCGAAAACAGACCAAAACTGTCCAGCGACCAGGGGTGAAAAATTCTGAAAATTCTTGATGGCATCGAGCAACCTTCGATGTCATCGACGACTGGCTTCGATGTCATCGAAGCCTGGTCGATGTCATCGACAGACCAACAGACGGATTTAAGACATCTGTCCATAACATGGATAATCTCCAAAAGTGAGGGATGGTCCTCCCTAATATCTGTATTTTGTGTAAACAAGATGAAGAATCAGTGCATCATCTCTTTTTTGGATGTCCTTACTAGGATTTTGGGACTGTATCTTCTGAGTGTTCAAAAGGCCGCGGGTGCTTTTTGAATTCCGTGAAGGATCTGTTTTTGTCTTGGCATGTCGGGGGGCCTTCTTGCGATATGAGAAGTTGGTGTCTCACCTTGCTTGCTGCCCCTTGGTGTATCTGGCTTGAAAGGAATGGCAAATGCTTCACGTATAAGTCTGAAACTCTATGCACCACAGTTAGGAAAGTCTTTTCTTGTATCATGGAATGGGAATTGTAATTTCAGGTTGGGTTGCTTTTTTCTGTTTTGTTTCTTTTGTTCTGTTGTTTCTGTGAGCTTTTTCTTCCCTCAATGACGTTATCGTCTTTCAAAAGAAATCATGTATTAATATTAGAAAAAACTTTTGTGCCATAGAAGATCACGGCAATAAATGGCAGGATTGACAAAAAGATAGAATCAGAGAATCACATACTTTTTCAACACCACGGCCAGTTGTTGCAGTTGAATAAAGTATCTGTGCCCAATCAAGATCGTGGAGTTCCTCTTTGACATCTTGCCCGGAGTATGTCCCTGTATGGTGGTTTGTATTAGGAATAGTATCCTGTCGAAAAGAGCAACAACCATCTCAATAGAATTGTCATTATCCATTGAAAAAAAAAAAAAGAGCGACTAACTTCGAATTCTAACTGCTACCCTGTGGGACCCACAAGTGGGGGAGAGAGGTCACAACAATTTCACAAAAAAAAAAAAAAAAAAACGCTCACAGAAAATCTAGGGAAGCAAGAGTCAGCCATGTGTAAAGTAGAGAATTTGAGATTGTGTAAACTAAGGCCAATGGGTAAGAACGACAGCCATCATTAGTAGCAAATGCCATAAAAGATGCTGTAACAGATGTCTTCTCTAAAGAAATCATGTTTTAATATTCATAAAAAGCATAAGATCACAGCATTAAATGGTGGCATTGACAAAAGGATAGAATCAGAGCATCACATACTTTTCAACACCATGGCCAGTTGTCACGGTTTAATAAACTCTTTGCCTAATCACGATCATGGAGTTTCTCTCCGACATCTTGCTCAGAATATGTTCCTGTATGGTGGTTTGTATTAGGAATGGTATCCCATTTGTCTACAATAATACCACATCCGCACCCTTCTTAGTTCTTGCAGCTATCCTTCAATCCTCCATCACACCAGCAGAAACAATACTCCAGATTAGACTTTTAACTTGTAAAATCCTAGGAACAGCTTGTCAAAATGATACTTGACATTCACGACATCTGACCTACTCATGCACTAAGGTAGTACGGATACCATCGTAAGCTCCAGTGGTACTGGGAAAAAGTGGGGCCCATGTGAAGTATTCATGACATCTGACCCATCCATCAGATGTCTTGCCTCATGTTGCCTCCAGGGTCCAAAAATTAGTTTAAACAGAAGCTCAGGTGGGCCCCAGCGCAGGGGACAGCTTGAGAGGGAATCGGCCCAAAATGATGTGTACACTGAATCCAAGTCGTCCAGTCATTTCATCTACCCTGGATGAAGGGTCAGGACAAAAATCAGGCTGTTCTGCAACTCAGGTGGGCCACGGTGAGAATGAAGGATGAGCATTCCCTCCCACCTTGTTCCACGTGCTGTGGCCCACCAGAGTTATAGATCAAGCTGATTTCGAGGCTGTTGAGGCAACCTGATGGGATGCATCCAATTGACGGGTTAGATGTGATACATACACCATGGGAGGCCCACTTCTGCCTGGTACCACCGTAAGCCTACAGTGGTTCCCTGTACCACACAAGCACACTTCATTGATTCTATGAATGTGAAAACGCACTGCAAGCTGAGCGTGCAACATGAGGATTTCTATGAATGTTTTGACAAATAAATGGTAACACAGAGCAATAATCAGATAATAAACATAAATTTCAACAGAATCAGCAATAGAGACTGCATACACCTCTCAGAAAATCGCTTTTTTTATTTTTATTTTTTACACACACGCACCCTACACCCCGACACTCACATACACCCGGACACTCACATTGTAGTGGGATTTCACCACCTATAGATACTCGAACCCTTGACCGGGTGTTGAAACTCCTTAGAGTCTACCACCAGAGAAAGAGTGAGGATCCCTCTCAGAAAAATCGCTTGAAGCATGTAATCTTTCAGTAAAAGATCGTCTTCTGATGAAAAATTTCAGTCGTGATGTCTCAAGTCAATGATACAACAAGGCACGTAAAATGTATGGTATCATGCAAAGTTGGTAAAGTTGCATAGACCGAATTTGATCGAATGAACTTGAACTGGACGGACTAACTGTAGAAGGCAGGAAGATGCTCAAGTTCCAACAAGATAGAAATTTCCGCCCTACAAACCTCTGGAAGTTTGAACAATATGACCCGTAGGAAATTAACAGTGTCAGCAAAAAAGTAAAGAAATAAATTTTAGTCAGAGTACTCAGGCACATGAGATCATCAGTTGCATTTTCGCTTCCCATTGTGCCTAGAATTGCTTCAAGGTGAGTGACCTAGCCTCACCTTTTTGGTATTGTGGCCCACAAACAGATGTATGGAGTGGATGTCACAAAGTCATCACAGTGGGTCTCATAGAGCCTTTGTTGCAAGGGCTCCGTACTACGACGTTGTCTATGCAGTCTACATGCAAAGAGGAACGTGGGAGTGGGCTAAGCTGTATGAAATGATTAAAATGACAAAAAAGACCTTGGTTTAAGGGCCAGACACATCCCATTTTCCTTTTTAAATCCAAACTTTATGCCCCTCCCTCTAACTAATTGCAAGGGTAAAATTCATCAAATAGTAGTCCTGTTATATATAGTAGAGCTGTTGCCTACTGCTCACAACTGTTTTATCTGCCTACGTGATAAATTACCGCTAGATAATGATACAAGACAATTAACCACTTGCTATAAAAGCTCGAATTGATAGAGCATGGTGAATTAATCCCTTTATCTCATAGCCCAGGCCCTACATCCCATGGATTAGGACCTCATCCGAACCCCCCTCATGGGCCCCACTTTATATGGGTTTCGCTTCACATGAGCCGCCCGCTTCACATGGGTGGGGCCCGCCTCACACAAGCCACCCACCTCACACAGGCCGCCCACCCCGAGTGTGCCCCTACATCCCACAGGCCACCCCACTTGAGCCTGGTGTAAAAATGCCCCTGCATTAGATAACCTTTCGAAAATAAATAAATTACTGCTAGTCCTAGATAATATAAAATTTATGAAGGATATTAGATGGAAACTCTGCCAGGAATTTGGCAGTTCTGAAAATGCATTACTTAGGTGACAATGAAGTGAACAAGATATCATGTATGTCTATCTTTGAGAATCTCATTTTAATCTGCACATGCCCTCTAAAGCCCAGGTGTTAAATGTACCCAGAACATATCCATTGCCATCTGTTATTACTTGTGACTGAAGACATTGGGCTAGGATATATATCTGCACGTCAAATGATGTTTTGGCTGTTACAGTTGAAGTACCTGTTCCGTGATGCAAGCCATTGCTTCAACAACAAGAGCCACCACATCCGAATGGTGAATGGCATATGTAGTTTTATACAAGAAAGAAGGGAAGGAGAGGAGAGAGAATGGAGAGAATGAGATATGGTTGGACATCCCCACCTCTTTTCACATATAAGTCGAGTAATCAAACCAAAAATGACAAAACCACCCCTCTTTAAAATAAGATCTGCACGCATAAAGCATACCTAATAAGACCAAGAAAGGGTGCACATAATCAAAGAAACAAGCTAAGTGGGCCATACTTAAATCAACCCAGGGTGGGCCATACAATCATATGCCCCACATTGCTGTGCTGCTGAAGCTACTGCTTTGTCTAGTTCTGGTTGTAGTAACAAGTGCATACTTCTTCAAAACTATAGATTCTAAACCTTTTCTGTGACAGAACCTGCAATGAAAAATAGATGGAAAAAGAAAATCTACCATCCTCCATTTGCAACATTATAAAATCATTGTTCGATGCATTTTAATCACAAATAAATACATATTGATGATGAAAGAAGATTCGCAATGTGATAAGCCCCGGAGGCACTAGTGCCGTATTCTATCCCCGAAAGATTTGGAATGTTCGAAAACATTACCATAATAAAATCTTGGGTTTTTTAGCATGAGAGATAAAATGTAAAAGAGACACGAGGATCAACCAAAGCCAAAACGACACTTGAGTTGCATGAGTAAAACAGCCTTGCCACCACAGCCAAAAGTTCTGATCATATAAAGACTGAGAAGGTGATCTCTGGTTTTTATAGGAATCCTTTGTCGTACTTATAGTGTCCATATCCAACAAAGATAAATGTGGAGATGTCCAAGTTACATGTGTTTGTACCAACTACACTTTGCATGTGCCTATTCATAATCTGCATCTCAAATTCTGAACTTGGATATACAAGAAAGAATGTGCTAAGAACCTGACATTTTTTACTGCAACACTGTGGCATATGCATATACATGCTTGTTTACAAGAAGAATGGTTTAGGACCACATGATCACTTAAAGCTCCATAGTCCCACAGAACGTTCCGTGCGTGCGTGCATGTGGTGCAGTTAATGTTCTCAATAGGACAGATCAAATTTGTATGCATCAGCTATAGCAAGTAAATAAATAAAATTGACAATAATGTGCCATAAATTATAATTTGGAGCTTTTCTAAGTCGACACGTGTACAAATCAGCTAATGCACATGCCACCACATACAATAGTGTGGTGGACAGGTGCAATATCCAAGCCATCCATCACAAGGGTACCATTATGTAGATTGTCCTACACCAATAATCAGGTCGGTCCTCTAGTCAGGTTGGGCACAATTACCTGAACCTGAACAAATGTATGGTTGTGAAAAAATCATCCATAGTTTTTTAACCTGTCAACTTATTTCTAATATCATGGCACACCCACTGAATGGACCACCTTTATCTTTGGGCAGTAACATCTACACAGTGTGGTCCACCTGATGAATGGCTTGGATATTTCACCTGCCTGCTGTGCTGGCATATGTTGTGGCATGTGCATGAGATGACTTGTACATGCGTGTGAGCTTAGAAAAGATCTATAATTTGTAAGTACACAAACCTGCTCTTTTGGTCCAGTAAATTCAGTATCAATAATATCACAAGTGGTCCCACTGATTGGGCTAACAATCGTTGTCCTCTCTCGTTTCCGAACATTTGGCTGGCCAACAACAGCAATAGCTGGAATACAGTGTTCTTGTTTATCAGAAATTTCCAAATCCCGCACAATTAACGACATTAAAGACATTATGGAAATTGGTTGAATTCAATATTATCAGAAGGGAAAAAGAATTTTACATTTGTTCCATAACAGCAAAAAATCAAGTGTTGGTGCATACACCTCATTTTCAAGAAGATAGTGGAAGGAAACCTACCACATGCCAACTGTACTTATTCCTTTCTTTTATCAGTAACAATATTTTATTAAAAATGCCCACAGGCTAAAAGCTACAAGATCCATCAGGCATTGGATAAGAATCTCCAATAGAAAGAGAAGGATGAAGGAGTCCTTAGCTAGAGAATCACCACATTATGGGAACACATTCTAAGACCATTATAAATAAAAGCCCAGTTAGGAGAGGTGGCAAACCACTGGAGGAAACTAAGCTTTATCTACTATACTATCCACCATATTTATCTATTATCCTAACAACTCAGTTTTTTTTTTTCTTGGAAAAGAACAAAGTAGGAGAAAAGGAAGAGTCAGCTTGAATTGAACTTTTTCTTTTTCATAATTAATAAAAATAATTTGATTTGAATTACAATAACGTTTTGGACAATCGATTTCACCACAAGATTGAAGGATATAATCAACTTCCATGACCGAGAATGGAACTAAAGGTTTCATCATCATCTCCATGGCCTTGTCCCAACTATTTTGGCTCAGCGGAAAAAGGTTTTTTCTGTCACACATACACACAGACACAATATGTATTTATGTATGTACACACACATGTATAAATATGTATATCTTGTGAATGACACCTGTAAAATGAAATGATATTTAATTCACAAGATATTACATTAAATTTCTAAAAGAGTCCCACAGTTGAAAAACAGCTCAGTAGATATGCTTAAAGACTATACTTTCCATAGATATGCATTCATAATAGATTATAGAAAGTGGTATAGGTGTCATCCTGTTGAATACATGCCCATCACCGATGGCAAATCAATGTGGAATTTACTAAGGAACCCAATTTTTTTGGAGGATTATTTATTTTCAAGAAAGTTTAATGTAAAAATAAGAAGACACCACTTTGCCTAGTAGAGGATGAAAAAGGACCTACTTGCACATAAGTATAATATATCAAAACAGTGGAAATAGAGCTACAGATTGAGATATATGCTTTCTCAAGTAAATGTTATTGATTGACGAGAGGCTGGAATTTAACATAGTTCAGATATTCACAAAACCGCAAGAGAAAGCAATAATAGATCATGGGAATGAAAAACTGATACTACTGCCAACGAGCATTCAAGAATGCAGCATCAATATAGAAAGAATGAAAAGTAGTACTTCCTAGTTCCTACAATGGGTCAGAATTGAAAATGGAATGCATTATCGCATTAACTAGAATGAAAAAGCATCTATAAAATTAGCAAACATGATAATCTATATTTGTTGTCTCAAAGCGTCCCATCTATTTAATATCTTCATTTTATGCTATGATATAACAGAAAACAAGTAGACAGCAGCTTCTCATATTCAAATGCCTTGTTTGTTTGCATTAAGCCTCACGAGCTTATCCATGGTTTCTTTGGCAGCAACTGTTTCGGGATGATCTGCACCATACACCAATGACCTAATGCTCACCACCATCCTGCACAGCTCTTCGCCAACATCATATTCACCGGCTTTAAGCATCATATTTGCCCTTGTTTCTAACAATGTAGCTTTGACGAGTATTAGTTTATGGTAAAGTGTTGGATTCAGCTGCACTGTTGACTGAATTGAACATATACAGTGCAACGACTTGCCGAGCCCCTTCTCGACTTGAGAAATGAAAGACTTCTCAGCATCATCCAATGCGTCAGTGCATAGGCTTAGGAGTTCTTTAGCCGCCACGCACCTGGAGAAGGTAGTGAACGTTAGAGTCGCTAGAGGCAGGACTAACCGCTCAGCGAACGATAAAAGGCTAGGGACCTTCAGTTTGACAAGTGCCGGGCCATCTGAGAATTTAAATAGCAAGAAGCAGGCAGCCCAGATATGCTCAGCATGTTGGGTAACAGATCCACAAATGCTGATTGCTTGCACCATCGCACGAGCAGCTCTAACACTGCCTCTTTTACGGGCATATAGTTGAATAATATCATGGAAATAAACACAATCTTGCTTTGTGCTACTTCTCGCAATCCCAAAGCTCACCAACATGGCAGACGCTTCAGCTTCTGAATTTTTTACATGAGATTTCATGAACCCACATATTAAAACATTCAGACACCTCTTCCAAAGCTGAGTGTCTCGATCATCTTCCGTAACCTCGCATGCCGCAGAAGCCAACATCGAGACTGGAATTGGTGAAGGAGCAAACCACCCACTTACGAGAACCATTCGTGTTGCCAAATTTTGGGGGCCATCTGCAAGACCGAATATCGAGAAACAGACGTCTAAAAGTTGCACGATGAAAGGGTTGTGTCGCAATATTGAATCTTCTCTGCCACTCCATTTCAAATCTCTGTAAGGAATCCTATTAATGGCATTAAGGAGTTTCGTAGGAGATACTGGAAGCTCAGACAATATTGCACCTACAAGTGCAAGACCCAGCGTAATCCTGCCTAATTTCTCTTCGATGGCTTTAAGTGCTTCGACTTCTTCCATCGTGAGATCTTCCAAACTCCCCCTCATCAATGACATTGCCTCCCTACCAGATAAACATTGGAGCCTCAACGGTTCCATATTCAGTATCCGAGGCAAGCGTGTTGAAATAATGACATGAGTCTCTCCACCAAAACGGGGGAGAAGCTCCATCACATTCTTTGCATCCCACCAATCTTTCTCAGACTCTAAGTTATCGATCATGATTAAGAAAGGAATATCCCGCATGAGCTCCTTCCGCACTCTACGGATGGCCTCCTCCTCCAGCTCTTTAAAGCTCCTCGGTCCATCTATTTCAGGAAAGAGTTCATTTTCAACACTCAAATCAACACCCAAAAAGGGCAACAAGCTCATGTAGTTATGACGAATATACCTCGATTCCCCACCTACCCACAAAACCATCTGATATCTCTGCGAGAATCTGTATGCGAACTCAAGCAATAACTCTGTCTTACCAACACCCGATTCACCCGAAACACAAGCAATACCCTTCCCATACAACACATTCGTCGATTTCTTCCTCCCCGCATGCCTTTCCCCATCATTCTTCCCCCTCAGACGCCAATTCTCAGTGCCTCGCATTTCAATCTGCTCCTCAGATTCTCTCCATATAACAGGCTCTTTGCCTTTGCGTGTGATGTCTCCCAGCCGATCTTCTACTTTATTTTCTATCACCTCTGCGGCCTTTTGTCTGCGACCAGCTTTCAGTTCAAAACATTCATTTTCTCCATCCCCCTCGACATTGCCAAACAGAATAAGTTCGAGCTCAAGAAGCTCTTTCTTTCGCCCAACAAAATTACTGTTTCGAGGAAACGGGTACTCCTCCTTCTCCACCCTCTCCTTCCACTTCTTCGCCCTCTCGATCATGCCTCTCTTCCCCAGCCTCATTCCAAGTAGAACAACCGCCTCTGAAATGCAATCCCTCCAATTGCCTGCATGAGCCACCAGCTTCCGCTCATCGACACATGAAAGACCATTGACTGCCTCTTTCCATTCCTTTTCCGACCCGCTGTATGACAGCCAAAGCTCCCCGCCATGCTTCTCCCACAATTCTCCCCTCCTCTCAATTATGTCCCGTGCCATTCGGTCCGCAGGGCCCAGCCCAAAGAAGATCGGGACCAAATTCTTCCGACCCAAAAACAACCTCAACTCATCAATGGTATACTGATTCGAAAACGACTTCCTCCTGAGGATCACCACCCCGAAACTGGCGGAATTCATCGCGCTCTCGACCATGCAATGGCTCCGAGCATCCCTGCACTGGCTTCGGTCCGCCGCAAAGCAAGACACGCCTTGAAGTTCCAGCTCTGCACGGAGCCAGTTTGCAAACCGGAGCAGAGACGGCTTTTGACCGAACATACCAATATAAACATCGCAACTCCGGAGCTTCGTGGAAGATGAGAACGAAGCAGGGGAGCACAGGAATGCGACACCGGGACCCTTCAGAGCCTGACTTCCACTCTCCCGATCGGATTCTGGGCCGTAACCCGACGAACCATAGTCAGAGAATCCGCCGGAAAGCGAGAAAGGATCAGGAGCATCAAGGCTCAGCGTGTGTTCGCTGAATTGCCTTGATGAAGGGATGAGCGGTGGGAGGGCGCCAACAATGGCAATATCTGATGATTTGGGATTTTGTGTTAGTGGGTGTTGAACAAAAGTGGAGAAGGTTGATGGATTTTGGATGGCTGGAGTGGATGGATTGGAGCTGTTGGATTTGGGAGATTGGTATGCAGATAAGAAAGCAGAGGAGATGGAGGGGGTCGTGGAGAAGTCTTCCATGAAGGAGAGCTGAGAAAGAGGGGAGAGTAAGGGGCGTTGGATTTGCAGTGCATTTTTGTAAATATAGGGAGAGAAATCTTCGAGAGAGAGAGAGAGAGAGATATTGGAGTTTTGCTGTTTTTAGATGTCAGAGGCCGAGATGTTTTTGCAGGAAAATATCGGCAGGTTTTCTAAAGAGAGGAGCCTTTTCCGTTTTTGTCGTTGGAGGAGTAAATTCAAAGGAGTTTGTTTTCCCTCCGTCGCGTCTTGGTTTCCACCGTATGTCTCCCGCCAACTGGGGCCCACATGCTCAGATGGTCAGTTGATTTGTACCGTCCATATTCTCGATGCTACGATAGATGAGCTATGGCATTGTAAGCATGCTTCACTCATGACACTAGCCATTGAGTTTTGGACCTGACTGCTGGCCATTGAAAATTTGAAAATGCGGGAGTGACTTTCCTACTAAGGGCCGGGGGAGTTACTGTCGCTGACGTGGACTGGAACGATTTCACGTGGACAAGATCCATCCCGTCCATCAGGTGAGCTACCATGTGCTTGAGATGGGGATTAAAAATCAGGCTGATTTAACATTGGGGTGGGCTACACCATGAGAAACAGTTGAGATCGAAACTCCTCCAATTAAAATCACCATAAAATTGCGAGTGGGGTCCACTGTGGTGTGAATATGCTATCCAATCCACACATCTGACGCACCACCTATTGATGAGTGGATTAAATGAGCAATTTCCAATACTCGTGTGAATCATACGAGGTGAATTGCGAGGTTTTAGGCATGACTTTACACTGTTCCCTATGGTGTGGCCGACATAAATCTTGGATTTGAAATAATCGTAGGTTGCATGATGAAAATATTAAGGCACATCTGATGGACGGGGTGGATCAGACGCATGTTTGTCCCACTCAGCAATCAGTTAGCACAAGTCAGGCTAGCTCTGTCCCTGAAAATTATCTTTCCATTGCTCTAAGCTCAGATAGTCAAAATCAACCGTCTACCATAGGTTTCTTTGAGGCCTGTATGACATGGGCGGGTCAGATCATCGGACCACTCAGCATGTGGACCCCAGTGGGCAGCGAGACACGCTGGATCCTGAGTCGCGACGGAGGCAAAAACGAAATCAAATTCAAGTGGGAAATTGTGGCCACGTCGATAAGGGTTAATTTGGAGATTTAAACATACTGTGGGCATGCGTTACTGGGAAAGATTGAGGTTAGGACATTCCTGAGGGCAGTGGGACCCATCGCTGCAGGTTTCCAGCTCACCAACGGTCCGCGAGTCATACACGCATGCTAATCCCGGCTGGCACACCTTCTTTTAGGTGCTACCCTCTCGCACGCGCCAAACGAGCGTACTTGCGTGAGATCCAAGCCGGTAATCAGATGGGCTTCATGCTATAGATATGTTTCATAAAACTTAGGCTGATACCATTATCAGGTAGGCCACACATGTAGAAAAGAAATGAACGGCTGAGATAAATTTAAAGTGCACTTTCGGTCCACCTGGTAATAGGCAGGCGTGATGTTCGAGGCATCTGCATGGTGAGGACTGCCTAATGAACGGCTTGGATTTTGAAGATACGTCTAACAGGCGTGCAAAAAGGTGAGTAGGCATCTTTGCATGGGGAGCCCCACGTGGATGGGCCTCTCACACGTGGCAAAATAGCATGCTTGTGTAAGTTCAAAGTGCTCTTTTGCCCCACCCGGTAATCAATCAGGCCTTATGTTCTGCAGCCACGTGGCCAGGGCAGCCTAATGAACGGCTTGGATTTTGAAAATATGATCCAAGTGGCCATATGTAAGAGGCCAATGCCTTAAAAAAAGGCAATTGGTATCCTGCATTGGGAACCCACTACCCAGCGTGGATGGATTATAGCTGGAAAATCACAACGTTGAGGTGATCTTAACCGTCTGATTTCATCAGGAAGGGTTTTTGACCCCTGACAATTTTCTTTCATAGCCATGCATTTGCTGCCCATCCATTGAATGGTTAAGATCACTCCATCTATGTGAATTCAGGTTGGGCTAAATGGGTTCTGATTTCCCTAGAAAATCTCAGTTTGCTTTTAAAGAGATCTTATTACCTTTTCTAGAAAGATCACCTATAGGCACCTGCACCACTCCTTTTGGCACAGGTGTTTTGAGTCATTGGATGCATTAATTTTAGTTTTAAGAACTGATAGCTGCACCTAGAGCTGGGCGTCGGGTCAAGTCGGGCCGAGTTAGGTCTGACTCAACTCGATCCGGTTTTGAAATAGGCTTGACCCGAACTCAATCTAACTTGATACCGAGTCAAGCATGCCTAACTTGATCTGAGTCCAGTCTAGACTAGACTAATCCAGACCGAGCCTGATTCGGTTAGAAGTACCGAGTCGGGTTGAGTTGGCACCAAGTTGGATTGAGAGATGAGGGAGGGAGAGACCGAGAGAGAGGAGGAGGGTGAAGGTGGTGGGTGGTTGCCGGGCTTGGAGGATGAGGGAGGGAGGGAGGGAGGTCGAGCTTGGAAGATGAGGAGGATGAGGGAGGGAGAGAGATATTTTGGGATTGGGTCGGGTAGGGTGCAGCAGGTAGGGTTAGAGAGTCAGGTTTCAGATCGAGTCGGGTTTAACCGGATCTTGTTTTGGGTCGAGGTACTGGGTAACTCGAACTTGACTCGGTTTGAGTTCGGATTGGGCGAAGCCTACTCGGTTCGGACCGACTCACCTATTCGGTTCGGATAGAGTCAGATCGGAGTTAGCCGGATCAAGTTGTCTAGTGCCCACCTCTAGTTGCACCGCAAGAGTGATACAGTACATTTTCAGTTGAAAAAAATAATTAAAAAAATCATTTAGTAATTTCTAGTAGTAAAAATGTACTTTGTTGCACTTGAGTTTTATTTATTTATTTATTTTAAGGTGATAATAATATTTATTGAGAAAAAGGCTAAAGGCAAAAGAACAAAAAAGAATAAAAAAACCTAAGAAAATAACACTCTACAACTCTGACCAACTAACTAAAAAATGAGCAAACAGGTAATATATTAGCTTGCATGTGCTCATTTAATTACATTTGTTTGTTAAAATTTCAAGAAGACGACTCTGATTTTTAAAGTAGTAACCATCTCTCTCCAGTCAAATGTTTCTAATAAGCATAGATACTTTAATTTCCCCACTTTGCTTTTACCCTTTTCATGCTAAGCCAAAAGAAACTGATCAATCAATCTTCGAATAACCCATGTAACTCCAAATAAAGCGAGGAAATAATCCTATATCTCTGATGAAGAGGACATTGAATAAATAAATAATCAACCGACTCCTCATCGTTGTAGCATAATAGACAAATATTAGGAATAATCATACCACATTTTTGTGGATTGTTGACTGTAAGAACCTTTTTTCTTTCCTCCAGCAATGCGAACACCACCACCTTGGATGGAGCACCACAGTGCCAAACATATGTTATACTATCCTCACCTTCTTGAAAATTAGCCACATCTAATCTCATAAGGATTTCACAGAAAATTTTCCGAACTTCAGGATAAGCCACATTAAAGCATCTTCCTATGAGATTAATAGCAGACGATTTAAGAGGAAATCCAGCAGCCTTAGCAACTCTTCTACCTCAACATCGATCAAATTTCTTCTACAAGGTGGAGCCCAAATAACTTCTTCACCGTGAAAGGAATAACAGCTCTCAACCAAAATATATGGATTTAAGGCAATACATGCTAAAAGGGGAAATAGTGCGCTCAATCTTTTTCTCCGCCGCACATATCTTCATAAAATCATATCTTCTTCCCGTTGCCTAACAAGAATCCTATACACTCAAAAACCTTTTCTTTTAGTAGATTTACTGACTTCCATAATGATAAAGCCCTATACAAAGAGGATTCTTTTGTCCATCTAACTCCCCTCATAAACCATATTTTTTCCCCAACACCTTTCTCCACAAACTTCTTTCCTCAATCTCAAATCTCCAAATCTACTAACCCAATAATGCCCTATTTGTCAATTCCAGCTTAGGCAATTCCACTCCTCCCTAAGTCACTAGTTTGCAAACCAATATGTGATTAATTCTCTTCATTTTTTAAAGAACTGATTACTTACCTTGCCTATACCATTATCTCCCCCATTTAATGCATTGAATTGCAAGTGATCAATTCTCCTTTTGGAAAAGCCTTGATGGGAAGAATTCTAGTGGACCTCTCCATTAAAAGTTTGTAGATTAATCTTATATCAAAAGTGTTGGAATCAGTGAATCGTTTTCTTTTGTTTGGAGGGCTAGTTTCGTAAGTGTGGTGATTCTTTAAAATTGAGCGAATGAATACTCGTGCATAGGAGGGAGAATCAGGCCTCGATAGGCTTGAGCAGGTCAGCCTGGTCCGAGCCTTGTCTAACTAGAAGATGACTTCTATGATAACCAAGAGTACTGCTTTCACAATCATCTCAACAGGTATGACGATTTATTTTCTGCTTCTGGTGGCATTTTCAAAGGCACTCTATTCGAAAGATGGTTTTGAGCAGATGGCTTTTGCTACCAATGTCTAAGCTCAAATCAAATGTGGGGGCATTCTGAGGAAATTTTAGGATATGCAGGAGGGAGTGAAGTAATGGGCTGTGGAATGTGTTCTGATAACGAAGCTGCATATGGGGCATTACTGGATAATCTCAGAGAATTCATGAAAAGGATTTACCGAAACATCGTTATAGAAAGTAATTCAAAGGTGATGGTAGAATCTATTTCTAAAGATAAAATGTTCTGTGATCCATTTGCTCTATTTGGAAAGAGATTTTTGCTCTTATAGACTATGCAACTAAAGGTACCTCGCATACATTTGTTTGAAAACTTGGCGAGTCAACCAGAGACTAGCCTGAGTTGACTCATGCCAGCCAAAAACTAGGTCTGTTCATGCTAGTAATCGTTCCTGTACAAAACTCACCCAAGCTTTGCCAACTCAGTCAAGTTTGCATTGACTCGGCCAATGCACCGAGTCATGAAAACTTCACCCAAGTTGATCTTACTAAATTAACAACAATCCTTATTGTTAGTTGATTGATTTTCTTCACATTTTTAGTAATGTTTTTAAAATTTACATTTTAGCAACAATTTATTATGAATTAATGCCCACTTAATTAGATTCTAATCCTTTTTTACTTTTAGAATGATCTTTCTACTCTTCTCCTTCTTAAATCACATTCTTCTCCTCCTTTATAAGCTCAGGACAAAACTATTTTATTCACAACATTCAAAGCTACTCAGTAAAAGCATTGAAATTCTACTACAACTCTTGAAAGATACTTATGCACAATATTTCATTTTTTGTTTCCCTTTTACTTTGATTTTGTCATATGTGTTCATGCAAAGAACCCATGATCATCCTTCATGGGTTCTGAGTTTCTTCTGCCTTTTCTTTTATTTTTCCTTGATCAATTGGACATAATTCTAAGCTTATAATTTCACATTCATGGGTTTTGAGCAATTACATGGTTACACCAACACATAGTGAAAGCCATCAGACCCAACACCTTTGATCTTTCTGGTAATATAAACCTTCGTCTCTTCAAGTCACTCTCTATTCCGCTGTAGAAAGCCACTGTCCTAAATCTCCTTACCATTTTTTCTGTATTCCCTTAAGTGCCCTTCACAAGGTAATCAATGACAGTAACAGCGGCTCTAACACCACTGTTGTTATCGTTATGATACAGGCCTTAATGGCCACTATGTCCAAGTAATGGCCATTACAGCCAAATTTAGAAAAAAGAAAAAGAAAAACTATAACAATCCTGTAATGGCCATTATGGATTTCTGTAGTTTTACACACACACACACAAGCAACCACCCAAGACCTTTTCAAATGGCATATAGAGTGATCTATTGCCGATTTAAACTATTCATTCATTTATTCAACCAAGAGCAAGCCATGGTGGAAGATTTATGCTGATTGGATGATTCTAACCCTTTGAATGGGGTCAATTTGTTACAACTGTCCATAAATTGTCTCCATAATTTTAGGAAAACCCTATATACTATTAGGGCATTTTTTTCCCACCAATTTACATGATAACATAACGTAAATAAGCAATCGTTACTATTTTATAGTGTTTGTTTAAATAAATATTACGGGACACAATTCAATGGTCAAACATATACATGATAGAAAATAAGTAAATGAATTTGTGATCATTACAACAGTTGTCATCTTTATAATTTCACTTGGACAAATAATACCATTGTTGTAGTTAAATGTAGCTGATGTCATTAGACAAATAAAATAATTTGTAATTATTATCTATTTCTTTTACTATGGTGAAAAAAACATAGCCTTAATTAATATTTTGAATACATTAAAAGAGTGGTTAAAAAAAAAAAAACCTCCCAAAACCTCATTAAATATTGTTGGTCTTTCATCCACCTTTGAGAAAAGAGAATGGTAAAGTTAGTGATTCTTCTTCTAAGTTTGGAAGAGGGATCATCCAATACTCAGGACTACACCATATGCCTGTATTCCAGTTTTCAGTTCTAGCAAGTGCAACCATTGGTCAGTGATCCAAACCATTGGTCTGTATGGTCCCAAAGTGAATGGACCATGCTCCAAACTCTCCCAGGTTGGACGATCCTTGCCATCAACTTAAGTCATTTTTCAGTCGAATGTAGGCCTGTCTTTCTCTTCTTGATTTCTATTGGAAAGCTATAAGCTTAGAAGGTTACAGACTGTCTGATTAAGGAGTCTGTTGAATATGGTGATATTTAGAATTATCATTAATCAACCTAATTTGGGATCCACATTACAGAACAGAACCATCTTTCCTCTTTCGTGGAACGTAGTGATATGATTTAATGACCAGATACGTAGTTTATGCATATCTGGTAGCAGCATTTGTATAATGTGAAGTGGGATCATCTACAACTTTTATATATAAGAATTTCATTCAACTGGCTGCATCTGGGGCATCCAATCCATCTAGTAGGGTTGCGCCACTATGAAAGGGGCCGCTCCAAAAATCAGGCTGATCCAATCTTTAGGCGGATCACACCACAGAAAAAAAACAATGGACAACCACTTAAATAAGTTACATAGGCATGTGAAGTTTTAGACTTGTAACGAGTCTTAACATGCATATGAATAAGTTTTTGCAGGGTAAGCTCACTCTCCTAACCGTTGTAGAAGATATCCCATCCTTGTACGATGATTGCCAAATGCCAAAGACTATGAAATGGAGATTAGTGGCCCAAACAGCACATCACTTTCTCCTCCTTTCTCTTTGCACATTGTCCTGCCTGATGGATGTGTGGTTGATGCAAGCAGCAAAATTCTCATAGTACAGCAAGGGGTGGCCCGAAATCTAGGTTCAATGCTTGGATCAGGCTGCGGACAATGATGAACGGCCTAGCCTGTTGGCCCAATCCAATCATCAAGTGGCCACTAATATAATGGTTTAAAGATACTTGTTGATGGTTTTCACTTAAAAAAATAAAATAAAATGTAAGTCATATTTCAACCATCCAAACTGATAATATGTATGATTTGCTGTGGATGGAGAGTATCCCAACAGAAGAAAAAAAAAAAAAAAAAGGTTAAATTGGATATATTTCAAACCCTTGATCACTAAACACTTTTCTTTACTGCCTGGCCCAACCCTTCTATCCCAAGCTTTGAACGGGCAATACTTAAGGTTTTGTTCTGACGAGAGACCCATGATTTGGTCATTTGGATCATTGTTCTATCACGTCCGACCATGGCCCAAAATTTCAATAAGACAATCATAATCCAACATTACAGATAGACATGTAAGAAATCGAACTGTTAGCAATGGTCTACATTCAACTGATAGAAGTACCAAGATTGGTGGTTAGGAAATTGCAATCCTGAATATTTTTGGGACATGGTATATACATGATGCAATGCAACAGATGGACGGTCTAGATCACTGAAACATGGGCCCCACTTGTCATAGCAGAAACCAGAGTATATCAAGCATCAACCCAAGGATCCTATACTTCCTCCTACTGATGCTGAAAAGGTGCAGCTAAAATGTAAGGAAATCATGAGGTGTGAGAACCGAAATCGGATTGTGTACTGAGTTACTCAGTAAGCCGCTCTTATCATACTGAGTAAACTTTGTTGGGCCCACCGTGAATGTATCTGGTCTATCCACGCTGACCATCCGTTTTTCCATCTTATTTTAGGGGTTGAGACCAAAATTTAAGCATACCCAAAGCTCAAGTGGACCATACCATTGGAAACAGTTGTAATAATGACTTCCACCGTTGAAACCTTTCTAGGGCCCACAGTGATGTTTATTTCTCATCCAACCTGTTCATAAGATCACACAGACATGGATGAAGGGAAAAAACAAATACAATCTTGATCCAAAACTTCTGTGGCTGTGGCCCCCAAGAAATTTGCAACGGTAGATGTTCAATTCACACTGTTTCCTATGGTGTGGTCCACCTGAGGTTTTTATATATTTCATTTTTAGTTTCAATTTCCAAAATTATCTGTTAAAATGGATGGACAGAGTGGATAAAATACATAAATTACGGTGGACCCCACAGTTTACTCGGTAGGCTTGGCGTACTGAGTTACTCAGTACGCAATCCGCTTCCGTGAGAACCATCACCTTATTTTTAAACAGCGACCCAAACGCCTGCGGCATTACTTGCAAGCAGCCATCCAAATCCTACTCCTCACACGTGTCAATGTGTTCGGGATCTGGGCAGTTCATAAGGTAGGATCCATCATGTACTTTAATGAACTGAAGATCAGGCAGCCCAGTCATCAATGGGGTCAAATGCGTAACGTTGATCATTGAACTGTCCAATTTTCCACACGTGTTGCCACCTGATGGCAGATATCTGCCTGAGCTTTGGGCACCATACGCACACAGTGGACCCTACAAACTAACAGCCTGGATTCATGCATATGACATTAATGCATGCAGAGTAGGATTCAAATCTGCACCACATTTCTCATGATTGAAAATTTGATTTTCGAAGTGCTGTTTATCTGAAATCCCCAAATTTCTGAAGACAGATTTTATTGGAAAGATTCCATCAGTTTCTATCAAAACAGAATACTCTTATATACACAATCCTCAGTGCGAGAGCACAGAGAAACTACAACTACAAGAAATGGTAGTTTGCCTCATTAGCCCACAGTTGCAGCCATGGCTCCCTAGTAAGCACTACAGTATTGGAAGAGCTGCGGTTCTCTCACAGAAGAAAACTGTTGTATCAGCTCAAGTAGCAACTGTCAATTTTCCAGCACTCCGACCTGGGGATGCTTGTGCATTGATGGCTGGAGCCTTTCCTGAAAAATAATACATCAAAGGAGTTTTTCTATTAATTGAGATAAATCAGTTAATGATCACAGCCTTATAAAAAAAAAACCAGTTACTGCTCACAATCAACTGCTTTCATGTTTCTTTTGGGTTACACTGCATGCATGGTTCCCTATGTGCATGAACCAGGACAACAGTGCTGATCTGCTAATGCGCATAAAATATACGGTAGAATGGTGGGAAGTATCATCTTACACTGAAAAATGGTTCCCGTTCACTGCTCCTTCTGTGGAGTCTTAGAGAGACATATTATGGCATACACCTATGGCATACCATATGCATCTATTCATGCTGGACGGTTCATGTACTTTTCTTACCTCTTCATGTACCTTTTCCTTTTCCTCTTTTGCCCTCGTGTTACTTTCCTTCTATTTATAAGGGGGTGTGTGTGTGTGTGTGTGTGTGTGTGTGTGTGTGTGATGCACTTTCACAATGACAATATCGATGTTATAAACCGTGGAACCCAAAGAAAGAAATAAACATGATTTCCAGTGGATTCATCTCTCTTCACCTCTTATATTGCCTCTTCCTTATTAGACCTCCCTTGGTAGATCACAAGGGACAATAGTGCAGTAAGTAAAAGGACTATGCTAGAGTAACTCATGTAGGTATATGGCCTGGCCTGCCATGTGCACGTGTGTTGGGCATGCATGAGATCTAACCCATCCATCAATTGCACTCAGGTACCAAAAGATCAGGATCATCCAAGACTTGATTAAGCCATACAGTAGGAAAACTTTGTATCGGAATGCCCACCATTAATTGCTTTGGGTCCTGCTCAATGTTCGGAGTATCCTCGATATTATCTGTATCTCCAGCTCGGCAATACTGACATCACTAGTAGAGATACCGATAACATTGGTAGTATAAAAAATTCCAAGTATCAGTGATGTATTGCTAAGTATTGCCAATATTTTCAATTGTGTAAATTCCAAGTGTCACTTGTATCACCAATGTATTGCCAATATTTTCGACTGTGTAAATTCCAGGAGTCGTCTGTGTCACTAGTGTATCGGTGATATTTTGACAACATCGCCAATGTATAGATATCACCAAAATTTTATTTATTAAAAAAAAAAATCATTTTAATTTTTTTTATAGGCACATGGTTGTATGCAGTTTTCAAATTGTTGACAATAATATCAATAATGTCGCGATATTGTTGTTGTCACAACATGGACGATATCGAGACCATAGTCTTTCGTTTCCTTTCCAATTGTTGACGATTTCTTAGAAAAACATCTTGTTGTCAATATTCTGAAATCTTGATGAATGTTTGGATGGAAGGTTGGATGATTGGATGGATAGATGGGAATGATGGAATGGTTGGACTGATTTCTTATGACAAAACATGCTTTTAGGCCACCATTAAATGGAAACTTATTATTTATGCATTCTTTTTGCAATATTTTGATTCCTAAATTCCTAAATATGTGTATTTTAGCATCTCTTGAAGTTCTAAAAACTTCCACTGTTTCCCCCATGTTTTCCTCAACTTTCCTCGCATTTCCAGTTATCGGCAATATTATTGGTTATATAAATATTGTTTCCATATCACCGGCCAACGAAACTTGTAGCGATACTGATACTTCAAACACTGTGCCTGTTATGGTGTTTATATGCCATCCAATCCACTCATCTGACTCACCTCACTAGGAGGAACGGAAACCCCAAAAATCAAGCTATCCAAAAATCATGTGGGCCACACCACATTACTAGAGAGGTTTTAGGCATGATTTTACACTTCCTAATGGTGTGGCACACCCCCCGTATACCTACATGAGTCGCGCAAGTGTTTTCAGAAGTAAAATTATGCAACAAGCCTCATGAGTCAAGATCAATGCTGTTTGAGCCTAAATAAGAAGACAGTTGCAGACTTTGGTCGGAATGCATGAATGAAGATACCAGGTATATTTTCTAACAATGTAATGACACAAGTTAATTATCTATCCCTCCTTGAAAATGTAGATGTGCTTGCTGCAGTTAGAAAGACAAGTAGGCATTAGCTAACACAATATGCTTTTACCCTTTTCTCAAAGACAGGTGTTTTCTAGAACATTTTTATCGATATTTCCAAGAAAAAATTGATATTGCCTAGACGCAAGTGAGTTCATATCACCTTAGTTTACTGACCTTCATCTTTCTCCATTTTTCTTCTGCTGCGCCATAGTAGGCGGATTGGTGTACCCGAAAACCCTGCATCAGCTCTTAGCTGCTTTTCCATGTAACGCCGGTATGTCTCAGGGAAAAGCTTTGCATCATTAACAAAGAAAACAAATGTGGGTGGGCGAATAGCTGCCTGCACAACACAAAATAAACGGATTGATGCATGTGCTTGAAAATTAAAAGAGAAATGTAACTGAAAAAAAAATCATTGTTAAGTTTGCATCGATCCGTAAACAAGTAGGTTCATATGCAGCAGTCAATGGATAATAAATACCTTCACCCTTCTTCCTAATCTTTTTTTTTTTTTTTTGGAAAAAAATCTACTGATACCTTCTTCTGAGATATGAAAACTACCTGAGTGCAATAGTAAACACGCCCTCTCCTACCGCCTCGGGTCCTTGGAGGTGATTTAAAAGCTAGTGCTTCCCGTACCACTTGATTCAGAATGGAAGTACCTAGCCTTCTTGACCTTTCTTTCTCCACCAAACCAGCAGCAGCAATAATCCTGCACACGGGTAAGTGATTATCAAGTATTTTTAGAGAGAGAGAGGGAGAAAAGCGCGGGGGGGGGGGGGATAGAAAACCGGTTCCATTTAAACCACATAGTTTCTCCTCGAATGAAAAATGACCAGGGGAATGCATGAGATATTTATACCTAAACCAATAGGTCCTTGAGCAGATCCCGCATAAACACCCTACCCTACCTCCATTAAAAGAAAGAGCCCAAGTGAAAAAAGGGTCAAAACAATGACGGCCAGACAACACAGAGACAATAGATGATGAGGGGTCATCTATTCAAGAACAACAAAGAATCAGGCCCCTGATAGACTGCAAAAAATTATTCACAACACCCCTACAAAACCCAATGACCCCAAGCCCAGGATATGACCATCCCTTTCTGATTGGAGCACCTCTTCCCCTAGAGCTGCTTTGTTACAAAATGTTCTATTGTTTAGCTCATTCCAAATCAAGAGAGCCAATTGAACTGTCCAAGAGAAACTAAGTTCTAGCTACAACTACTCTGTCGGATCCATGGGGATGGGGGGAGTTACAACAAGTTTCACAAAAATGAGAAAATTTTGCAGAGGAAAGAGTCAATCATGTCTTAAGTGGAGCCCTTGCAATTAAGGCCAACAGGTGGAATGAATAACACCCTAAACAGCAAAAGGCTGTTAAAACTGTTCTTTTGAAAAGAAGAAGAAGAAGAAGATTTCTTTAGAGATCATGTTTCAAAATTTCAGCATTTTCGTGCCGCAGAACATCACAACAATAAATGGTGGGAATAAAAAAAAAAGATGGAACTGGAGCATCACATACTTCTCAACACTATGGCCAGTTGTTGCAGTTGAATAAGCAATTGGTGCCCAATCAAGATCACGGAGCTTCTCCCTGACATCTTGCTCATAATATGTTGCAGTCTGGTGGTTTTTATTTGGTATAGTATCCCATTTGTTTACAACAATGACACATCCTTTCCCTTCTCTCTCAATTCTTTCAGCTATCCTGCAATCCTGCATCACACCAGCAAAAAACACATACCAGATTAGACTTTTAACTTGCAAGATCCTAGATTCAGTTTGTCAAATGTGAAAAGGCACTGTAAGCTAAATGTCCAACATGAGGATTTCTAAAAATGTTTTGACAAATGAAGGCAACAAGGTGCAATAATCAGATAATGCAGAACTTTCAACTAAATCGACAATATTTATGACAGATATCTCTAAGTAAATCACTTGAAGCATGTAATCTTTAAATTTTTTTGAAACAATTTTTAATTTTTAATTTTATTTTTAAAATTACTTGAAGCATGTAATCTTTAAATAAGCACTATCTTTCGATGAAAATTTTCAGTCATGGCACCTCAAATCAATAATATAACATGTAAAATGTGTGGCATATAGCAAAGCTGGTAAAGTTGCATATACCTAATTAGATCAGGTGAACTTGAACTGGATGGACTACAAGCAGCAGAAGAAGTTTGGGTCCATAACAGCGACAATAAAGTCGATTTCTCGTTAATCTTTTTATTCTTTCATATGATGATTTGATCAAAGACACTTCATAGAAGGCCCACTTTGACTATTTAGAAAGCTTGTTGATCCAGGACGGATGGCCTAGCCTAGAATTTTGCAATGAGATCATCAACGGATTAACTAGAACAATTTAAAGCACAAAATAATGCTAATCAATCACAAGCTTAATGAATTCAAGTATTTAACAATGCTCAAATTCAAGACTAAATCGCAACCCCTGTTAACTAGATCTTATAAAACATGATTAGATAGGACCTATGGGAGGTAGGACTTCCATCTAGCATAGGAATTGATCTAATTCTAAAGGGAATCTCTTGGTTTGGTAAAGGGTTTAAGAACTAGGGTTTGAGGTTTTAGGGATTTAGGGTTAGGATTTTAGGAAACTAGGTCTGAGATTTAGGATTTTAGGGATTATGGTTTAGGACTAGGGAGGTTAGAATTTGGGAATTAGGGTTTTAAGATTTGGGACAATTTAGGGTTAGGGTTTAAGATTAGGGTTTTGGAAAAATCTAGGTTTTAGGCTTAGGGTTATGGATTTTAGAGAGTGATGAGCAGGGATCAAAGAGGGAAATAGCGAGGAGATGAATTAGCCATATGGTCTTGTTTATACGGTCAAGTGTGGTATGGTGTAATTAGGCCTAGGTTTATATGGGTTTTAGGAAAAACAAAGAAAATAAAGGAGTAAAGAAGGATTGAGAGAGATTGGGGAAAGTAGAGAGAGAAAAGAAAATAAAACAAAAGTGTAGATATTACCTTGAAAGAAGAAAATAAGAGGGATAGATAAGATGGAATCACTCCATGGCTTCACACCACTCCAATCATAGGAGATTTTGCTTCATCTCAAAGCAAAGAAAGATTATTTATTTATTTATTTATTTCATATTCTCAATCATGGCTAAGGTGTGGACGTCCAAGCCTTATATAGTCTCAAGAAAGATTTTTTTATTATAAAAAGACGCTCTCATATAAAAAATTTCACATAAAGACACTCAATAAAATAAAATTTCATTCCTAACTCCCTAAACTCAACAAAAATATAAGCTAAACCATAAAAAATAAAAATAAATAAATAAAAATAAAAATAAAAATAAAAACAAACAAACAAACATATAAACAATTAAATAAACTAAACTATTTCGTGGCCTACGATCAAGATGTCCAATGACGATGATACAATGATCAGAACGGTCCAACTAAGTAGCCCACATGCATCTTCCCAGTACGGGGCCTTCAAAGATGCATAATCATGGATGGAATATCATGTTTACCTACGAAAATCATTATATTTAATCGGCAACTGTCCTCTAAAGCAAGAGGGTTAAATATATCAAGAACATAACTGTGACTATTAGTTATTAATTGACTAAAGACATTTGCAAAGAATATCTATCTGCAGGTCAAATAGTGAGTTGACTGTTATTGATGAAGTACCTGCTCCGTGATGCAAGCCAAGGCTTCAATAACAAGAGCCACAATATCTGCCCGACGAACGGCACGAAATGCTCGATTCACTGATAAGGCTTCTGTTGTGCTACCAGCTGAAGCTACCGCAGCCCTTCGTCTAATTCCAGCTGTATCAATAAGTCTGTACTTCTGTGAAAACAAGTCATTATCAAATCCATTTCATGAGAGACCTTGGAATGAAAAATAGCAGGAAAAAATCAACTATCCATTAGTGACATTATAAAATCATTTTTTGATGCATTTTAATCACAAATGAATACATAGTGACAAGGAAATGAGAAGACTTGCAATGAGCACAGAAGGCACTAGTGCTGTATTTTATTTGATGAAAGGATCTGGAACTTTAAAATGTTATCGTGATCAATAGGGTGCAACTCGGGCAGGTTGGGTCGGGTTGAGGGTCAAACCAGGGGGACCCGACCTCAAGAGGACCCAACCCACAACCCGACCTGAATTCCAACCTGAGGTGCCCAACCCGAACACAAATTGAATTCATTTATACTCGACCCAACCCGACCCAAATACCATATAATTATTTCCAACACGACCTAACCCGACCAGGATTTTCTCAACCCGAACCTAACACAATTTCAAACCAGGTTGGAGTCTTCCAACCGGAACCTGACCCGAGGACCTTGACAACCCGACCTGAACTCGGGCGGGGTCAATCAGGTTCCAGTTGACCCTAACCTGAGTTGCAGGCTTGCAGCCCTCGTAATCAGTGACAGGTCATTTGTTTGAGAGAGAAAACATAAAAGAGACAAGAAGATCAATTACAGCCAAAACTATAATTATGTTACATGAGTACAACAGCCCGTCACCACAGCCAAAGTTCTGACTGTATGAAGATTGAGAAGGTGATCCCTGGGTTTTCTAGGGTTCCTCTGTTGAACACCTAGTGTCCATATCCAATGATGAGAAATATGCCAATATCCAAGCTACATGTCTTTGCACCAACTTTTCATGTGCCTATTCATGATCTGTATGTGGATCTGGAGATTCAGGAAAGGATGTGCTAGAATCCTGACATTTTACTTAGCCTATGATATATGCATACACATACTTGTTTACAAGGAGAATAATATAGGGCTGCGTGGTCACTTAAAGCTATGCATTTTGGCCCTAGGGAAAGTTCCACTTATATATGTGATGCAGTTAATAGTCTCAATAGGACACAGATCCATACAGTGAGGGGCCCTTCTGGATTGGTAGAACTGAAAACGTGGATATGGAAAACCAAACGTCACATTAAAGGAAATGGAAATGTCTCGGAAGATAATCCACATCAATCTATTTGTTTTTAGCACACATGATTTCTATTGAAATGTTAAAGGTTAATGGTAAAAAAGCAAGAGCTGTCTCTTGCAACCATGGAAATCGGGACAACAAATTTTTTTTAAAAAAATCACAGTTTTTTGAGGAAAACTGTGGAAATGGAAACCAATTTCCACAAAATTGTTTTTGTAAACAGGGGAAAACATCACATCTGCGGAAATCAATTTCATTCACAGTTTTCCAAAGGATTCCACCAATCGAAATGAATTCACATGTATCATCTACTGCAAGTAGCCCATTACAATCAACAATAGTACACAAACCTGCCCATCTGGTCCAGTAAATTCAGTATCAATAGCATCACGAGTGGTCCCACTCACTGGGCTAACAATTGTTCTGTCCTCTCCAACTAAAGCATTCAAAATGCTACTTTTCCCAACATTTGGTCGGCCAACAATAGCAATAGCTGGAATATAGTCTTCTTGTTCATCAGAATTTTCCAAATCCTGCACAATTAACATCAATGCACACATTATAAAAATAGATTGATTTCAATATACTGAAAGTGAAAAAGGAATTTGACATTTGTTCCAAACCAACAAAGAACCAAGTGTCATTGTGGAAGCCCTTCGTAAAATATTGGGTACTTCCAAGTGTCAATGTCAGTGACAAGTCGCCAAAAGGGTACTCCCCCTCGTCTGCTTGTGGTGGTAATGGAAGCCCTTGGTAAAATGGTGGAACGGGGTCAACCGGTTGGCCTTTTTAATGGGTTTTCTGTTCATATGACAAGTACTCCAGTTTACCATCTTCAGTTCACCAATGGCTCCATTCAATTCAACGCAGGTATGGTGGAGAAGTCAAGGATGATCACCCAATGTTTTGAAGTCGTTTCCAGACTAAAAGTCAATATAGCTAAGAGCAACATGTTAGGGGTTCATTTGCCTAAGGATACTCTCCAAGAGTTAGCTTCTATCTTTGGTCATGAGGAGGGAGAATTTCCATCCACGTATCTCGGTTTGCCACTTTGTATCGGTAAGCCCCTTAAACACTTGTGGGATGTGGTTGTGGAAAGGAAACTTGCGATATAGAAAAGTAGGTATTTGTCCCTTGGGGGCCGCATCACGCTAATCAAAGCCGCATGATCAAATCTGCCCGTGCACTCTATGTCATTATTCCGATGCTTGGCATACGTTTTAGTGAAGATTGATAAATTGAGGTGTGACTTTTTGTGGCAAGGGGCCACAAGCATTCATAAATTCCATATTCTAAATTGGAAAGAGGTGTGTGAAGGGTATGATGAAGGCAGGGCAAGTATTAGAGATTTGAGAGATATGTAGAGCATTATTAGTGATATAGGACAATTAACCACTTGCTCTAAAAGCTCAAACTGTTAGAGCATGGCGAATCAATCCCTTTATCTCATAGCCTAGGCCCCACATCTCATGGGTTAGGACCTCGGCCGAACGCCCCTCGTGGGCCCCAAATCACATGGGTACCGCCTCACACGAGCCACCCGCCTTAGACAGGCCGTCCACCCCGAGTGTGCCCCTGCATCCCATAGACAACCCCACTCAAGCCCGATGTGAAAATGCCCTTGCATTAATTAGCTTAATGGTTGAGGCGCTTTGGAATAGAGGAAGGTGCGTTTTAGAGGGATATTGTTTCTAGCAGGTATGGGTGTAGCAAAGGTGGATGGTGCATTAAGGATACCTCTTTGTATAGGGCTTTGACAGTTTGGAAAGGTTTTATATCCACCAAAGGCCTCTTTCTCAAGGGGTGGGGTTTGTGCCAGGAGACAGTGAGAATATTTGCTTCTAGGAAGATCCTTGGATTGGGGGAAAAAGATAGAATGTTATGGTGATAGGAGAAATCTAGTTGTTTTTTAGTGCGGTCTTTCTATAATTTGGTGTATGGTTGTGGATCGGATGGGGTCATCAATACCACCAAGTATGTTTGGTTTTGTGGAGCTCTGCCGAGCATAGATGCTTTTGCGTGGCTTGTAGGAATGGAGAGGGTTCTAGTTGTGGACAATCTTAAAAAATGGGGGATGGTGCTTCCAAATATTTGCATCATGTGGATAGCCAATATGGAGGCAGTCAATCATCTCTTTCTTCACTGCCATCTTGCTTCTAGATTATGGATTTTTTATTTTCCTTTTCAAGTTCAATGTCTCTTGGACCATCCCGAATTCTATTGGCTACCATCTGTTAGCTTGTCACGAGGCGGAGGTTGGTAAGAAGAAGAAAGGCACTTGGCGGGTCTTTGGGCCATTTGGTAGGAAAGACACTGAAGATGTTTGAGGAACTTGAGTCATGATTTGGGATATGCACACATGGGGCCAGGTGATTGAGTGGGCTTCGTGCTTGGATGGGGATATCGATCGTAATTTTTTGTAATTTTGGAGGCTTTTTTATTGGATTTTTTAAAACTCCAGGTGGTTAGCTTCTGCCTGCTGTTGTATAGCTGGAGCACTTTTTGGCACTTTGTTTATAAAAAATTTTGTTAACTCCCCAAAAAAAAAAGAAAAAAAAAAAGAAAAAGAAAAAAAGAGTGTCAATGCAAATACCTCATTTTCAAGAATATAGTGCAAGGAACCTACATGCCAACCATATTTATCTTTTTTTTTTTTATCAATAACATTTTGTATATTAAAATTGCCCACCAGCAAAAAGCTGCAAAGATTCATCTAAGCAAATGGATAAAATTTTCTAATACAAAGAGGATGAAGGATTCCTTGGCTAGAGCATCAGCTGCTTTATTAGCTGATTAAATGATAACTGATTGTCCCGTTATAGGAGCTAATTCAAACACCATTATAAATAAAATTAAAATTCTATCGTATTTCGAGATTTGGTTTTCCATCAAAAGTAATCCACCCACTTATCTATTATTCTATCCACCATGTCTAACTATTATCCTACTCACCAAACACAGTTTTCTTTTTCATCAAAAAGCAAAAGAAAAAGAGCTTGAATTTGAGTTCTTCCTTTCCATTGTTCACAAAAAATAGATTGATTCGAATTATAAGAATGTTGTAGATAATCAATATCACCACATGATTGAAGAATATACACAATTTCCACATCTAAGGATGGAAATAAAGGTTTCATCATCATCAATAGGCTTGCAACAACCATTTGGGATCGACAGAAAAAGGTTTTGATTTACAAAAATTTCTTAGAAATCATACCAGTAAAGTGAAAAGACTAGATGATCTATGGTCTAACTGAAGGTCTAGCTCATCATAGAGTGGAATGGTGGAACAAGATTCATGCAGATGATGATGATGAAGAATCATACTGGCAAGAAATGATAGTTTATTTATAAGACACTGGATCAAATTTATGGAATCCCACAATAGAAGACCAGCACGGGGAGAAGAATACACTGTTAAAAAGATACTTTACACGGATAGGAGTCTATAACAAATTGTCGACAAATTGGTTTAGGTGTTATACAATTGAATCCTTGTATGCGTATCATCCCATGGTAAATCAATGCAGAATTACCGAGGAAAGCTTTCTTGAGTTAAAAGAGGGGAAAAACTGGAAATTGGTAAAACTCACCTTTCTGTAGTTTTTGGAGTGGTTTGAGGCTTCAGGGAGCATAGTAAAACAATTTGCTTAAGGTAGGATATCATTTTTTGGCAACTCTTATTCTATGGAGCTACCATTTTTTTTTGGCAACTCTTATACAATGTTAGATTTCTCTTATATAATGAGATATCATTTTTTTTGGCAACTCTTATTCTATGGAGCTAGAGAGAACTGTTCTGAGAATCCCCTTTGATTTTTCTGTTAGGTGGAACAAAATGGATCAAGGTATGCCATGTGGGGGTCATGATCTTTAATTATTGATTGCTTTGTCAGTTTTCTTCA